>NC_056686.1:184637374-185239249 GCF_018350215.1 Panthera leo
TCCTTTGCTATCTATTAGATAAGAACACTGTTATACTCTTCTTAGAGAGGAGAAACAAATTTGCTTTAAACGTCTCAAAAGGGGGACTCATAGTTATCCTGGATGTAACAATTCTCATGCTGACTCTTCTTATGTTCACAGTTTTCTCTGTAGACAGACAGCAGTGATTGTCGCAGTTACAATATTATCATGTTCAAAGACTCCATTGTAGTCTTCCTTCCTAGCCCTTATTTTTGACTCCTCTAATCTTTTTTAGCCTCCTCGAATCCCCCATTTATGTTCTTCATGTTTCACCCTAACTGTGAATACCAAATATGAGCTGTCCTCCAGGAAATTTCTTTAGGCCACCACAAGTGGTTCACGTTACTTGTGTCCTAAACAAAAAGTTAAAAAGTCAAAAGAGCTTGGGAAATCAAGTCAACTCCACAAACATTTATCAAGTACTCATATGTGCAAGGCACTGTGCTAGGTTCGAGATAAGAGAGAAGCAAGTGTTTGTAATAACACAAAAGCAAAAACAATCCTTATATGCAGTGGTTAAGTGACCTCTGCTGCCTCCATTCTTGGAATGCTATGGGCCAGTTACAAAGTCAGGCAGATCTATGGGTATTGATATGATCACATTTCTAAGACAGATTGCTGAATGACATAGATAAGTTGCAGAACAAAAGTAATAATAGCTAATTCTAATATAGGTCTTGGCATGTGTACTCAAAAACCAAAACTACTTCAACAGTCATACATGTAAATACAGAAAAAAGGAAAGGTGTCAAAAAATGTATCCCAAACAACTAAACACAGGATTATGGTTACCCAGGAGACTGAGATTAGGAGAAGTGATCAAGGGAAAATTACCTTTCTCCGTATTGCTTGATTGTTTTTATGACCAAGGGAATTTATATATTTACTCAGTAATTAATAACTTTTATTTAAAGGATTAGTAAAAGTCATGGCCCTTCACTTCAAATTGTCCATAACTGAGTTGGGGTGGTGGTGAGGAAAAGCAGAGGGAAGCTGTTCAATCTAATCCACAAAGCTATGCTGGGCAGAATAAGTGAGAGGTCCAGTTTGTTACAGAAAGGACAGAGCACATCCCCCAACAGTGACTTCTCTGGGAAGATGGTATGTGACATAAGCTTGAGAGGTGAGGAGAAGGCAAATGTCAGGATACTGGAGCTGGGGGGCATTTTAAGCCAAGAGGATAGCATGAGAAGAAGGTAATGGGCAGTAAAGAGGAAGGCAGGCAGTGCTTAATTTGACAGACAGCAGGGAACCTTAGAAGATCTGTGAGCAAGGGGTGATGTAATTAGGGGTGCGGCTGAGGAATGTTAATTCTGCTATAGCAGGAGGTGCCTCCGACTGAACTGAGGCTGGAGTGGCCCAGCAAGAGTACCTCTCCAGAAAGGTAGCAACAGCAAGAGAGAGAGAAGAGAGATGCCTGAGGAGTACAAGTTATGGGTATGGGAAATGGCAGAATCTAAGATGATGCCAAGGCATGAAGCCTAAAAGAGCATCACTGAACATTTAAATGTGAAATATTCAGAAATATGTCTCATAAATGGAGCTACTGCATCTAGGAAAGCAGAAAGATGGCAGTTGAAAACCACACATGACAAAAGTTAGAAACCACCGATGTCAGGAGCCGGAAGCAGAACATCCGTAGGATAATAAGTTGTCGTTTCTTCCTGCTCCATCTGCCAAAGCACAGCTACTCAAAGTGTGGTCCGTGGACCAGTGCAGGTCCGTGAGCTATTTGTTAGCCTTGTGTAAGGCTATAGGAATTGAAATTGAGAGACAGTATTTAGAAACTTTTATACCAATTTAACGGATTAATCTTGTGTTTATTGTCTCTAATCATTCTTCAAATTGCACTTATATTTTTGTATGTCTTTTAAATTTCATTTTTCTAGCAATTCATTATTGTATTCTATAAAAGTTTCAACCCACAAAAGATTGAAGGGGAAAAAAACTCATTCACCAAAAATAGTTTGAGAATTACTATTATAGATATGCTTCACACTTAAAGATTTGATAGTTCTTTTTGTTATTTCACTTTATCCTGAGAAACATATTCAAATAAGTACTACAAGCCTGTTTCCCCCAATTTTACACAAGGAAAGACCCAGTCTTAGAAGGGTTTTATAAATTATCATAAAATCACACAAAAATGCAGGGGGCTGATGAGGGGTGGGGAGCAGGTCTGGAAAGCTGAGTTTCTGACTATGAGCCAAAGAATTTCCAGTATTCCAGGTTTCCAGAATTTCTAGTATGGTATAGGCCAAAATTGCTTTCTAGAAGACAGATGAACCATTTTGCTTTATAAAACATGCAACCTGTACTGCAGGGTTCTCAGAAGCAAATTTAAGATACCATTGGATAGAGGCAAAAAGCTTCCAACTTTTTACTTTCTCTTAACTCAAGGATCTCAAATGAATCTCAAAGAGCTAGGCTGGCATCAACAAATATTTTAATGAATTACTAATGATTATATAGTAGGCAGGATATTTGGAGATGATCAAACTTTCCCAAATATCCCCTTTTTGGGAAATCTTTTAGAGTTGATATTTAACTTAAAAGCCATCTTTATATCAAATTATTTTTCTTATTTTTGCTCTGTGCCCAACAAATTTGAATGACACACCATCATCAAAGGCTGTGAACACGTTGGTATTTCAAATAGCACCAGAATGATTGGTTCCTGTAAATATAGAATCATGACGTTCAAATTTTGTTTATTCTCAGAAACAGTGGCAGAAAAAGGATAGCTTGCTGGAGGATTCACCAAGCTCCTAGACAATGAAAGAATTCTAGAAAAATAACATTCTGATGAGCTAAGTGTAAATGAACTAGGGATATGTAGATTAAATTTCTTTTGAGACACACATGGTTTTTTAAAAATTACCAAAAGTGCTTGGCAAATGTGCTAAAGGAATATGCCAAACCCCAAATGTTTGACAGACAGTTGGAGAAATGAGGCCAATACAGAATCTCTGGTTGGTCATCCATTCCCTCTAGGTACTAGCCACAAAGGTGTCTTAGACCCCCATCAAGGCTACAGGAGACTAGAATATTCTTAAGCTACTTTACTAGTCAAACAAACAAACCCCATCAACTTTAAAAAAAACTGATCATTTTTCAGGGAAATTGGTCCTAAATTAGCCTAGTGATTAGCAAGACAGAAACTCTAAGAAAGGCTTGATTTTTAAAGAGAAATTGACCATAGGGCTGAATGACCTAATCCTAATTTTGACTCCTGAATTGATCAAATGTTGGTCAAGGTATGGAGGACAACTACGTGCCACATCACTGACGCTGTGCTTCCGTGCAAGCACACCAACATTAATGACATAGACTAAATGTTCAGCTTTATGAGATCCATTGTACATAAAAGTATTTTATAGAGTAAACGGTTGGTTTGATTTACCCAATAGTGAATACTACTCTGCTTTTTCTTTTTTTTTTACTTGTGTCTAACAAATTAAAGTTTACAGCTTAAATTATTATCGGGGCCTATTCCATGCTTCCTTGGTTTTTCCCTAGACATATCTTTAGTGATAGGCAGGAAGATTTGTATCTGCCCCTCAGGTAAGAGCTTCTTTTATAGAAATGGGCAAAGAAAACAGGAGAGTTCTTGTTTGTCTTCTTATGTTTGGTAGTGAAAGTGTATGTATCCAGATACCCCATTTGCGGGTTTCTCTCTCACTAAAAATTGTAGCTTTTTGGAGGCAGCATTCTCATCTGCCTCATTCACCACTCTACTATCATTCATAGCATACCCCTAGGCAGAAAGAAGGCACTCAATAACTATCTGTTGAATATTTATGAATGAATAAAGCAGACCCAGAATAATTCGCATCTATTTTTCTCTCAGAGACTCACATATGACAGTGGACAAAGCCATCATCTGAGTATGTACACTATCTTCTAATAGCCTTTCCCTTCATGGTGCTGAAGTCATTCAGAACGTTCCAAGATTTCCTGCCCAGCAAAGTTGTTGGAATAACCAGTGCCAAACCTGAATAGCTTTGAGACTGTTGAGAAGTGAGTGGGACAGAGGGCATTTTTATCAGTCAATCAGCTCCAGCGGCAACCGCCTTTAAAAAGTGCTTTCTGATAAGTAAAGCTCCCCAAGCCCCGAGGCACTTAAACATTGATCTGTAAATATTTAACAGTGATAAAGAGATATGTGGAGGTAAATGGATCATCCTGCTGATCTTTACAGAGCAAAGAGACTACCCACCTGACTCTTAAAAACATTCCTCAGGTTTTGAGTCTGCTGCCTTTCAGAGCTTCCATGAGCCTCCTTGGATCACTGACCTGCCTTAACCAACCTTAAACAAATACGGGTTTGTCCTCTGGCCTCCAACTTGTTCTTCCAGAGCCATAGGGGATACCTGACTTGCTTATTGGCTTTAGAACTCACAAATGTGGGCACTAACCTTGACTTTGTGGATAGAAGAAAATCTTCTCAAGTATTGTCAGCAGCATTCTCCCTTAAAGGTATAAATAACAGTAGGCCTTTGTCCTTTATTTCATCTTTTCCACTGTATTATAGATTCAGTCCATTATTTAAACCATTTAGCTGCCTTCACAGAGGAATAACAACATTTTAACTTGCTTAGATTCAGTCAGGGAAAAAGCAAATGCCCTTTCCACAGAGTCAAGTCTGATGATTTGGATTTTGATAGTGAAAAATTGGGACTAATGTCACTTAGCATCACAGTGCTGGCACATCACTTCAATCAAAGGCTGTGTCTGCACTGCCCTGAAACACCCAGATGCCCATTCACTCAGTTCAGATAACCAATCAATCAGCCAAGTCAAATAAGCAGTCAGGAAAACTGGTGATTTAACCAAGTTCAATGGTTGTTTGACTGAACTGATTAATTCAGTTCAAAGCAGTCATCCTGGGGCCCCATGTTGTCCATACCTGCCTCATGGTGGAATGAGCGCTGACTATAGAGGACACACAGAAATATAGGACTGTCTGGCAGAAGGTGACTGGCTGCCAGACTGCTTGACCATAGTACCTGAATGGTCATGGGATAAACTTCCAAACCAGCAACGTGTCCAAGGGGCGTGATGTATAGGGAAGGGGTATAAACTCTGGAATCAAGACTGCCTGGGCTGAAATCTCAGCTCGGTCATTTAGCACCTTTGTGACCTACATGTACCTAACTGTTCTCTGCCTCCAATCTATAATTTGAACATAATATGACTTTATCTTAAAGGGTTGGGTGTTTGATGGATCAGTGAGGTAACATAAAGCACTTAGTAAGCACCCAATAAATGTTTGCCATTGTTTTTATTATTATTATTTAACAGAAAGAAACTTCAGATCAGTTGGAGCCTTCACTGTATGACTAGAATTTCCCAGTGCCTTGGATGCTTTTAAATTTGAAATGATATATCTCCCAGCAAAAACATTTTCATTTGTCAATAAATATTTTATTTTTCAAGAGTTCTCTAGGTACTCATAGTTTATACTAGGTGTAATATCAACAGATAGGTTACCTGGAATTATCCTGTGGAAAACTTCCATATCGGCTCCAAGATGACCAGAAATCTTCTTGTGCTCACTGAAACGTATCATCTTTTAGGAAGGTGAAATATGTGGGAAAAATACATGTTGAGTGGAGGGCGAGGGCCACTGTGTGTCCTAGGTGCGGAGGTGACTTCAGAAGTGTACAGCCTGTGAGGTTTCATAGTGCAGCATGCGAAGAAGTCCCTGCACTTGGTGCAAGGTGCCGCTGTTCTCGTCTTGAGATTCTTAATAACTTTTGAATAAAAAGCGCTGCAAATCATTTAGCTGGTCCAGACTGGGTGTGGCCTACTATTGGTAACTAAGATTCTAGAGTAACTAATACACCTCCACAGATCAGAGCCTGTTAGAAGATTTTAATAAAATATTGATTAGCTCAGCTGGTGTGATACTCGTAGCTGAAATATGAGTTTTCCTGTGGTTATTATCCGTGAAGGAGCTACTTCAGATGACCATGTGACCATGACTGCCTCACAATACGGACTCACAAGACAGAGCCACAGAGTGTCTCCATGAAGCACTTCACTGGGTTCTCAGGTGGGGGGATGCTGATGAGCAGGAGTGATTGGGGGTCATTTCTCTCATGTGTGATTCACTCGTGTCAGCTCGTTATTCAAGAATGTATGTTGAATAATCTCAAGAGCCTAAAAGTATCTCATACCAAACGCTAGAATAAAGATTTGGATTCTCTGTCCTTCATCCAGCCTTCCTTAGTTCACATCCCATTCGTAAACTCTTGACATGATCTCTGTATTGTTTTTCTACGGCATGAGACAAACCACTGTTTTAAGTTGTTTGATTTTTACTGTGTGATTAGTCTAGGCATGACAGAGAGAAAAGCACGTAAAGCATTATTTTATTTGAAAGCCAGAAGCGCATAATGTTTATTAATAAAGAGCCTGGTTTACATAGATTTTATTATTATTGAGCATAAAATGGTTTATATTACAAGCAAGGGTGAAATTACTAACTAATTAGCCTGTGAAGATCATGTTTAATGGAATATATAAATCTAGGGTGTTGCTTTTTTTGCAAACCTTAAGGGTCTTATTCATTAAACATGTATATATGCAGCCTCTATGCTGAAACAGGGGGCTGTGATACACAGTTCAAGGTCAAATGATTCATTTTGTGTTTCTCAAAGTCCAAAATCGAGGACTTTAAATTCCTTAATCCTTATCAAAGTCAATTTCAATATACAGCTGCCTTAGTGTGAACAATGAATTCAACTATAAATGATGGCAATTGAAAAAGCAAAAGTGAAGAATTTAAGGGCTACATTCTCCCTCTCTCGCTCTCTCTCTCTTTGGGTACTACAGCTTAAGACCCACTTAACTCTTCCAAAGGAACTTTGTTTCTATTAACTTAGAGGGTTGCACAATCTTTGTAAACACACCATTCTCATATATTTCAGTTTAAATTTTGTAATAGCACCATAAAATGTGTCAAGCATTGCAATAAACTATCAGTCACAGGAAGCACAAATTGTATGGGAAAATTACTAGAAACCATGTCTTAGAAGGAAGAAAAAAGCGAAATTCTTCAAGAAGTTGGAAAAATAATCCTAAATGTTTCCTTAAAATGTGTGTTTCTCATTTTTAATAAAAATAAAGACCGTGTGTTTTAAGTCAGATTTCCAGGTCTGAAGCAGTTGTGGCTCCTTTAATCCTCAACAAACGCTGGTTCCTCAAGGCCACTGAAGAGCAGATAACCTTCCCTCTTTACCCAGCCCCCGCCGCTTTGGAGTGAGGGCATTGTTAGCAACAGGGGGCTAGAGCAGAGAGATGCACAGGAAAGCATGCTGCTGTTTCTTTCATCTCAGAAAACGTTCTGTGTGTAAAACTTAGAGGACATTGGGTTCGTCGTATATTACATTGTTGGCTAAAAGTTGACTTGTGACAGATCCTGAACCTAGTCCTTTCACTCAAAATCCAGCTCAGCACAGGTGAATGATTCACTTCAGTTCTGGGAGGCTATAGAGTGCTCATTCGAAAGAATAAAGAAGCCTCATTTGATTGAATGACACCCAGTTGTCTCTCTTTGGTCTCTTGCTTGTTTGAACAGCCTTAGGGAGGCTACAAAAAGCAAAATCGAACCCAAACAAAAAACTCCGTTTAGCTGCTATGATAATACCACAGTGATTTTCACTTACTCTGTGACCATCCCCAAAACCCCAAACTATTAAAACATTAGTCACAATGATGATAAGGCAGTGTGCTGCCATAAAGTCTCCAATGTTCTGTTTTATGAAAGTGCTTTGTTTTAATGTCACGACTAAGAGCAAATCTAGACTTACCAAGCCATAGATTTGTATTCAGGAAATTTGTGTTTAGGAAGAACCTTGAATGTTTGCTCTGGGGGGGTCTGGGATTCTTGGACAGGGGCAGGCGTTTGCAGGCTCCAAGTTGGGCCAGCCAGGTTCACGTCATTTAAAGATGAACACTGCCCCCTGCTGGGAAGAGGCCACATTACCTCCAAAGAACCACATTTGAAAGTGAAAAGCCACACTGTGTAACTAGGGAATTTAATTTTTATTTTTTCATCTTTTTTCAGTTCTTAGCTTGACAGCTAAATTCAGAAGAATTGTAACTTTGGAGAAACATTATTGCATTTCAAGACAATCTTATTCTTGTTACTCAGCCCATTATTATGAACTACCAGCCCTGGCAGAGAATCACCCAAAAGAAAGGATAAGAAAAACAAAGGCAGGGACTGTGGTAACTGGGGCGTGGGGGGTGGGGGGTGGGGGGGGGGGCTTTCGAAATAGAACAAGACATGGAAAAGAGAAAACTCTGCAAAAGGTTTTGATAGTTGATAGTTCGACTGTAGCCAGCGACACCACCAAAAGCTAGAGAGAACCAAAGCTAAATTATCGTGCTCAGAAGAGCTCGCAAACAAGTCTGAATCGCCTTATTTTCTGCCCATACCTTTTCCCCTAAACGAGCACCCCCGACAGAGCTGCCTGGAAGAATGTGTGGCGCTTAGGGCTGGAGACCAAGCCCTAAGGAAGGGGTAGAACACTACAAGGACGTTCCACGCCCTGCCCTCACCCTGACTCCCTTCCTGCTTCCTGGGGTTTAATGCAGTTGAGCTGAACATCAAGAGCTGCAAGGGAGAAAGACTTGGAAACAAAGAGCTGCCTGCTCATCTTGCCACCTCAAAGGCAGTGCATTTTGTGGAACCTCCGGAAGCCCTCTTTGGTGAGGAAAATGTGTGGCTCGGTTGCTGAAGGGACCCTGTAAAGCATAGCTCAGATTCATGTGACAGGGAGCCGACAGTCCCGGGGAGAGGTCACAAGTGACTACTCTCGATTTTGAAAGTCCAGTCATGCAGACTGAGGAAGCACCCATTTCCCTGCTGCTAGAAGACAGCACCAAGACCTGCTTTTATTGAATGGTTCAGCAAATGTTATTGAAGGCCCACAATATACCAGGTTCCTCTAGTGTTTAACAAGTACTCATTTTGGGAGTTCTGTCTAGTTCACAAAGTACTTTAATGACATTCTATCATCACAATTCCTGGAGGCAGGAGACAGTACTTGTCACCTGTACAAGCTAAGAAATTTGGAATTAAAAAGATTAAATACCTTGCTCATGGTCATGCAGTTAGTAGGTTGAATAGACCCTGTGTTCATCCTACTTTATACATCTCTAGACTTGACATAGCTCTGCTTCTCAAAGTCACTGTATCTATCTATCTGAAAGAATAAGACAGGAGAGACAGAGAAATGTGCTACACTGAGTAATCCAAGAATTCTATTAAATATTCACCCAATTTGTTGATAAATTCCCCGTAAGAAGTAGGGCACTGGCCTTCAAAGCACCACCATGCTTTGTAAATAAGAACTAATTCAATATTTTAGTTTTTAATTAACAATCCCTTTAGATTATGTGACATTTTCATTGCCCAATTCCAGAATAATATTATACTTATAGAACAAATTATTATATTCCTTTGAAAACATCTTTCCTTCATAGAAGTTAACCCTAAATAAAATATGATAATATGCCACTCCCCTCCTTAAAGTTATTCATGATTCTCTGAAACTGAATGTTAATAGATGCTCAATATAAAAAGTATTCAAAGGGCGCCTGGGTGGTTCAGTTGGTTGAGTGTCCGGCTTCGGCTCAGGTCATGATCTCACAGCTGGCGAGTTCGAGCCCCGCTTTGGGCTCTGTGCTGACAGCTCAGAGCCTGGAGCCTGCGTCTGCTTCTGTGTCTCCTTCTCTCTGCCCCTCACCCACTCGCATTCTGTCTCTGTCTCTCTCAAAAATAAAGAAACATTAAAAAAAAATTTTTTTTAAGTATTCTAAAATCACATTAGTTTAGAGAAAGGTTCATTTTATAGCCTCCTCTTGGTATACTAACAGCTCTAAACAAAATCCTACAGTAAGAAAAACTATTTAATTTTGTTGTTAATAAACATTTCTCAAACTTATTGGGCCACAGAATTTTGTTAACAGAATATCTACTAACATATCAAGGAATCTAGGAAATGCAGTTTAGGGAACACTGGCTTTCAGGATAAAATCTAGACTCTTCAGCTCAGCACATAAGCCTTTCATAAACCAATACTTGCCCACCAACTCCAGCTTCATTTCCCATCAGTCCCCTCCATGTGCCATGGACCATGGCTGTTTCCTGAATTCATCTTGTTCTCTCATGCCTGTATGTCTTTAAAAATGCCAGTCCTTCTGCCTGGAACATCTTTGGACTTCCTTTTCTACCTGGCCATCTCCTAACCATTCTTTCAAGTCTCAAATCAACTCTTCTCTTCTCTGAAGACTCTCCTTCCCTAACTTCCCCTAGGAAGATTTAGACACTGCTCCCTCTGTATCTGGACCTTTATGGGTACCTCTCTCCACTCACCACATCAGTGTGTACTTTTTCCTCTGTTTCCCCACTAGCTCTTCCAGGGACTCAAAAGTTATCTGTTCCTCAGGACTTATGGTACCTGGAACACTCATGGATCCTTGCCTGGTGGATTTATTCTGGGATTTCCTTCTTTATTTACCATCCTTTTTTTTTTTTTTTAATAATTTTTTTAATGTTCATTTATTTTTGAGAGGGAGATGGAGTGCGAGCAGGGGAGGGGCAGAGAGAGGGGAGACACGGCATCTGAATCAGGCTCCAGGCTCTGAGCTATCAGCACAGAGCCTGATGCAGGTCTCGAACTCACGAGCCCTGAGATCATGACCTGAGCGGAAGTTGGATGCCCAACCGACTGAGCCACCCAGGCGCCCCTAACATCCTTTCTTTACTAAAGTAATTTTTTTCCTTCATGAAATTACACAAAGTAATCTTAAAAGTCTTGATGATACTACTAATAATAATAGTAGCTAATATTTATTGAATGTCTACTATGGGTCAGGCTCTACACTAATTATTCTTACCAGACTAGCCTATTCAATTATCACAGACAAATTATATGAATATATGATTATTTCCATTTTACAAATCAGGGAATCAAGGCACATGGAAGTTAAGTAATTTGCTCAAGGTCACACACAACAGGTGAATGCAGAGCTAGGATTATTCGTAACCAAAGATTCTCTTAGTTCCTACATTATAGTATGCTCATGTCTATTCAAACATGGAAAAGGTTCACAGCAATAGAAATAGAAAAACAAAGTATGAGTTTTCCTCCAATTCCCCAAGGAAGAGAGGGAAGGCTTAGATATCTGCGGTACAATGTAAGGAGGATCGTAGAAGCACTACACACAGGTCTCACAAAGAAGCCACCTGTCCGCTTCTAGGGGAAAAAAAGAGAGCACTATAAAAAAGATTAGAAATGTTATTTATTCATAAAAATGAAGCAGCCTTCAGGGGTTACCTGCAGTGCCAGCTGGAGGCTAATCTCTGATCAAACCTGTTCTAGAACTGGAGCCGATGGAGGGGCGCCTGGGTAACTTAGTCGGTTAAGGGTCTGACTTTGGCTCAGATCATGACCTCGTGCTTCATGAGTTTGAGTCCCACATCAGGCTCTGTGCTGACAGCTCAGAGCCTGGAGCCTGCTTCAGATTCTGTGTCTCCCTCTCTCTCTGCCCTTCCCCTGTTCGCACTCTGTCTCTCTCTCCCTCAAAATAAATAAACATTTAAAAAAAAAATTTAAAACTGGAGATGATGGGAATATCAATGGCAGGTGTATTAATAGTAGTTGGAATCACAGTCATGTGGCAATAACAACCACAATGACCACTCCAACAGCTCAGATGTATCTGTCCTCACCCCTGCAGTTTCCCCTTTACAGGTAGGGAAAGTGAGGTTCGGTGAACTCCATCATGGCTCAAGGTCACCCAGTTAGTAACACAGTTGAGTTCATCTAGATCTGACATCAAAGCCACTTGAAACACTCCAAGAAAACCAAGCAGTCTTTAAAAGCCCACTAGGCTTTAAAAGCCCACTTCTGTGATACCATGGTTTGTTCTTGTATTTTTTCTTGAATTTTAGCCTGGTCATCCAAAACCAGTGACATCTCTTGAAACAGAATGTTAAGCTTATCTCTATTGTTGTTAACATAAAGCACAGATTCACTTAACACTTGTTCACTGATTGATTAAATGAGGCCCAAGAACAAATGTGTCTGTCAAGTGGCCAGAAGCCCTCTGTGACCTTCAAACATCTGTCAAAGTCAGCCAGTGAGAAGGCTCCAGGCATTTCCTAGACCACACTGGAACCCAGGCACTTTTGTTCTACCTCTGACTGGCTGCAAACATTCATTAAGTCTTTTCTCTGGGTCTGCAGTACCTTAGTAACAAAATGAGGATACAGATTTCTCTGAGCGTCCTTCTAGCTCTAAATTTCTAGAGTGAGATTTTCATCCCTGAAGGAAATAGGAATTTCCCCAAGAATGCTGGCATTCCCGGTAAATAATTTGTATTTTTGGTACTTTGCATAAGAATTTGAAAGCCTAAGTACCAGGTTTCCAGTATATAACTTGGCTTTAAAAATACGTGAATAACGAAATAGATGGGCCCTCTTTCTAATTAACATGCCCGTTGTCTAGGCTTTCCAATCATAAAGCAGGCCTTAGGTTTCATATGTATCTTGTGGCATAACTGACTGCCACAATTCAATAGTAATAATGGTGCTTTAAATAGAAGTCAGAGATCATTGACATGCCTTACATTGCCACCACCTTAACACATGAGAAAATTCTTAATTTTTAATGCCCCTGCTTCAGGAAAACTCCCCCGTGGCTGGGCCTCAGAGATGGCCCTGGATGCTGGCATCTTCACTTTAATCTAAGAGTGGAACTGTTTTACCCCCTGTTATGGACTAAAGTGTGTGTCTCCCTGAAATTTATACATTGAAACCCTAACTTCTGATGCAACTGTATTTGAAATAGGTCCTTTAGAGAGGTAATTAGGGTTAAATGAGGTCAGTTAGGATGGAGCCCTAATCCCACAGAACTAGCGTTCTTTTAAGAGGAAGAAGCTGCAGAGGTCTTTCTCCGGACACAGCAAGGTGGCCCTCTGCAAGTCAGGAAGAGAGGCCTCAGGAGAAATCAACCCAGCCAACACTTTGGTTTTGGACCTCAGCCTGCAAAACTGCAAGAAAATAAATTCCTGTTGTTTCAACCACCCAGTTGGTGGCACTTTGTTTCGGCAGCCCTAAGCGGGGTTACACATTCCCTAAAACCAACACTGTGAAACCCCTAAAACAATTCCAATTTTTATTCAGCAACTAAATCAGGGCAACTTGTTTTTATTATTCCAGAGTTTATGGATTGAAGCAAAATTTCTAAATTCTCCTACCCTCATCTCATTTCTTTCCTCTATCCCCACAGCCATTCTGGGGGTAAGAGATTTGATTGTCCCAGAACTCCTCCTTGTATCCCAGCCCTGGAGACTTGGCCACAGGCCAAGGGACAGGAAAATGCCAAGTCCTCACAAGAGCCCCTCCATTTTGTTCTTAGAGAACAAGTCCTTGACTTGCCTCTCAGCCAGTATCATTCCCAGACATATCGTGGAAGCATGGCCACTCAGGGCACCAGGATCCAGAATTTCCCACTTTATGCATATGTCTGCCTATCTGCCATGTTCCCCATATGTCATTGTACTGCTTTGCCTGAGGACATCTCTCCCCTGCTGTGCCGAGGTGTACTGATATTTTTCCACCCATTCTATCATTCAGGAGATATTTATTGAATGCCTTCTAGATTCGAGGCATGATTTCAGGGACTTGGGAGATTACAGTGAGCAACATAAGCAAAAATCCCATCTTCATGGAGTTTATGTCCTAATGTAAACCCTTCTGATGAAATAAGTTCCAATGGAGCAAAAATTCTCTTTTATTGTATCTTATTTGCTTTTTCTTATTTTAACACTGCTCTTTATTTTGCCCTCTCCTACTCTACGGCAGGTTTCTGTCTTTAACCATTTCCTTGATCTGCTCTCCCATTTCCTCAAGAAAGCGAGTAACATTACCACAAGTCCATTTTACCAATAGGGATGTTGAAGGACAAAAAGTAATTGAATCTGCTTTTCCCAAAGCACTCACACACCTCATATCAGTGCAAGGCTTGGAAATCAGGATTTCTAAAGTCTGGAGTACAAATTAACCATCAGAAAGCAAAGTACAAGTGCTTCATATTCTTAGTTTCCACTTAAGCCCTGTACTGGCAGTAAAAATACAAACAAAATTCCCCATAACTTCTCCACAGGGACCCTTCTTGGCTGATTTCTTATAACTCCACTGCACTGGTTCAGACAAAATCAACCAAGGTCATCACAGTGAAATGCATATTGCACGCTGATTGGAGAACCTGGATGGGAGTTACAAGCATGAACTCAAAGCCAGAACACTGAATTTACTCTGTAATTATTTTATTTTCGACTATAGCAAGTCTCAATCAAAGTGCTATCCTGGGCTCAAAGCACTGTTTTCTAAAAACATCTAAAAGCCAACTTATACTTACGTGTATAATGTACATATTAAATATAAATGATTCAGCAACATGGATCAGATTTTACATAGTGTAAAACTCTCTTCTTTAAAGTTAACCAACCAAGAAATTACCTTTATCATATTTAAAAATGTGTTTGAAGATAAAGTCTTTTTTTTTTTCCTTTACCAAAATTAGTTGACAATTGTCAGTATCCCAAGGTTTTAAATTAAAGCGGAAGACTTTCTCTAGGCTGTGGTCACCACCCTCTGCACTGTACATTCTTTCTTAATTCCTCTGACAGTCTGTCTCATTGAAAGCTCACCCCCTCCAAAACTAAGGCTGTGACAGCAATGCCAGTGAGGGGTGGGGGTTGGGGGAGGAGTGTGTTTAGGGATCAAAAAAAGGATGGAGTCTAATTCCAAGAAACTTATCTTAGAGAAGTTGCCTAGACTTGGCCTTCTTCCATGGAGGGACAAGTGAGAATCATTTCTTGGACTGGTTGTACAGAGTCAAGGCAATCTGGTCATTAAGGCAGCACTTAATTTCCACGTCACAAGGTCCAGATCACCACAGAAATCTAAGTCCTTGTCCTTGGACTGCTACGAGGTCAGCATCTAATGTATACATGAAACCAGCTTGGTAGGCATTAAAGATAACAGGCATTGTTAAAAATCACTACTGTTTGGCCACCATACTTCAAGCTGGTTTTCAAAAATCAAACTTAATCTTCCTACCAAGGGCTCAGATTCTCTTGAAGACAAGTTGAAACACTAAAGCCTCATGCCTGAGATAATAAAAAGACAGCCTCCACTGCGAATCCCAAGTAGATAGCCAGCGCATCCCATGAACAAGAAAGGTGTTCTTTGTGTTTATTTTTCTTTGGGAAATCAACTGAAAAGACTCCAACCCCGGCACCCCAGTTGAAGAAGAGAGAATGTTCCTTGTGTTCTGCCAATTCGACATCCTTCTTAAACCCTCCTCCTGCCTTCATCTCCCACTACCTTAAACCTGTCAGGTTGCCAAGGTCAGATTCAGATTGACGTTCTGATTCTGTTAGGCTGGTGTTGGCATGAGGAACATCCTGTTTCAAATAATAAGGCTTATTTAAAAAAATAATAAAGCTCCTTGGACATCAAATGACTCTTACAAAACAACAATTTGATGAATTAAGTGTAAATGAATCAGAAACATGTGTATTAGATTTCTCTCAGAATACGCATGGGCTTCAATACTCAGAGGAAAGTGCTTGGGAAAACGTATTCTGAATTGTCCTGGACCCAAAATGTTTGAAAAATAATCTCAAACTTACGCGACAGCTTCCCCACCCCAGGTCAAGCCAAGTGATAAATATATGTATATAGGTATAGCGCATGGTCACAGAGACGTTCACAGCTCTGCTGCCCAGAGTAATAACTATGGTATATGGAGTGTGCCGTGAAGACAGGCTGTGAGGCCTCGGGCTTGTCTGTGTTCCCACTCACACAGGGTTTGTTTTTGTTTGGTTTTTCATATGAGAGAAGAACGTTGTAAAGATTTCCACTACCACTCACCCACCCCCTCCCAATCATTTTATTCCCATCGCTGAAACCCTCGGGGAGAATCTACTGTGTGTGACAAAGAAATATGTCTTTTCTCTGTGTTACAGACCTTGGATCGCATCCAGGGCCCCCTTTTCCCCGGAGGCCAGCTCTCATGGTTTATGATTTGCATTTCATTGCCATACACTGAACCCAGCAAGAAGTAGTCTGAACCAGCAGAATGACGAGAGCTAAAAGTAGCAAGCAAGAAGTCTCCATTTTCCAGCTCATTCTGCAGAGTCTGCATTGCCAGAAATCTAAAGCCAAATATGATTTAAAATTTATACAAGCAAAGAACATCAACACTAGTACACTCAGTCTCTCTTCCCTTCCCCTTTCCTAAGACCCTTCTTGGCCTGGGAGTCTCTATTTTATGTTTAATTTAATTTGGATTGCTAATTATTACCTTTTCTCTTTCCTCTACCCACATTTAATCTTGTCATCTACTTTCACAAGGTCCTTATTTTCTTGAGCTCTCTTTACCCATGAATCTTTCACTTGTAAAACTGAACAAAGTCAACTTCCAGGATGTGAACAATATGAATTTGAAAGAGGAAAGAATGAAGAGTAGTCTCGTATTTGGAGGGAAAAATTCAATTTAGAAGGTATTAAAATACATAAAATATGCCCTATATAGGGAAGGAAAATCTATTCATCCTGTCCTGTACATCATCAGTCTTACAGATGTTAATGAAAGAGTTACAGGAAAGATTTTTTTTTAATGAAGTCATCTCTGATATACCGATAGGTTAGTTAGCACTACAAAATAAATCTTCTAATTTGAAAACAGGACTCTTTCCATAACTATACATTTATTTCTTTTAACAGATATCAAAATGTCTCCATGGGGAAGTCTTACTGGCATCTCCAAATAAAAAGTAATCTGCTTTCTCTCCTATAGTTCTACGTTTGTTAGAAGAAACCTCCTCTTTCCACACACCATGTCCGAGAGGCCATAAAGAGCGATCATTTTCTAAATGCTTCCTTTTTTAGCTCACCCCTGAGCCCCTCTGCCTGAATTTGTACAATCACATGCTAATCTGTCCCTGATCTATATGTCAGTCCAGCATCCACACTGCAACCCTAATGATGGTTCTGAACACACACCCCTGAGTGTGCCCCTGCCCTGCTAAAATCCTCCCATGTCTTCCACTGCAGGGGAAGGTGGTTCTCAAGGGTCAAGGGATGGATGGAAAAGAATTTACCCAGATCTCCCCAGGAAACTTTTTTTAAAAATATTTTTTTCATTTTTATTTATTTATTTTGAGAGAGAGAGACAGAGCATGAGCAGGGGAGGGGCAGACAGAGAGGGAGAGAAAGAATCCCAGGCAGGCTCCTCACTGTCAGTGCAGAGCCTGATGCAGGGCTCAAACCATCGAACTGGAGATCATGACCTGAGCTGAAACCAAGAGTCGGATGCTTAACCATCTGAGCCACCCAGGCACCCCTGCCCAGGAAACTTTTGTACTCTGTACCATTTCTGCAATAACTGCCCCTCCTCCCTCTTGCCTGGGATATGCTATGAGAGTTTGAAGGGGACCTGGGAAGGTTCTAGTTCATTCATCCCCTTCCTGCCAACCTCCTCTTCTCCCTCACCACTAACCCCTCTGACCTAGAGGATGAAGTCCAAACTCCTCAGGGCACAGGAGGCCTTGCAGGAGCTGAGGCCTGGCGGCCATTCCCCACCCCTCTGCCCTGCACATACCCCATTGCAGCCATCCCAAGCTCCTTGCCCATCCGGACTCTCTCTGTTTCCATATTAGTAGTGCCTGCTTCTCCCTCCATTTGAAACGCTTTCTTTCCTGGCCATTCCCCCGCTTCTCTATCAAACTTCAACTCATGAATTCCTACTGGAAGGGGCTCTTTCATCACCTGGGGCACACTGGCCCTTCTCACAAGTGTGTTACCTATCTTTTTCCCAGTCAGGACTTTCTGAGACCAGATCTTATGAGTCTTTGTCCCCCCTAGTAAGTGCTTGATGTTTTTTGAATGACCACATGCACTCATGTGCAAATAAATAAATGGGTGAAATCATGGTAATCAGGACTATATGAGCTGATTGATCATATATGTTTTGCAAACAGTTTGTAGTAATATCATATTATTATACAATCAATCCAATTTGGCCACTAAGCCACCAGCAATAACCAGAGTATGGTACAACTGAAGTAGTTATTTTGGTTATCTTAACATGTAGACAAGATTTAGCCATTTGTTGACTGAGTCACACATGAAATAAACTCTCCATCTGAAAAAGAGTATATACCAACTATTATGAATTTTTTAAATGCTAACATTTATTTATTGACTGCTTACTATGCACTGGGCAGTGTCTTAAGTGTCTTATGTGTACTAGTTTATTTTGTCTTACAAAAACTCTAAAAGGCACATGAATTTCTGGTGCCCACTTTACAGATGAGAAAGCCACGTACCCAGTGGGCACACCGGGACACACACAGCCCATGTTCTCACCCACTAGGCTATACTGTCTCTCAGGACACAGATGGCTAATGGGTGATTTCTACTAGAAACAACAAATGATTTTTCCAAAGTAGAGCCATAATTAAACTATCTTTAGCTTCAAACTTATATTCAGATCAAAAAGACACCAGAAATCCCAGTTGCTCTGCTCTAGATCCTGTCCCTTCCATCGTTCACTTTATTCATAATATATAACACACCAAAAATCCGGCAAGAAAAAGTTTCCAACTTGACCAAACTGATTTTTCCCCATTCCCTTGTAAAAATGACCTCTCTCTCTCTCTTTTTTAATGTTTATTTATTTGAGAGAGAGAGAGAGAGAGAGAGAGAGAGAGAGAGAGAGAGAGAGACAGAGCATGAAGGGGGGAGGGGCAGAGAGAGAAGGAGAAATAGAATCCGAGGCAGGTTCCAGGCTCTGAGCCATTCATCACAGAGCCTGATGCGGAGTTTGAACCCCCAAACCATGAGATCATGACCCAATGTGGGGCTGAAACCCACAGTGAGATCATGACCCAAGCCAAAGTCAGACGCTTAAGTGACTGAGCCACCCAGGAGCTCCTGTAAGATCTCTAAGATGACCTTTACTTAATCATTATCTGGAGAGCAAAAAATACAGGTGCCCTGCAGCGTCAAGTACACTGGGTTCCAGAAATAACCAAAGAAATGTACTGAGGGGCAACACAGAATCCGAAATGAACAGGAGAGAAAGGGAGGGGCCCCAGGACTCTGAAATGAACAGTGTTTCCGTGGCTGACTGTCCACACATCCTGATTTCCCCTCAAAATCTGAACTTCTGAATAAAATCCACTACTTTACCTGCCTGTCAATATTGTTTATCCAAGACAGGAAAATTGACTGAAAGGAGATAAAAAAAACTTATTTGCAGTCATGCTACCTTTTGCTACTTCCTTTGGTAACCCTGTATTATGTTATAATTACTACAAAATAACAATGAAAATTAAATCAATAATAGTTCCTCTTTCATAAACGGTAGGAGGGAGGCTTTGATTTCTCATCCTTACCTTCATGGCCCCACCTGTTTCTGAGTGAGTGAGAGAGAGAGAGAGGACACCTCCAGCCCTACCACACCCTGGGTTGAGCCTTCTGATCTACCAGGAAATCCTATAACCTTATGGACCTGAGATTGAATTCTATGCCCAGTTCCTCAGTGGAAAGTGGACTATTTAACCTCCCTTCACCTCTACGTCTCCATCTGCAAAGATCTGAAATAATGCAGGCCACCAGCTGCCCTCACAGGAGAGATGAGAAGCAATGACATTAGGTGAACACCATCAGCTTTCTGAAGGGCTCAGGGAATTTGGAACAAGAGACTCAGCGTGGACATCAAATAGGGTTTCCTAATCAAAGGACTTTGGGCTGTCCATATATCTTCAGAAACAGGAGCACTGCAACACCAGCTTTTCTATTTGTTTTTTGAAATGGTGCCCAAAAGAGAAGAGGACAAGACATGACTGAAGGATATGATCGCGGCAACCCTTCTGGTGACTGTCCATTCAACATCTGTCCAAGGGGAGGTGATTATGGGCCCTCAGATTGCCGAGTCCATTATCATTAGCGCATTATTTGGCGCTGAATGCGTTGAAAGGACAGGTCAGGCCACAGATGTCTTTGCTAAACGCAGAGTAACCCCCACAGTCCAGCCTCCCGTTCCAGGTTATGGTACAGTGAACCGCGGGGCGCCTTTCCCCCTTCTGTGTACCCCGCCTCTGCTAACACCCACTCCTGGCCCCCACCCTTCGTTTCGGAGTTCACAAACTGTTCCTGCCAGTTTAAGCAAAAAATGTTCTGAGAGGTAACAGGGCCACGGTAATTAATTTTGTTCCTTGACTGGAAGGTGAAAAGCTTTTTATTATGTAAATTATAAATGTCCTGAAGGGAAACTTTATCTCCCTCTCACCAATGAGCCCATCAGGCTGCCTGAATCAGGATTTTTTTTTTTATGTTTATTAGTCTAGGGGGGGCAGTTAGGACGTTTCATAGCTTCTAAGTGCTGACATTTATCTATTGCTTCCAAATAAGCCTAGTGGCAGGGAGCCACGGGCAGATCAGTAAATATGAGGAGGGGGGGCATTCTGTCCACAGACAGGCAGAGAGCAGGGGAGCACCTCAAGGCCTGAAGGCTGGGTGGGAGCCTGCCATTATCTCCAGACTCAAGGCTCTTGCCTTTCTCATTTGTTGCCCCCCCATCCTCCTCCCCACCATGATTCCTCCTTACCTGTCTCATCTCTGCCTTGGGTCAGTGACACCCTAGAGCTCTGTGCACAGCAGACTCTCCCTGGGGCTGAGGATGCCCTACTCCTCCCTCTACACCCCTCCCACATCCCCAGCCATGCTACTTCTGGTCTTTGGGGACTGTTCACGCTCTCAAAAGGACACTGGAACTTTTTTTCCTCCAGAAGGACAAGTTTGTACACTGTGATGGTTACATTTAACACATCACCTTGGCTAGGCCACAGTGCCCAGATATACGGTCAAACATTCTGGATGTTTCTGTGAGGGTGTTTTTGGATGAGATTAACATTTAAATCAGTGGGTTTTGAGTAAAGCAGATTACCCTCCGGAATGTCAGTGGCTATCTTCAATTAGCTGAAGGCCTGAATAGAACAAAAGACTGACTTCCCCTGAGCAAAAGGGAATTCTGCAGCAAATGGCCTTTGGACTTGAACTGCAAGAGGGGCTCTTCCCTAGGCCTCCAGGCTGCTGGCTCACCCTACAGACTGGGGACTTGGCAGCCTCCAGAATCACTTGGCCAATTCCTTATAATCTCTCTATCTATAGATAGAAAGTCATAGTAGATACAGAGTAGATAGACAGAGACAGAGTCTATTCGTTCTGTTTCTCTGGAGAACACTGATGACTATATATGCCAACGAGAAAATATATATATATATATACATATATATATACCCACACACACATATATATATATATATATATATATATATATATATATATATATATAAACACCATTCCACTCCAAAAAGTTAGGGTATATGGTAGTGATTTGGGTCTAACAGGCCTTGAGAAAGACTGAGTTTTGGCTTTCTTATTTTATACAACAACATCTCTTTATCTATAGCTGGGCTGTCATATAACACATCTTTGGCTACGGGGTAGAGCAGAAAGTGGATGGAAATGAAACAGGAAGAGGTGAAATGAGCATTTCCTAAATAGTCCAGATTTGGTGTAGGCTCTGGGTAGGTAGAAGGGACATATCTATTATAAGAGGCTTATAGGGAGAATTTCACCCTCAAAGGTCTAGGTACATGGTGGTCGGTGCAATAGTGCCTTGCTTTCCTGAAGCTTATAGGCTAGTGAAGAACTCAGGGATTAAACAAATAAAGTCACATATAAATGTTCGTCAAGGTATCTGCTAAATCCCGTTAGAGGAAATAAACCTGTTTCATTGTAGACTGCCAAGTCAGGAAAGGCATCTCTGGAAAAACAGCATTTCAGAGAAATCGACAAAACACATAGGAGTTGCCTGAGTTGGGGAGAGCACTTCAGGTAAGGCAGCAGCCGAGGTGGAGCTTCTAGGCAGGAAAGCTCTGGATGAAGAGCAGAAGGGGAGACAGGCTGGAGTGCAGGCTGGAGTGCAGGGACCCTGGCAGGAGGTGTGGTGGGCCCAGCCACACCACAGGGAAGCCTGTCTGCCCTGCAGAGGAAGCTGTGTTTTCTCCCAGTGCAGTGAGAAGTTTGTGAAGTATTTCAAGCCCAGGAGTGACATTATCCTAATTTATATTTGTAAAAATTATCTTGGCTACCTCTGTGTGGAAAATAGATGGGAGAGTACACATGGCAAGACCAACATGACGGCATTCTCTTGTCACTGCCCTGTCCAGCTGTATTTCCAGGTGGTAGATCCAAGGAAGCACAGTCCAACAACCAACAGTAATGAATACGTAACTCAAATCCTTAACTTATTTTTCTTAATAGATATGGAAAGATCCCATCATAATCCACAGTAATCCTATATTTGGAAACACAGGAAAGCCTGTATTTGCCTTCTCCCCCTTAGCTTGTTAGCTTTCAATCGGAGAGACTCTTGCTTATAGGAAATAGACCTAACTGAGGTATATGCTTTAAACATGGAGAGATGGGAGAGACAAAAAAAACCATTTGGGCTGAATATTGAAAAAAATTTGTGAGAGAGGGAAAGGGGTTGCTAGTAAGTAAGATGCTTATTTGGGGCTTTTTTTTTTTCTTTAAAAAAAATTTTTTAAATGTTTATTTATCTTTGAAAGACACAGAGAGACAGAGCACAAGCAGAGGAGAGCAGAGAGAGAGAGAAATCACAGAATCCTAAACAGGCTCCAGGTTCTGAGCTGTCAGCACAGAGCCTGACACAGGGCTCAAACCCACAAACTATGAGATCATGACCTGAGCTGAAGTTGGATACTCAACTGACTGAGCCAGCCAGATGCCCCTCTTGTTTTTTTTGTTTGTTTGTTTTGTTTTTGTTTTTTTTTAAGAGCAGTTTCCCAGGATAGAGAATCAGGGAGAAGGCCAAGGGAGATTTGAAATTATTACTGTGGATTATGATGGGATCTTCCCATATCTATTAAGAAAAGTAAGCTAAGGATTTGAGTTATGTATTCATTACTGTTGGTTGTTGGACAGTGCTTCCTTGGATCTACCAACTGGAAATACAGCTGCACAGGGCAGTGGCAAGAGAATGCCATCATGTTGGCATGTGGTTCCTGGTATCTACCATTCCTCCATGACTAGACCACATAGAGTTCTTTATAAAGGGTCGTAACTTTACAAAGGGATGCTTAAGCACCCAACAGATGAGAGCAATAACGGCTTGGATTTCACTGTGAGAAACTAGGGCCTGACCTTCTTGTGGCGGCGGAGACATAAAGCAGAAGAGGTAGCAGAGCTGATATTGCTCCCAAATAGCAGTTCTCTCTTTCTTCCATAGTAATAACATTTTTACCTCAGCATTTGGGCACCCAGAATATAGATTTTAATTCCAAGCTTCTGGAATTGAGTGTGACACACAGCCAAATTATGAATAATAGGAGAGTAGCGGGAATAAATGCAACTTCCAGACCACACCTCAAAAGGGAAGTGGTGTACTCTCTCCTGGCCCCTTATCTCCATCTCCATGGACTGCACTATGGGTACAGTGATGAGCCATCTTGGATGACAGGACCATGGAGCATAGTAGGGGTGGAGGAGCTGAAGACACAAACAGCCTAGATATTTGACACCATGGATCCCACATCCCACCAGGCCCAAATGGCTAATGCCTGGGCTTGTATATAAGAAAAAAATAACTTCTATCTTTTTTAAGCCATATCCTAACTAATGTAGCCTCCAGTGCCTTACAATTTTCCCATCCCCTCCATTCTAGAGGTATGGGGGTTAAAGAACAAGAGGAGAATCTTCCCACAACCCCGTTCACAGATCGGAGGACTCAGGAGACCCATCACTGTGCCCAGAAGTTAAGGTTAGCAGTGATTTACAAGGTTAGTCCATGTCCTGTAACTACTTTCTTAGTTTCAATTAATTACAAATTAAAACACACACACAACTTAAAAAAAAAAAAAAATTCCCAGTATCTCTTCTTTTTAAAACAGTTTAAATGCTTTCAGTGTTAGAAAACTCTACCCAGGCTTTGGAAATCTCTGCAAAAGACATTCTCAGATAGTTGAAACTGTGAAATCCATCATATAGAACGTGATATCTGAGTAAAAGGACCTTGGTTTTACTAGCAGCCCCACAAGTGACATCAGAGTTAAGCAGCCTGAGCACTTTAATATTCTGTACCTCTATTTCATGTTTTAAAAAAGAGGGGGGAACAATAGCAACTTTCCTAAAGAAATATTGTGAGAATTATAGCGTCATACAGACGAAGGGACCAGGTGCCTGGTCCAAGCACCATCCAATGCCTGTTTCCCCTTCATCACTTCCTTGATGAGAAGGTTGCCATCTGCTCAGAGGCTATGTTTCTAGGTTTTAGACCTCACTATTATTCTACTTAGTGCATTTGATCCATAAAGCAGTAAAAATTTACTGAAAGCAATGCCTTTACTCTGTCACACTGGTTTTTTGGTTTGTTTGTGTTTTTGTTTTTGTTTTTTTGTAGAGAGGGCATGAAAAACAAAAGCAGCATGGAAAAATGAAGGAAGGATAGACTTTGAAACCAGATGGATCTGGCCTTGAACATCAGGTTCACCATTTATGTGACCTTGGACAAGTCACTTGATGACTTTAAACTTCCACTTCCTAAGATATTGTAATACATATTTTAGGGATCACAAATCAACATAAAATGATACACTGTACCTGAACATAGCAATTGCTTTATTATTACTTAATCACTTCATTATTACATGACTGTTGTTGCTGCTACTGTCCCTTGATCATTATCATCATTATAGCCATTCTAGGGACAGTGTGGCTAGGCTGCCTCAGTACAAATCCCAGTTTCACCATTCACTACCTATGTGACCCTGGGTAAGTCACTTAACTTTTGTGTGCCTTCATTTCCTCATCTGTAGATGAAGAGTGATAATAATACATCGTATCACACATTTGCTGTAAGGGCTAAGTGTATACAAAGATATAAGGCATTTTGAATAGTGCTTTAGTAAGATTAACCATTATATACCTGTGACCTTCTGTTATGATTAAGGAGCAACAATTTACAAAATAAGAAGGCCTGTTTTCCAGGAAGTGAGTGGAACCCTTCATATGCACGAAAGTAAAATTAGACATAACCGATTTAGAAAAACAGTTGCACAGAGACAACTCTTAACTCTATGGTAAATGAAGAGGATGGTGAATGTGGGTATTTTGGAACAGTGCCTAAAAGAAAAACCTCTTATGCTTGTCCTTTAGAGTACAGCTTCTCTAAATATGCATTTCATTTTGGTAATATTAAATGTCTTCAACATGAAGCAGCAGTATAGGGAAAGGGAAACAATCTGAGGTTTCCAGTGGGCAGATGGAAATTTCACGTGTGGAAGGCTTTCAGACATATTTTAAATAAAATCATAGAAAATTTTTACTTAAGAATCTTCTCTTAGATCTCTTTAGCACTGCTGGTGAGAATGCAAACTGGTGCAGCCACACTGGAAAATAATATTGAAAACAGTATTTTTTGAGGTTCCTCAAAAAATTAAAAATAAAACTACCCTATGACCCAGCAATTGCTACTACTAGGCATTTACCCAAGGGATACAGGAGTGCTGTTTTGACAGGGCACATGCACCCCAATGTTTATAGCAGCACTATCAACAACAGCCAAAGTATGGAAAGAGCCCAAATGTCCATCAATGGATGAATGGATAAAGAAGATGTGGTGTGTGTGTGTGTGTGAGATATACACACACACACACACACACACACAATGGAGTATTACTTGGCAATCAAAAAGAATGAAATCTTGCCATTCACAACTATGTGGATGGAACTGGAGGGTATTATGCTAAGTGAAATTAGTCAGAGAAAGACAAATATCATATGACTTCTCTCACATAAGGACTTTAAGATACAAAACAGATGAACATCAGGGAAGGGAAACAAAAATAATATAAAAACAGGGAGCAGGACAAAGCATAAGAGACTCTTAAATATGGAGGCCAAACAGAGTAAGGTTACTGGAGGGGATGTGGGAGGGGGGATGGGCTAAATGGGTAAGGGGCATTACGGAATCTACTCCTGAAATCACTGTTACACCATGTGCTAACTAACTTGGATGTAAATTTAAAAAAGAAATAGAAAAAGAAAAAGAATCTTCTCTTAGAGTTTTCTCACTGCTAACTGAGCAGAGAGCCCCAGGAGAAGCCATGGTTGACAGAGCACGGGAGTGAAGACTGGCTTCCTCCAGTCTAGACTGCATTCTTCCCCCAACCAGTTGGCTGGATTCAAGTGTATCACTTAACATCTTGGAGCCTGTTTCCTTATGTGCAAATTGAGGGCTTCATTAGAACTCTAAGATCCCTGAAATTTCTCACATATTAAGATCCCCTGTTAACCTGGCCAGATACACATTAGCAGGCAAGCAGCACTGCCTGGTTTTAGGGATAACTTTCCTAGATTTCTTATTCCATGTTCTACCAAGTAATTTCAGCGTGTTAAGAGCATTTTATCATAGAGATCTACAAATGAAAGGATATAGTGTCAGTCAGAGCAGGCTAAGTTGTGCTGTAGTAGAAATCCCAAATATCTCAGTGGCTTTCAACAATTGTTTTCTCTAGCACTATGTGTCCATCAAGGCACAGCTACTGAGCTACTCTAAGTCTTTGTTTCACGACCTAGGCTGATGGAGCAGTCAGTCTCTGTCTGAGCATTGTTGCCCCTCTGGCAGAAGGAAAAAAGACTTTTCAAACAAGGTGGCTCTTAAAACTACTGTGTGGAAGTTACACACATCACTCCTACCCACATTTTATTGGTGGAAGCAAGTCACATGGTTTCTCCTGACTTCAACAAAAAGGGGATGAATAATCAATCCCACCCACAGGGAAAAGCAAGGGGGGGGGGGACGGAAAATGACAAACACTAGTGCAATCTACTACAGATGTCAATGAAGAATTTCTCTCCTGAAATGGAAAATGATTTGCTCCTAAATGGAAGGAAGAACCACCTCTTGTGGTGGGGAAACATCTATACAGGAGTATTTGGAACCCAAGTGCACAAATATGAGAACACATCTAGGCAAACACTAGCAGAGGAAGCACTTTCTTTTTGCTGTTTTGTAAAAGAGAAAAATGCCAAAAATAAATCAATAAATAAGGAGGGAAAAACAAGGAAAAGGGTGCTGTTAGGGCTGGAGGGAGAGACCAGGAGCCGGGGAAACCCAGACTTGGAGAGATGACACCATTTGCTGCAGCTCCAGGCGGTTCCAGCTAATGACTGTGCGCAAGCAAAATGTGAATGCAGAGGATGCCAGCAAGTACATAAAAGGCAGAGAAAGAAGGATCAACATGTTTTGCTGCCATTTCCAGGAAAGAAATGGTGTCCCCAGCAGCCTCCCACAGTAGATGACCAGAAAAAAAAAAAAAAAAAAAAAAAAAGCAAACACAAATAACACTCATTGAAAATCTGAGTCGTGACTACTGTGTTTCACAGCACATCCTCCCTCAAATCCTGGCTACGAACCAGCCCAGCCACTTGAAGCAGCGCTGGCAGCCTTGCGCTCTCCTGGCACCGGGGACGCGTGGCAGCTGGATGGCTTGTAGTCAGTGTAGTTTTGCAGCTGGTGGTGGTAGCAATTGGCAGACGCTAACTGTCCAGATGGGCATTAAATTTTCTTTAATGTTTATAATATGTCAAAAGAGAATAATCCCTATGTCAAAGTGGTTTAGAAACTTTTACTCAGGAGCTTACGGAAATTCCTTTCTGACAAGACGGAAGTTGCTTTATTTCAACTACGAATGTGAGTTTTATCCCCTGAATTTAGGTTGGGTGCTCCTCCAGCGATGCAGTGCCCTTTGGCTAAAAGAGGCTGGGGAATGTCCAACCTATTCCCTTTCTCAGGTTCTCCACAATCTGTTGATCTGGTGAGCCCACAGTTAGCAGTATGGCCACAGGATTTGAACTGAGGGTCCAACAGGAAAATAAGGTGGTATTCTGGCATTTTTATGATTCTCAGAGGGACCAATACCATTCAGGTAACATTAAAATATTACGAATAAAGTAATAACTGTATTGTATAGAAGAAAGAGCACTGGGCAAAACATTTTCAGACATGAAACAAGCAAGGGATTAATATCTGAAATATATATCTTTAAATTGCTATAAATCAATGAGAAAAACAAACCAATAACCTATTTTTAAAACATGCTTAGGATATAATATGCAATTCACAGAAGAGGAGATGCAGATGACCTGTATGTTACAAAATGATGATCACCCTCATTAGTGATTAGGGGAAAGCAAGATACCATGCTCATCAAATGCACTGGGGACAAACTAAAGACTGTAAGTATCAGGGGTAGAAAGGATGTGAGGAAACACTCTCATACTTCATATACTGCTCGGGGGCAATAACCAAATATACAGAGCAGTATAGCCACTTTGGAGGGTAACTTCTCAGTATCTATAAATTAAAAATACACAAACCTATGTATGACCCAGGAAATCCTTCTTCATATCCACCTTCTCCTCCCACCCCCGTCCAAGGGCACTCACACATTGCCGGCATTCCCTGAGAGCTTGTTAGAAATGTTAGAAATGAAGTGGATGTCCCATCCCAGGACTACTGAGTATGTGGAGGTGGGGCCCCAGAATCTATTTTAACAAGCCCCTCTGGAGATTCTGTTCCACTGCTCAACTTTGAGGAGTGCTGTGTCATAACACCCGTTGTAACGAAGGAAAATGGAAACAATCCAACTGTCCATCACATGCCTTGGCTTATTTATATTTCAGAAAATTATCCAGCAGTTTAAAAGAATAGGGTAGATATACGCTGATCCAGAAAAATATCCAAGATGGTCATACTGCAGAACCACATGTAAAGTATAATGTTAATTATGTTTTTTAAAAAGTACAGAATGTTATCACATGTTTCTACACACACATTTCCACATACACATGTACACGTATGCATAGGTATAAACAGTCAACAAAATGTCTGGAGAATCCACATTAATTGATAATAGTTGTTATCCTGGGAAGGATATTGGAATTGGGAGGGTAGTCAAGGAAGACTACAGTTGTTTTATCTTCTGTTTTTTTGTGCAAGAAGAGCTCATATATGTACTATTTGTGACACTATTATTTTTATCTGGAGACCCAGGTTCTAGACCCAGTCTGGGCAGCATCCTGCTGTGTCATCTGAAGCAAGTGCCAGCCTCCTTGGACTTCAGCTTCTTAACCTGCCAAACTAGGAATTGGGCAAATTAACACCAGCATCCTTTTACTCAGCTTTATCATGCTATGGTTCTTTTTTTCTTTTTTTTTTTAAGTTTATTTATTTATTGTGAGAGAGAGAGCACAAGTGGTCAAGGGGCTAAGACAGGAAGAGAAAGAGAATCCTAAGCAGGCTCTGCACTGTTAGCGCAGAGCCTGATGTGGGGTTTGAACTCACAAACCATGAGATCATGATCTGAGCTGAAATTAAGAGTCAGGGGCTTAACTGACAGAGCCACCCAGGTGTCCCCATCATGCTATGATTCTTGCCAGAGTTGTCTGAGTATGAAAATCAGATTGCTTAATAAATTTGACTAAAGAAATAAAGAGATGCCTGCATTTCTGTGTCCCTTGAGGAACTAGTTAATAATTATTTCCACATGTCATTTTAGGACAAATGACTTACATGAGATTTCCTGTGTTTAAATATCATTGTGACTGAGAAGCTATTTATTTTTAAAGTAAATGTTTAGAGACCTGATAAAACAAATTGCTCCCCCAAATTTTTCAAGGGCTTGGATTTAAGTGAATCTTCAGGACTTTGGTTCCAGTAGCATCAGTGTGTAAAAATAAATAATATGACTGCCCTGGCAGAATGGATTGGCTCGGATGATAATCATGCATGTGGTGAGCATGTAATTACATTGGGCACATAGGTGATGCCAGATTGAAGACCTAGAGTGATAGTATCACGTTTCCATTCTAACAGAAAAACTAGAGATTTGTGTCATTCACTCTGCATTTTTCAATTTTACATATCATTTTTTTTTTTTAATTAAGAAAGAGAAGTTGCTTGTATCATGTATGAACCTGGATTGGTTTTGACCAAGATACAGAGAAATCTAAACAAACCAGAATTCCCATAGGGAGATAGATAGATAGATAGATAGATAGATAGATAGATAGAAAAAATAGGAATTAAACAGAAAAAAACTGTATTAAAAAGCAAAGAAAAAGGCAAAGCTAATTATAAAACTCAATCAACTTTGACCCTTAAGAAAAAGTCCTGCTTTCCTGATCAAATGCAGTATTCAAACACAGCAGTGAACCAGAAAGAGCTTTAGAGACCATTAACAACCCTGTCATTTTATAACCAGTTAATGATAAACTGGGGACTTGAATCCAGTTTTCCTGACTCTTAAGCCAGAGATCCTTCCTGAGTGTAAACAGAACACACATGAATGCCTTTAGCACCTGTATACAAGTGGATGAGTCAAACCAATTTCATAAGGAAGCTATTTTTGAAAAACAGAGTTAAATTCCTCACATTGTATATCTTCAAAGTTAATTTTTAAAGAAGATTCATGGGGAAAACATTCTTTTGTAAATATAAACACAGTATACTTTTTATTAGAATTTAAGAATTCTAGATATGAAGTAATTTTCTATTAACCTTTAAAAAAATAAAATGGTACAAGGTACTCCACATGTGCCATCCCAGACCTATTCTCCATCTTTCTCTGCTCTGCTGTGGTCCCTGGAAGCTGACCTCCACCTTCAAAGTAGGCTCCCTTGCCTACAGGCTTCTGCTGGGTTTGTACAGTGGGAGTAAGGCAGGAGAGATTAGTATTTGGAGGATAAAGTGAGGTGAGGGTCTTATCCCTTTGCACCTCGGCCCCCATTCCTCTTCCACCTCCTCACTGTCTTGCTGGCAGTGGCTACCTGGCAGTCTCCTCTCTCAAGGCTCCAAGTTCTCTCTGGACTTGGTGACACTGGTCCCTGAGTCCCTCACCATCCCTTATTGGTGTCCAGCCCATATCTCTATAACTAGCCCCTTCACAAAACCCTTTTCAGTTAATTCCTTAAATACACCATCAGTTTCCTGCCAGGACCCTCTCTGCTCACTGCACAGAGTAATAAGAAGCCTGTAGGTAGGTATCTATGAATACTGGTATAAAGCCAACAACTGGCAAATGAAGTCTCATGCCATCCCCGAATAAATCCTGGACAGGGACACATCAGGTCTTGCACAATTCAAGTCTGCCTCTCTGCATGCGCTTCCCCTGTGTTGGGATGGGTCACCTGCCAGGAACCTGAGCATCTGGTGAGTTCTTGCTGGGTGTATGAAGAATGCAAGGGCCTGCCCACTCTTGACCCAGATCAGTTGGATGAGATAACGTCTCTCTGCAGGACAAAGAGCAATCTTGCTTGCCGTTTGTTATAAATAAAGCAGTGGGATCCTGAGCTCAGTGTTACTGGTCTGTACACAAACCTACTGAGTACTCAGCATCCACCTGGCCCATCTATGTTGCCCCCATGGGACTTGGGGAACAAAGGGAACTGATACTATGATGTTCAAGCTGCTTGCTATGCTGAGTCTGACCCAGAAGTCTCAGGTCTTTGTCAGTGTCCACGAAATAGGAACGGGCTAAACTATGAGCTTGTAAGTAGGGTAAAATCTCAAACCCCGACATCCTCATCTACTATACTTGGCCACACTGGCCTCTTCCCTCCCAAGACACACAGCTGGGTCCCAACTGTAGGATTTTGCACTTTCTGTTCCTTTCTTGTGGACTGCTCAGTCCCAAGGTCTTCCCATGGCCAGTTCTGACTTTTCTCAAGCCCCAGATTCCTTATCATCTTCCCAAAGAGGCCCTCCTTCACCATCCAAGCAAGACTGGATCCCATAAAAAACACTCATTTTATTTTCTTCTTAACGTCTTTCAAAGATAATGCCTGAACGTTCTTCTGAACGTCTTTTCAAAGATAATGCCTATCTTTCCCCTAGTAAAATGTAAGGTCCAGGAGAAGAGGGGTCTTTTCAGTCTTGTTCTCTATCTCCCCAGAACATGGAATAGTTTCTGCCCCAGGGAAGTAGCACAAATGGATATTTGATGAATAAATGGATAACTGAATGAATGAATGAATTTCTATAATGTTATATTTTCTTGTGTTATATTAAACTTTCTTTGACTTTTGGGTGTCTCATCTGTACAATGATGGTAAGAAAATAATATGTCTTGTGTCAGATATATTATATTATATTATATTATATTATATTATATTATTACATTATATGTATCATATAATTGTATATTTGTATAAAATAACAAATTTCATCTTATATATGTTCCATATAACAATCAAATAGGATAATATAACAATAACCTGAAGTACAATATCATTCCTATAAAATGCAAGATTTAGTTTTAGCATAAATGAATATATGCGAGGTCAACCTTAATATTTTGTTGTGTATATAATTTAGAGAGATAACATAATAGTTACTAGATGCATGTTCAACTCAGAAAGGGGATGCTAGAGAAATGAAGGAGTGAGAGAGGCATTTCTCAACACATCTAGTTCTAAGTAATAACATATCAGTGTCCTCTAACCAAAAAGCACTGCAAAGGGGCCATCCAGTTCTAAGTCACCACAATTATAGAGACATCCTGCAGAGATGACAAGGCTCCAGTGACTTCCAGGACTTTACCCTCACTAATGAGGTAGATTCCACCAATCCTTCAGGAAAACCAGGCTCATTGCCTGATGCTCCATCTCGGGTTTGGAATGTTCACACTCTCCTCTCCCCCAGCATGACTTGTTTGTACTGAGTTTTGCAAAGCCTCTTGCCACGTGGGTGATTTGCATCCCTATGCTACAAAATAAGTCTGGTACAATATTACAAGGTGGAAGAGGACAGAAGGCTCCCTGCTTTAGATATTTTTATACAGCCCCCAACAACTGGAGATTCACTGGTGGTCTTTGCAGAAGAAATAATGATGCCTTCCTCACCTTTCTTTCAGCTCCCTCCTCGCCCTTCCCCAGCATTCCACTATCCACTTCTGTTCCCTGACTGCATCTGCCTGGCCTCCAAACCATTTCTGGTGGTCCTATCCAGGGATGGGGCATTCTAAAGGCTTCAACATACAGACCATTTAGTAAGAAAGAGCCTCATGCACTGCTGAGAAGTAATTAGAAAAAACTTAAAATTTTGATACCTGTGACTTCATAAATACAGGGTTTTATGGTCAGAACTGGAGAAATACCTATGAAAATTTGAAGTAAATACTACATGCCTAAGACAACTTCCCTCATCTGTTAGGTGACAGAGTTAGAGTATTTATTTAACAAATACTTCCAGAATACACACTACATGCCAGGCAATGTCCAATATGAAAGACACTACTAAAACATCACTAAATTACTAAACATTACTTTGCTTAATCCTCACAAAAACCCTTTGAAACAAGCACTATTATTCCCCCATTCTACAGATGAAAAAATTGAGGCACAGAGAAATCAAGTTACCTGCTCAAAATCACACAGATGACAAAGCAGCAGAACTGGGTTCTGACCTCTGGCAGCCCGGTTTTCAAGGGCCATCTCTCAACCGGTGTGCCATGTGGCCACTTAGATTATCACCAAATCTCATATTGTGCTAACGTTCACGATTTGGCTTCCTCAGTGTCTTAGTATCCAGTATGTTCTAACATCTAATATTCATAAGATAGATTATTTGGCTAGATTCTCTCTTTCTGTCTGATAAACCTGCTTTCTGGATTAGTGTGGGATACAGGAGAGGGATGCCACTGTTATTTGGAATTCAAAGCTATCGAAAGCTACCCCTTTCCAGGGCCCAGAGAAGCCAGCCTGCTTATTTTACTGGAGAACTTACTATGACTACTTTAAAGAAAACGTCTCCAGTGGACCCAGGCATGTGGATCCTGCAATCCAGATGTGCCTTCAGTTGTGATAGCTCTGAGTACACGTGGGACCTTCAAAAACCCTGGGCCCTGCCCACCAGCTCTTCCCTGGCACCCACTTTCCCCATCCCCCTCACTAGCATTCAGACCTGGACAGGCACAGCCTTGAGACTTCTCTGCTCTGGATACACAGTCCTGGTGAAGCTCTCTTGTGTCATCCAAGTATAGCTTTGTGAATGGTCCAAGGCCTGACAATACACTTCAGTGTCACTCATGGCTAAGCGGCCCACATCTAGAACCTGAATCCATCTAAGTCTTCCTTTTCCCATCTCAACACCCAGATCAACAAGATTCAGTCCCAAAATATACCACAGCAAAAAAGCATTGAATAATAACATAAGTAGTGATAGGCAGAGCACAGAGGATTTTTAGGGCAATGTAGTTATTCTATATACTACTGTAAAAGCAGACACATAATTTCACATACTTGTCCAAACTCACATAATGTACAACACCAAGAGTGAACCCTAATGTAAGTTATGGCTTCTGGGTGATAATGATGTGTCAATGTCAGTTAATCAATGGTAACCAATGTAAAACTCTGCTGCTGGATGCTGATAGTGGGGGGAGGCCAGGGAGAGTGTCGGGCAGGGACTTTGTGGGAACAGTGGGCTTTCCACCCAATTTTGCTATAAACCTAAAACTTCTTTTTAAAAAAAATGGAATCTATTTAAAAATGACATGAATCTCTATATCAATCTCCTGAAGAAGAGCAAAAAGAAAATCCCACCTGAAACTACAACCACATGGCATCTTTTCTGTCTCCCCAAAGACTTCAGCCTGCTGTGGTTTTTCTGCCTTGCCATTGGGTCCCTCTCTCATCCTCTGTCCCTCTCCGATTCTCTTTCTACTCATAGATGCACACGCATACACAGCAACATGTAATTCAACATAGCTTCTCTTTTATAGTTTCCCTCACACCCCTTATTCCCATCATTCAGCAATGTACAGACAGCCTGGACAGGCCCTGCATGAAACCTTCAAAGTGTCCGGCTGGAAATGCTGTGAATGCAAGAAGGTAGCATTGTAAGAGCAAATTTAAATTTAAAATTGTACATGGTACAAAACTGGGTGATTTTAATGATACTAAGAGCTTCACTTTACACACAGATTTTGAAATAATGTGCATCCCCCACAAATAAACATTTTATAAAGATTACCTTAAAACTGATAACATAAATAAACTGTGAACTGAATTTAGCCATTGCCATGGCCTTAGCCACAGGAACCTATGAACAGAAATCCCACCATCCTTTGGCCTGAGATGTGGCCTTGAACTATGGCAGATTAGAATTCCATAAGGGCATTGGGATGTATCTTTTGATGAAATGAGAAAGATGGTTGTTATACTTTAATAATTTTGTTCCTGCTATATAATTTAGGTATCATGGCTATGTAGATAATCACAACATACTAAATTATAGCTTTAATACAGAATTCAGTATTTCATTGTCTACTTAAAGTGTTAAGTATTTTCCAAAGAAAGATAATGTATCCATGCACAAAACCATGCATTTTCAGCATATGTGGCCATGAACTGAAGCGCTGACTTGATGGTTAATAATGCGTCTAAGTGTACAGACTATAAAGACAGTAGTTTCTATTGTTCAATAACATGTCCTATTTAATTGCTCTGTTATTGAATAATAATCCCTAAAGAATTTTCACTTCCAGCAATGGTTTCTGACTTTCTTTTGGTGTCTAGACAATAATGATTTACTGAAATGTAGTGGGGGGGGGGGCAACTTAAGAAAAGTCCTCAAAAATATTTAATATTTATAGTTAGTTATTGGAGTTAGGGGGAGGGAAGAGAAAACAAAACAACATCGTGGGTTGCCACTGAGTTTCCAGATCAAAGCAATTTTGATATAAATATGATTTCATGATCAAAAACTCCAATGTAAATTAGTGATATGTGATCAAGATGACAATACCAGGATCAGAGGTGAGAAGTCTATGAAGTCAAAATGCTTTTCTATTAAAAGTTCAAAGTAAAGTGACAAGTAATCTTTAAGAAACAAAAAGTTCCTGAAAATTCTATTCTTTTCCACACCAGGTACCATGTTTTCCATGAGTATTCATAAATAAGTACATCAATCACAGTTTTCAGAGAACCCTGGAAACTCAGGGTTCAGAAGCCTTTAAAGCCTTATCTTTCACTTGGCATCTGAATCTTATCAATTTGATCTCTGTGTCTTAGCCACCAAGCATTAATGGGAGCCTTGGAACCTACTTGAACCTCTCTCAATACCACTTTACTCCATCATGAGGTAGCTTGGTTGGAATTAAATTTCACCCTCTGATATTAACCCTGTGGGACAGATGAAAGAACTGCATTCGTTAATATTTGTATAATCTTTTATTTTTTTAAGTTTATTTATTTATATCATGAGAGAGGAGAGAGAGAGAGCACAAGCAGGGGAGGGGCAGAGAAGGAGAGACAGAATCCCAAGCAGGCTTTGTGCCATCAATGCAGAGCCCGATGCGGGGCTTGAACTTACCAACAGTGAGATCATGACCTGAGCCAAGATCAAGAGTCAGATGCTTAACTGACTGAACCATCCAGGTGCCCCCAGTCTAACTTTTAAAACCTCCAAACAGGGGCACCTGGGTGGCTCAGTTGGGTAAGTGTCTGATTTCAGCTCAGGTCATGATCTTGCAGTTCTCACAGCCTCCGAAGTAGGCTCCAGGCTCCGAGCTGTCAGCACAGAGCCCGACACAGGGCTCAAACTCACAAACCGCTAGATCGTGACCTGAACTGAAGTCAGACGTTTAACCAACTGAGCCACTCAAGCGCCCCACAAACAAAAGTCTTTTACAGTCATCTCAAAGCCTTTCTGAAGGAAGAATCTACAACCCCACTTAGTTTTACTGACCCAAGTAAAATCATGAAGAAGGTAAACTTTGTCTTTGACATTTCTTTCATCTTCCCCTTTTGAGATCAGTTTTTCTCATTTGGAAATCAGAGACGAGAGCATTTAAGGAAGGAGAGGGAGACCACTTAAAGAGTAATGGTAGGTGTCTGATGCTAAGAAAGCCCCCAGAAGGCAGGCCCTCCATGGACCACAAGGTGTATCACAGGACACTGAAGGCTTTCTAGGACTACTTCTAATGTGAAAAGTGAGAATTCGACTTTTATTATTATTTGTTGAGGCTCCAGCATTCCTCATCTGCCTGGCACACACTTGGTAAGAATGAAAAGGGATGAGTGGTGTAGGAGTTTGCCCCTCCAAAAAGGGAAGTTCTGAATGACGGGGCATGGCGAGCACTCTCCCCACAGCCAAGAAACACTCAGAAGTGTTCTCCAGGCTCTTTCACACGCCCAAACGCCGTGAACAATCGGCGGTGGTCCTGCAATGAAGGGACACTGCTCAGCAGCTGTATGTGTGCAATTCCCCTTCCTGACTTTCCATACTCCCTACAGAGAGCTCTCCATCATTCCTTTGGTTTGCACTTGTATACCTGGGAGTGCAGGTCTCTGGCTCTGCTGGATGCCTTCTTTTTGCTTCTATAAATCCACTTTTCACCCTTTCTCAACTGTGCCCCAAGAGGCTGACCTTCATGGATCTTCCAGTTGAATTCAGCCAGGCAGAGGCTCCAGAAGGAAACTGAAGGCACAAGGAGAATGAGGTTTGGGTATTTGTGTCCCTCACTCCTGCCTGCTGGGTCACGGTGGGTTGACTGCCATCAGTGCCTCTACTGAAGGCTCCCCTTCCTTTTCAGTCACTCTGAAAAGTCCTTTCATGGTAAGCATCTAACCTCCTGCTTGTTCAGGCCTAAAGTGGTAATGACACACTTCTGCTAGCCCAGGGCACTGCATCGTGTCCATTCCTTTACTTAAGCCTCGGCTATCCTTGTGTAAATGTCCTCTTTTTTTTTTTTTTTAATTTTTTTTTTTTTTTAACGTTTATTTATTTTTGAGACAGAGAGAGACAGAGCATGAACGGGGGAGGGGCAGAGAGAGAGGGAGACACAGAACCGGAAGCAGGCTCCAGGCTCTGAGCCATCAGCCCAGAGCCCGACGCGGGGCTCGAACTCACGGACCACGAGATCGTGACCTGAGCTGAAGTCGGACGCTTAACCGACTGAGCCACCCAGGCGCCCCAATGTCCTCTTTATTAAAGTCTTCTCAGTTACCCAGTCTGACTGAATCATCGATTTTCTGCCAAGAGCCTGATTTTCCCTCAAACCAGGAATGATCTACTAATCCTTTCTCTACCTACCCAAATCCTACCTATCCTCTATAGCTCAGCTCACATTTCAGTTCAAATCTCACCTCACACTTGTGGATTCTACATTGACATCTCCCATCTGAGGTTCTTCAGACTTGGCATCTACAGCTCACAGCTTATCCTCTGTTTCAGCCTCTTTTCCAGTCCTCTGTTTCAGTTTCAGCGTCACCATACAGCTGATAACATACTTCGTGTGTATCCTTACAACTGAGCACTACGTAATGGTGCTGAGTATCAGGCACTCAGTACAAGTCCTTCTTGGACTGTGGAGGTCACTCCCTCCCTTGAAGGTGGCATGAGTGCTTGCGTACCTGAAATCTTACCAGCATGCCAAAGGATCATAGTTAGAGTAAGAGGAACTAGGGAACTAATTTGACCCGATCTCTCCATTGTGGTGATGAGAAAACTGAGGCTTAGAGAGGTGACCTAATAGCCCAACATCTCACAGTCAGGAGGCAGCAAAGCTGGGGCCCAAAGCCAGAATTTTTTTATATCATTCTTTGCCACCCTGATACTAGTTCTAGTGTCTCTGTGTCTTATTAGCAAAAACTTCACCTCTCCACACCTGGATCCTCAGTATATTCCTTCCTTTTCAAAGACAGCATATATTTGTTTCCCTAGTGAAATACAATTTTCCTGAGTCCCCCAGAGCTATTACCTATTCATGCATTATCCCTACACCTACCACTTTGAAAATTTACCACCCAGTCAAAGACTGGAGTCTATTCTTCTGTGCATATCTGAGAAGGGAAGAATAGAGCCCTTTAGCTCTTTATTTCAATATTCTCAGACAAATCCAAGCTAACAGAGAGAGTATTCTGGCCACTGTCTGTAGCTTCACTCACAGCTACATGCTGAATAGAAAAGGGATCAACGACCCACATTTAAAACATTCAAACTTACACTCTCTGACCCATGAGGAGCACCTGGCATACACATGGAGAACTGCACGGGGCCATGAGCCCCTACTCTGCTGTGGAATCCAGTTTCTTTAGAGGTTGAAACACTAGAGTTCTGAATATTCAGACCAAATTCAAACTCCCAGTACATGTGCACACTGAAGGAGCCGACCTCCTCTCAAGTCTCTGACTGCCACGTGCTAGGAACCCTGGATATGCAGTTGTGAATTTATTCCCTACTCTGATGGAGAGTGAGTGAGAGGCATGTGCATTAGTCACCTGAAGGTTAACCAGACACGAATGTCGAGATTAGCACTTTATTACACCATTCAGTCTAGTCACACAAGTCAACGCGAGGACAGCAGAGAACATGAACCATGGTGCAGTGCTATGGCCCGTGACATGACCTGGAACATCGCAGGGTGGGTTTCAGACAATGAGTGAGCCACCACTTCCTATGTTAGATGCATCATTTGGTGCAACATTTTTTATTACATTAAAGAAGGCTCCACATAAAAATGTCAGCAGCATCCAGTTGACTCATGGAATTGAGAACTGTGCATTAGCTGCCGATTTAAATTAATTTTGCTTCTTGAACCATGAAAAATAGTTCTTTGAACAAGAATTCATGATAAATACACATGTGTAAAAGGCTTTTAATCATAATTATTTTAAATACATAAAACACGGTTTAAGACTCTCAGCCTCATTAATTTCTTATGGTATTAAAGAACAAAAACAAACAGTAAATGAGAGAAGTAGAAGTCATAATTTAAATGTATTACACATGGTCATTTGGCTCATTAAATGAAAAGATTCTTTGTAAACTCTGGGCTATGGAATATTTCTCCATTAGCCAAAGATGAGGAGAATTTTACAATTTTCTCATTGACAACCAATGTTTGATGTCATTTAGATCTTAAAAGAATACCACCTACAATTAAAACAGTAGAATTAGAATAATGTAATCATTTTCTAATACCCTGGACTTCCTTTTTCACATCACTTAACTCTTGTTTTCTCTGCAGAGTCCTAAAGAGCAGGGGTCACATTGTCAAGACATGGCACATAGTAAGGTCTTAGTCAATGAGAAAATGGCCTTAGGTCCCTTGGGAAAAAGTACAGATGAGCCATTACCATACACACTTGCCATGTATACACATGATCCTTCCTCCTAGAGACTGGCTTCCCCTTTCAGGTCTGAGAACTAGCTCACGTCCAGACGCTGGTAAGGGATTGCGACTTTTTTGTGAGATGCTTGCCCTTAGCCTCCTTGAGTTCTTTTCACTGCATAGATTGAAAGAGTCCTTTGCTGAGATTATCTGGCTGTGTTCTAGTAACCATCTCCACAGTTCTACATGGATTACATCCCCGTATTACTACAACCTTGCAACCTACAACCTGGCATGGCCAGCTGGAGACCAAGGGACACTTCAGGCGATGTTGAAGTTCAAATGTGAAGGTGGCCTCCTGGCAGAATTCTCCTTTCTTCAAGGAAGGCCAACCATTTCCTATGAAAGTCTTCAACTGATTGGGTGAGGACCACCCACCTTACAGAGCACACTCTGATTTACTCAAAGTTTACTGATTTGTTTTTTTATGAATATTTATTTAATTTAAATTTTAGTTAGTTAATATACAATGTAATATTGGTTTCAGGAGTAGAATTCAGTGATTCATCACTTACAAGTTTAACAATTTAAATGTTAATTTCATGTTTAAAATACCTTCACAGAAACATCTAGAAAAATATTTGACAAAATATCTGGATACTGTGGCCTAGCCAAGTGAACACAAGAAATTAAATATCATGCTTATATGATGGAGATTTCTGAGGGGAACAGGGCTCCAAAGCAGATCCAAAATCACTTGAGAGAGTTTGGAAAAGGGGCTGGCTTGGGATTTCAATGGTAGTGAGGGGGTGGGGCCAAGGTGAGGGTTCCCACAATCAGGGGTTTGCATGGTTTGAACCTCCCTCCAGCACTAAGGGGGGTAGCACCCAAGCTTCCTTAACATGAATGTCGAAATGTGGGGTACAAGGGGAAGAGGGGGGTGAACCTTAAAATAGGTCAGCAATCACACATCAGAAAATGGAGTCAGATGGTTACAAAAGGGAATGTAGATTTTACTCAATTCAATGGATAGGAAAGTATGACAAAAGAGGCAGCAAACTAAGAGGAAGAAATATGAACCAAAGCAGGTTTAAATCCTGCTGGATTAAAACTGCAAACACCTGCCACTTAAAGAGAAAGCCCACTTGCTGCTACCACCATACACAGTGCAAACTAACCCGGGGTATCATAGATGGCAGCTGGAATGTAGCCAGCCAGTGCATTCCTAGTTCCAGAGAGGAGCCAGGCCATGTCTCCCTCACACATCAGTGATTCTTGTTCTTTACATATTGAAAACATTTTTGAAGAAGCAACAACCCAATAGCCAGTATGTTTCTACTTCCTAGCCAGGAAGAAAAAATTGGGAATGCAGTAGAAATGTAAAAAAATAGAGAAAATCTCCACCCTGTGGGATTACCCAGAAAATTTCCATTTAGTCTCTAACTTTGCCGAGAACCATTTTGTACTTGATGTTATTTAAGGTAACAACATATCAGCGTCAAACTCCAGTGCCCTCCATTCCCAGTGTCTAAGGGCACCTGAGAGCACTTGAGGCCCCTTTAAGCCATTACAAGACTTTAATTCGGCCTTCCAGGGAGCCAGGAGGGTGGTGAACTCAACAAGCCTATAAATTAAGTCATGAGTCTTATTTTCCCAGCAAAGCAAGTTCAGAATGTACCATATAATTCTCCAGGCTTGACATACCTCCATTAAAGGGGATGCCCACTGAGTGTGGGATTACAAAAAGAAATTACAGATTTTCTAATAAATGCTTCAAACTGCCAAGAAAATCTGGTTCTCAGGATATTTTTTTCCTTTGCGGCTGAAAATAAACATGTTCATTGCTTTATAGTTTCCTGAAATGATGACATTCTAGCGTAATTGCAAATTCTTGTGACAGGCAAACAACGTCTCCTGACTGCAATGATCTATGAAGCGCATTTATAATGGCTCAGGGTAGCCTCTATCAGTAGACACCAGTATCAAGTAATCATCGCAAGGACTTTTTTGCTAAGAGGCACTTGCTCATGTATTTTCCCATCAGATTACAACTGAAACCTCTGCTCAGTCTTAAACGGCACCTGTCCAAGTTCATGAGCACAAAGACTGACAGTAAAACAAAGACTTGAGACAGTACTGGTCTCCTGATCATTTAAGAGAAAGCCTAACTGAAATATTCACTACTGCAGTCAGATGATAGTTACAAGGAGAATGAGGGGTTTTTTTGTAAGTTGGCTAAGTCATCTGAGCCAAAGGCTTCATTAATGTTCACTCAAGTAAAACTTCAAGACTAGAACTATAAAGTTGAAGTGAAACATATTCTAGATGAGTTATTTGGTATGCCAAAGAATCTAAATTTCCCAAATTTACTGGACGATTATGTAAGTGTTCTTGTCAATTAACTAGGGCTGGCATCATTGCTTCATGTGGAAGGTCTACCCATCACCCACATTCACACTCCCAATTCCAGTCTATAGGTCTCTCATGGACCAAAGAGATGCTAGAGCGTTCGGGCTCTACTACATGCCTGCAGCACCTTCAGGATACAATTCCTCTCCTCCCTGAGCAGGTCCAGCCCTTCTCCAGCCAGGTTACATTGGAAATCACCAAGTTATTGGTCTGGCAGCCTGCAGGCAGGAAGGCAGGGCATATTCTAAGTGAGCCACATGCTGGCACATCATGTTCAAGCAATAAGGGAATACCAGCCTTCAATAGGAAGGAGTGGACCGCTTCTGCAGGCCTAAAGAGTTCAGATGAATCTGGGGATTCAAGGTTTTTGAGTGTGTCACCCCACAGGCCTCCATTCCAAATCTCAGGGTCCCATTCTTTCCCAGCCATGGCCCTAATCTCAATGCATCCAAACTCTCAGAGCTAAGAAATGGCCTATGTGATGCTCTAGTGCCTTTATCAGTTAAGTCCAGGTTCTGATTCTTAGTCTTTTCTGCCGTTCTATTACAGGAGCTGACAGCATCCTTATATGCTAGCAAGTAGGCCCACTTAGAGTAATTACCCTCTAAACTTGTCTTGTTCCAATGTATCAATGGTTCCCAGGAAGAGCAATCTGTTTCCAAAATCCTTATAATTACTACTCTCAAATTCCACCGGTGCCTTCCAATCTATACATACCCTTTCCCTGCTCACCACCAGGTAAAATTTATGAACTGCATCAAAACCATATGCCAGGGGGCTGTCGGTACTCCATCTAATACTAGCAATGGAGGTCCTCACTGTCAACCAGCAGCACATGATTCAGCTCTAAAACGTCTGCTGTAGATTGTGTTCCTTGGGAAATAAGCTTTGAGACCCTGGGACTTGCACGCTAGAGGTTTATTGAGGGACACTGACAGAAACACTGCCTGTCTGGGGTAAAGGCAGTAGGATTAGGCAGAGGGAGTTTAAATGTGATGCAGTTGCATTAGAGGCCTCAGCCCGTCCCTGGGGGTCAGTCAAGGGGGTCAGAGCAGGGAAGCTCCCTCAGAGTTGCCCTGGTTGTGGCAAGGATGCTCAGGCTTTGTAGCACACGTCTGCCAGTGCTTGTGTAGACTCTTTCCAAGGGGGAAACATGACTTGGGCAAGGCAATTATCCTTGTCTGGGGACAATTCCTAGGGAGAAACTCATCTGTGAGCTGTCAGCAACCAACTGTCCTAGCAGCTGGGAATTGACAGTTTCTAGAAAGGGAGATCTGAGTGGTTCAGCATCCACTATGTCATCGGAGAGGGATTCGTAGCCAGAGAACAGTGAGAACACATAGAACACACAGAACACATACCCAGTTAACTAGAATTGATGGAGACATTTGGTATTCATTTGAACAAAAATATTAAAATTACACAAGGCTATTCATCTGAAGCTCAAAATTAGGATTTCCCAACTATATAATGACATGGCAAGGTTGCTCACCACTGTTTGCTCTTTCATGTTCCCCAACTTATCTGTTCTGCTTCACTCACTGTTTGGGCATATTCTTGTGTAGTTTCACAGATCTCAAATGTGAGTGATCTGAATTATTATATATCATAAGATACTTTTCTTACTTTGCTTTCTATAAGGGTCTTTGAATCCTTACAGATTCTTAAGTTGCAGTGTTTTTCAGTCATAACCTGTATATTGTTTCAAATCACATTTTTATAAAGTTTTACCTATTACTGGCAATAATTCACATGATGGGATTTAGTCGCCAACAGAACAATAATGGTGCCGGAAACAATTTTTGTGTTACACCCCTGACTGCAGGGTAGTGAAATGACCACAGATTTGAATATTGTCTCAATTCTTATCTGGGACAACAATAGGCTGCCTCCAGCCTTATTTATAGTATATAATTGGGGGTGGGATGGGGTAGCTCCAGAACTTTAAAAGAGGATGTCACTGGGGCGCCTGGGTGGCGCAGTCGGTTAAGCGTCCGACTTCAGCCAGGTCACGATCTCGCGGTCCGTGAGTTCGAGCCCCGCGTCAGGCTCTGGGCTGATGGCTCGGAGCCTGGAGCCTGTTTCCGATTCTGTGTCTCCCTCTCTCTCTGCCCCTCCCCCGTTCATGCTCTGTCTCTCTCTGTCCCAAAAATAAATAAAAAAAAAAAAAAAAAAAAAACGTTGAAAAAAAAAAAAAAAAATTAAAAGAGGATGTCACTTAGCCCATTTCCCAGTTGCCACATCAGTTGATTAAACTTTATAATTTTTTTGGCTCTTACGTATTTACATATATTCCCACTTAGCCCTAAAGACCTTTGAACTCTTAGAATCTCACTTCTTCCCATATTTTTATTTGTGGCACCATTATTATAGACATTAAAATGATGTCTAGCTGGATTCTGTGTATCACAAGACCATCTGGGTCCACAGTCACAATTTCTAAGATGATCCTTCCTATGATGCTGATTTAATATACATTTTCCATATTTCATTAATTTTAAGGTACATATTTTTTCACACTTTAATGTCCCTGAAATCAGGGTATGTCATCGAATTCCTATCAGCCAGCTGTCAGTCTTGAAACATTATCATTACTAGTACACTGTACTAGTTTTTTATTGCTGCTGTAACATACTGCCACAAACTTAGTGCCTTAAAGCAATACAAATTTATTACCGTTCTGGGCTTCAGAGTCTGAAAGAGGTCTCATTAGGCTAAAATTAAGGTGTTAGCAGGACTGTATTCCTTATGAAGGCCCTGGAAAAATCTGTTTCCTTGTCTTTGCCAGTTTCTAGAGGCAGCCCTCTTTCCTTGGCTCACAGTCCTCTTCTTCTGCCTTCAAAGCAGGTCAGCTTCTCACAGTGCATCACTCTGGCATCCTGTTCTGCTTCCCTCTTCTTCATGTGCAGATCCTTGTGATTAGGTTGGGTCCATAGGGATAATTAAGGATAATCTCCATATTTTTAAGGTCGACTGACTGAGAACCTTAATTCTATCTTCAATGTTAATTCCCTTTGGCCATGTAACCTATTCACAGGGTCCAGGGATTAGAATACAGATAGCTTTGGTGGCCATCACTCTGCCTACCACCCATGTGTATATTAAAACTTGCAGAACTGGTGTCAGAGGTTGGGAAGAACATCTCAGAGACAATAGTGAAGCATTCTTTTAAAATATACTGCTTCTCTAAGACTCTTAATGTCACAGAGGATATTTTGTGGGGGGAAAATGTGAATATCAATAACTATGATTTGAAGGTGACTCAGAAAAGTCAAACTCTTCCTAGGAAGAAGCTTGGGGAAAACCTCATCTAATTTATTTCATTTATCTGTTCCATTTTATCTATGACAAGAATAATGTATAATTAAAAATCTGTATCTAAGGAAGTCCAAAAGCACTCAGTGACTCCATCAAACATAATAACATTCATATCATAAGGAGTCCCAGAAGAAGAGAGAGAAAAGGGAGCAGAAAATTTATCTGAAGAAGTAATAGCTGGAAACTCCCTAATCTGGGGAAGGAAACAGACATCTAGATCCAGGAGGCACAGAGAACTCCCACCAAAATCAACAAAAGAAGACCCACACCAAGATATACTGTAATTAACTTTCCAAAATATAGTGATAAAGAAAAAGTCTTAAGAGCAGAAAGATAAAAGAAGTCAGTAACTTACTAGGGAAAATCCATAAGGCTAGCAGGGGATTTTTCAACAGGAATTTTGCAGGCCGGAAGGAAGTGCGGCAGCAGTATAAAGAATACTCTATCCAGCAAGGCTATCATTCAGAATAGAAAGAGAGATAGTTTCTCACACAAAAACCAAAAGAGTTCATGACCACTAAATCATCCCTGCTATATGCAGAAGAGGTTATAAGCAAACCAAATGGTAACCATATATCAAAAACTGCTAATAAACATGGAAAGAATAAAGAAAAAGAAATCCGGGGCGCCTGGGTGGCTCAGTAGGTTGGGCGGCCAACTTCGGCTCAGGTCATGATCTCACAGTCCATGAGTTCGAGCCCCGCGTCGGGCTCTGTGCTGACAGCTCAGAGCCTGGAGCCTGTTTCAGATTCTGTGTCTCCCTCTCTCTGACCCTCCCCCGTTCATGCTCTGTCTCTCTCTCTCAAAAATAAAATAAACGTTAAAAAAAAATTTTTAAAAAAAAGAGAAAGAAATCCAAATACATCACTAAAGAAAATCAGCAAAACATTAAAGAGAGAAAGACAAGAAAGGATCAGAGAAAAGCTCCAGAAACAACCACAAGTAATAAAATGGCAATAAATACATACCTATCAATAATTACTCTGAATGTCAATGGGTTAAATGTTCCCAATCAAAAGACATAGGGTGTCAGAATGGATGAGGAAAAAAAAAAGACTCATCTATATGCTGCCTAACAGAGACTCATTTTAGACCTAAAGACATCTGCAGATTGAAAATGAGGGGATGGATGGGGCGCCTGGGTGGCTCAGTCGGTTGAGCGTCCGACTTCGGCTCAGGTCATGATCTCACAGTTCGTGAGTTCAAGACCCACATCAGGCTCTGTGCTGACCGCTCAGAGCCTCGAGCCTGTTTCAGATTCTGTGTCTCCCTCTCTCTCTGCCCCTCCCCCGTTCATGCTCTGTCTCTCTCTGTCTCAAAAATAAATAAATGCTAAAAAAAAAAAAAAATTAAAAAAAAAAAAGAAAAAGAAAATGAGGGGATGGAGAAACATTTACCATGCAAACGGATGTCAAAAGAAAGACAGGGGGCACCTGGGTGGCTCATGTGGTTGAGCAACAGACTTCAGCTCAGGTCATGATCTCATGGTTTGTGGGTTTGAGCCCCATGTCAGGCTCTGTGCTGACAGCTCAAAGCCTGAAGCCTGCTTTGGATTCTGTGTCTCCCTCTCTCTCTGCCCCTCCCCCACTCATTCTCTCTCTCTTTCTCTCTCTCTCTCTCTCTCTCAAAAACTGAATAAACATTAAAAAAAAAAAACACTATTTTAAAAAAAAGCCAGAGTAGCAATACTTATACCAGACAAACTAGACTTTAAATTTTTTTAATGTTTTTATTTTATTTACTTACTTATTTTTGCAAGAGAGAGAGGAAGAGAGAGAGAGAGAGTACAAGTAGGGGAGGGGCAGAGAGAAAGGGAGACACAGAATCTGAAGCAGGCTAGAGGCTCTGAGCTGTTAGCACAGAGCCCAACATAGGGCTCAAACCCACCAACCGTGAGATCATGTCCTGAGCTAAAGTCAGACACTTAACCGACTGAGCCACCCACACGTCCCCAGACAAACGAGACTTTAAAACAAAGACTGTAAAAAGGGACAAAGAAGGGCACCATATAATAATAAAGGGAACAATCCAACAAGAAAATATAACAATTATAAATATTTATGCACCCAACACTAAACCACCTAAAAACATAAGACAGTTAATAATAAACATAAAGGAACTAATCAATAATACTACAATAATAGTAAGGGACTTTAACACCCCACTTACATTAATTGACAGATCACTGAAACACAAAATCAACAAGGAAACAATGGCTTTGAATGACATACTGGACTAGATGAACTTAACAGATATATTTAGAACATTCCATCCTGAAACAACAGAATACACATTCTTTTCAAGTGCACATGGAACATTCTCCAGAACAGATATCAGGCCATAAAATAGGCATCAACAAACTAAAGAAGATCAAAGTCATACCGTGCACCTTTTCTGACTACAACACTATGAAAACAGAAGTCAGCCACAAGAAAAAATCTGGGAGGACCACAAATAATGGAGGTTAAATAACATTCCGTTAAACAATGAATGGATCAACCAGGAAATCAAAAAATATATGGAGACAAACGAAAATGAAAACACAACAGGCCAAACCCTTTGGGATGCAGCAAAAGTGGTTCTAAGAGGGAAGTATATAACAATACAGGCCTATAAGAAGCAAGAAAAATCTCAAATAAACAACCTAACCTTACACCTAAAGGAGCTAGAAAAAGAAAAACAAACAAAGCCTAAAGCTGCCAGAAGGAAGGAAATAAGAAATATAAAAGCATAAATAAATGATATAGAAACTAAAAAAACAATAGAACAGTCGATGAAGTCAGGAGCTGGTTCTCTGAAAAAAATTAGTAAAATTGATAAACCTCTAGTCAGACTTATCAAAAAGAAAACAGAAAGGACCACATAAAATCACAAACGAGAGAGGAGAAATCACAATCAATACCACAGAAATACAAACAATTATAGGAATATTATGAAAAGCCATATGCCAACAAATTGGACAACCTAGAAGAAATAAATGCCTAGAAACATATAAATTACCAAAAGTGAAACAGGAAGAAACTGAATCAGCAATCAAAAAACTCTCAACAAACAAAAGTCTAGAACCAGATGCTTCACAGGGGAATTCTACCAAAGATTTAAAAAGTTAATACCTATTCTTTTCAAACTATTTCAAAAAATAGAAAAGGAAGTAAAACTTCCAAATCCATTCTATTAGGCCACCATAACCCTGATACCAAAATCAGATAAAGACACCACCAAAAAAGAGACCTACAGGCCAATATCCCTGATAAACATAGGTGCAAAAATTCTCAATAAAATAACTAGCAAACCAAATCCAACAATACATTAAAAAAATAATTCACCACAATCAAGTAGGATTAATTCCTGATTTGCAAGGGTGGTTCAATATTTGCAAATTAATCAATGTGATATATCACGTTAATAAAAGAAAGAAGGACCATATAATCATCTCAGTAGATGCAGAAAAAGCATTTGACAAAGTAACATCCATTCATGATAAAAACCCTCAACAAAGCAGGTTTAGAGGCAACATAATAAAGGCCAAATCTGAAAAACCCACAGCTAATATATTCCTAAATGGGGGAAAAAACTGATAGCTTTTCCTCTATTGAAACGAACAAGACAAGGATGTCCATTGTCACCACTTTTATTCAACATAGTACTGGAAGTCCTAGCCACAGCAATCAGACAAGAAAAAGAAATAAAAGGCATCCAAATCAGCAAGGAAGAAGTAAAACTTTCACTATCTGCATATGATATGATACTATATATAGAAAACTTGAAACAATCTGCCAAAAAACTGTTAGAATTCATAAATGAATTCAGTAAAGTCACATGATACAAAATCAACATACATAATTTTGTTGTATTTCTATACACTAATAACAAAGCAGAAGTTGGAGAAATTAAGACCCAAAAACAATAAGATACCTGGAATAAACCTAATCAAAGAGGTGAAAGACCTGTAGTCTGAAAAGTATAAAACACTAGTGAAAGAAATTGAAGATGACACAAGGAAATGGAAAGACTTTCCATGCTCATGGCTAGGAAAACAAATACTGCTAAAATTTCTACACTACCCAAAGTAATCTACACATTTAATGCAATCTCTATCAAAATACCAACAGCATTTTTCACAGAACTACAACAATTCTAAAATTTGTATAGAACTACGAAAGACCCCAAAGAGCCAAAGCAATCTTGAGAAAGAAAAACAAAGCTGGATGCACACATTTCCAGACTTCAAATTATATTACAAAGCTATAGTAATCAAAACAGTATGGTACTGGCACAAAAATAGACACATAGATCAATGAAACAAAATAGAAAATGCAGAAATGAACCCACATTTACATGGCCAATTAATCTTTGACAAAGCAGAAAAGAATATCCAGTGGGAAAAAGGACAATTCTTCAACAAATGGTGTTGGGAAAACTGTACAGCAATATGCAAAAGAATGAAACTGGACCACTTTCTTACACCATGCACAAAAACAAATTAAAAATGGACTGATGACCTAAATGTGAGACCCAAAACCATAAAAATCCTAGAAGAGAGCACAGGCAGTATTTTTTTTTTTTAGGCAGTAATTTTTTTGACATCAGCCATAGCAACTTCTTTCTACGTGTGTCTCCTGAGGCACGAAAACAAAATAAAAAATAAACTATTATGACTGCATCAAAATAAAAAGCTTCTGCACTGCAAAGGAAACAATCAGCAAAACTAAAAGGCAACATATGGAATAGGAGAAGGTATTTGCAAATGACATTTCTGATAGAGGATTAGTATCCAAAATATATAAAGAACTTATAAAACTCAACACCCAAAAAACAAATAATTCAGTTTAAAAATGAGCACAAGACACGAACAGACATTTTTCCAAAGAAGACATATCAATGACCATCAGATACATCAAAAGATGCTCAACCTCACTGATCATCGTGGGAATGCAAATCAAAACTACAATCAGATACCACCTCACACCTGTCAGCATGGCAAAAATCAACAACACAAGAAACAACAGGTGTTGGTAAGGATGTGGAGAAAGGGGAACCCTCTTACACTGTTGGTGGAAATGCAAACTGGTGCAGCCACTCTGGAAAACAGTATGGATGTTCCTCAAAAAAGTTAAAAATAGAACTACCCTATGATCTAACAATTATACTTCTAGGTATTTACCCAAAGAATACAAAAATACTAATTCAAAGGGATACATGCACCCCATACATTTATAGCAGCATTATCTACAGTAGCCAAATTATGGAAACAGCCCAGTGTCCAACGACCAATGAATGGATAAAGATGTGGAATAGTATTTGACCATAAAAAGAATGAAATCTTGACATATGCAAATCTTGCCATTTTCAACAATATAGACGGAGCTAAAGAGTATTATGCTAAGTGAAATGAGTCAGTCAGAGAAAGACAAATGCCGTATGATTTCACTCATATGTGGAATTAAGAAACAAAACAAATGAGCAAAGGAAGAAAAAGAGACAGAGACAGAGAGAGAGAGAGAGAGAGAGAGAGAGAAAGGCAAACCAAGAAAAAGACTCTTAACCATAGGAAACAAACTGACGGTTACGAGAAGAGAGGTAGGTGGAGTGATGGGTAAAAATAGGTGATGGGATTAAGGACCTCACTTGCTGTGATGAGCACTGAGTGATGTATGGAATTGTTGGATCACTATATTGTACACATGAAACTAATATTATACTGTATGTTAACTAACTGGAATTTAAATAAAAAGTTAAAATTTTAAAGAGAAAAATAAAAAAATAAAGAAATCCAAAAGCAATCTTTATGTAAGTACAAAACAAAAATTCTAAGTGTTAGGAAGAAGTATTGAGTCATTGAATTATGTAACTGGCATTTTTTTTCTCAATGGTACAAAAAATAATGGTATGACCTAGATTCAATGGCATCTTGAATTAAATAAAACATTGAATAAAACATATCCACAGCCAATTTAAATATTTTCATAATGAAATAAAAACATAAATCATATGAATATATATGAACACATTTATATGTTTTCCAAGGACATAATTTTGTCTTGTATGCCTGTGGTTATAGTGTCATTACCACTAACTGTAACATTAGAATTGTAAGCATTGCATTTTTTTTTTTATTTCTTATAAAGGAATTTGATTTCTACATTAAAGAATAGGAGCCAAAATGTTATGAAAAGTCAACATGAACACAAGTTTGCAGATAAGGTGCATAACCACAAGAGCTAAGATGCTATAAGAAGGAGAACGTAAACAATGTCCTGTAAAAGACAGAAGTTCATTTTTCTCTCACATAATAGGTTAACAGGAAAGGCCCTGGCAGGGATACGGCTTTTTCAACATGACTATTCAAGGACCAGCTTCTGTCCAGCTTGCAGCTCTGCCATCCCTAGGACAGCTCTTCCCTTGACAAGAAGCAAGGACTGGGATAGCTGTATTGTAGCTGAAGAGAAGGGAAAGAGATAAATTGGAGAGAAAGGGACTTTTTTTGAGAGAGAGAGAGTGTGTGTGTGTGTGTGTGTGTGTGTGTGTGTGAGCAGGGGAGGGGAGAGAGGAGAGAGAGAGAGACAGAGAGAGAGAGAGAAAGAGAGAGAATCCCAAGCAGGCTCCAGGCCCAGTGCAGAGTCCCGACATGGGGCTTGATCTCACTACCATGAGATCATGATCTGAGCCAAAATCAAGAGTCAGATGCTTAACCAACTGTGCCACCCAGGCACCCCAGGGATTTTTTTTTTAAGTAGAAATTTTAACAGGGCATACTCTATGATCACAGTATAATAAAATCAAAAGTAAATAATAAAAGAGTGACCCAAATCATCTAAACAACTTAGAAATCTCGAAATGCTCTCTCAAATAAACCTCAAAAAAACCTTAAATAAATTTACTTCAAAGATGAAGTAAACAGAGAAATTAGAAACTGTTTAGATAATAAAGATTATGAAATAAAGTAAGATCTTTGCAGGGGAAAATTTAAGGCTTCACATTATTTGTTTTTACAGGAAAAAAAACCTAAACATTAAAAAGGTGCTCCCTCTAAAAATATTGCGAAAATAATCACAAAATAAACCTAGAGAAACTAGGAAGCAAAATAGAACACACAACAGAAAGGATAAATGTATCGTAAAAGTTCATTCTTTGAAAAGATCTAAAACGTGATTTTTTTTAAAAAAAGGGACTCAAAAACTTGATTAAAGATAAAAACAAAGATAACCAAAACATGCAAAAAGATGCATAAAAACCACAGAAACAAAAGAGATTAAAAATCATGAGAATACTGTATATAACTTCATAGAAAACAAGTTTGAAAATCTAAAGGAAATGGGTGATTTCCTAACTGATTATAAATCACCAAATCAACCTAATAAGTAAAAACTTGAATATGGTAATTACCACCGAAAAAAGTTATCATTTCGAAAAAGTCACCAAGGCAATATGGTTTTATACAATATTTAAACAATTACAATTATGAACTTATTTAAATTAGTCTAGACTATGGAAAAAGATGTAAAGCTATCAAATTTATTTCATAAGGAAGTAGGACCTTGATATCAAAATCCAGTAATGATGGTAATACAAGGGAAAAAAAAAACTAGATCAATTTTACTATGAATTTAGGCAAAATTCTGAATAGCAAAAATAACATCAACTTGCCAAAAGACTAGTATAGTATGACCAAGGGTGGTTTATTCAAGGAATTCAAGGTGGCTTAATGGTAAGAAATCTATCAACGGAATCCCTTACATCTACACATTAAAGAAGAAAAATCATTAAAAATATTAATAAATGTCAAAATGTTATTCGTTAAAATTCAGCAGTCCTCTCCAATTATAAACACTAAGAATAACAGCAATAGAAGAAAACAACTTACAATGCAGAGTGTTTATAAAGAATCAAGAGCATAGAGATGCCCGGGTGACTCCGTTGGTTAAGCATCTGACTTCAGTTCAGGCCACGATCGCACAGTTCACAGGTTTGAGTCCCATGTTGGGTTCTTGTGCTGACAGCTCAGAACCTGGAGCCTGCTTCAGGTTCTGTGTGTGTCTCTCTCTCTGCCCCTCCCCAGCTCGTACTCTGTCTCTCTCTCAAAAAAAAAAAAAATTTAAAAAGTCAAGAGCATATATTATTCTAAACAGTAAAACATTGCAGTCACCTTAATTATAATTAGGAACTTAGCAGATATGCTCAGTATCTCCATTATTATTTGCTACTGTCTTAGTTTTTAAAGAAAATAAATAGCTGGCCTAAAAACTGGACAAGAAGATGTAAAACTCTTTATTTTCTGTTGGTAACATGAATGCATGGTAATGAGAATGCAAGTTAAAAAAAAATTCAGAATTAACAAAATTGGCAAGATAGCTGAATATAAGATAAATATCTAAATGTCAACATCTTTTTCCCAGTTAGGTATCTAGAAATGAAAAAACATTATATGTACAGTAGCAACAATAAAATGCATAAAGTAAATTTTCCAAGAAAAATACAGGACATTTATGAAGGGACAATAATACCACTGAAAGATATCAAATAAGGTCTGGCTAGTGGAAGGACATACCAGATTCTTGGAAAAGACTTAGCTCCATAAAAATGTCAAATACATCTTGCAATGTCATTCAGTTAGAATTTCATAGGGTTTGTTTTGGAGAGATGGGAGAAGGATTAGATAATTTTATCTTAATATATTTTTGAAGGGCTATGAAAAATATTTTAAACTTGTGTATAGCATAAAAACCTGAAAGGCAAAGAGAGAAACAATGCATATAGAAAAACGTATTTGCATCACAGATGATACACAAAGGGATATATATGTAATATACAAGGAGATTTCACAAATGATCTTCTTAAAGGTAAAATTTAATAAACGGGCAAGGATATGAATAAGCCAATTCTTAAATAGATATAAATTTTCAATGAACATATTCTTTAAAAGCATCCAAATTTTCAACCAACAAACTCATTATTAGTCAGGAAAATTCAGGGGAGCCTGGGTCAGTTGGTTAAGGGTCCAACTCATGATTTCACCTCAGGTCATGATCTCGCAGTTTGTGAGATCGAGCCCTGCATGGGGCTCTATGCTGACAGCGTGGAGCCTGCTTGGGATTCTCTTTCTTCCATCCCCTGGTCATGTACGTGCTCTCTCTCTTGCAAATAAATAAATAAACATTTAAAAGAAATAGTCTGGAAAATTCAAATTAAAGTAACAATGAAACTTTACACCTATAAGAGTAGCAAAACCTAATGAGAATTCTAACACTTTTTGCTGATAAGGACAGGGAGAAAAGATACTTGTAAATACTGGTAGGTATAAATGTAAGGTGTTACAGTCCCTTTGTTTTTTGTTTGTTTGTTCTTTAATTAACTTATTTATTTTGATAGAGAGAAAGAGAACACATGCCAGTAGGGGAGGGGGAGAGGGAGAGAGAGAGAGAGAGAGAGAGAGAGAGAGAGAGAGAGAGAGAGAGAGAGAGAGAGAGAGGATCCCAAGCAGGCTCTGCTGTGCAGAACCTGACATGAAGCTGGAACTCACAAACTGAGCCAAATCAAGAGCCGATGCTCAACCTACTGAGCCACCAAGGCACCCCTTATTATACTGCCTTGGGAAAGTAATATGGTAACCTCTTTGAAAGTTTAAAATAATTAACATGTTTTTTGACCCTGCAATCCCAACCTCTTGGAATCTCCTTCCACAGAAACAAAAACACCACCAGTAAGTGAAGACATGTGTATAATTATTTTAATTGAAGCATTATTCATAGTAGAAAAAAATAGAAACAAAGTGGTTAAATAAATTATGGCCTATTCACAACATGGAATATTAAGTACCCATTAAAAGGAATAAATAGGAACTACTGTATATCAATTTATTTGGAAGGACTTCCACAGAATCCTGCTTTGTTTTTGTACACGCATACATAGGTCTGTATGTAACAGTATGAAAATGGAGGAAAAAAATAAAAGACTACATACCATTTGTTAACATAGATTACTGGGATAGAGAAGGGATGTAGGAATCCAGCAAAAAGAAAAAGAAAAAGAAGACTTTAAGAATGTGTAATATGATCAAATTATACATTTATGTAAAGTTATAAAACTGTATGTGTGTATAAACATTTTTTAATAGGAAAATTTAAATGTCACCTGTTTGGTTGTGATTGAAAACACATGCATCTGAATTAAGACCCAGGGGAAAGACAACATCATAAAGCACTACAATTTAGTCACTATGGTAACTTGCAAAGTATTTTTGCAGAGCTGTTCTCACAGCTCCCACACGTACAATCAAAACAAATATGCTAAACACTAAAATTTAAAGAGAATTGGTCATTTTATGTGTTGTATTAACACATTTAATAGTGTCATTGTACATAATGTGAAATTTATGTTAAATCCATATAATATTATACAGTCAAGACCATCTACTTTGTTTACTTTGATAGCTGTGGTTTCCAAAGGGCTAATAGTATAAAGAAAAAATGCTGATGCTACAGTACAAAGTAATGAAAGAGACTACAGGAAAATGTAAGGTGTGCCTTTCAAATACATGCATATACACATACTTGTATGTATATATACCTATTGCATATACTATATGGTATAGTATATACTATGTTTGTATGTACTATCAGCTTTTAACAATCACATCACTTAGGTGTGTTAATTTCCATTACAGTGCTAAAAGAATTAACTATGCTACCCTTGTTTATGCAGGTAAATGATGTGAAATGATTTCCATTATGAATTTTGCCTTTTTTCTTCTTACAATTTTATATGTAAGAAAAAAATTCACTGCGAATTTTGTTGAAAAGGAAAAAAAAAATAACCTAAAAATGGTGGAAGATGGATTTGGGGGGAAATTATAATTTTTCTATTATACTTGATGAATTGTTATCAATTTTCACAAATACTTGAAATATGAAGTCCCAAAGCTATTGTACAACAAAGTCTCATAAAGTAGTAGGTGTTCTGATAAATTTAGAAATAGTTGATACTAGATTTTAAAGTACATGGAAGATTGTTTCCCACCATAGATCTCACTTCCATCCAACTATATCTGGTATTCTCTTAGCCTGAAAGTCCCTGTCTCCTTCTTCAAATTTTACCTCCCCCTTGAGAAACCTTCCTAGAGTCCTTCCACCAGAGAATTTTTTTATTTTCCATCTATCCTCACTAACCACTGGTGCTATAATGAGTGGTTTGCATATTCTTCTCCCTGCTTGGCTGTGAGCATCTTGAGGTAAAAAGAAAAAAAAAAAAAAAAAAAACAAACAAGGCCAGGTCCTCTCTGGACCTTCTGTGTTAACAGCACACATGCCTACCAATGGCCCATTTATGTATCACTTATTTCCCATTTCTGTGCTCTTGCTCATATTTCATTCTTTAATATGCTCAATCTCCTCAGTAATCTGCATTTCCTGCACAACTGATTGTCTTTCCCTCTGATGCTTTCTTGTCTCTACAGTCCATTTATGCCCAGCATAGAGATTTATCTCCTTCTTGTGTCCATGCACTGCTTCAAATTGCTCTCTAATTACTCCATATGTGCATACTTCACATCCAGAGCAAGATCCTAAACAGAAATCGTGGGGACTATTTAAAAATTTTTCAAACATCCTAGTACTAAACATAAGTAATCTAATCAACAATTCTGGTTAAATTAAAGAACATACCCTTTTTTCCCCTCTCTTTAGATTCTCATTGTACCATCAAATATGTTATTAAATTTATAATTTTCTGATTTGTATTTAATGGATGGATTAGGGAGCACATACACAGACAATGACTTCAAAATGCTTCTGGAATCATACAATGGGGACAGCAGACCTTGAGAAAGTGATGAAATGGGCCTTTCTTTACTACCTTAGAGAGAACCCAAGTTCTTTCTTCCTACTAGAGACAGCCCTTGCTCCTAACTGCCACACTTGTATATAGGGAATTCACATATCCAACTGCCTGCATGTATCTCTATGCCCAAAGTTCTCTTAGAAACATGATGAAACTATAGGAAATGGAAATGATACATGAGGTTGAAAAAATAATAATAAATTAGGTGAAATACGAATAAAGAACAAACAACCCAAGACATAATTCTTGTCTAGTCTTCCACAGAAACCCTCTGAGAGTTGGTGCAAGTTGCCTGGGAATAGATAAGGGAGAGGGATATTTATTTGAGAAGCAACTGGCAGAAACATAAAATATATATGAATGTTTATCCTCAACTTTAAAAATAATTACCAAAAACGAACTAGAGAACAAAGAGGAGATAAAAGTATTTTTAAGCTTGGCATAGTGCATTTATATAGACATTTTGCCCTTGTGAATCTTTACCACAAGATCTTATCCATTCTTCAAAGCCAATCATGATTTCACTACAAAGACAAAACTCTAAGCCAGTTTTTGATATAGACATTCTCATTTTAAAAAAGCAGGGTCCTTGGGGCGCCTGGGTGGCGCAGTTGGTTGGGCGTCCGACTTCAGCCAGGTCACGATCTCGCGATCCGTGAGTTCGAGCCCCGCGTCAGGCTCTGGGCTGATGGCTCAGAGCTTGGAGCCTGTTTCCGATTCTGTGTCTCCCTCTCTCTCTGCCCCTCCCCCGTTCATGCTCTGTCTCTCTCTGTCCCAAAAATAAATAAATGTTGAAAAAAAAAAATAAAAAAAAATAAAAAAAAAAATAAAAATAAAAAAGCAGGGTCCAGTACTGAAATGTATGTGTAGCACACATGAATGAAGGGAGGGTCTAAATAGCTGTTGGAATGATATTTATTCCCCCTAAACATATGGCATTGACATCAAGAACTTACAACTACTTGGGCCAAGACCTAAAACCAGCTGTAAAGTGAATCTGCTAAACAAGTAGAGAAAATTCCTGTGTTGCATTAAACTTCAGTTTCTTTCCAGAGCTATTATTTTAACAGATACTCATTATATGTTCATTTCACTTCATTATCATTTTTTTCTCTGCAAGGTTAGTTCAAAGTGTAGGACCAAAATCTTACAGAAAGAAGCGGCATAGCGAGTAAGATCTGTATCTCTAATTAAGCTGGTAGAAGATCACTTTTCCATACATCGCTGTCCAAATGAATCAATACTCCAGCTGATGTATCTTAGATAGAAATCTTTACACTTCATCACTGAAAATACAGATGCCCTAAAAAATGTATACTTCAGGATAAGTAGTAATAGATATTAACCTTTTGATCTATTTGAATACAGATTGGTAGACAAGTTGAGAGCTGGCAAATTTTTAATACATTTCCAAAGCTACTTTAAAGGAACTGGGTGGATTTTACTCATAATAGTGGGCTGGTTCTATCTGCCTAGAAGAAAGTAATCCTAATAAAGTATATAAAAGTTTAAAAATAAAAAAGCATTGTGGCCAAAGCAAACATTTCTCATTTGAGAGGAGAAAGGAGTCATGTATTATGGGGATCAGTGGCCCTGAGAGCCCAAACTTACAGGATAATGGTCACATTTCCAGTTCTCTGTGGTAGAAAATCTTGCCGCCTTTAATGATACCAACAAGAGGTTGGTAGCCATTTACTTTTCTGACTTTTTCCAGTAGAAAATTCAGCTTTTCTCACCAGTAAAGAATATTAATATCTGCCACATTTTGAAACTATTTAAATAATCCACTCATGTTGCCATTTTCCCATTCATTTTACCTTCTTGGAGAGAATAGCATGCAGGGAGGGACTTCGGTGTAGGACTGACCCCAGATCATAGGCTGGCTTCACCATTCAAAGCTCTGTGGGCCTGAGCAAGTCACTTAACTTCAGTTAAAGCATCAATTTCCTTATTAGAGAAAGGACATCATAAAAACTTTGGACTGTTGCAAAATGCCCAACCCAATGCTTGCCACACAAGGTACTTAATAAATGGTAGATGAAAACACTGCTTTTCCAAGATGGTATGCACCAGAGAACACTCTCGTAAATTGTCTCTTACCTACTTGGTATGCTGTGCCAAACATGATCGCTGAATACAAGGTGGCTAGAGATGAAGGTTTTACCTGCTTTATTCTCGTTGTCTTACTGCTTGCCTTTCCTCCCATATAAGTGAATTCTGTTCTTTCTGCCCTCTGCTCAAAAGGCATCTTATCAATAAGGCCTTCTCTGACCACCTTACAAAAAAAGCAAATGCATTCCAGGCTTGATTTTTTTCTTTTTCTTTTTCTCTTTTTTTTAAGTAAGCTCTACGCCCAACATGGGGCTTGAACTCATGACCCTGGTATCAGGAGCTGCATGCTCTACTGACTGAACCAGTAGGAGCAGGAGCCCCTCAGACCTGATCTTTAAACAGGATTAAAAAATAATCCCATCTCCTTACTCTGCTTTATATCTCTATGTGGTGCTTAGCATCTTCTGAGAATTTTTCTATTTACTTGTTGATTTGTAGACTATCATTAGGCAGCAAGCTCCCTGAGGGCAGGGGTCTTATTTCATCTGTAGCCCTATTTCTTAGAACACCACCTGACACACAATAGATCCTCAATAAACGGTTACTGAATAAATACTTTTGTGAGAAGAATAAGCTGCCTCCTGCCAGGTAATGATCTGGAAACACCAGGAGACTGGCATGTCTTCCAAATCCCCTGTTGGATCTCCTTCAAAGAGGGAGACCCTCTGTGTACCTGCAGGCTGAAAATGACAATGCAGTTTGAGGAATGCATGTTCCTCTGATCTGTCAGTGCACTTGTCTGTATCACACTGTCATTCGGCCTTCTTTTACTTGTTTGGATAAGTGCCAGTTCCCTTAATTTCAAGTTTTGAGGGGAAAAGTACCATGTTTATAGAATTCTCTACCACCACTTACTTTTAGGTGCTTAGTGAATGCTGAGAGGTGACGATTTTTGCTTTGTGGAAAACATGCAGCCCTCTTAATTTTGGCCTTAAAGACAATCTCCATTGTCAATCTCCATTTCAAGAAATGGTACACAACATTTTGGGAGGTATCTTCAGTCTCTTCCAGAGATTTATGTTATGAAAAGAATACAACAGAACATGCAGAAGTGATTTTAAATTATGTGATTTTAAAATTTTAAATAGGATTAAAAATGGCTTTTTACTCTTTTGTTACTGCTGTTTTAAAATCTTGTGTAAGTTTGTCATGGTGACAATAAAAACAATGACCATATCAAATAAATCCAGAAAAGCAAAATTTTATCTGAATTATTTAGAATGTTGCTTCAAATTGCTACTTTCCTATGTATCATATTAAATAATGAACTAAAAAAATCAATAATAATCCAAATACACTCATTCATGGACTTATCCTCAACTGAAGCATATTTCTCTAGCAAATAGTACCGTCATTGGAGTTAAAATATGTGAACTGTATTTATAACACTCACAAATTATATACTGCTTAAAATTGACTTTATTGAATTACAATTAAGAGACTATTGACCTTTTGGATGTTGAGTGCACTTGCTTTTAACTTTAAACAATCCACTCTAGGTCAGTCATTTCTTCAAGTCGATGTTGATTTTAATGGGTAATTGAAGATTTCAGATCACATACTCATAAGCTGATTCATTGTGATTGACACAGTCCCTGCTGCTAAAGTCTGGATCAATGGCAAATTTACTCATATTACAAAATTTGTTCATGCAGTGGTTTCCTTTTGTTAAGTACTATCTTTAAAAAAAAAAAAAAAATTCTGGGGTGCCTGGGTGGCTCAGTCGGTTGGGCGGCCAACTTCGGCTCAGGTCATGATCTCACGGTTCATGAGTTTGAGCCCTGCATCGGGCTCTGTGCTGACAACTCAGAGCCTGGAGCCTGCTTCCAATTCTGTGTCTCCCTCTCACTCGGTCCCTCTCCCCCTCATACTCTGTCTCTTTCTCTCAAAAATAAATAAACGTTAAAAAAAAATTTTTTAATAAAAAAATTAAAAAAAAAATCTGCTTACACCAAAACGCCTTTTCTAGCTCAGAAAACAGGCAGTAAATATTTAACAGTCTTTAAATTCCTAATCCTTTATAAAGTAGACTGTACTAAATTGCAGGACGATATACTTTAAGCCCTCATTGACCAACTCCACACGGTGACCTCTAAATGTTAGTAGTAACACTCCCTCCTTTGCCACTTCTCAAGAACTGACACTAAATATTCCAGAAACAAGAAGTAAAACATAAACAAATGCTACATTTCCTTTTATTAAATATCAGGATCACAACCACAATTATAGCAATAGAGCATTATTGATGCTCATAAGATGCAGTGATTATTTTTAATGAGAATATAATATTGAATAGTTATGAAAGATATACTGATCTCAATTTCATTTTCAATCTATGTTCATTAGCAATAGTCAGGCTAAATCTTATTTAAGTAGAAATGAATTTCAATATGCAGATGAATGAATCAATTTATACCACAGGTGAAATTCCACGAGGTAAACATGTATTTACTCGAAGTAAGTAGAAAGCTACATCTTCCACTGTCTGGGTAGGAATACCTGAAATTTCATGCTTTTGAATGCTTTAATTCTTTTTTTATTTACTAAAAAGTCACACACCCAAAATGCTATTTTAAAATCAAAGAAATCTGTTCTGAATCTCATTTTACTATTTAATAGAGCAGCTGAAAAATGACTTAAAGATGTGGCCATATGGTGTGAAAATCCAGAATCAAGGAAAGAATGAGATACTATAAACATGTAAAAAGCAATAAAAGGAGGCAACTCTGAGCTCAGTTAATGAAAAGCTGATGATGGAGACTGTCTTTTATTGATGACATTTGAGGACAGTGACTCACTGGTGTTTTCCAAAACATGAATTCTGCATCTCAAGTGTTTGAAAGATTCAGCGAAGTCTCTTTCCCTCAGCCTGGGATTGTTTGTACAGAAAGACTCCATAGAATAAATTACTGAACCTTCAAGCACAGCTCAATTAACTGAATAAAGCAGGGAGAGAAAGCTCCAATCTGGTAGCCACAGAACAGAACCTGGCATCATTTTTGCTTAAAGAGTTTACAAGTGGATCGTGGGGCATTTAAAAGACAGCCAGAATTTAATAGTAAAGACGACAGGAAGAGGTGTGAGCACTCAAGCTAACACTTCATCCTCTGCTAATGTTTCCATGGGAAGTGAGAGTCAGGTGTTTGCATTCTGGAGTCATTTTATTGCCTGTCTTTATGAAGAATTTTGGTGTCTCCACCTCGTTTCCCCAACAGCACACATAAGCGGAGCCAAACTCTGTGCTCCCTAGAAGTTCCAAACAGTTCCTTCTTTAAACGCATCCCCTCAGTGTAAGTCAACTTCATGCAACAAAACCTCAGGTCAGTTGATAAGTGATTAAACTATCTATGCCTAGAGAGTCGTCTGGTTCTGACCCAACACCAGGGCTCTGGATTCAGTTATTTGCACATTAATTTATTCAACAAAAATTTTCTGATGCCAGACATTGGAATTACCAAGGTGAACAAAGCAGTCTCTGTGCTTAAAGAGCTCACAGTCTAGCAAGGAAAATACCCTTGCAAACAAAATTTATAATAAATGAGTTAGGTACACAAGCCAAGGTACGTAAAGTTTTCAGAGACTTCCTTCCGAATTGGGGAAGTGCTACAGGTTCTGCTGAGTTACAGTTTACTCATGTCCACAGAGCAATTTTAGATTTAACTTCTTAGGAAGCATGTGGATGCTTTAAAGCATTCTGAGATGCTTCCCTTACTTCCTTGAAAATGTGACCCTTCCCACCCACCTCTTCCTCTTAATTCCAGCATGTGGGTGGCAGAGAGAGATCAGAAGGGACTGCTCTGAGGCTGACTTGAAGAACAAGGAAGTTAAGACTCTGCCCCTTGGCTCTCCCAAACCACTTGGTGACAAGACAACAATAAAGGAAGAATAATGCTAACAGTTGTAGGGTTTGCTTACACATTAACAACTCACTCTTGCCCCTGACCATACATGATCCCACAGTCAAATAAGTCAGTAGCTGTGGAAGTTGGGAAAACCACAACGTAAAAGCTGAAAGCACCACATTGTATCCAATGGTGTTTTCTTACAAATAGATGACATCCCCATCAGTAGCAAGTGCTAGGAACACAAAGAATGACTGAAAGATAGGAGGGGTGGGCATTTGAGAAAGGAAAGAGATGTTTTGGAGAACGAGAGGAAATCCTGACACACCCACCTGACCCTTTTCCCCCCAGATCTCTACGTCTCCTTTCAGCCAATGCTCCCTCCTGCCTGGGGAATCTGGCCTCATTCCAGTGGCAGTGCCCTAATGTGCTACACCAAAAATAAAACAAAGGATACCATTCATCTTATTTTTCAACAACTGGTTTCTTAGTTGGGAAGAAAAACTTGGCAATCATAAAGCTAAGTTTTTTATTTTTATATATTTTCTTCTTAGTGTCAAAATAAACTGAAAGAGAAAAAAAAAGTTTGCCCAATGGTAAGAAAAGAAAAATACACAAAACCCTTCAGAGCTCAGTCGGCCACACACTGCCATTCGACTGACACCAAAGCGTGGAATGCAACACTCTCAAGCTCTCCCAGTCCACAGATCTGCCTGCCTTCTGCTTCTGTAAGATGTGGCTACTTAGGGAAATTCAAATAGGCTCCCAGTGTTAACTGTGTTGCATATTTACTTTAATCAAAGTGACATTTCCCAGATGGTGTCATCTAGAAAACCTCATCTGAAATGGGGAGTATAAGAAAACTAAGTTGCACATTCCAGGGAAAATTGGATACAGGTGTTCCCCCATTTTAAGATGACTCAGTTTACAAAAATACAAAACCATGAAATGGACGCACTTATGGCACGAATGGCCACTACCCCACCACCTTGGAAATGGGTACCCATTCGAGGCACCAGACATCCATATGAAGGTGAGAATGAATCAACAGTAACATCTCTCCATGACCAACTGCACAACCCTAACACCCTCAGGGATTCATCCTGAACCTAATGTTTTGTGTTTCCAGACACCACCTCTGCCTGGGAGGAAGAAAGGTGAAAAGAGGTCTGGAGCAAAAAGCTCTTCTAAGGTGCCTCTGAAAATCAGGCAACCTAAAGGAACTAAGTCACTGACTATGCGTGCTGAGCCCCATGTTATAAACAAAACAGCTTCCTCCACGGAGGCTGAAGCATACTGATGACATTCTCTTTAGTAATTAAATAACTGTAGGGGCGCCTGGGTAGCTCAGTTGGTTAAGGGTCTGACTTCAGCTCAGGTCACAATCTCACGCTTCGCGAGTTCAAACCCTGCATCAGGCTCTGTGCTGACAGCTCAGAGCCTGGAGCCTGCTTCAGATTCTGCATCTCCCTCTCTCTCTGCCCCTCGCCCACTCACTCACTCTCTCTCTCTCTCTCTCTGTCTCTCAAAAATAAACATTAAAAAGTAATAATTAAATAATTGTGATATGGGCTATGAAAGAAAAGATGGAACATATAATCTAACCTGGTGGTCTCAGAAGACTTTTCTAAGGAAATGTCTCATTGTTCCAGAAACTAGAGAGCAATGTGTAAAAAGCATGAACTTTAGAAAGGCCAGACCTAAACCTGGTCCTACAACTTACTAGCTATATGACTTCAAGGAAGTTACTTAATCTCTCTGAACCTTGGTTTCTGAACCTGTGGTACAGAAATAATACCAATATCAGATGGATGTTGTGAGGATTAAATAAGATAATGTATGAGTCAAATGCATTCGGCACACAGGTACAGACCTAGGTTCTGTGAGGCCTGAAACCTATACAAATTTGGGTGCCATCTTGAAGAAAAATAATCGTATGGTTACAGATGTTACTGGGCTTGTTGCAGCGATCATTTTACAATACATACAAACATCAAATCAATATATTATATAAGTGAAACTAACATAATGTCATGTCAATCATACCTCAAAAATAAACAAATGAAAATTAGATACTAAGCTCATAAGTGAATTTAGAATGAGAAAATAAATTAAAATAAATTATACATTTTTAAAATCAGAGAATTATTATCATTACTGTAAATTCCTGAAAAAATAACATGGCATGTTTACTAATTATCTCTATAATGCTTTTCTACATGTTTCCACTTTTATGGCTGCATACTCTTTGATCACCTATTCAAATAACAATGAATTGACATTTATATAGAGAGAATATAAAGCAAATTCATTCTTTTTTCTAGAATGGTTGATAGAAATCTGTTTATAATTATTAACATTTGGAATGCAACGTCCCACACGGACACACTCTTTTTAGTTTTACCAGAGATCTGTTCCCCGCCCCCCCCAAAAAAACCAGGAATCTTGAGTTCTATTTTATATGATTACCATGAAAAAAGCAAATAACCTAGTGTATTTACAACTGTATATACTACATCAACATGTATATTTCTGCAGGACAGTTTCTGTTTTAGATGGGCATTATTAAGAACCACATCCTTTGCTTACAGTTTTATGCTACTAAAAATGGGAAAGATTTTCCAGAGACTAGCTTCTAGCTCCATACCTCCTGAACCTTGTTTTCCCTCCACAACTTACATATTTCTGGTGCTAGCACCAGAGGACACATTCATTTGTGACAATCCTCTTGCCCAGCTTTGTGGTGAGCCATCACAGTGGGTGAGAGGATTCCTGGAAGCCATTCCTACACTGGAGAAGTTGGCACTGACTTAACTGTGTATGGAAGTAACTATGAACCCATACGTATATCCTGCTAAATCCAAATTATCCCCAGCTCAACTTCCCCTTTAACTGGGTCCGAAAATGCCCATGGCGACTCCCAGAATCAGCTACATAATTTGTGGGACCCAGTACAAATGAAAATGGGGGTCCTCTTCTTAAAAATTATTCAGAATTTCAGTGACAGCAGAGCATATAAACCATGCACAGGACCCTGTGCGGTTGCACAGGCTGCAAGCCCACGAAGCTGACCCTGGTCACTCTAATACCACCTGTCATGAGAGGAAGTTTAATGGAGAAGTATAATTGGGAAGAGACACCAGTTTGAACAAACTGTGGCAAACACATCATATGTTTGCCAGTGTTACAAAATCATATGACCTTATGAGCTTATTACCAGGACCTGTCCAAGGCCTTACAAGGGCTTCATTCAAGTGAGGGCATCTGTAGCTTACATTTCATTCACATCATGGTAAATCTGCACCACTAAAACATAGTAGGTGCTCAGTAAATGCTGTGAATGAAGCCCAAGAGACTGTACAGTGTAGTCAACAAGACAAATAAGAGATGAATAAACCCCTGCCACAGCTCAATGTGTCCAGTCCAAAAAACATCATTGCATAAAATGTGGAGAAGTGAATTCAAAGCAAAATAACCCAAGTGACTCTCTACAGTCAGGCAGCCAGGAGTGCTAGGGTACTGGCTGCAAACTCAAATCCACCTGGTCCTAGCTGCAGTTTTGGCACCATCTGGTGGCAATTTTCCTCCCTGAGTTAAACACTGATGGGGACAATTTTAGGTCCTGTGACGGACTTGACTCTTTGAGGACAGTGGGAGCAATTTCAGAAATCTCCTAATTAATTGGAGTAAGTTTTGTGCCTCAATTTTGGAAATTCAGCTGGGACAAGTCTGAGGGTGTGGGGCTTCCTCCTCTGCTTCCTCGCTTGAGGAGGCAGGGTTGTGCCTAGTAGCACACTCCTGCACAGGATGCAGTGACAGTCCAGGGGAGGAAGCTATGAGACGGGACGCTGATGGATCTTCCAGATGCAGGAAGGAACAAATGAGAAAGAATTCAGTATATTCTAATTGTGTAAAAGACAGAGCTGGATGAAATTTTAAATGAAAAAAGAGTAGAGAAATATTGGAAAGAGGTCTAAGGTCTGGAGGAAATTTCAGGATTCTGTGGTGGACTATCCCATAGAAGTACCACAAAAGGGGAGGATCAACCTCCTGGATGTACGAATCTAACTGGATCACAAAAAACTAAAGACAAAAGCTAACCAGGACCAGGAGGAGAAGCCTGGAGTCCATGGGAACTGTTTAGGGTTAGAGCAGTGGTATAAATCTACAGGATATGGGATATGGTAGGAAAAGGATCCTGGTTGACCCAGGGAGCTAAAAGGAACTTGGAGAATTTTATTACTTTACAGTCATTTACTCCAGAGAGTTGTTGTGAAATCATATAATAGTACCTGACACCTCCTAGGAATTCAGTAGAAGGTAGTCACAATTAATGACGCTAACAGAGCTCAGGGCTCACTAAAGACTTCTTTTCCTGCATGTTGCTATTTTATCTTCCTTTAATCCTTGTGAAATATTGGTGTGGACATCATAAAGGAAGATGAACTATTAAACATAATTTTGGGACAAATACCACAAATTCATTATGCTTACTGGACACAATATAGTTTTACAGTAGTAGGTCCTTACTAGACTACATCAATAACAATGATTACTTTTTCCAAAGAAGTTGGTGTTCATGAAGATGTAAGTACCTAAGAAGTTAGGAAACAGTGACTGGCTGCAGTGACTTCCTTTCTACTAAGAAAAGCTAGTAGGACGCTACCCAGAAGGTTTGGGAAAGTTATTTGGCTGAGAGCCTACCATCAGCTAAAAAACATCATTTACCTGGCAAGGGAAGATGGTTACAAAAGGAAAGACACATAAATATCATAACTGAAAAGAATTTAATTTTAAAAATTATATTAGTCTACATTTTTAATTGAGGAATAAGCTACCACATGAAAGACATTCATTGGAAAACTCCACCCAATAGTCTACCATGATATTTCACACCCTTAATGCAGGTCAATATTCAGTCTCCCTGTTAGCTGAAGGAATAACAAGACTGTCAAAGGGAACATAGGATTCAACAATAAAGAAAACATTGAAATTATGAGAATAAAATGCTAATGTCAAAAAAAAGGCAAGTAACCATCAATGGGTTGTTTTCAATAAAACTATATTTACACTCAATATTTCCTGCCTTATTCTCCCTTCCTTCAATTCAGTCTGCTGATAGATTTATTTCTGATAGGATCCAGTCAGGAAACCAGTAACTGCATTAAGTATTTCAAAAGAGATAACATAAAAAATTGGTCAACCAAAATTGTTGGAAAACAAAAAGAGGAAAAGACAGAAAATGGTAACCCTGCGATACAACGACAGGAAGCAGTAGGCCGTAAGGCTGAAGGAACAGGGGAGCCTGGGGTTCTCAGAGCCTAGAAGCTAGAGGAGAGCCCTTGCAGGGGCTTCTATGGAACAGGAAGAGGCCAGTTCTGAAAGTGTCAGAAAAAAAGTGTCCTGGAACGGGGAGCCCCTGTCAGTTCGAGAGCCACTGCCGGGGTGGGAAGCAAATAGGGAAGAGAAAGTCCCTCTCCTCCTCCAGCTCCACAGCCTCCCCATCCAGCACCCCATACTGGCAGAGCCTAACAGGAAACCAGCTGGCCAAGAAGAAATTCGGTGTGCAGAATCCCAGTGATATAAAGCAGTGCACGGAAGGAGGGGCGTGTGGCTGAGAGACAATAGCTGGACAATGCGCATACTACACCTTTAGAGAGAGAAATTTATTCCATGCTGAGGTCTCTGACTCACACCTTAATTTACAACAAACTAATTTGCCTCAAAATGCTGCAAACAGGGACAAAAGAAGTGGCCGAGTTACCCAATGTCAGAGTGAGTCCAACAGAACCACACTCACCAGGGCTGCTCCTTATACCCTAGAGAAGTATTCTAATTCTGCCCTAATTGTTCCTACTTATGAAAAATGGGCTCCTACGAAGCCATATGCAGGCCTGCTTAAAACAATAAGCTTTTCTAACCCCTCGAGCACGACATATTCCGGGAGCATGGTCTGGATGCTTATCAAACAAGTTCCTGGGCTGTTCTCTGAAGTTTCTGGGCAAGTACAAACAGAGTCAAATAAATGCCTTTTAAAAGCAAGGCAGTGGAGCACGTACCCTGTCAGTGAGATCCTCATATCCCCACAGAGTAAACAGTAACATGAGAATATTTATACTAAACAAAATTGTATATCAAGCCTGCTTTGGCTCAGCCAGAGGGAATGATAAATTCCTTGCAGATCTCTCATAGAGTGGTCCTTTGTGGGCCGTGGACGCCACTTCCAAGACAGTACAAACCAATTATAGAGCAAGGCTTTTCATTATGTTGAGGAATGAAAATACCACCCTCCCCCATTTTGTTTTATTTTGCAGTTATATTTTATTTTGCCCACCCTCTGCCCTTTATGCTGAAAGTAGTTTTTATTTACTGTTGAGTCGAGCCCAAATTCAGGTTGGAAACAAATGACAACCCACTGCGCAATAACAATGGCAAAAGTCCTTATCACCCTCGGAACCTAGCTTTTTGCTTTCCTTGTCTCTCTTCTTAAGAAACTGAACGTTGAAGTTTAAAGTGGGAAAGAGCAAAAACACTAAAGAGATGATAGACTGTAAAATCTATTCGTCCACATGGATTTTGTTCCATTTGCAACAGGCACAAGTCATGGGCAAAGCCATCTGGCAGGAGCCAGAGGTCAGAGGAGCTATGAAGCCACACTCCATACAATGTCCACTTTGTGGTCCGATGAAAAGAAAAATACCGCGGAAACATTTGCATGAACCGTCAGTTTGTTTTTAGGAGGCCAATAAGAGAAAAGGTTAGTATGAGTCAGGGTACTTCTTAGCTCATTTTGTCAGATTTTCTCAATCCAATTTGATAATCCTTAGTTGTTATAGATCCATCCCAGCTATTTCCACCAGTTCCTGCATAGGAAAAGCTGGTGATACATGCTGTATCCAACCATAGGATCAACCTTCGGGAACGTACAGCTGTTTCAAATTTTCTAAAGAACCATGATGGAGCAAGGCAGAAGGGGGGAGAAGAGAGAAAATAGAAGGAAAAGGGGAATTAGAATATGAACAGGAGGTAAGAAGTATGATGGTGTTGGTTTTGAAAATTATTTAAGGAAAATAGTAAATTACCCTTTTTTAAATAGCTGAATCAAAGGCCAAATTTAATTAGCTCTATTTTACACCATTAACTAAACTTCATATATAGTTGCAGGGTCCATAATAACAGATTAAAAGGGAAAAACAGGTCTCACGTTTGTATACTGTAACAGATATTAGAAAATTGCCAACATTTTATTTAGAAAGTGTAGGCTTAGTGAAATTATCTTATTCACATGCTTGTTTTTTTAACTTTTCTGAAATTAATATACACTTTTTAGTAATTAATTGTGGTAAAATATACGCAGCATAAAATTTACCATTTTAACGATTTCGGAGTATATAGTTCAGTGGCGCTTAAGATTCACATTGCTGTGCAACCATCCCCACCATCCATCTCCAGAATTTTTTCAACTTCCAAAACTGGAACTCTGTACCCATTAAATAGACGTTTGGTTTTCAATGGGCCTTGCTCGAAGCCAGTGGTCTGGAATGCAGTGATAGGAACCTGAAGAAGCTAATCACATAACTGGCAAATCTCTCAACTCCTACAACTCCAAATGACTCAGTGACATCATGTGTTTTTACCCTCTCTCATCTGTTTAATACTGATGCAAACTTCTACTAAACCAAACTTCTACAAGAGATCTGGAAAGAGTATGAATAATACATTTCATTTGTACATTACAGGTCTACCAAGTACTTCCGTTTTATTCCCTCAGAATACAGCCCTTCATCAAGGCGAGAACTATTTTCCCTACTCAATAGGTAATGGAACTGTGGCTACATGGAAGGTGAGAACAAAGAGCAGAACCCTAGTCCTCTAATCCATTGACCAGTGCTCTCCCCCTACTAGGCCACATGGCCTTTGCCAAAGTAAGAGAAGAATGAACTGTTTCTGCTTCTCAGCTCTCATCTCACAGATGGAGGAATTGGCCCACTGGGTCTAAATGGACAGCATTTACTCTCTTCACTATAGCAACTAAACTTCTTTATGACTTAAAACCATACCTACTCCAGCATTTCTCTATCTTTGTGGTATTTATATTGACAGTGAAGAGAAAACACTCACAGAAACACAATTCTGTAGTAAAATTAATGTGATCATATTCGAGTCAAATGCAAGTAAAAAACATAAGGATAGGTGACTAAATCTTATAAAGAGATTAAGTTCAACCTCTTTTTTATTTTTTTATTCATTAAATAAATTCCTATTACATGTTCTTCCTAGACAACAATACAACAATCTTTCTTGCTAAAAAAAAATCTATGGAAAAATTTGTTTCTTTGTGCCTTATGGAGAGAAATCACCTTGTACTAAAGCAATATAAATACTAAAGATTTACATAAAATTGCCAGAATCAACAAGTGGCTTCTCTTAGTTCACAAAGAGGCTACATATTTTTATTTCTTTCAAATGAAATTCTTCCACTAATACCCTTCTCTTCACTCAAAAGCAATACATTCCCTAAACTTTTAGACTTTCCATTTAAATTCCAAAAAAGATAAACACAATTCCTTGAAGTCATGCCCAATACCACCATTCCATCTCCCTATATAAACATTAAAAAACTAGACAAATCTGGCTGTTGGAGTTACCTCTAGATTGAACAACAGGTCATCATAAAAGTGGGAAGGCAGAAAAGGACAATCATGCTTTGAAAAAGGAATTGTATTTTCTAATTCTCCCCCTAATGCTTTAGTCATTTAGTGTAATCTTTTGGTTTTTGTTTTGTTTTATTTTGTTTTTGTTTGTTTTGACAGAGGGATATGCATGTGCAAATGGGAGGGGCAGAGGGAGAGAGAGAATCAAGTAGACTCAATGCCCAGTGCATTGCCTGATCTGACAGGGCTTGATCTCAGGACTGTCAGATCATGACTAGCCAAAATCAAGAGTCAATGCATAACTGACTGAGTCACCCAGGTGTCCCAATACTTGATCTTTCAAAGTGTACATTTAAGAAAAAAATGATTGCTTGAAAACTGAGAGTTGAATACAAAACTCAGGAATAAAGAGTTCAGGAAATTAACTGAATTCATTCAATTAAATTGAATCCATTTTTAGTTTGTTCACAATAATTAAAGGTAGTTCAGCATCCACAGCCATTTTATCCAGCTGATTCAGGATGGCTTCTAAAGTACACAAGGGCATAAATAAACTTGATACAGAGTTAGGTTCTCATGAAGCAAGACGACAACTAGAAATACCATCGGGTGATTATTGACAATCTATAAACACCTGTTTTTGTTGAAGAGAAAATGCTTCCAATTTTCCAATACACAGCTACAACCAAGCTCTTTGTATCTTCCTTTTATCCTCATTGGCCAAAAGAAAACTTTGTAGTGATGGTTATTTTCCTTAACATTTTAGGGACGCCTTAGATTGGATCACATGAAAATACCTCCCAGTATCTTCTAAACTTCCTCAATACTTCCTTTTATGGCATATTCAGCACAGTTCTTACACACTTGGGGTGTAAATCCAATTAACACACTCCCCATAGTACCAATTCCCGGATCACTCGCCAACTTTTTAACTTGAGCTTCTATGTAATTAGGAGATACATAAGAAGATTGATCCCAAGGACACTGTAAGCCGTGTATTGAAAGGTTTCTGAGGTTTCTGTAGCTTCTTGGTCTTCAAAACCCTCTACATTGCAAGCTATCTCAATTTTCCCTTCATGAGGAAAAGTCATTGTTTGGACGCCATTCAATCCCTGGCATTTGAGCCCCCAGTGGCACTAGTGGTCTCTTTTCCCAAGGCCAAGTCTTGAGAGTCTATAGTAACACTGCAGCTCATCACATATGGGCTGGCTCCAATGCCCAAGTTATTAGAGGAGCATGCTAATCAAGCAAAGCAAAAGCCTCATTTTTGAAGGTTCTATCCTTTAGCCAATTTCAGTCCAAGGAATTTCCTTTATTTTATTTAAAAATAGTACAAATATTCCTCATTATCAACTCCAGAATTTTCTAAAAGTTATTTATTTATTTATTTATTTATTTATTTATTTATGTATTTATATATATGCTTATTTGTATATAACAGAGCTATCTGAGCTACAAGCAAATACTTTTACCTACTCTAAAAGTATTTGGAGGACACTTTTTCTAGAATAGTTAAGAAGAACCCAGACCTTCCAACATTTCAAAAGAAAAAGGAAAGCACACTTGATAACTAAATATCAACAGCAGTAAAAGGTCTTGGAGGTCACATCCAAGGCCATTTCAACAGGGGTTGCAATTCAATGCCAAGCCTCAGGGTCAGGAAGACAGGAGTAAATCATACTGTGTGCCCATCCCTTCCTCCTCAAATACACACCTGGCATCATTGAGTTAGGCTAACATCTGATTCAAATTAATCTCAACAACAGTCTTGATAAGGGAATAAGGTCACTAAAAAGTGACAAACAGCCTTGGAATTGGGAAGGGCAAAGATACTTGTGTGTCTCATGACAATGTGGATTTGACAGGCTTTGGAGCATTATGTATACCTTTTTTGGTATAACCTGTTGATGGCACCTCTTTCTTCCATTTCCAGCTTCCCAAGTGACTGGGACTGACATTGCCACTCTAGTGCCCTGTTACTCTAGAGCCCAGGGGCAAATGTCCTGCTTTTCCCTGCTTCAGGGATGGTGTAGCTCATGTTACATAAATAGCCCTGCTCTAATTATAGTTTGTGTTATAAGACGGACAACTTGGTTAAATTAGCATTGATATAAAAAGCTTAGGTTTGCAATTTCTTCATTTGGGGGGAACCTTACATTTCTAAAAGCAAAGCTGACTAGAGATTGATGGGGGATAAAAGGCTGACCTCATCTTCAGCATATGACAATTCCTTAGCTACTACTTCAACATTATTTTACTGTCATTGCTTTTTCTTGCTACTTTCAAACTTATTACTCATGATGTCAGTATCCATCAGAGATATCCTGCTGAGTTCACTTTCTCCCAGACAGCCGTGGTTTGGGGGTTTTGCTGCCTAGTCTGTGTACTTTCATACTAATAGACGTTTTACGGAAAATCAGCACACGGAAACCACATTTCATCTTTTTCCCACACATGTACATAATGAAACATTTCAACTCCCGAAGCTGGGCCTCCTCCTACTGGGAATTCTGCAGGAATGAATCAGATTACATTTCTCCATAATGCTGATTTCATAAAAATTAAATTTCCTAACAGTCAATACATCTCTCTCTCATAATTTCATATACCAATCACTTACTCTAAATATCTTTGAGAATTATATCGGTTTTAACATTTCACAGAGTACGATTGGAAATTTTTTTGTCAATGCTAATGTCATTCATTAACAAAATATCCAAGCATGGTTTCTCTCTCCTCTACCCCCCAACAGGTAATGTTACAAATAGTCCTATTTCCTCAAAGCCAATATACATACCTTACTCTGACTAGAGACGGGGCCTCACCTCTACCATCTTTGCAACAAATAGTTGGATCACACTCAGATTTTGCTGAGGAATATCCATGTACTAGGTTATACAGTAAGTTCAACTATTCGAAATACATATTGGACCCATTGTGCTTTGCTATTCCAGAACTTCGATATGCCAACATTCAGATATTCACATGTAGTTTATCCGAATGGGGAACAAGTCACCTTCAACAGAAATTTCTTCATATAGACCCCAGGCTCTTCTTCCCCACACTACGGTGGCATGGGCCATTCCATCCCTATAGTCACAGGACTTTTCCGCTCTCCTACCCAGCAAATTCTAAAGGGCCTTTTACCACCATGAGCCTCATAACTCTCCCCTTTTTAGTAGACTTTGCAAAACTGATCATTCTTGCTAGTAAATGAATTCATTTCCTAAGATAAATTGTTAAAGATTTTAAAAAGTTTAGATATTAAGCTTATAGTGCAAGAGTTCCATAAAGAATACACTTGTACCAACAATGATTTATTTAATTAAAATAAAAATTCCCTCAAAAGCCTACTTTAAAGTTAATTGTTTCTGAGAAAAAATAAAATTAAACATCAGAAGTAACTTTTATATTCTTTTACCTAAAATAAGAGGTAACCAATGAACACAGAATGATCATTTTCTGCATATGCCCTTGTTATATGTATTTTAAATTCTGTTAAACTTTACTTACACAATAAGTTATTTTGTTTTAGTGCTTTACCTTATTCAAGCAGTGAACACACAGAGACATTCAATGAATCTGAGAACTTTCTGACCTAATCAGGTAGTAGTTTCCTCCCTATGGGGTTATGAGGCCACGACCCATTTCTCCCTTGGAAAAAAAAAGAGAGAGAGGAAAAAAAAAAAAACCTGCTTTCTGCCCAAATGCATGCTTTTCCAATTTCCTCAATTTAATCCTCCCCAAGTCCAACACCAATATGGTGATCCAATTCTAAAGAATCTAACTCTGCATTTAAATCCAGCAGTCCCATTGACCTTATTCGAATGCTGAATTTGATTTTTTATGCTAATTTAAACTTAGTGAGAATTTTTAAATAAGGGAGATAATTAATCCCAGCAAATCATATTTCTAGTTAAATGTCACAATTAAAGTAATTCCATTTTTTGCTCTAAAATTAGAAACCTGATGTGAAAGTTTGTTTCTCAGTTTGCGGTTTCGCTAGGCTCCCGCCTCCCGCAGATTGGCACTCGGCTGCTCTGGCGGCAGCATGAATCTCCTCACTGCAAAGCTGAAATTCCAATTTTATTCCAACGCAACTGTCAAAACGCCCTGAAGCAAGCTAAAAACAAGGAAAAAAATCTTTGGTATGGTTTCGCTTTCCATGTGTTCTTTAATGAAAAATTTATCATTCTAAATATTGGTGTTTACTCCTAAATACTTTTTTTTTTTTATCAAAAAGAAAAAGAAACTGAGATTCAGTTGCTATTATTTCACAGGGATATATAACAGGCCTGATGTTTTCCTGACAATTCTGTTATTTTCTTGTGTGGAAACACAGTATTTATCATATACTGTATGGCTGGTGATTCAGATATTGTAGAGACCTTATGGTGAACTGATATAGATGTAAACTCTTTATGCCAGATTGTTTAAGCAGAAAAAAACCCAAATGCACTTAATTAACATCTGATGTGTAGCTTTGCAAACACAAATGCAATATTTGTGTTTGAGCACTGGCAGTAATGACTGTGAACTATGCTATTAATGTCTGGTTTAAAGATGCTTGCGGTAGGACCACGTCTGGAATAACACAAATAAAAAACTGCATTCAGACAAAACAATAGTGAAGAGCCCATTAGAAAAATGAAGAAGCAGCACTCAAAAGAAACACATGTATTTTTTTTTCCCCTTTAGATCAAGATTATTTTCAAAAATAGTTCCGAGCACCATTATCTTCAATCAATTAAAGGTGAAACAATTCTACAGATTTTCCTCTACAGAAAGATTTTCATTTTAAGGGGTCAGAAGTTGCTTAGGGATGTGTTTAGAAGTTCTACTTATTATATTAAGCTACTCTTCGGTGGGTAATATCAAAACATGAGTGAGGAAGGAGTTGAGATGGTGTTTCTGGATATTTTGCATTTTTGTATTTGAAGAGAGAACTTCAATAGTTGCATTGCAGTTTGAATAAATACAGAGACTCTTGTGGACGGAGGTGCGACTCCCTCATTAAATGTTTTTACTGAAACCCTGCTGAGTGCCAGGAACCATACAGGTTGCTGGGTATGAAAACACAAAGAAGGTTAAAATAAGATAAATCCTAGCCTAAATGTGGTCTTTGTTTCAGAGTAACAAACACAGGAACAGACAGACTTGGAACGCAGGTTCAAAAACATAAACAGCTATTACACCAAAAGCAATTAGTCATCATTACCTATTGGTCCTTTACGTTTTTAAGAACGTGCACTAAAGGGAAACCGCGGCCGGAACAGGACATTTGATGACTAAAGCTGTAAAACGCAAACATAATTGCTAAGTCTGATGCTCCCATGGCATGAAGAACGCAGGACTCTTATGCATGTGGTTGGATACACAGAAAATAAAGCTAAGTGAGAACTGTGTGGCACAGGGTGGGGAGTGGCACCCCAGGAGTCTGAATTCAAGTTCCACCTCCTAAGGATGCTGCTTCTGCTCAGCTGTCTTTTGGGGAAATGGCTATGATGCTTTCCCACTCTGCGAGGAATTGTGAGCCTCAATTTCTCAACTTTGAATCTCTCAGAGTAACAACAATTCAGAAAGAAATTACAGAGGTAGGTACACATTAGCATCATCATGGAATGAAGTCAGCCCAGGTGAGGGAACCTCTGGTGACTTGCCTGCTCCCAGGTCTCCCATAGCAGAAGAGCACCCGTCACCAGCTCATGTGGCAACAACACCTAAGTCCTTCACATTTCAGTTTTAGGTCACATACTTAATTACACATTGAGACGTTCATTTTCCCTCATCCCAACTAGATTTGCAAGCAAACACAGAAAATTGTGAAAACAGGTTCCTTAAATCAAGACTCACTCTCCACTTAGAAATTATTTCTCAAAGGCTAGACAAAATTTTTTGGTGTGGAGTAAATTTGGTTGTTCAACATCAAGAAAAGTGCTCGATGCTGCAATTCTTATTTATGGAGAGAAAGGGAAGCAGGGGCAGCGCTCAGTAACCCATTTCAATTCCAGGACATACCAATTCCTCCATCCACGATTCCCACGAAACCACACCTCAGAGAACTGTCCTAGTATTTTTAAACAATAATGCATATATGCAGGTCATTCATACAACATATCAGCCAGGAGTGTTTAAGTTATCTCATAAATGTTTAGGGTTTTTGAATATATATGTATAAAGTATTTATCTATAGACCTAAAAGTATCAACTACTACTGCTTTGCCCTTATTTATGTTCCCTATGAGTTAGCCAACTACAAACTTTTAAGAAGAACCTGGCTTAAAAGATTTTGCATGTTTGGCATTGACTAAGGGTGGTTTGTTAATCATTTCTGAACTCACTTTTTTTTTCTCTCTTCTGTTTATAATATTCTGAGGGAACTTCAAAACAGAAACCTGTTCCCGTATAGGTTCTGCTTCCTCTCGAGTAGTTTAGTAAGTGTTCAGCTCATAGCACCAACCATTTCTACTTAATTTTTTTAAGAAAAGGAATAAACACAGCCAACAATGTGTTGAGACTTTTCTGTTTTGATGGGAGGAATGAAAAAATATGCTGAGAAATACTGATGTCAATTTAAAAAAAAATGTTAGAAGAGTATATTAAGTCATTATATTAACAAATAAGAAGGGAATTGGTCATTGTTGGAAACTAAATTCACTGAAAAATTAGATGAATAACATCTATCTTAATGACAGAAGTGTTATAAGTTCTCCTTCAATAGATACTGCTTTAAAAAATTAAAGCATTTACTCCTTCCTACATAAATTTTTTAAGGGAGAATTCATACAAATATAGTAACCTAAGATTTCAGTTAATCATATCTCAAACTTGAATTACAATCTGGTTTGTGAAATATTAGAAACTAATTATTTATCCAAATTCCTTATTTACAGTTCCTCCTTGAAACATTTCATTTTTCTGCTCTTAGCATCTGCTTTGAGCTTCCTTAAATGAGGGGTCTCTGGATGAACATTGCCTGCCTCACCTTGGCAACTCTTGTAATTTTCATGTGTTTTGTACAAACTAAGGTCTCTATCTTGTCAGGAGATATTAGCAATAAAGACATGGGGGAAAAAAGAGTTGTGCTAGTTTTTCCTTCTTATCTTAAACCTTCCATCAAACCCAAACTGAATGAATACACTGCAACACAGGTTTTATAAAACTGACCACTGCAAAACCTTAATAATTGCCCTTCAAGATTGATTTAGAGAAAATTTGAAAGTTGGAAGCATTAAGAATTTAAAAATTGTTTTTCTTATAAAATATATGAGATAAATAAAATACATGCACATATATTGTACCATACTGAAATCACACTGTTTATACCACTTTAATTATTTGGCCCTGACACTGGCTGTCCCCTTTGTCTGAGACTCTTCTCCACATCTCCATGTGGCTAACAGTCTCACCCCTTCAAGTCTTTCCTCCAGTACTGCCTTCACAATGAGGCCTACCTACCCTGGATTATCTCATTTAAAATCACAATTCACTCTTACCCCAGAACTCATGATGATGCCCCTTGTCCTGTTCAGTTTTTTTTGTTTTTTTTTTTTTTTCTTTTGGCCACATCACCTATCATTTGCTAGCTCACTATAGAATTCATTATTTATTAGGCTCATTATTTATTATCTTTTCACCCCCTTCCCACTGGAATATAAATTCTTTGAGGGCATATAAATTCTATTTTGCACACTGACCACAGTGCCTGGCACATACTAGGTACTTAATAAATATTTGTCACATTAGCCCATTAGTTACAAACTCTTTCTACATTGTGTTGTATTTTCCATATCACTAAAAATTCTTCCAAAACTTCACACCTAATTGCTTCTATAGTAATCTTTCATTTGGGGATGCTATAGTTTATTTAATCATTCCCAAACACTGAATATTTACAATGTTTCCAGTAGTCGCTATTATAAATAATGCTTTGATAAACATACTTGTGCATAAGTACATGTACCTTTTATTATTTCTGTAGGATTTATCACTACAACTGGAATCCCTGTAAGGCAGTTATATACATTTTTAGAGCTGTTGATACATATCTCTGACTCACTTCCAGGAGGTTTTTTTTATACTACCATTAACAGTATGAGTGCCTCTAACTACATCTTTCCCAGAACTAAACATTACCTTTAAAATACCATCTTTAAACATTTTCGTGCCAATTTGGGCATCTTAAAGTCTTAACTTAGGATTTGCAGATGTTGATGAAATTATTCATGTAAGTCATAGATCTCCGTGTAGAGTAAAATAAGGAAGACATTAGAAATCCCAAAGGGTTGTCTATTTCAAATCAAAAACATGTAAAATAGCTGATGATGGAGTTGAGACACAGATAATCCCAACCACAAGCAATTCTTTCATGAGACTGGGAAGCAATATTCACTTTGGGTTAAACAATTACAAACCAAGTTTGCTCCTAGGAGACTTAATATGAACATTTAACCTAAATATGCTTTTTCTATTGGGTCCCAAATACTGACCCATTCATTCTCACTGCACTGCAAAAACAAGAATTAAGTTTCTCAAGGGTTTGCTTAACCTAATGCTAAAGCCAGTTCTTCTGTCCCCCAAGACTAGCAACCTGTTTCTAACTCCCATCCACCTGACCAATCCCAGTCACCTGGAGCTGCACTGGCTGGGCCTGTGGCACGATCCCTTCCGTCTTTAGTGAGCTCAAATTAGAAACCAGGAAACAGATTTCTGAAAGTTAGTTACAAGCCTTACACTTCTACATTTGTGAGACAAATTGTGGGAAAATATGTGAGGTTCAAATTGGCAGGGAGCAATCAGTTTCTTCCTTTTTTCCATAACTAAATACTGAAAAACATTTATAAATCACGTTTTAATAAATCTCTCTACAAAGAATTGTTAAAATGGCGCTTCAGTACTGTATCTGCCACTTACTGGCTGTGATTTCAGCTTCACAGTCTTGTGAGGGAGATATAATTATTATGTCCATTTTATAGATATGGGAACTAAGGCTTCATGAGATTAATGGCCAATACACAGCCAGGCCAGGATTTGAGCACAGCCTCACAGCTTATGCTTTTCTCATTGTACTTTCTACTTGACTGTACACATCATTTGTTTAAGAGTGGAATTGTGCACAAGGCCTGTGGGCAACCACGGCTGAGCTGTGCCACAAGGAAATGTCCCCGCCTACCTCTTGCCTCTTGGGCATCTGGCATTTTAATAACTGCTAGATAGGTATTAACTGACTACCAAAATGCTGCTTGACATGATTTAATCTGTGACCCCTGCAGAAGGCATTTGAGAAGGAAAGAATTAAGACTCAAACAAATGGCATTAGCATGGAAAAGAGCAGGGAACAGGGAGCTGGATTTGGACAGGGGCACTGCCTGTTCCTAAGGGAAGCCCTAAGCACAGGAGAGGAGTGGAGCAGCAGAGAGAGGCAGGAGTTGATGAGCTCCAAGGAAAGAGAGAATACCATTCCCAGTGTTTGTTCTCTCTGTTCCAGGAGTCCACTGCCTCAAAAAGCTTTTCCTCAGGGTGGCTCTAGAACTGATTTCAAGCTGTAAGCCTCAACTTGGCCACACGGGATGTTCAAGTACTGAGAGACTTTCATATCAGCTCAAAGCAGCCTCTGTTCAAGTCCCTATACCCCAAGTGTCCCCATCACACCCCAAAGATACAACCCCACGCTCGGAGGCACAGCAGCAGACCTCCAGGTGCCTTCCCCGGTGTCAGGAGTAGCAACCATTCTCATCACCAGCCATGCTGCAGGGCTCATTAAAGATCTCGAATATCACCCTTGGGAGTTCTCATCGAACATGTGACCAGGTTTCCAGCCTCTCTAGTCAGCTTATGAAGGCATGGGTGAGAGTAAAAGCCAAGAGAAGACCCTCATCTGATTCATGAAGGAGCCCCCAACCATAAACCCTTCTGCTTATGTGGGAGAGACCAAAGGAAGGGGACCTCAATATTCTAACAAATTTAAAAACAAAAGCAGAACAAAAACATAATGAGAACCTGTTAAATCACATCTTCGGGCAGGTGCAGCTCCCGGGTCAGATCCAAGAGCGCTGAAATCTCTCCTCCAAAGCCAGTCCAGTCGCTTCCTTCTCTGGAGAAAGTCGGCCTCGCCAAGGAGAAACACGCCACAGCCAGGAACATGCAGAACCAAATTCTCAGCAAGGCCTATGAGCAGTGGGAAATTTTATCAAAATTAAATTGAAATCAAACCCAATAAAAAAAGTAGAGCATATGATTTTTTTATTGTGATAAAATACATGGAACATAAAATCTACCACTTTAACCAACTGTAAAAGTACATTAAGTATCCTCTATCACTGTATAACCATCACCACTAAACTTAATTTACACAATTTTTAAAAATCAAAGCTTGGGTCAAATTAATTTTCCCTTGAAGTTAGCCTCATGATAAAAGTTTGTCTTTGTAGAAGGCTAAAATCTCCAACCTACAATAAATCTAGTTTCACATGGTAAATTCATCACAAGAATTAATGAACTTGGTGCATTCAATTTTTGGACAATTTTATAACAGTGCCAAATTGCTTATATTGTTAAGAAAAATCAAAAGTTAAGAGTAAAAGGATCAGATCTGCACTGTAACCTCTAGCTACATGTACTATTAAATTTAAATTCTAGTTAAACTAATTATAAAGGAAAAAATAAAATTGTCACTATTTGTGAGTGACATATATATAGAAAATCTTAAAGACGCCATCAAAAACCTGTTAGAATAAACGAAATCAGTAAAGTTGCAACATACAAAATCAATACACAAAAAGCTGTTGCATTTCTATACACTAATAATGAACTATCAAAAAGAGAAATAAAGAAAATAATCCCGTTTATAATTGCATCAAAAAGAATAAAATACCCAGGAATAAGTTTAACCAAGGAGTTGAAATGTGAAATGTATATTGAAAATTAGATATTAATGAAAGAAATTGAAGACAACACATAATAACAGAAAGATAGTCCATGCCCAATATTGATTGGAAGAATCAATATTGTTAAAATGTCCACACTACCCAAAGCAGTCTACAGATTCAATGCAACCCCTATCAAAATTCCAAATACATTTTTCACAGAAATAGAATACACAATGCTAAAATTTGTATGAAGCCACAACAACCCTGACAGCTAAAGAAATCTCGAGAAAAGAACCAAGTTTCTCTGTTCTTTTCATCATGCTCCCTGAGTTCAAACTGTATTACAAAGCCATGGTAATTAAAAAAGTATAGTATTGGGGTGGTTGGGTGGCTCAGTTGGTTAAACTTCCAACTCCCGATTTCGGCTCAGGTCATGATCTCACAGTTCATGAGTTTGAGTCCTGCATCAGGCTCTCCGCTGACAGCCCAGAGCCTGCTTGGGATTCTCTCTCTCTCTCTCTCTCTCTCTCTGCCCCTCCTGCGTGTGCGCGTGCACTCTCTCTCTCAAAATAAATAAATAAACTTAAAAAAAAAGTATGGTATTGGCATAAAAAACAGACCCATAGATCACTGGAACGGAATACAGAGCCCAGAAATAAACCCACACATATATGGTCAATTGATTCAGGATAAAGGAGCCAAGAACATATAATGGAGAAAGGACAGTCTCTTTAACAAATGGTGCAGGGAAAACTGGACAGTCACATGGAAAAGAATGAAACTAGAGTACAATTTTGCACCATACACAAAAATCAACTTGAAACGGATTAAAGACTTGAATGTAAGACCTGAGACCATAGAAGTCCTAGAAGAAAATATAGGTAAATTCCTTGACATAAGTCTTGGCAATGATTTTTTTAATCTGACACCAAAAGCAAAAGCTAACAAGAGCAGAAATAAGTAAGTGGGATGACATCATACTAAAAAGCTCTTCACAGCAAAGGAAACCATCAACCAAATGAAATGGTAGTCTACTGAATGGGAGAAAATATTTGCAAATCATGTATGTGATAAGGGGCTAATATCCAAAATAAATAAACAATTCTTACAAGTATAGCAAAAAACAATCTGATTTAAAAATAGGCAGAAGACATGAATAGACATTTTTCCAAAGAAGGCTTACAGATGGCTAACAGGCACATGAAAAGATGCCTCAACATCCTCAGTCATCAGGGAAATGTAAATCAAAACCACAGTGAGAGATCACCTCATACTTTTCAGAATGGCTATTATCAAACAAGTGTTAGTGAGGATGTGGAGAAAAGGGAACACTTGTGCGTTGGGATGACATCATACTGTATGGGAATATAATTTAGTGCAGCCACTATGGAAAACAGCATGGAGGTTCCTCAAAAAATTAAAAATAGAACTACCATATGATCCAGCAATTCCACTTCTGGGTATTTGTTTGAAGAAAATGAAAACACTCACTTGAAAAGATATCTGCCCCACTGTGTTCATTGCAGCATAATTTATAAAAGCCAAGAGATGGAAACAACCTGAGTGTCCACCCATGGATGAATGATAAAGAAATTGTGTCACACACACACACACACACACACACACACACACATATTATTCAGCCATAAAAAAGAAGGAAATCTTGCCATTCATTTGTAACAAAGTGAATGGGCCTCAAGGGAATTATGCTAAGTGAAATACATCTGACAAAGAAACAACAAATACCATATGATCTCTCTTATATGTAGAATCTAAACAAACAAACAAATAAAAAACAAAAAAACAGCAAACAAACAAAAAACAAGCTCATAGATACAGAGAACACATTGGTGGTTGTCAGAGGTGGGGTGTGGGGGGATTGGGAGAAATGAGTGAAGGGGAGTCAAAGGGTAAAAATAAAAAATAAAATTTAAATAAATAAATACAATATAATTAAAAATTAAATGTGGCAGTGGACACATTTCAAGGGTTTAGTAATCACACATGGCTAGGAGTCTCCCTATTGGACAGTGCAGATATAGAATATTTCCATCATCATAGAAAGCTCTACTGGATAAGCACTAAACCAGATATTCTGTAAGGAAGTCTAATATTTAAAATTAATTGGAGGGTACTCTGAATGACAACTTGTTTTGATCCTCTTCCTCCATTCCTTATTTCTGGATTTCCTGTCTCTAACCTTACCTTCCAAGGCAGATTACAGAATTGTTTTCCTATTTATTCTGGAGGACTGCTTCAGAGGACTTCTGTTTGCTGCAGACGGCATCTTTTCATGGGGCTAATTGCAGTCCCCTGTAACCAAGGATAGAGATGGCATACATGTCGGTTGGATATATAAAATTTAGGTATTTAGAGAATTGTGGTATTGCCTTAGGATGGCAGGAGTATGGGCCTTCTTTATTTAGAGGTACGTTATGGAACACCAGAGGATAAGATGGGGCCTCTAGCCACAACAAGCATAGAAAATCGGTCCAACTGCAATTTTAGAGTTGGCTGGTTTTTTTTTTTTTCGTTTCTAATATAGACCACCATGTTGGTGGGAAGGGTAAAATGTGGAAGATACTTAAAAACATTTTGTACCTCTGGGGTGCCTGGGTGACTCAGTCAGTTAAGCATCTGACTTTGGCTCAGGTCACGATCTCGCGGTTCTCGGGTGTGAGCCCCGCATCAGGCTCTGTGCTGACAGCTCAGAGCCTGGAGCCTGCTTTGGATTCTCTGTCTCGCTCTCTCTGCCCCTCACCTGCTTGCACTCTGTCTCTCTCTCTTAAAAAATGAATAAACATTTAAAATTTTTTTAAAAAATATACTTTGTACCTCTGGGTTGTATTAAATCTAGGAACATGTTCTTTCTTTGAGTCAGGTTGGGACTCAAGCATTGGAAGCCCATGATGTTATACACACCACAAAGAAAGTCTCCAAATGTTACTAAGTGATCTCTGCTTCTTTAACACTACATCAAGATACCAAAGGACCACAGCTGGTGGGTGTGGCCAGGTGCTCGGGACACACAGCCAACTGAGGTTTAGGAATTATAAAATAATGTTTAGGCAGTTGGTTAAATTCTCCCTCAAATCTGGAATGGCAGGGGGTGGGCATGGCGAGAACATTTAGGAGAGTTAGGGTATTAAGACATCGTAATATCTGACTACTCTCCAAATTGTTCTGATCACCCATATCTGCTCCACGGTGACTTAGAGTGACTCATACTTTGGCTGCTGCAGGAGTACAGAGCACAAACTGTGATGCCTACAGTCTCCCCTCCTAAACAGTGTGATGTGCTTTCTGGCTTTGCCCAGCTCTCTGCCTATCCAGGCCAGCACCTCCATCTGGAACTATCATTCTGGAGCACTGCATACATTTATAAAGCCCAGAATGTCTTCAAAGAAGTATTCTTGGAGCCTGGTTCCTAAAGACCAAAGCAGTGGGAGAGATTTACAGGAGCAGCCCCCAGCTGTTAGTCAGCAATAGGGGTTCAAGGACAGGGGTGCATTTTGGTTTAGTGCAAATAACATGCCTTTTGAAGCCAGAAGATACCAGTTTGAATACAGTTTCCGCTCCTTAATAGCTATTTGGGATCTTGAACAATTTACTTGATATCTCTGAGCCTCAATTTCTCTGTAAAATTAAAAAAAAATTGTTAAGCTTCCTCTGAAGCACCAACTCCTTATCTAGAAATGTGGCAATTAAAAGGAATAGGAAAAAGCATTTATCCTGCCTTTCCTGTATAAATTGTGTTTCAGGGTAGGTAGACAGCCTGAACTGATGACAGATTTTTTTTTTTAACAGAAAAAAAATCCAACTAATACATGTGTAAGTACTGATATAATTAGAAAGTTGTCATTTCATAGCACCTAAGAAAATAATTATTTCAGACAAAGATAATCAATAGATGAAGCCCTCCGGAAAATTCCAGTAGTAACAAAGGTAATTCATCTTTGCACCACCAGATCTGAGATAACCAGACATTATCACATCTTGTTACAAGTGTAGCAGAAAGCTCTAGGCCCACTTTTTAAGAATTTTTGCCAAAAAAATACTGAACTTCAAACCAATCAAGCCTCTAAATCTAACTTAAAGATTATAAAAAATGTGAGTGATGGAGACAAAATTCAATGATACCACAAGAGAGTAAACAGATTCAGGACAACTTCCCCAGTTTCTACAACCAGTAATGGCAGGAAAAAAGGGAGTGGGGAGGGTGACGCAGGGCGACTGGTCTAGATCAAAACTGAGAAAGAGACAATAAATCAATGCTGTGTGTGAATGAGGTGTACATTCAGATTCAAATAAGCCCATCACAGAAAGACATTTGCCCGGATTATACACTGGATATTAGATGGTACCAAAGAAGTATCATTTTTCCAGGTGTAAGGACACTGTAGTTATGTAAGAGAATGTCCATATTGCTTAAAGATCTATATTAAATATGTAGGAATAAAATAACATGATCTTTGGAACTTGCTTTAAAATACTTCAGTAAAATCAAAGGAAAAGAAAGAGGAAGGGTAAGGAATGGAGAGCAAAATAAAGGAAGAAAAAAAAAGTAGAGAAACAGCTCCACAGAATGAAGGAAGAAATTTAGATTAAATAAGCTAAGAGAAGCACCTAGCACAATCCCTGGTACACAGGACTCTAAATGCTTGCTTCCTTTCCTCTTTGCAAGCCCACCCTACTGTTCTGAATTCCAAAAATTCTGGATACCTTCCTGGATGGGTGTGTCCCTACCTACTAGAAATCCCTAAATATTCTAACAACACCCCCCTTCCATGCTCTCTTCTACACAAAATCATGGTGGAAGGAATCTAACTTAATTTTTGTTCTTTAGTGAAGCCAGAAATGGAAATATTTCATTATTTGAATACAGTGAAAAGACAACAAAGGCCAGAATGATAGAGAGTAATAAGGATAGTATACGACACTCTTCATATTCAAGGAAATACCATTTTTGCTTCTAATAATTACAACTTAGGGGCCCATGGCGGGTGGGATTTGTAATTTTACTGAAAAGTAAATTTAGATTGCCTGCATTTTAAAGAAAAGCATCAATTTAGTCAGAAGCTTACTAGCAAGTTATTTTATTTGTGATATAAATTACATATTCAAAAGAGCTAGTTTTAATTTTATTATTTTATATTCACAATTAATCTATGTTAAAATCATCCCATGTTAACTTCAAATGATCACACCATGCAAATCAAACACATTTTGATACACAGAAGATAAAGATTCTGAATACTTCAAGCTCAAGTCCGTGGGAAACTACGACTCATCAGTTTTCGGATAAGTGACATTATTATTTAAAACAATAGTTCCGTGTGCATTTCCTGTAAAGCTGCCACTTCCTCTACAGTGGAGTCCAATGTTTCCAGAGCAGGGACTTTCAGCACTTTCAATGAATCCCAAAAAACCAGGACTTCTGAACTAATAATCTTTGTTTCATAGATGTGCTCTCCCTCCACTGAAATTCATTTCTCCCTCTCGTGTGTTCACACAGTATTTTACCGCTTTTATACAATATAACATCAAATCTAACCTACTTGTATTATATAGTTAATTGTGGACTTTTGTTCCTCCATCCAGGTTTCATACTCCCTGAGGCAGTGCCTTGTAGTTAACACTTTTTAGGTTGAGTGAATTGAATTTGGTTCCTAAGCACTTTGCAGGCATTGGAATAACTGCAAACCAGGGTGAGTGGTGTCCATTCCAAACGTACAAAAGAGAGTAAAGGGGTTGCTATGTTAACGAAGTGAGAATTGGGTTTAACAGCAGTGGGAGTACAACATATTCTTAGTGAGAAACCATGGATCCGTTTTCCACCAATATCTTCATGTTTTACAAGCTGCCCTCAGAACAGTCCCATCAGCAGCTGTCAAAAGCTACCTGTACCTATGGGCTGCCTCAACCGGTCAGTACCATCACACAAGGCAAACATCTGGATCACCTTGCGCAGAAAGAGTATGATGCCATCATGCTGGTCTTGAAACAAGCAAAGCAAAACCCTGCAGCTTCCTAAATTGTGCTCTATTTAAAGAGTAATAGTTTTTCATTTTTCTTCCATTTTTGACAATTTTTTCCCACCATCATTAACGGTTCTATCAATTTTCACTAGTTTTCTCTTGAAAAGGCTGATAGTAACAATATTTTCTCAATATATTTGAACCCTCCTGATTGGGTGACCTTATTTACATTTCTATGCATGTGCATTCATCACTTTTAGTCTTAACTTTAGAGACATCTATGAGTTTGGTTAAACCTCTTTGTAAAAGGAGGGATCGATGCAATGAGATGCCTCCACTCAATGAGAAGTTTAAGCTTCATATTCTTAACAAAACACTTTTCTCTGAGCCTATAACAGACAGACATAAGGGTGGCTGAAATGCAGTATTTAACGAGAAGCTACAATAAAGTTGTATGTAAAGACAGTAGTTAAGGATCTGCTTAATTAAATGTCTATGCCTTCCTTACACTAACACATACTTCATGTCTCCAGTGGTATTTAATATCATCCTTTTCCCTTCTGCTTTTGTTTCGTTCAGGACTTAGGACTACTGGTATAAATGGAGTTAAAATTTAACTGTTAAACAGAATTGCATTTCAGCACGAGGAACATAACTGACAAACTCAGTTTTGTTATGTTTTTAATAGCAGCCAAAAGACACAACCAGGAAAAAAACTCAGGCCTGTCATTCCTTTTCTTCTAGGAATGGGTAATTTTTTTTTCCTCTGACCGACGATATGATGTGTGGCTTATCATAATTACTTTTAAACCGGAACTCTGATGATACCTAAACAAGAATCAACTTTTTTCGTAAGTACACAGCAATCAGAAAGAGTATTTTTCAACCCTATCACCTCGCACGCAGTAACAAGTAAAGGGAAAGAAGCACAGAATCTAAAAATTAAACTGGGTGCTAGACTTGAAATCTTACAAGCGTCCTATGGTTTTAGTCTAGCTCTCTTCATATAGCCAAGTTTTTTGTTTAGTTGATTTTTTATTTATGTATTTTTTAATGAGAAGGGGAAAAAAAAGATTCTCTACCAGAAGCCATAAAAATCTCTCAGATGGTAAAACAGATAGCCCTAAAAGTTTTTGCCTAAATTCATACAAATACCTAAAATAAAACTGGCCGATTCATCTCACAGTCCTTTCAAAGAGAAGTCATTTCAAAATACAGCATCGTAGTGTCATACTGCACTGCCTCTAATTAAGTGCAGACTAGGAAAAAATTATTCTTCCTTCAGTCCACGGAAAGGGGTGGAAATTTCTCTCTTTGCAATTCAAGATTATTTTAAAGATAGACCATTTCTTTTCCAATATCTTCATCAAACAGAGCTGTTAAGAATTGTCTCTCAACCATCCATCCCCAAAGAGCACGAAGATACCCAGTATTCACCCCATATGCTCGGCTTTGAAGTGTGAAGCTGGGACCGTCCCACTAGACTCTTCCGCCACCATCAAAGCCATCTCATTACGCCCTGCGCTGAGAGTTAAAGCGCGGGGCCCTAACCGCTCCAACACAAACACTGCATTAACAAAGCAACCACAATATTCCTCCCCCACATGGCTAGAACTTGAAGAAATTTTTACCATATGTACATATGCACGAGATACGAAAATTTATTATGCTAGAACATCATTGAGAAGTACATTAAACATGCTGACTAGAACTGGATGTTATTCTAAGGGACTGAAAAAAAAAATAAAATGCAGCTGATCTTTATGATGAAAGAAGAGAAACATCAGGCTGAAAAACGAGATCAAGTGCAATTCCTAAATTGCATTTCTACTGACACATTCTGTTGCCTGTTCTTTCTTGAAGTAGCAGAAAACAATTTGGGGGGGGGGGGAACAAAACTCTAGGGGACATCACTGGATGCTACTGTTCACTCTGTCATGTTCCATTCCTAAAGGGCAAATAAGCGTACAAATAATGATACACTGATAAAAGAATCTACGATTCAAAATGAACAGAACTTGCTGAGAAAAAGTAATTCCACTTGTGTCTCTGAGTTGTCAGTTTTTCACTGGCCTGGCAGTAAAAAATAAAGTGCAAAGAAAAAAAATTTGTTACCTACTATGGAAATGAGCTCATGGAGAAATGAGGGTAAACACTTGATAAATTTTCATGTAAAACTTAATCTGGCAAAATATGTTAAAATATTTGTACCTAATAATTCCATTCCTTTCTTTTTGCACTAGAGAAATTCGTGCATTTGTGCACAAGAAAGACTATTCAAGAAAGTTCACTACTGCATTATATGTAGTCGGGAAAGATGAGAAATAATCTGAGTGTCCACAAATAGGGGAATAGGAAAAAATGTGATGTATTTACACTTTGATACTATACAGCATTTAAAAGGAATAAACTAGAACTATATGTAATACCATGCATGGATAGATTTCCAAGATATCTTGCTGAATGAAAAAGTTCTATTTTGATAGCATTTATATTTACACACACAAGCAATACTATATTGGGTTTATGACTATATACATATACATATACATATACATATACATATACATATACATATACATACATAAACAAAAGCATGCAGAAATTCTGAATTCAGAGTGAGAATAATATACTCATACCATAACTTGGCAGGGAGTGTTCAGGAGACCAGAGATGGGGGTGATGGTCAGAGGTGAATTTTAATCTCATGTGGAAAGCTTGAAATTTTGAAAAAGAATTAATAAAAAGTCCTAGGCAAGGTCTAATAAAGAGTTATGAGGATCCTTCATAATGCTACTGTATTGATGTAAAAACATGAGGTTCTTAATATTTCTAGGTCTGTTTTCAATTACAGAATGAAAAAATTCACCTATCTTCTATCTTTATTATAAAAATAGGAATCGCATGCCCCCAAACTCTTTATGTAGCATATATTTTCATGAAGAAATAGGTATCCAGGAAAATACATAGTATACTAATAGTTTGGGGATACATTTTTTATGTATTTTCATATCCTTGTATATGACATACTTTCATAGAGATATATATACAAAAGCTTGTTATTCCTGTGTAGGGCATATGCTGATATAATTACCACTTGTGTAGGCATGATATCGTTCATTTAAAGAATTATACTTTCCTGAGCGACCCAGCATATGTAATTTATGCTGTATTCAGTAATACGATGTTTTAATCTGTCCTATGGTGTTCCCTAATTGTTTCAGGTACAGATTCCATTGCCCCATCTTTCTTAGGAGAAAGTACTCCATTACACTCCTCTGATAGTCACAATACCATTAACTATGGTAAATGGAAAGATAACAGGCACTCCAGTACCGTCTGGATGTTCACAAATACTTCTTCATGTATCTTCATAATATTTCTCTGAAATAGGCACTGCATATTATTTTGCAAAGAAGAACCAACAGGGAGAAGTTGTCTACTACAGATCTTAGAATTTTAGAGCTGAAAGCACTTTAGAGATCTCCTGCTCAAGAGGTTTTCAAACATCTTGTCTTGCAATCCTTTTACTCAAAAGGCACCTTAGTTGGAATCTTGATAACACAAAAGGGAGAAGAGGGATCTGCTCCCTTTATGGCGGAGGGGAATAGCCTGGCCCCAACCGCTCAGCACCCTTCTCTGCAAGGCCACGGACAGTTGCCACAAACAGTGACGGCTACTTAGTGGTGGGAGGCAGAGTACCAGGACCTTTACACAGGCATTATTTCTCATAATTGTCCTCACAGGAGGATAGTATTCCCCATTGTATAGATACAAAAAAAAAAAAAAAAAAAAAAAAGACTATAAAAGAGACTAAAAAATTTTCCTGATGTCAGCTGGCAAATAAGTGGCAGATCTGAAATTTGGATTCAGGTTTATTCAGCCTCAAAAATCCTTATTTTGACCACTTACCAGTTAGCTTGCCTCTCTAGCCACCCAATGTGATGCAACCCTTTAGTTCATGCTGATGAAAAATGCACAGGCACATAAACATGCATATGTAGGTGGCACTGAATTGGGCATGTCACTTCCTATGACTCTCCCTCTTAAGTAAGGGCCTCTCCCTTTCTTTCAAGCAGCTATTGAGAAGCAGGGGATGCCCCCAAAGAAAAGTTCAGATGGGATATAGCAAAGCCTTGGGAATGGCTCTGCCAGAAGGAATCTTTCTGCTGGCTGATATATCATCACTGTGTAAATAGCCTTCAATAAACAGAAAGCCCACTCCCCACAGCAGCGAAGAGTTAATTTGGCTTTTCCACCCAACCAATGTTCCCCAAATCGTAAACAAATAGTCTGCATGAGTTAGTTTGGTTTCCTTGTATACGTCTGGCTCCCACACATCTTCCTGACCACTGGCCACCAACCACACTCAACAAGCTCTCAGTAATTACAAGCCTCGCCCTTACTTTCCACCATTTGCGCCTTAAACAGGCCACGTTCTCCCAGTGCCCTTTCCAGTCTCCCTGCTCTTCACCATCTCTCATTGGATGCCCATTTCCACAGAAACCATACCCACCTCTCTATATCTTCTTTTGGGGAAAAATGTTTCTTGCTCACTACTAACATTTCTTCTACAAGGAGAGAGTTCTGCTGGTCTTGCTCGGCTGTTAGAAGTTAAATTGTGGGGGCACCTGGGTGGCTCAGTTGGTTAAGTGGCCGACTTCGGCTCAGGTCATGATCTCGCAGTCGTGAGTTCGAGCCCCGCGTCGGGCTCTGTGCTGACAGCTCAGAGCCTGGAGCCTGTTTCGGATTCTGTGTCTCCCTGTCTCTGACCCTCCCCCATTCATGCTCTGTCTCTCTCTGTCTCAAAAATAAACGTTAAAAAAAAAAAATAAAAAAAAAAAAAAAGAAGAAGTTAAATTGTGCCCTACTTCAAACTCCAAATTCATTTGTTGAAGTCATAGCCCCCAGGACCCCAGAATGTGACTTTATTTGGGAATAGGGACATTGTAGATAAAATTAGTTCAGAGGAAGTCATATACTGGAATAGAGTGGAGCCCGAATCCAATATGACTGGTGTCCTCATGAAAGAGACATCTGGACATAGACAATACACAAAGAAAATGACACATAAACTTGAAGAGGGCCATCTACAAGCCAAAACAGAATAGGTCCTTCTGTCCTGAACCTCAGAAGGAACCAACCCTACTAACGCCCAGATCTCAGACTTCTAGCCCCCAGAACTGTGAGATAAATTTTTGTTGTTTAAACCACCTAGTGTGTGGCACTTTGTTATTTTAGCCCTAGGAAATTAACATTGGCCATGCTCCCTCCTAAATTTCATTCCCCGATGGGGAGTTTGGGAGAGAAGCTGGGTTTGCATAGGCATACCCTTCCTCCTTCTTCCTTCTGGGGAGCTGTCAGCAGGAAACACACATTCTGGCCCACTCTTCCTTGCCAAAAGCTTTCCACAGGCAGGCCTGTGCTGCCCAGTGCTGCCTGTGACTGGCTGGATGAGTCTGTCTAATTCTCTGCTTGAGTTAGCTCATCTGTCAATGTTAGTTTCATCAGTATTAAAGGTAGTATTTCCCTTTCTCATCTGCCTTTCTTTACCATTAAACTGGTTCAAAATTTGGGAAAGGAAAAACTGTACTATTTATAACAAACACCCTCCTCTCCAACCCTGACCCCAGTCCTCACCTTCTTCTAGGCAGGGAGTGAGGTGGCCTCCTCCCTTCTTTTTTCTACTGCAATGGTATAAACTTTTTGTACTGGTTTTCCCAGCCTTCTCCTTTTGGTTGTCAAAAATTCAAACATGAACACTGACTGCTACTTCCTCATTCCCACTATAAAAATTCTACACCCCTCAAGGTAGCAAATAACTCAGCAGGAAACACACACGCATTAGGCTCTGGGGAAAGAAGTGCACAACAATTAATATCTTAAGATATTATCTTACTAATTAAAGCTGGAGAATGCGTTTTTTAATATATGCAATTTTAATAGTGAAACAAATGATAATTGATCTAATTGATAACAATGTTATAACAATATGTTGTTGTCATTACCATTACCACATGCTCTGGGTCTCCTGAAGAAGCACACCCTCACTTGATCAATGGATAGCAGGTAGAAGGGCTGTCCACATGAGGGTATGGACAGACTTGGGTTGATGTATTTCATTTCACAGGCCCATCAATGTCTTAGCATCACTATGTCATTTCTTTAGAATTTTCTAATTCTAGTTACCTTGATATTGGAAGTCACTGCAAATGCTAGGAAGCAGGGATTAAAAGGAAAAGAAACCCAGGAAAAGAATTGCCAAGGACAAGGGACCTGGGGTCAAAAAGTTAGCATTGGTGTCAGTCACCTGCTATAAATCCCTTATTAGGTCCACATTCTCTAAGACACCATGAACAATCACATAAAATCAATCATTGGGTACTATACATACCCAAAATCAGAAAACCTAGAGCCCCTAAACTTTGATGACCCCTAGGGATGTCTTTACTAGTAAGGGGAGAGTGTTAATGTCTGCCACAATGATCCATGGTTTCATCATGAGTATGCTGAGACCCTTTACCCAGGTGAACGGGTGGGAACAAGGAGGCCTTCCAATTTTTAACTATAAATCTTACAAGTGACTTATAGACTAGGAAAGAATTATAGGAAGTGTACAGTCAGGTAGCAAAGATTTCATGTACTCCACCCATTCATCCCAATTAGAAGATTCTTAAAATATAGTCATTTTTGTCAATATTTCAATAAATCCTATTTGATACACATCAATAATGAAATGGGGAAGGAGGGAGAGCCAATACAATGGTGTGTTATCAAGCAAGTCAACATTGTGAGCAACTGGGGCTTGGCCTTGCTGGAATGGGTCTCAGGATTGTCCAACTGAGGGACAAAAGCTCAGGTCCCCCCACTGGTCATGGCTTGCCCCATGGGGTGTTAACTTGCTTGGACTTCAGGTTACTGCAGAGTCAAAGTGAAAGAAAAGAGTACAGTGTTTTCAAGTATGGTTGAGTTCACCCATAATTGCCAGTCATGGAAGAACAGGTCAGTTTATCCCAGTTCTCCTATTTGGCCTTATCCTTCCTCATCAGTACCTCTGTTTTTGCATTAGTAGATATAATCCTGTTGCATTTATTAAACCTGTAGCAATATGCATTTATGAACAACCTGGTAACTCCCTTTTGCAGTTAAAATGTGCTAAAGTCACTGGAAATCAATCTTAATATTTTAAGTACTTTCCCAATGCACAACCCCTTGTTTTTTAAGTTTCCTTAGAATATGGTGCCAGTTTCCTAAAATTCTCAAACTAAATTCTATGTCCTAAAACTATGTTAACATATGCTCGTAAAATCAGCCACTGTTTTTATGCTATGGCAATGAGGGCATTGCTGATGGTGGAGAGAATTATATTAGAACCCAGCATCTAAATTGACTAATCTCAACCAAATCCAGGGCTGTTTTATAAGACAATCTCCATAGCAACTAGAGAATCAGGGTAGAAAATTCTTGAAGTGGAAAGTTGTGCCTGATTTGCCAGATCAGCCCATGTTTTGACAATCTGTAATAAGGTAATCAAAGGGTCTCAAGACTATCACACAAGTGTTGACATCGTGTGAATCTGCCATGGCACATGTCCCCCAAGTCATAAAAATACTCGAAAAAACATCTAACAAGGCTGATAATTCTAATCAAATTCATTAATGTTTTATATATATTTATAGATAAATCAAAAAAATCAAAATCAATCATGTAAGATCTATTTCTTTATTCATATAACTTACTTAGCTAGCACATTATCTTTCCAGTCTTCTAAATAATGTCGGTTTATCTGGCATTGTACAAACATTATTTCATCTGATTAATGACATAAAACAAAAAGCAAGCTTCCATATCATTTATAAAATTCAAAGCTATGGTCCAGGCTATTTTTTAATGTTTATTTATTTTTGCGAGACAGAGACAGAGCATGAGTGAGGGAGGGGTAGAGAGAGAGGGAGACACAGAATCTGAAGCAGGCTCCAGGCTCTGAGCTGTCAGCACAGAGCCTGATGCGGGACTCGAGCTCACGAGCTATGAGATCATGACCTGAGCTGAAGTCAGACGTTTAACTGACTGAGCCACCCAGGTGCCCCATGATGGTCCAGACTTTTAAAGTTGAATATCATGAGCCTACATGTTAGGTAAGCCCATTGCCACCAACAAATCACTGGGAGAACTTGCCTGAGCACCTTCTGTCCTGACCCCTCCCCCACATTTTCACTCAGTCCTTCTCATGAAGGTTTTTGTGTGAATGGGAAACAAGGTCATGTTTCAGAAACCCTGGCTCCCACATGTAAAAACACTGAATAAGGAAGAAATGAAAAACATACAGGAAGCACTATGACCCACAGCAACCCTTCAGAGAAAATGCTTATGAAATATGTATAAAAGCCCAGAGATTGAGACTAAATATCTTCACTATCGAGTTGGACATAAGACAAAAAAATATATGTTCCCATAAACTTACCACTGATTCCAAATTAGGTGAATTAAGTGTTCTTGAATGATACAAACTAGTTAAAAATCATTGAAAAGAATTACAGAAGTAGGGACTTCCAAGTAAAGAGGAGAGTGTAGGCCCTTATCTTATGTTTACTTTCACTTCCTCCAAAGAACCCCAGGAAAAAGATGGGAAAGGGATACTTTTTAAAAGCAATGACTCACTCGGACAAATGGAAGAGAAATGGAAGTGGAGGCAACAGCACTGGAACTTGGAAAACAACTACATGAGTGACAAGGGACTTAAGAGCCCCAAGGCAACAAGAGGGACAGCAGAAAAGCAACCTGACTTATACCACAGGCACCTGGTCATGATCAGAAATGGCAGCCTTACGTTTGAAAGGAAGCTAACAGCAAAGCTCAAAACAGGAAGACTGGTGGGAAGTCTGTTTAAGCAGCAGTTAGAGCAACACCCCCTCCACACAGACAGGCAAGTGCCCTGCCTCCACCCTGGCAGAAGACACAAGAGGTAAAACCTAAGGCATCTGGGCTGGGGAACACTGGGCACAGCTGAGGGCAAGGATGATTAAGGAAAAGAAGGGAGCTTAGAGAATAGTCACAAACTAAATGCTGACTCTACCAGCCCTCTTCTACAACTCATTTCTTAAAACATACACAGCTGTGTCTACCCTGTGGGCTGACGATTGGAAGATACTTCTCTGGGAAACTTCAACAGCTCAAGAGGAAAAGACCAAAAAAACCAAAATACTAATTGAGGGGTTCTCCAAAGAAACAACCCAGCCAGATGAGTCTACAGCTGACAAACCCCACCTACTGAGAATACTGAGAATATCCAGGTTAGGGGCAGGGGTTGGAAAGCAGACACAATGCAGGAAGAAGAAAATATCAAAAAGTATCCACCGATACTGTATTCAAGAGATATGACCAGATGTTACTTAAAATAATAAAATAAAATAAACATTCAAAGAGTAAATAAAAGCATCTGGAAACTAATACAGAAGAAATGAAAAACTTACTGAAGGCTTTGCATATAAGGTAGGGGAGGGAAATTTTCCAGAAAGTATTATAAAAATATAAAGTGATGGGCAAAAGAAAGAAAATAAATGTAGAGAACCAACACAAGAGTTCCAATATCCAAATAATGTGTCTTCCAGAAAAAAACTCGAAGAATGGAAGAAATCATCAATGGAATAATTCAGGAGAACTGTCTGGCACTGAGGAATAAGAGTTTCATGGATTCGGGGTGGCTGGGTGGTTCAGTGGGTTAAGTGTCTGATTTTGGCTCAAGTCATGATCTCACAGCTCATGAGTTCAAGCCCCGTGTCAGGCTCTGTGCTGACAACTCAGAGCCTGGAGCCTGCTTCAGATTCTGTGTCTCCCTTTCTCTCTGCCCTTCCCCCACTCATGCATGTTCTCTCTCTTTCTCTCAAAAATAAATGAACATTAATTTTTTTTTTTTTTTTTTTTTTTAAGTTTCAGGAGTCCTTGCATGGCTCAGTCAGTTAAGTGTCTGATTTCAGCTCAGGTCTTGAACTCACAGCTCATGAGTTCGAGCCCCTTGTCAGGCTCTGTGCTAAAAGCTCAGAGTCTAGAGCCTGTTTCAGATTCTGTGTCTCCCTCTCTTTCTCTGCCCCTCCCCTGCTCACACTCTGTTTCTCTCTCTCTTAAAAAGAAACATTCAAAAAAAAATTTAATAAATAAATAAGTAAATAAAAAGTTTCAAGGATTCAAAGGGCCTAGCACATATCTAGCATAATAAATGAAAAGAGTGTCATACAAAGGTGCATCACAGAAATTTCAGAACACAAGGAATAAAGTGAAGATCTTACAAGCTTCCAGAGAGAAATGACAGATCACATACAAAGATCAGGAATCATAATGGCTTTAGAAGTCTCAATAGCAACATAAAAATAAGAATTCAATAATGCAATATCTTCAAAATAAAGGAATTATTATTTCTAACCTAGAATTCTACACCTAGTCAAACTACCAGTGTGAAGGTGAAATGAATGGAATTTTCAGACATGCAAAGTCTCAAAAATATACTGCTCCCACCTTTTTTAAAGAAAGCCAGTAAAAGATATGTGCGACTAAAACAAGGACATAAACTAAGGGGGACAAAAAAGAGAAAATAAGAGATTTAGGAACCAGTGTTTCCAACACAGAGAGAGGTGAAGGGAGCACCCAGGATGATAATAAAGGGAGATGCTGTAATGACAGTTATCCTCAACAAATTTAGGGTTTACTGCAACCGGTCCTGATTGGAACAGGTCAGAGAGGTATAGATGATGGTTCTTTAAGATAATAAAACTGATAGAACATTCAATACGTGGAATGCTCTATCTAAATGCATGGAGAGATCCCATTATTAACAGAGAGTTTGGGGTTAAACCAGTGATCAATATATAAAAAACGAAGTAAACAATCAAAAAGATAATGATCAGTTCCAAAAAAAACAACAAGTTGCATAGAAAGGGTAAAATGATAACATTCTAAGTACTTCATTATGAATAATATTTACATAGTTGTAATAATGTAACCACTAAATATTTATCCAAATTTTGATGTAACTATATCTAAAAGAGGGAGAATTGGGAAGAGTGTGTGTGTGTTGGGGGTCAGGGGTAGGGGTGGGGGTGAAAGGAAGCTAAATTCTCACCCTCTGTAGGGAGAATTCAATAGACAAGGCCTAAAACTGAAAAACCAAAAAGTACCAGTATGAGTTGGTATTTAGATATCTGGAGTTGAATCCTAAATGATAAAACAAAAGAGTGGAAAGTACTTGGCTCTGGGGAGAAGGAAATTAAAGTGATATGGAAAGGGGATTATGTAGGTACTTAGAGTTTTGGGAACAAACCCTGTAAAATATTCAACTTTCAGCTGTGTGTGTATCATTTTAACAATAACAAAGAGGAAAAAGAGGAAAGGAAGGAGGAAAGAAGAGAAACAGGGAAGGACACAATGAGGAGGTGGGGAAGGGAGGAAAGAAAAAAATTTAGAGAGACAGTGGAGATAAAAATGAAATATAACCTAATAGATCAAATGTGATTTTAATTGAAAATGAAAACCAAAGTCCAAAACATTTTTGAAAAAGTATAAGCTTAAAATAAATACAGACTAGATCTCTGTGTCTCCTAGCTCTCAATTTTATATCTAACTGCCAAATGGCAGCATGTAAAAAATGTATTCATGCTCTTTCCCCAAAATCCTCTTTCTTCCATCATTTGTAAGTGATGACACTTTCATGCCACCACTCTGTTCCCACCCCTCAACATCCCCCATTCTATTCTCTCCACTCTTGATTCTGTTATCACCACCTTTCCAAACTGGTCTGCCTGCCTCCTGGCCATCCTCTATCATGCAGGCAGAGTAATCTTTCTAAAATTCAAAGCCAATCATACCGCTTTCTTGCTTAAAACTCTTCTGTGGTTCCCACTGCTTTTAGGATAAGGTCTGAATTCCTTAACCTTGCATATAGGACTTCATGCTCTGACCTCTAATTATCTCTGAAGATAATAAAAAATTATCTCATTTTTTAACATGCCCAGGAATGCCTCTACCATCACAACTCATCTCTAAGTTCTAGCACGCCATGCTGAAGTCCTTTGCAGGTCCTCAAACCCAGGATGTTCTCATCTCTGAGCCTCTGCATTGCTGTGCTCTCTATTCTAAAAGTTCTTAAACTAAAATTATATGCAAAATTATGTGTGTCTGTCCCTATGTACATATACACAAATGCACATGCATAAAACTTGCAAATGATTTCGACATTTATAAGGCCCTGAACACCAATTTTGGGCCTCATTTTAAGAACTCATTCCTTTGGGGCACTTGGGTGGCTCAGCCAGTTAAGCATCTGACTTTGGCTCAGGTCATGATCTCATGGTTCATGAGTTCAAGCTCCATAGTAGGCTCTATGCTGACAGTTCAGAACCTGGAGCCTGCTTCTGATTCTGTGTCTCCCTCTCTCTCTCTCTGCCCCTCCCCGGCTCAAGTTCTGTCTCTCTCGCTCTCAAAAATAAATAAACATTAAAAAAAAAAAAAAAAGAACTCATTCCTTAAGTTACAAGAAAGCTTACAGGTGCTATAAAAAAGTTCTGAAATACATCATTCAGAATATTTGCATATAAAGCGTACATGAATCACACATGTAAATATTAACTATTTTTCATGTCACTGGAATGTTCTCCATTACCCTTCCTCCCAAAGAAAGTTAGTTAAATTATTATCTTAAAGTTGGTTTCTGGGGCGCCTGGGTGGCTCAGCTGGTTAAAGCATCCGCCTTCAGCTCAGGTCATGATCTTGCAGTTTGTGAGTTCAAGCCCCACGTCGGGCTCTGTGCTGACAGGTCAAAGCCTGGAGCCTGCTTCGGATTCTGTGTCTCCCTCTCTCTCTGCCCCTCACCCACTCATGTTCTGCCTCTCCTTCAAAAATAAATAAACATTAAAAAAAAAAAAAAAAGTTGGTTTCCGTGAGAAGGTGTTACCCTAGTGAAAAATGTCCCTTCACTGTTGTGAGAACAGCAAGATCCTAGAATTGAATACTTCTACCTCATAAGAATGCCTGAACATGCTATTACAACAACAACAACAAATAAAAAAAGCTTTAAAAAAATGGATGATATTAGATGAACAGCTGTGTCGAAAGGGGAATGTAAAAATAAAAACTGCATGTTGCAGCCATCAAAATAGTAACCATGTACAGTATATGACTGTTTTTAATCAGATGAAGATTGAAGCTATTACATTTCAAATCAAATGTTATAAATTACTTCAAGAACGCAGCTGAGCTCTCATTTAATTAGAAATGTCCATGTTTAAATCATGAGGTACAGTAGCTGCCAATGAAGCAAAAGGGCAAGGGAAGGGAGAAATACTGTGTCCAGACCATCCGACTGTCAACTGTCTCCTACGCGGGATGAACATCTGGGGAGGACCAGTCCTGATGTAATGGAGAACTTCATGTACTAGCTAATTTGAGATTTAATGTAATTGAACATAATTGTTTTGAAGACAATTAAAATCATTATTCAGGTCTGGACAATTCTGAACTCTTTGTTTTCGTGTGAAACGTATTTCCCCCATGCTGAATTTTAACTCTTTCTTGGATAAAAAGTACAGCAAATTTTGGGCCAAGACTTCCCTGGGAAATAATCCCTAGATTGTGAGGTCACATTAAAAGGCAGCACAAGTGGTGAGGTGCTCCTCTGGAAACAAGTCTCTTTTACTAGTGCCAGTACTTGATGTAGCTCAGTCAGAGTCCAAATCTACATCCCAAATGTTAGACAATTCAGTATGAAATACATGAGGCAACATCATACAGGGATTTCTGAGGTCATACAGAGAAGAATGCAATTATCCTAAGGCGGACTTTCCCCCAAAGGTTATGAGCCTCTGCATCTCGTAATTAACCACGGTGCAGCTAGACAGTCCAGGCAAAAGGTCTTTCTTTTCTCCCAATTTGCCTAATTCAAAAACACCTCAAGTGACATAGCTCAAATTTTCCAAATTAAACTTACCCCTGGGGCTGAAATCAAGCATGTGACAGTTCAGTTCCAAAGCAAATCTTAAAGAGAGTTGTACATAGGGAAAGAAAGAAAAAAAATCAGAGGAAAAAGGGGTAGGAGTTAACATTTAAGTGGTTTTTCAACCTCATCATTACCCCTGCTCAAGAAAATAGGACACAGATGGGCCAAACACACCATTGTTCTGCCTTGAAGAATCTAAGGAACTCATTAGAAACTACTGTTGTTTTTCCTCATGATCTATGGCAAATCTGTAAGGGACAAATGGTTGATTTGCCCCCATCCCACAGCATTTAGTGTTCCATAGTGTCATGGGGTGGAAAGTGGAGAGAGAAGTCACAAAGCCACGGTATGCACTGCAACCCATGAAAGCCTATTATTGATATAATTCTTCAAGGTCGACTCTTCCAGGGAGTGGAGGAATGACTATATTGTCACAAACTGTTCTGATTTGTTTAAAAAAAAAAAGTGGTTTCCAACCAGGAATGACACACTACCCTAAACTTTCTCTTACTTAGGCCACAGCTCCACACTTGTCCGCTTGTACACGAGATAGAGTGTAAATGGGAATGAGGTCCACTGCTCCCAGGCAAGGTGGATCCCCTCTTGAGCCTCCATATTCACAGACTTAAAAGCCTCCACGCTGGCAGCCAAAACGGAATTGCCTTAAAACATGAAACTGGAAACAGCAATCACTAAACTTTCAATCGCATCTAAACCAGCAGCTATGATTTTACTGTCTTACTAGTTGTTCTGGGTTTTTTGTTGTTGTTGTTGTTTTCAATCTGTATAGAAGACTGTTTTTATCCAAAACAAAGAAAAATAAAAGATCAACAGTTCCCTTTTGTCCTCCCAATTGTCATAAAGTTTCGTATTTCTGCCAGCTCTTTATTCCCCAAAGTAGAAGAATTATGCAATGTTCATCAGTCTTAAATAACTTTGTCAGTTTTTTAATTGGTTACTTTCAATTTTTTCAATTTTACCAAATTAATCTGATAAAATTCTATGTTTTCAGAATGTTTTATGATTATGTTAAAATATACACACATACATTTTTTGAAGCATAAGTATTTGATTTTTGCTCTTATTCAGTAGTTAGAGTTTTTCATTGAATCATTACATCGAAGTACATATTATAAACACCTATACTATTGCTACTCTGAGTTTTCATTAGTGTAATATGACCATTTTAGCCATAGAGATAAATAACAAAGAAGCAAATTTTACATCCTATGATTAACATTCAAGATAATCAGTCCTATGCTTGCTGGAAGTTATCAGTCAGCTTTTTGCTCTCCAAACAAATACACCTTTTGAAAGAAGACACTCAGTTGAAATCAGGTTTACTTGAAAATATTTGGAACCCTTTACTAAGTAGTATTAAGATAATATAGGCTTTTCTTTAAACAATTATGATTCTTCCAATTCAAGTTTTCCTATTAAATCTGAGAACATCCCTATGAGACATGGAGCTCATTTCATTTCAACCCATGAACAACTCAAGATTTCAGGCTCCCTGGGGCACCTGGATGGCTCAGTCAGTTAAGTGTCCAACTCTGGATCTTGGTCTCAAGATCATGTTTGTGGGTTCGGGCCCCACATCAGGCTCTGCACTGATGGCTCTGAGCCTGCTTGGGATTCTCTCTCTCCCTCTGTGCCCACCCCCCCCCCCGCCCCCCACTTACACATGTACTGTGTCTCTCAAAATAAATAAACTTAAAAAAAAAAATAAAAGATTTCAGGCTCCCAACCCAAAACACAACTGTTTGGCATATTTCATTATTTCATTCCATGCCAAGTTATTGGTGAAATTAAGGCTGATTTCTACACTATTACTTCACAGGTTAAAACCAGAAAAGGTTTCCTTAACCACATTTGATACAGGATCATCTTCAGTGAAAGAATATTAAACCTTGGACCCCATTGCTCATTTTACTAAAGAGAAAATTGGAAACATTTGAGATATACATGTTCAGAAGAATAATGAAATGCAGTTTTAAGATAGATTCTCGGGAGTATTAGGATTTATACAGGAAATCAGTGATTAAAGAACATTCAGGTCTACCTGAAACTTATCCTTCATCAAAAGACATATACATAAAGACACCGAAATCTTACCTAACTCATTAACAGAAGCTGCTGTTTAATGATTGATCTGTTGTAGTCTTGATCAGAAAATGAAAATATATTGAGCACTGATACTTCAGGATACCTGTGCCCTGTAAAAAAAACAACACATACATGCTAGAATTTTTTTTCTGTGATGAATCCTTAATAATTTAGATCTTCTGGTGCAATTAAATTTAGTTTAACAGAAAAATTCTGGGGGGTGCCTGTGTGGCTCAGCCAAACTTCCAACTTCAGCCCAGGTCATGGCCTCACGGTTCATGGGTTCAAGCCCTGTACTGGGCTCTGTGCTGACAGCTCAGAGCCTGGAGCCTGCTTGGGATTCTGTGTCTCCCTCTCTCTCTCTCTCTCTCTCTCTGCCCATCCCTCACTCACGCTCTCTCTCTCTCTCTCTCTCTCTCTAAAATAAATAAACATTAAAAATTGTGTTAAAAAAATAGAAAAATTCTGGTATTTGACCTTTGAAGTGACATTGGCTAATCATGAAATTCCCAGGTGGTAATGGCTACTTCTTATAGTGTTGCTATATAACTAGATTATAGTTATAACTCTATCTGGTTACTATATAACCAGACGGCTCAGCTCAGATGCTAGCCTTTGGTGTCTACACCAGATCATGCCTTGGACTTGGACTCGCTACTGAGTTTGCCAAGGTTCTCTTAACTCAGTCTAAGATGGTAGCCTCTTCTTTCAGTCGCCACATCACATTACTCTAAATTCTGCTCCTTCTCCGTCTTGTCCTCTAGGCTTTGCCAGTTTTTCCTTCGAAAACCTCCAAATCAAACTGTCTGGATAAAAATCTGACATTTGGTAAAACGAGGATAGGCCAATTAGTGTCTGAAACACAGGCTTCTGGGATGTATGCACCTGTCCATTAGAAACTGTTCTGTCTCCACCATCTCCTTTCAGAGGCCACCAACATCCTTCAGATGTTAACGACTTCCAGCTTTTGGTGGCTTATGACTCACTTGAATGTGTAACCTGGAGGAGAAAGCTGCTATACACTTGTATGGCAGCCGCACATTACCCCAAAGTTATTTTTAAAGTTTACAAGCCTGGTTCAGCCTCCTTAAAAGTCCCCCTTAAGCCTACAAAAGCAAATTCAAAGTGAAGGACAAAAGTTTTCAGGCAGTAATTAAACCGTTAGCTATGCTATTATACCTTTGTCGCCCTGTCCCCTGGCAGCCTAACAATTAATCTTTTCAGAGGAGAGGAAAAATAAGTTACACACAGGAACTACAGAGCTTATAGCAGCCCCACACCATTAATTTTAATAACACGAAAAGATAAACATATGTCACTCACTCATAGCCAAATGAGCATCTATAGAGCCCTGCCCTGGTATACATCTAAAACGTATAACTCAGGTTCCTTTACCTAAGACCTTTTAGGCTACTTAAATGTTTTCACATTGCTTAATCAGAAAAAATATGGACGATATAGTTTTATTCCACCCACTTAAAAATAAACGTCTTTAAAATATTTGTAAAACAACAGGTCATTTTCTTAACTAGTGCCACCTTCCCTCATTTTTAAAACTGTAAAAGATGAAGCCAAGAACACAATTATACAACCTCTTACTTTATGTATTTTTTCAACATCCTCTAGCTCCTGGAAGAAAAGAGATAATTTTATTTTTTCATCCTAAATCTTCTTCTGAAAAGCTTTTATTCTCAGTTTCATAGGATACAATTGAATCAAATGCTAGAAGAATGAAATCCTCTCTCCTGCAATTTCTTAAGCATGCATATAGAAAAAAAATTACTGCTGGCAGTACGAACTGTCAATGGATCTCCGCAGAAGTAAATTGTTTGGTGTTTGTAATGGAGTATAATAGCTATAATTCCACTTGAGCTGCTGCCACTAATAAGTTGATAAAAACGGGAAGTTGAGACTCAGACGTCCATCAGTATATGGCTTCCACAGATGTCTCTGCACGTTCACTTAATCACAGAGACAGGTAGCCCAATCCCATTAGAGGTACTATGTCTGACAATGAGAGACCCAAGCTGGCTCTTCCCACAAAGACAATGGGAAAGCATAGCTGCAGACTGACTCCAGAGGGACTTTCTTATCGGCAATTTATCAGGAATTTTCTTAGACATTTGCAGCTCCTGCAAAGTTGTAAGGCGGTAACTTAAATGTGCTCATCATCAGAAATGGGCTAGGGGAAAACACTTCCTTCTCATGAAAAATAGCCACCGAATCAAAAATGACTACCAGAAATTAAAATATACTGTCTCAAATGCTTCAGGATTGTGACTCTAATGCTCACCTGTTGCCAAAAATTTAAATTTAATATACTTAATGATTAGAAGTCTGAAAATACACTGTTTTGTGTGTGCATGAAAGTAAAAACAAGTGGTATCTAGAACTGTGTGTCACCACATGAACATATTAACAAGAGTAAAATAAAAAGTGGTATCTCTCACAGGAAACACTGGCCCAGGGAGTAAGGAGGCTTGAGTTCCAGTCTTCTGAATTGCTGAGTGATCTTACACACATCACTTAAAGGCAATCGCCTAAGAGTTTTTATATGGAGAAAATGGAGTAGAAATAATAACGTTGTAATGAAAGTATGGGCTTTGCTGGCAGGAGAGCTTTGAAAAGTAGCTGGTATTTGGCAAGTTTATTTTTTATTTAACCTGTCGAATAAAAAGCATAAGGTACAATTATGCTCATTCTATTAATGATCACATAAATGGCCCATGAGGGAAACATTAAACCTTTATGTAAATATATCCTCCTCAGGAGCCTGAAATCTTGAACAATGCTCATCTCAGACACTCGCTCTCCAATGTGAATCAGTGCGCTGCTGAGCGTATGCAGGCTTTTGGAAAAGAGCACATGTGCACATCTGAGTAACCGACCTATCTCAGTATCCTGGGGTCCTGCAAAAGCTGTAACAGCCCAAGAACAAGGAGGGAAGTCTAAGAAGAAAGAAGAGTGTTCTGTAGCACTGTCTGCATTATACAAAAATTACTGTATTTATCAAAACACTACATATTCGCTTCAATTGTCTGTTGTTCCTACCATTTTTTTCAAGAAGAGCTGCTTTTGCTATGTTCTCAACAATGTATTTCCTTCTGGCTTCTGAAATATTTAGTAAACAGGCAGCCAAACAGAGCCCCAGTCTGGAGGAAGACATGGTGATTTTTCTAGGAGAAAAAGTATTGTTCATTTTGGTCTCTGTGGTGTGTTCATATTTTCATGTTCATTAACCTTATAAAAATTAGTTTTTTGGAAACCAAGCAGTCATAATATGAACATTTCACTATTTCATTACTGCAGAACACCTAAAGGATAAAATCCTCAGATCCAGTCAACCAGGAAACCATGCGTAGGTGGCCACACACGTATGAACGTAGGAACATAGTTAACACTACTAGAACACACAGGGCAAGTTACTCAGCCTGAATTGTCATGGAAATGAAACTTTTTTGTTAAAGTATGTTATTCCCTTTGAAACATCATCTTCCTTAGTTTATCCTCTTTTTGAGGTCTGTCCTATTTATCAAATAAGCATGATCCTCTTGTTAAATGAGACTTAACTAGGGAACTGTAACAAAGAGAAATGAAGATTCTTATAAAAATTATTTTTCTGGCAAAAAGAAAGGTTATCTCTATGGGCCATGCCACAGGCAATATATGAACAAATAAAAGGGACTCTTTGGGTGCTTTAAGTGACAACTATTTGACTAAATTCCTCTTATACTTCAGTCTCCAAAATTCCTGTATCAGTTGAAAATCTTTTCACAGGATTCTCTTCCTGGAACTGAAATCTGATATATATCCTACGTGAACCAACAATGCCAAAAATGTGACTGATCCTTTTGGTGAAAATGCATTAATTACACAAGTTTTGGAGGTTGCTTTGATTCTTTTTAGTACCTAGAATGGCATTTTTCAACTCTCAAATATTATTGACTAAAGAAATTTAAATATCTCAAAATAGTAAGAAAAGAATTCCCCTTTTCAAGACCAGGCCATATTTAGGTCTCTTTTAAATATCGTAACTAAAAATAAATGTGGCCCTCACGAATTCATTCAACAAATTATTTGATAAGGGTTATTTTGTATCGGGTAATGTTCTCAGTGTGGGGAATACCGCAGTGAATGGTGCCCAAGCCTGAGACAAACTTTAAGCTTATGAGTTTTGGCTAAACCGTGTGCTCTCGTGCAAATAATAGTACTCTCGATGCATCAATCCTCTGGCTTCTGTTCACTAGGATTGTTCATGGGCCTAATCATCCTAACCTAGAGGGAACGCAAGGCTCCATGTTAGTTCAGGTTTGTAAGCAAGTTTTCATCTTGTGACCATCATCTCATGATTGAAAATTCATGAAAATACGGTCATTAGGCTTTTGTAGACATTAATAACATTGTTGTAATAAAGCAGCTCAGACCTCTCTCTTCTGTGTAAACAAAAAATTGCTTTACACAAGGGGTGTGGGCGTCTTCTGGCTTTCATTTGTTTTCAGTGTGTTTATGTAGCTTAATTGTCTCATCAGGCACTTTCCCAACATAATTATGCTTTTTAACAAATGGTGTTTATGGCAACCCCTAACAGTGCAAAAGAAAGGATTAGTTTCATCCTCTCATTCCACATTTTGATTCCCTGTGGACAGTTAAATCACACAAAGATGGTGTTAGAAAAATCTACCTTCACAGCAAAAGCTGAAATTAGCGGCCACCGGAATTTTGGAGAGCAGTCAAGCTTGTTAGTGAAAAGGGTAAGTGTTTCCCTGCCTCTTCCACTTACAAAGTAACCCAGAGCAACCCCGCAAACACTCTGTGGTTTGGGAGACGGCGCTCCTAGTGCGCCCATCCCTCCAATCCCAGTTCGATTACTTCCGGCCATAAACCAAAAACCGGCCTCCCCCCCCCCCCTCCGCCCCCCGGGGGAGGAACCAGCAGGGCCAGCGCGGAGTGGAGCAGTTCGCGACAGTTCCGCCAGATCACCTGCCTCCTGCGTACGCACCACCGCTCGCGCTGTTAGGGCCGCAAAAAGGCTCCCCGAGGGGGCGGTAGCGCGTGCTCGGGTTGGAACCCGCCGCTGGGTCTCCCTGCGTGGCCCCGCCCCGGTTCCGGTGTGAAGTGGCTCAGGGCCACGTGGGCCGAAGGCTAACCCGAGGGACTGGGCGCGGGCCTTGGGGCACTCCCTCGCCGCCCCGCGATCGGCGTCCACGGGCCGCGGGGCCCGGGAGCGAAGGACGGCCGGCGGCGGGACTGCCCTGGATCCGGCTCTCGAGCAGCGCCCGCGCCTCCGCGTCGGGGAGAGAACCGACCTGCGCGCGCGGAGGGGTGGCGGAGTAGCACGGCGCCGAGTCGGGGTCGCCCCGCGGGGGCGACGCGCAGCTTACGCCGCCGGCCCCGCCCCCCACCCCGGGCGCCCAGCTCGTGCTCCAGCCCGCTGCACGCCTCCGGGAGCCGGCTCCGCCGGTTGCTGCCTGACCTACACTCCGCGGGGCCCCGCACCCACCGCGTGCCGGCGGCCCGGAAGCCTTAACGTTCAGCGTGGAATTGCCTTCTCACCCCCTCTGCTTTACCTTGGGATTCTCCACAATTGTCTCTTGTAAATGAATGACTTTTTTTAAAAGGGCATTAGAATCTAATGATGAGGTCATTACCCATTGATCATACACCAGCAGGGGGCTCTTTGGCGCACGTGCAAACGCACCCTTGCAGTAAAGTCTCTGCTGAGAAATGCTGCCCGGGAGCGCTTGTGAGTAGGCAAGCGCCGGAACCACCCCAGGACAAAAGCCGTACTAATACCTGCCCACGTACTTACGAGCTACATGAACCGGGCATTAATAATTATTTCTCTTTTTTGTAGGCCAGTGAACCTTGAGAACACATTTACAAAAAATTAGGACCTGTTTTTTTTTTTTTTTTTTTGATATATATAGCAAGGATTAAATGTTACCACTTTGATCTGGTTTCGTTCCTGAAGTGAAGTAATCACTAAATAACTACTTTGACAGAATAAATTAATTTTTAAATCTATTTTTTATTTTCTAATTATACTTTTTAAATACAGATTTGAGGAAATTAACATTTATGTGGACATTTGGTTTCTAGCCTAATGTGGCATAAAAATAAGTAACATAATGAGTGTTAAAAAAAATCAGGTTCATGATGCTTCTCACATCATCATCATTGTACTTAGATGTCACAACAGTATTATGTGCGATTGTGTCAGATCCAGCCTTCTCCATCTCGGAGTGTTGGCAGGTAGGAGGGCTGTTGGCAAGAGGAGGGGTGTTAACCTCAGGATCCTGGATCCATTCCAAGGCTGGTAATTACATTCTGCCAGCCAAAATTCATCCCATAATTTTAATTGGATAAATCCTTTCTGGCCTAAGCTACTGCTATGCCTGTCAAACTGTTGCCACATTTCACCCCAGAGGTGTCTGTGTTTTAGTTGCAAGAATGAGTCCCTTTGAGGTTGGCTTATCAATTTAAATCCTCAAAGTGCTTTGGGATCCTATGGAATTAAATATATATTTAGGTATTTTTTTCTACTGAATCTGCAACAGACATGCATAAGATAGACATATACCCATGTTAATGCCCAAAAACCAATACCCATCTAATGTCAACAGATAATTTCAAAATACTTTAACTAGATTGATGTCCCTAACTTTCTCTTTTCTTCTTTTGAGAGCTTTTATTGCCCATAGCATTAGCTTCCAATTAACGGTGGTGTAACCAACCTTTCCTTCCAAGGAGAACGGAACTAAAGGCCCTGTATCTCACCTTTCCAAACAATTCTGTGGTGAGACTACTTGCTACAATGGAAGATAAAGTAACATTACATCTAGGCTTATCTGTCCCTTCAGAGAAAACAGTATGACACCTAGGGGCTTCATGGGTCTAGCTGTAACAGCTGCCAGACCTAAACTTTCTTCCCCACATTTCCTAATCCTCTCGATGAGAATATCTTTCCCCTGACAGGACTGCTGGGGCATTAAGTAAGATAACATTTCTGAAAGCATCAACACCCAGCAGTTACTCAGTAAACCTTAATCCCTTTCTCCACTAGACTGAGGTCAGACACAGGAGAGAAGGCAGGGTCCCAAGTTCTTTGTGGAGGAGGGCAGGGTCTGCCTCTGCTTGAGGATTGTAAACACAGAAAAGACAAAGAGAAAGATGCCAGCAAGTCTGATGAAAAGTTCGGCAGTAAGATTGAAAGTCTTATTTTGTTCTCTTCAAGGATAGAAAAGTACCCTTGGTGTTCGTTTAGCTCAACCACATGTAATCCTGCCTTTTTCATTGTTTGAAAGAGCTTTATGTCACAGGTACTATGTATGGGCATCAAACCTCTCATTATTTAACTTAGCATGCTTGGAGGAGTTTGGGGGTGAATACTTTTTGGGTGAATGTGTTATTCTGATTCCTTGTTTTTCCTACTAAGTCCACGTTCAGAGCATTTGTTCCTTTGCTCATATGGTTTCTGTCCAAAAACAAATAAGCACTGGAAAAGAGCACAGCTAAAAGTCCCAGTTTCAGTTCTATCTGTGATACCTGTTTCCTAATACTCCCATCAGGCCCTTGTAAGACAAAATAATTTTCTGTACCTTTCATTTTCATTTTTATAAACAAGGAGAGGGTAGTTCTTGTAGAAGCTGTCCGTGGCCCGTGAGGGCTCAGGTGGATAAAAGGGGGAGGTTGTGCTCTAGTTTGGGTCCACAGAGCTGCTGGAACCTGACTCAGGCACTTACTCGAGCAAGTCTGGGATTGGGGTGAATGAGTGAGGCACTCACCTCTAGTGCAAAATTTAAGTGGGTGCCAAAACACTTGGTAATGCAGTGTCTTAAACAGTCAAAACTAATGCAAAATAAGAAATCTATGGTGAACAAAATAGCAACATTTTAAGTAAAGACAGAATCCTACCCTGTACTTGTCCAACTTGGTCTCCCTCACCTCACCCTGATCCCTGCCCTGTGGTTGTGTTCCCCTTGGTACAGCCTGTTCCTGATTGTAGGGTTAAGAGGAAACGGCACCACTTTGCCCTGCCTGCATCCTCTCTTTGTGTCCCCAAAATGGGCAACAAAACCAGAAATGTCAAGGGTAGAAATTTCCCAGCCAGTGGTTATATATTATTTATAGTCTGTTTGAGAGTTTTCTAGTCCTCCATATATAGGATAGTTGGCCAACTTATCTCAAGAGAAGGCAGACCTTTATTAGTACAAGCAAAAGAATCAACTCTACTAAATACATTTCCCTACCTACTTACCTTATACATTTCAAAATATGGTAATTAGAAAGTTTCCTATTGGGAAATAATAATTTTGAAATAATGTTTTAAATAACATTTTAAATAATGCTATGAGTCTCTTTTATATCTTCGTATTCCAGCATTTATCCTGTTCAGGAAAATGTGATAATTTTGCTTAGACAGAAATCTAATTCCTAATGCAATTTTTTTTCTTTGAAGATTTTACTTTCACCCTATTTTTTGTACTTTATCATTCTGCCTTCTTCATGGAACATGGAAATATTTTATTTCTTCTCTGATATAAATGTCCTTTGGTAAATGAAAAATTTTAACAAGTGACTTTAGTTATCATTCTAGGACAAGTTAAATGCAGAAGTGGTTTTAATTCCTTGTATTAAACAATTTGAATCGTGATATTATGCAATATGTGTTCTACTAGTCATTTTCTAAAAGAGCAAATGGGTTTCACTGCTGCCATTTTTAGTTTGTAGTGGGGGAAGCTATGCTATTAATTTATTTAAAATGAATATAATGAGCTTAATGTCCACAAAGAAGTTATAACAACTAACAGAAATAACTCCATTGCCCATATACTGCTGTCTTAATTATGGGAAATAATCTCCAGCCATTTTTGTCTTAATGAAGGAGGAAAAAAAGCCCACAGGATTTCCAGAATTAACCTTTTTTCACCTACATTTTTGGGAAATGTCTTTCCCTTTACATAATATGCATTCGGTTGGCTAAATTTGCCATAAAAGACCAGTAGACTGGAATGTAAGCATAGTTATTAGCTTAAAGTGGAATCACTTGTTATGCATTCTATTCATTCATACTAGGAATATCTCATGTAACTAGCCAAAAATTAAAAGTCTATGACCTATCCACCCCTTAATTCATTCTTTGCCTTTTTATACCATGTACACCATGTTTTATACCATGTATTCCTTTTTATTCCATGTGGTCATTCAGTTGTGCACTCCTTTATTATGGAACCTAGGCACTGAATGCAATGAAGTGTCTCTTAGAGCCTCTCTCCAAAGCTGTTTTTTATAGCCATTAGTCATATTGCAGATGAAAAGCAATTCCTAAAATAGCCTTGGAATTTTTGCTGAATATTTGTTTTAACTTATGGGGGCTACATTAGAATTATTTCTAAAACTATAATTCACAAACTGTATCTTATTATATCCAGAAAAAAAATGCTGGGGATATTTAGAAACATTTTCCCCTAAGTAACATGAATTTTTGTTGTGTCATGAGGTTTTGTCAATAAATATTTACTTTAAAATGCCAACCACTAGGTGATGACTGCCAATTTTCATTAAGAAAGATAATACATCTGTAATGCCTGGGTGGCTCAGTCGGTTAAGCATCTGACTTTGGCTCAGGTCATGATCTTGTGGTTTGTGAGTTTGAGCCCTGCTTCCGGTTCATTGCTGAGCACTCAGAGCCTGGAGCCTGCTTTGGATTCTGTGTCTCCTTCTCTGTCTGCCCCTCCCTTACTCATGCTCTGTCTCTCCCTCTCTCAAAAATAAATAAACATTTTAAAAAATTAAGGAAAAAAAAAAAGAAAGATAATATATCTTGTGATAATCCCAGTAGTGGCCAGTCATGCTCCATGCAATTGTAGACAATTCTCTATTATTGTTGTATATGCAAGAGAATGTCAACTCTTACTGACATCAAAAAAGCAACCTCCTCTATGCACAGGAATCAGAGACCTGAACAGAAGCTTCTGTGAATGCATGTGATGTCTGCATTTCCTAATTCACATGTGTGTTCAGAGTCATTCCTTGCTTTAAAAAAAAAAAAAAAAAAAAAAAAAGCCCTTCTAGAGAGAACCACTTCTGCTCTTCAAACTGAAGGTTCAAATGAAGTTTTTCCTGCTGATTTGTTTGTTTTTTATTATATATCTCAAGGTTTGAAGGGATTAACTTTTAAATTTATTTTTCCTTAAGTAGAAAATGGCTAATTTCTTAAGAAGAGGTGAGCAAGATTAATTTTGGGGTGCTGTTGTTTTTAATGTTTTCTTTATCCGACCTTGTGCCTCTCAGTTTTTATGCACCTCTTTTAGCTTGAAGTTCAATGTTTTTTGGAAGGGATTAGAAAATATAAATTCATAGAAGTTCAGGTCAGAAAAGCCCTTAGAAATCATCTGGCACTTCCTCATAACCTTTGTTCAAATGATGTCTGGCCTGGAACAGAGACAACAGACATGGAAGCAGAGCTTGTGATGAAGCACAAGGTTGGGGTGGGCATTACCAGTCACCTTCACTCTTTGCCCCCATCACTGCTTCTTCCATGGCCACTCTTTGAACCCTAAGTTGCCTTGGGAAACCACCAGTTAGTTCAACTACTTTTCTGGGGCCTGAAATCCTTTTTATAGCAGCATGCAAAGATCTCATCTTTGGAGATTAACTCTCTCTTGAAACAAGTCTGTGATGCTGTCTCAAAACATGAGTGCTGTGGAAAATTCACACTTTGAATTATTGGGTTTTATTTATTTTCTTTTTTAATGTTTATTTATTTTTGAGAGAGGGAGAGAGAAGGGGCAGAGAGAGAAGGAGACACAGAATCCAAAGCAGGCTCCAGGGTCTGATCTGTCAGCACAGAGCCCAACACGGGGCTTGAACTCACGAACTGCAAGATCATGACCTGAGCGGAAGTTGGACGTTTAACCAACTGAGCCACCCAGGTGCCCCTAAATTATTGGGTTTTAATAACAATTTCTGTGGAGGGGAATAAATATGAATGGATATTCAAATCTGAAATGATCCATCAAAGGTTTTTATTAATACTCAAGAAAATATGATACAGAAACTGCAAGGATCACTATTTGGGGGAAGGAGAGAAAAGGATTCAAAGAGACGCAATCAGACCGATATAGTGAGACAACAGGCAAGGATGGAAGGGCTTAGTTCCTGCATCCCTACCCAGTTCAGAAGACTGTAACACAGCCCCGCCTTTCCCAGGGCCTCTGTCACCTTTAACATCAGGGTTTTCATTTCTGTTTGGGGTACAATGATGGCAGTGTTTCTCATAGGAGAGTTCTATTTAGATATAGGGCCCATTTTTCTTTTCTGTATTCCCCACCCATTTTTTTTTTTTCTTTTATCTCATCATATGTCATTTGATCTATGGACTTAACATTCTGAACTTGACTGCAGTGGGGTTTCAGCTACCTATATTTTAAAGCTGAATTTCAATTACAAATATAAAAATATTAAATGAGAGATATATCATGAAAATACATTTTATAAATCATACTCAAATTATATCAAATATTCAGTTGATAACTACTAATTTTACTCAAGTGAAATTCAAGCAATTATTAATCTTTAGGTTCTCTTCATTTATCAATGTATGACATAAAAGACTTCAAAGTTTTATTTCCCTAAAACACTCATATTTTTAAAGTAATTATTCAAATTATAAAACACATGGTAAATTACTTAGATCTAATTAGATTATCTAAAACTTATTGATAAAAGGGCCACCTGGTGGCTCAGTTGGTTAAGCATCCAACTCTTGGTTTCTGTTTAGGTCATGATCTCGTGGTTTTGTGAGTTCAAGCCCCACCCTGGTCTCTGTGCTGGCAGCTTGGAGCCTGCTTGGGATTCTCTCTCTCCCTTTCTCTCTGCTCCTCCCCCACCTGTGCTGTCTCTATCTCTCTCAAAATAAATAAGTAAACTTTAAAATTTTTTAAAATAAGTAAAACTTATTGATAAAAGTAGAAAAGGTTAAGGAAAAAATATTTTTAAAAATTTATCCCAGGTACAACCAAAAGTAATAATTGACATAGGAATTAACCAATTGGGGACTCTATTCTACAGAATAACTTGATCTTCTCAACTATATCCACCCTTAAAACAAACACCAAATATATTAATGGGAATATCTTATATTTTGTTCATTATAATGAAAGAAAATATATGTGAGAACACAACTTTTGTGTATAAAGATATTTTCTTTATAGATATTGCAGTTTTAATTGATAGTTGTAATATCAATCTAAGAATATACAGCATTTAACATATCTAATGGACTGTCTTTATAATTACAAAACATAGTTTTAAAGCTAAAGGCAATCTGAAAGGTATCTCATCAAACACTTTAAGGGTGTGAAACCCAGGCCCTAAAGAGGTAAAGGGACCACCACATGTTTAATATCACTCTTCTGTTTTAAGTTTTGGTACCTGGAGGATGAATCCAAGGCCCTTCTCAGTGGGACCCCATTCTACCTTTTTAAAAGTTTCGCCTTTCCTTTTCCCAACCTCCCTCCTCACTCTAATCTCCTGCCACAGCAGCATATGGCTCACCAAACACACTTTGGACTACTGTATATCTCTGGCTTAGCTTATGCTTTGCTCAAAATTTCATTCTACGACCACCCTTCACCCACCCAGTAAACAACTTCCACCCTTGTGAAGACTTCCTGAATTCTGCCCTCTTCTCCAGTGTTCATCATGCTCTGCTATTCTCAGAATATCCTACATTTAACACTGAAACACTGATCACATATTGCTATATTATTTCATAAGTGTCTTGCTCCCTCATAAGGTTGAACAGTAATAGTATAATTTTTGTCTTTTTAATCCCTAGACCTTAGTCTGGTCTTGAATCATAGTAGACACTTTGTAAAAATTTGTTGAAGGGATGAATCCATACATGCAGAAATCAATGAATATATGAACGAATTAATGAATGAACAGACAAACCAATGAAAGAGTGAACGAATAGGACAAGTTCCTCAACCTGGGCACTATTAATCTTGGGCAAGATAATTCTTTACTGTGGATAAGTCTTTCCTGTGCATTGTAGGATACTCAGTGGCATCCCTGACCTCTACCTACAGATGCAAGTAGCAGTCTCACACCGATGTCGTGATAATCAAAAATGTCTCCAAGATGTTGCTAAGTATTCCCCAGGGGTAAAATTGCCCTTGGTGGGGTATAGCTGAAATAGATGGAAGGCTGACTGGATGCAGCCATTCAGGTGGAGGGCAGAGATTAGAACTCTGGTCTCGAGACACCGGGGCGGCTCAGTTGGTTAAGCATCCAACTTCGGCTCAGGTCATGATCTCATGGTCCATGAGTTTGAGCCCCGAGTTGGGCTCTGTGCTGATAGCTCAGAGCCTGGAGCCTGCTTTGGATTCTGTTTCCCTCTCTCTCTGCCCCTCCCCCACTCGTGCTTGTTTGCTCTCTCTCTCCCTCAAACATAAACATTAAAAAAAAAAAAAAAAAAAAAAAAAAAAAGAACTCTTGTCTCTATTTCGGTCCAGTACTTTTTCCATTATGACAGCCCTGCTGAGATCCAAATTCAATTCTTAGTCTTCTCATAAGACATTTTAAAACCTGAGACCAATAACAGAATTATAGAAGTATAATTTTGGGGACAAAGTATTAAAAAACAACATTAGAAGTAAAGGTATGCCTTTCTTATATCAACTAATCCGGTTGACATTACTTTCTTTAAAATGGCATTTACTTGTAGTCAATATTATTAAATGGTACTTCTTTGGCCCTGCCTAAAAGTTGCTCCTAGAAGGCATATGGTTTTCAAAAATTTTCTAAACACCACTTCATAGCACCATCTTGTGGATTTTAGAGGAATTCATTGACTTCAGTTTAAAATGTCTAGTTATTTCTCCAGAAAGGGAGACAAAAAAAATAGAAAAACTGTAAAAAAAAAAAATTAGGACATTCTTCACTTATTGAAATGTTCTACCAAACTCTGAATCAGGGACTTAGTTAAGTTTGTTTTTGACTTTGGTATTTGGCCAAGATTTCAATTTGGCTTCAACTACAGCCTCCCTATGGCCTTTGAAAAGTCAAATAGCCACAATCCTACATCATCATCATGTCTGCATCATGTTCAGACAGCAAAGCAGGGGCATAATGCCAACAAGGAAGGCCATTCTAATGTATTTGTTAACATTTGAATATTCACTTTGAATGTATAGATAAAACTTGGAATTAAAATTTCCTTATATGCTGGACATATTGGAAGAGCAAAGTATTACAAAATTAGGGAAGGTTATGAAAGATGATAGTTATATAGAAAACAAGAAATTTTATTTTATTTTTATTTTTTTATGTTTATTATTTTTATGTTTTTTATGTTTTATATGTTTATGTTTATTATATCTCTCTTCGAGAGAGAGAGAGAGACAGAGCATGAACAGGGGAGGTATGGAGAGAGAGTGGACACAGAATCTGAAGCAGGCTCCGAGCTGTCAGCACAGAGCCCAAAGTGGGGCTGATACTCACAGACTGGAGATCATGACCTGAGCTGAAGTCAGACACTTAACCAACTGAGCCACCCAGGAACCCCAAAAACAAGAAATTTTAAATTGTTAAAATGAGAAATAGGGAAATAGATTGACAGAAATCTGAATATTTGTTCCCGTACCATATCAAACTTTAAAAATTCTATTTAGTGATGGGGTGCTGAGTGACTCAGTTGGTTATGCATCCTGCTGTTGATTTCGGCTCATGTTATGATCTCATGATTTGGCGGATTGAGCCCTGAAATGGGTTCTGCGCCAGCCCTGAGCCTGCTTGGGATTCTCTCTCCGTCTCTCTGCCCCCCCCCCCCCCCCCCCCCCCCCCCCGCCGAGTAAATAAGCATTAAATAAAAATTCTGGGGTGCCTGGGTGGCCAAGTCATTTAAGGGTCTGACTCTTGATTTCAGCTCAGGTCATGATCTCATGGTTCGGGAGCTTGAGCTCCACATCAGGCTCTGTGCTGACAGCATGGAGCCTGCATTCTCTCTCGTTCCCTCTCTCTCTGCCTCCCACCCCTTGCTCATACATGCTCTCTCTTTCTCTCTTTCAAAATAAATAAATAAACATTTAAAAAAGATTCAATTACTGACATTTTTGTAATGTGAAAGTGTAGTTGTGATTACATTTCACATTTCTTCTTAGATCCAAGTTCATTCTATGATGATATCTGGTTTCAACCTCTAACAATTGTTGCAATACTAAGCCTTTTGGCATTCAACCTAAATATGTGTTTATATAAATCTATTCTAAATCTAAAAGGACAGTAAAATGAAAAGAAGATAATGTAAAACATAATAGATTTGAGGTTTCTTCTCTTTTTCAAATATGTGAGTTTTACTTTCTGACTTGAAAAGAAAATATTCAGCACAAACTACCAGGAGCACCAAATGCTAAGGGCAGTGTGGGAAACCTGTATGGAATTGCTGATATGGAAAAGGCATTTCTATTAACAGATGTAATTAAATTCTAATTTTACAGACAAAATGTTCAATTGGTTATAATTCTTATTTGTTTTTCCCATCCCAATACATAATTGCCTTCTCTTCTCCATGAGATAAAGTGAGCATAGCCTTACGCTAAAAGCTTTTGTTCCCTGATACCTCCTTTGTTCATCTCTTCAAATGGAAACACCAAGAATTGCTAACCAGTTTCAGCCTGGGGCAACTGGGTAAGTTACCATTACTTTAGAAAATGGGAGAAGGCAAAGGTATTATTAAGAGAACTTTTCCTGCAGGAACCTTCACATAATTGTTTTGACCTCAAAGTAACTATTTTATGTTACAGGACAGTAGACTACTTTGCTTGCCTGTGTGCCTTTAAGTAGAGCCCCAGCAGGTGGATAATGGCCATGAAATCTAACAACCATGATAATAATTGCAAAGGCATTTAGGTCCCACATTACCGTTGTAAGAAGATGATTGAACTACATTTGTGATTTTGAATTGATATAGAGATGTCCCTGATTAGTAATATTGCATAGTGGAAAGAAATTCAGACCAGAGATCAGGAAGCCATGTTTTTATCCCAGCCCGTCATCATCAAGGGTGTAACATTGGATGAATGACACAGGGTCTCTGCTCCTCAGTTTCCAAATCTGTAAGATGAAGGAGTTGGACCAGGGCTTCTGTCGTCCTTTCCAGTTTAATAGGTTAAGATTCTATGAAGTGGTCTATTGGGTAGAAGCATAGCCCAATCTTCACATTCTCTTTCTTCCGAGAGTGGGTACCAAGGGATGATTTGAATAGTGTTGCCCTGTGCAGTTTAGGAATCTAACAAGACCATCTCTAACTACTTCTAGTGATTAGAAATAGAATTACTATCTGCCAAGTTTTTTAAGTTTTCTTAATGCCATTTATTTTCTTTATATACATCTCTGCAGAAATATTTCATTTTACTTGTAAATATTTCCTTCAAATTTCAGAGCAGAGCTCCTAATTCTACTATTCAAAAATCTAGTTTTCAATTCTCTGAACTTTTCATATTTTACAAACCACTATCACATATCCTGTAAAAAATCTATTCTTGAAGAGGTCCTGCTCAGCATTTACTCCCTGAGGTGTAAGTTTTCCACAATGAAAACAAGATTGCATCTCACCACATAGTGTATTGTCTTCTTGGATATGTATAATAGCCACCATAATTTTAATGATTAGGAAATACATCTTTATCTTTCTTTTTTTTAATATTATTTATTTTTGAGAGAGAGAGCACGAATGAAGGAGGGAAAAGAGAGAAGGAGACAGAGAATCTGAAGCAGGCTCCACGCTGTCAGTGCAAATCCCAATGTGGGGCTTGAGCCCACAAACCCTGAGATCCTGACCTGAGCCAAAATCAAGAATTGGACACTCAACTGACTGAGCTACCCAGGTGCCCCATCTTTATTTTCTTATTGTTTTTCTCTTGGTTTAGTTTATTCTAGTTTTGTTAATCAGGTGGGATTTTTTTTTTGTAGGGGGTCTATTACTTCTGGAAATGGATTTATCCTTCTAAGCCTATCATTTTATCCTGACCTAACACAAAAGCCATTTCTGTGAAGATGTGATGCTTCTCTGGATCTTTTCCAGCTCCTTTGTTTTTATTGTGTTTAATTATTTCTTCCTAGAGACAAAGAAGAAATTCTGAACTTTCTTTCTAATCTGATGGTCATTTGACTGATAAGTGAACTACCTTAATCCAACATTTACAGACTCTCAATGATTCATGTATCTCCTATTCCGTTGCTGCAATTATTACTTCAATATTTGATACATTTAATTCAAAGGTAAACTAAAAACATTTGAGTTGAATTTGGTGGGTTCCTTTGTGTTACCTTGGTCAAACATGGTTTGGGTAGTGAAAATCCATGTGCAATATCAACTGGAATCAAAAGCACCCAAATATGAAAGTTGTGTGCATGTGCGTGCGCGCGCACACACGCACACGCACACACTTATCTGAGAACTGAGATCAGTGTAATGACCTGGAATTTGCTGCGATAGGAAGTAAGAAGGGATAACACTTTTACTTAATGCTAACCTCATACCCTATGCTAACATCTCACCTACTGAAATAATACACTGACTTCCTAAAACCAGAATCCAGAGGTGCCTTATGTTGAACATTAGGCAATTGTTGCGACAAAGGTAATGAGCCAGTAAATCTCAAAGTTAGGCATGGTTTTAAATTTAACCTATGGATACACCAGGCGTGCATGGGTGGCTCAGTCGGTTAAGCATCTGACTCTTGATTTCAGCTCAGGTCATGATCTCATGGTCATGAGTTGGAACTCCATCAGGCTCCTTGCTGGGCATGGAGCCTACTTAAGATCCTTTTTCTATTCCTCTGCCCCTCCCCTCCCTGCACGCACTTGCGCATTCTCTCTCTTAAACAATTTTTTTTTTAATTTTTTAAAAATAAAATTAACCTATAGATGCACAATAATAAACAGTGTTGGGGGCAACCAACACTGGCATTGAACATGAAATTATATTGTCAAGCATTCTGGTAAATATAGTCAAAATATTTTTGGTAAATGAACTTCTTACCATTTCTATGTCTTTATTAATGCCACAACATGGAGTCACCTATTTTAATATTTTATGGCATATACTAATGATAATTGTATTTCTATTTAATATTTAAAGAGAAGATTTTCACATGTTTTTTTCTCTTCAAGTATCTTATACACATGTTATTTTTATCTTATTTACAAATTAAGCACATTTAAATTACTAATCTACTTTTAAATTTTAAATGAGAAATGCTTTTAAAAAAAGCAACAGGAATTAGACATCGAATGCCCAAAATATTGAAAACATAATCCCTTTAAAAATATCCACCATCTCTCTCCTCCCTCTCCTTCTAATTCAAACTAGTTAGTTTCCTTTGAAGATGTCTTTTGCCAATGTTTCTGCAAACTATTTTTGTTTGAAAATTTCAGGGTGGAATAGTTTTTTAGATGAAGGAAACTGTATTTGCAATTACAGCTTATAAAGTAAAGAAAACCATAAAGTTCCTTTGGCATCAATTTGACTCAAGGTCAAAATTAGATTTCCTCTTCCTACAATATTTGAATTATAAACCTCTCTTCTTGTAAGTAGATTTGAAAGGTCAGCTGGAAATTGCAATATATTGTATGAATACTAGAGTTACAGTACAATTTGAAGTGAACAGCTCACTTAATTTTGGCCTTCTTCCATTACAGTATGATTTTTCAGTCTTAGTACTTAATATACAGGGGGTGGGTTTCAATTGTACAATGATGCCATTGTGGATTTTCTTAATTCAATAACAAGTTATGCTTAAAAATTTTCAGATTAACACTATTAAATATGGAAATCACTTATTTTCATGTCAGGCTGTGTGGTGATACTGATGGTTAATAGTACAAAGAAAGGTATTGGGGTCTACTATGAGACACAATTATTTATAAGGTGCTGTGAGAAAATAAAAAAGGTACCCGTGGAGAGATAATTCCTGCCCTCCAGGATTCTATAATACATAGCTGTTTTTTTAAAGCTTTCATGCCAAACATTTGCAAATCAATCTCCATGAAAATACCCTTTGAGTAGGGCAGCATGGGGATCTGGCTAGAAAAATCACTTCATGTCCTCTCATCAACTTGCATTTGAATGCATCATATTACTTATGATGGTGCCTAAAAAATTCAAACTCATTTTACCTCAATTACTTAATATATATTAGGCTGTTTATTTATGAAGTCACAAATCACTGAGCTGAAAAAGACCCAAAAAAGTCCTCTGAAGAGGCAGGGAAAAGTCTCTCTTCCTTGTTAAGAAATTAGACTTTAAGAGAAACATAAAGTCATTAAAGGGTTTGCTATGGTCTGAATATTTATGTCATCCCCAAAACTCATGTGTTGAAAACATAATGCCTAAGGTGATGGTATTAGGAGGTGGAGCCTTTGGGGGTGATTAGGTCATGAGGGTGGAGCCCTCATGAATGGGATTAATGCCTTTATAAAAGGATACAGAGAAGTCTGTGGTCTGTAATCTGGAAGGGGGCTTCATAGAACTCAACCACCAACTCTGATTTCAGACTTCCAGACTCCAAAACTGTGTGAAGTAAATTTCTGTTGTTTATAAGGTCCCCAGTCTATGGTATTTTTTAACAGCAGCCTGAATGGACTCAGATAGGGTTGTTAGGCCAGAATTTAAGATTAATGTAATTTGATAAATAAATCTGGCTCATGATCAAGCAATGAGAATAACATAAAAGCACTACAAAGTAATAAATTCCAGTGCCTGATAAGAGGGCCACACCTAAGTCTTTTCTGCAAGTGGGCAGCAGCAGGTGGGTTATCAAGGCTACCTTCGTTATTTGGTTACCTTTCCACTAATCTCCTTGATTTCCTCAGCCCTCATCCGAGTGTGAAAATGTGCTGAGGACAACTTGGGCTTTGGGTAAAGATATGCTCCTTAGCTTTCCCCCAAGATTATTAAAAACCTGATATCAGTGATATGGCAATGATTTCCATCATAATTTATTGCATCTAGAGCTACAAGTAATTTTTTTGTCATGAAGACAAATCTTTTTAAAAATTTTCTTGATCTATATAGTATAAGTAGGCCTCTTTAAGATTAGACTATCTACATATTAGGCAATATAAATGTTTATTATCTCTGGCTTAAGTGGAGAGTTGTGTGTTTATTGACTTTTAACGTTTCAAGAATGAAAGTAGGGAAGAGTATATGGATCCCATGTATCTAGCTTCAACTATTACCAACATGTAGCCAATTTTATTTCATCAGTACTTCATCCATTTTTCCTGTTCCCCCTACCTTTGCCCTCAAAGTATGATTTTAAAGAACAGACCAGATATCATGTTTCATCCATAAATTTAAGAGGAGGTTTTGATGTCAGTAGATCACTGGTCTCTCCATGACTTACAACTACTTTGGAAAAGTTCACGTTGTCCAAGTGGCCATTTGCTGTCAAGAATCCTTGATCCCGGCCATAGTTCTCTACTCTCAAACATCTTCACTGTGTATACTTCCTACACCACTCACTGTCAGGGGGATTACCTTCAGTTTACCCATGGTTATTAATGTTAATATGGCAACTTGTTAAAAGGTATCCAAAGGAATCACTACTCATTCATCCATCCATTCACTCATTTATTCATTTAATACAAATTTGTTGTTCTAGACACTGGAGATATATGTTGTGCAAATTAGGTAAAGAACTTATTCTCCAAACTTACTTTCTACAGTTCTGATAAAGAGGCAACCACTATGTGGAAGAGTACCTCTTTGGAGAGCTACTGACATTCCTGATTCCACTTTATTTTCCCTCTGGAACACTCTTTACACCCTTATAGCAGCCTACACTTTTTATATGAGGGTTAACAAATTTCCCATATGACTATTGCTGCCATGCTCCCCAGCTCCCACTGCCTGCCCTACAGATTGCTCCAGCAAGGTCTGGAAAAAATGTGAACAACCACATCTTCATCTCTAAAGTATTAATGGTTTAAAAAAAATAAATAAAATAAATAAAGTATTAATGATTTTTAAAAAGTAACTGGTGTCTAAAACTCATGACTTTAAGAATGAAATTTTTAAATAATTACATGACAGCATTCAGAAAATATGTATGTCTCTACATAAAACTGTATAATTTAGTTAACTATGATGTGTTATTTAAAAATGAATGACTAAGCAAAATCAGTTCCCTTATATATCAATCTCTAATTTAAAAACTTGATGTTTAGGGCTATAAAAGTTATCTTTGTTTTTTGCAACACTGAATACTATCTAATTCAAATTCCTTTAGAAAGCCATCTGTAGTACTTTGAGTTTTTGTGTTTCCAAAACTGACTTTTTCTCTTGACAAGTACTTGATACAGAAAAACTCAATTATTTAAGCACACAATACATACCTGTCATGAAAAAGAAAGCAAAATAATAAGCAATCACATAGAAGTTTTCTACTTTTAAAAATTTAGATTAAAATGGTTTTAGCTATTTATTTTTATTTCCTCAATCAACAAAAATTAAATTGTAATATGCTATAAGGAATATTCTGCCTTTGCTTCTTGGCAGATTGAGAATAGAAATGGCTTCTAATTTTAAAGATTGAAAAGATTTAATAACTGGATGAATTATATTTTAAAATTCCCATTAATTTATTTTCAAATGAGGAAAACCCACAACTTTGAGAACTGATTATTATGGGAGGAAAAAAGGGCCTTGATTTGTAATTGTACCCAAATATGAAAGCCTACATTTTGTAAGCATAAAGATTACATTCTCTTCAAAAGATTTGCAAATTCTCATAGGCACATAACTTAGAGAATGAGAAGATTGTAATTTGAAAAATTACAGATTTCATTGTTTTTTTGATGTGTGAAACCTATAAACAAATATCAAGAGATTGTATTGCAAGACTGAAAATCCCTTGTTTAGTTTTGTAAGGGACATTGCCCTATGTGGGTTACAACCCTAACTTAAAAGAAAAATGCAGAGTAATGCAAAAGACACTCTAATCACTGCATCTAATTACAAAGAAGAATAACACAGTAAAAAAATTTAAGTGTCCTTGGGCAGGCGTGTGGTCTAGTGGTCAGAACATGAGATTTCAAGTCAGTAGTCTAAATTTCTATTTTAAACACCACTTCTAAATTTCTCCATGACTTTGGGCATGACATGAACTTTATTTTTAAATATGAAATTGAGAGTCATGCTTGATAATTATAAACTAGTCTTTTAATCCTCTATGAGAGGTATAAGTCTAATATTATAAAAAAAATTAACAGAGGGACAGGTGTTTTCTTGACTTCTTGGTGATAAAAAACTTACTTGACATCATGCTCTGTCTCTCTCTCTCTCTCAAGAATAAATAAATCATTAAAAAATTAAAAAAAAACTTACTTGACTGAAAGAAAGTTCAGGTAAATATAAATGAATTTAGAAATGTTTTCTTTACCATTTGCCAGTAGCACTGCTATACCCATGTATTATTTCAGAGTTCGTTCAGGGCATTATTTAACAATTGACTTGCTGATATGGTGACTGATTCCAATAGTTTTCCTCTAAATTTCTCCTTTGCTTTTGAGGAAATAGTCCTCAATGGAGCCAACGCTACTCTTTTTATACTAATTGTTATTGTCACTCTAAGGAACTTGTACTCCACCCTGATGTGCCTGCTTTGTACTTTGTTTATGTGTAGTGTTTTTTAAGTGTTCCTCCAAGTGTAGTAAGTACAGACAAATTACCATGTAAGTTTTCTTTGAACTACTGCTAGATTTCTAGGGATGAATGCAGGTAAGTGATTCAAATTCTAACATACCTCTATAAATCAATTACGTCAGTAATTTTCACTGGGAATAATTAACATTTGAATTCAAGGAATGTGATCTGACTTGCAGGACTGTTTTCTTCTTTCTTTCTCTTTCTTCCCTTTCTTTCTTTCTTTCTTTCTTTCTTTCTTTCTTTCTTTCTTTCCTTCTTTTCCTCTTTCTTTCTTTCTTTCTTTAAATACCTTACGGATTTTTCTGAGTATGATAATCTTGTATGCTTTTTAGTCCTTAGTTTAACTAAAGACTGTGCTTTATTGTTGGGAGAATCTACCCAGTCTAATTTGCTAAAATTGCCAGTGTACAAATTAGAAACAACAAGCAAAGTCAGGAATATCATGGGGTATTAATACAGCATGCAGTAAGGTTATACATGTGGCCAAAATTTCAACCCCAACAAGAACCTTCAGTGTCTGATCTATTGCACATTTTCCAGGCAAAAAGTGATCTTTAAAAAACAGCAATTTATCAAGATAATGCCTCATGAAAGGAAATGGAGACCATTATATGCCAAGTAAAACAGCTTGAGGACAAATCTTGTTTTATGTTTCCCTGATTAGAAATGCAGTGTCAGAACGCCTTGCTCAAGTACTTAAAGCATGATTATGTGGTCCAAATCTCAGGTGAGAAATCACTGAGTTAAAGGATCACATCCCAACAGGGTCAGTTTGGTCTTCTGGCATTATATAGGAGGAAAATTAGAATTGAGCTTTCATTAAATATGTCCTCTAGGAGAGATCTTCGAATGGAATCCTTGTGTGGGCTTGCAGTAGTTCTAACAGCTTTGGAGAATGCCTCTAGATTTTAACATTTATTTATGTTAAATAAAAAAGGGGGAAATCCAACTTATTAAGATCGTGAGATCAAAGTTATCTGTTTTTTAAAACCTGAACATTTAGGAAAATATTAGTAGTAACTATTTCAAATGCAGAAAATTAGTCCTTATTAAGTCCACCAAAGTCCACTTCTCAATTCCTGCTTGGGCCTGTTCATTGAATCTTGCATTCGAAAGCAGTAACAAGAAAGAGAGTAATTTCTTAAAATTTGTTACCTTAGTGACGGGGTTTTGGGGTTATGGTGGGGTTCAGCACCGATGGCCAAGAAAGAATTCTTGAAGATGTCTTTGATGCAAAAAGGTGACTTTATTAAAGCACTGGGATGGGGGCGCCTGGGTGGCTCAGTCGGTTAGGCATCCGACTTCGGCTCAGGTCATGATCTCACGGTCGGTGAGTTCGAGTGCCGTGTCAGGCTCTGTGCTGACAGCTCAGAGCCTGGAGCCTGTTTCAGATTCTGTGTCTCCCTCTCTCTCTGACCCTCCCCTGTTCATGCTGTCTCTCCCTGTCTCAAAAATAAATAAACATTAAAAAATTAAAAAAAAAAAAAAAAAAGCACCGGGATGGGACCTGTGGGCAGGAAGAGCTGCACTGGGGTTATGAAGAGTGACTGATAATATACTCTCAGGTTGGGAAGGGGTTAGGGACAGTGTAAGTCTCTAAGGAATTTTGGAAGCAACAGGACCTTGAGGGGCTAGGTGTTATTAGGAAAACATAATTTATTACTGTTTAGTAAAACCTCAATCATGAGATCCTTCAGATGTATGTCAGGGGCCATATGCTTGGAGTATAATTGCCGACATATACTTGGGGGTTAAAGATAAAGGAGGTTTGCAAAGGAATTTTTATGTATTTAAGGAGACTCACAGGATCCTGAGGGGTGGGAGATCAGGATAATGTTAAGCCAAGATTCCCTTTTGCCCCTAGCAAGTATCATGGAGGCAACTGAGTTCCTAGAGGAAGGTCACTCTGCTTGTCTCAAGGACTCATCGATGGGCTGTAGGCAGTAAGGGAATTTAATTTTTCATTTGCCTTTGTTTCCCACATCACCAGGGCAAGCACTTAAACCCCCTTACATCTTGATGAGGGTGATATTAGGACTTCAGGAAATGGAGTCTATAAATTTCTAGAGATTAGGCTATGGATAAAATGGCCTTTTTCTTGCAGTTTACTAAGCTATCTGTAAACTGAAAGAAACTCCTGTCCTGCATGACTGTGATCTCTATCAGCCAACCATCTGCTTTCTTTCCTTTCCCTGTACTTGGGCATCCAGGAGTGTCTGAGGAATATCACACATATCCCACCTGGGGGTGGGGGACTGTTAGCCTGTACTCTGCCCTCAGCTTGCTCCTCGCTCCCTAATCATTAGTTATAAAACATTAATTTCCCTTTTTGAATCACACCGTTTGATTCTTCCTGCTCTTTATGGGTTTCCAAATTCACCCACCTACCCACTCCCTAAATATACAATGGATATAGATTTAAAGTAACAAAAACACCTCCTACATATATGATGCTGTCCCTCTGAGGAGGGCAAGGTGGAAAAATAATTTTAACCATGGGCATAATGGGTCAAGTTCTAGAATAGGGAGTGTAGGATTTTCACTTAATTCTTCAGAAGACATTTTTCAAAGTATCAATTATAATGATAAATTTTAATTCTCTGACTAGCTTAGTTGATACTTGAACTTTCCCCAAGAGTTCATATTTCCTCCTGTTAGCTCCAGTTTTATCCAATATTACAACCTAATTCTTGCGTTCCAATTCTAAAGCTGCTAGAGTACTTAATACAGACATAGGACATTTGGCTTTGGTGCAGTAGAGACGGAAACCTAACTGTAAACTCTGGGAAAAGAGAGTACCTCTGTTGTCTCAATGTATTACTTGTCCTATAGCATTCACATTTTGGTTTTGACATAGCAAAGTTATCTCTAAAAAGTTATCATGGGGGGCGCCTGGGTGGCTCAGTTGGTTAAGAGTCCGACTCTTGGTTTCGGCTCAGGTCATGATCTCACAGTGTGTGAGTTCGAGCCCCGCGTCGGGCTCCGTGCTGACAGCACAGAGCCTGCTTGGGATTCTCTCTCTCTCCCTCTCTCTGCCCCTCCCCCACTCACTCTCTCTGTCTCTCTCTCAAAAATAAATAAATAAAACTTAAAAAAAAAATTTAAAAAAAAGTTATCATGGAATCAGAAATAATTATTTTAACAATGGTTTTCTGTCATTTTCACCTTGAGTTCATTTTACATTCAAAGTGTGCTACAAACAGTTCCTGTGTTTGATAACCACAAAACAGAATTTTAACTGTTGTAACTGAGAACCTATAAAAATGGTAACATATATGATAATCACTAGTAAAATACTACATTCTACATTACTACATTAACATGCATTAATACTATCAAAAAACTACATTTAGTATTTTACTAAATGTAATGATTTTTTGTATGTAAATGTAATGAGTATTTTACTAAATTATACCAAATATAGCTTTGTTAACTTTTACAATCATTAATATTTATCACGATAGAATTTTATAACAGAAGTATTTACTGTTTAGGATTAGGTTCAATGGTGAGAGACTAAACCCCAAATTACAGAATTTAAATGAGAGAGAAGTTTCTTTCCTATCTAAAATCTAGAAAGCAGTTCAGGATATTATGGATACACATTCAGACTCAGGCTCTTCTCATCATCTCCAATATTCAGTTTCTAGTTTGTGATTTGATGTGGCAGCTCTACCTCTAGCTGTTGCATTCATAGTCTTGGTAGAAGGAACTAAAAATAGGCATTCCCCACCCAGAACAATTCGTTGTAGCTTTTATGACTAGCATGTGATCATGATTCTTTGACATAGTTAGCATATTCATAATTTTTAATTCTTTTGTCATTGTGTTTGTTTATATGTTTCCTATATTAAAAGATAATTTTCAGGAAAAGGTAAAGTTGTGGCTCTCACACCAAAGCAATCTTGAGAAAGAAGAACAAAGGTGAAGACATAACATTTCCTGATTTCAAACTATATTACAAAGCTATAGTAATCAAAACAATATGGCATTAGAAAAGAAAACAAAAACAGAGACATAAGGGCACCTGGATGGCTTAGTCAGTTAAGCGTTGGACTCTTGATTTTGTCTCAGGTCATGATCTCACAGTTTGTGAATTCACGCCCCACAATGGGCTCTGTGCTGACAGTGTGGAGCCTGGTTGGGATGATCTCTTTCCCCCTCTTTTGTGGCCCCTCCCCTCTCAAAAAAAAAACAAATCCACTTTTTATTTTTTTTTTAATTTTTTTTAAAAGGTCTTTTTAATTTTTTTTTAACGTTTATTTATTTTTGAGACAGAGAGAGACAAAGCATGAACGGGGGAGGGGCAGAGAGAGAGGGAGACACAGAATCGGAAGCAGGCTCCAGGCTCGAGACATCAGCCCAGAGCCCGACGTGGGGCTCGAACTCACGGACCGCGAGATCGTGACCTGAGCTGAAGTCGGACGCTCAACCGACTGAGCCACCCAGGCGCCCCACAAATCCACTTTTTAAAAAAATTTAAAAAAAAAGACACATAGATCAATAGAACAGAATAGAAAGCCCAGAGCTACACCCATTCATACACACTCAATTAATTTATAACAGGGGAGCCAAGAATATACAATAAAGAAATAAATGGTTTCTTTAATAAAAGATATTGGGAAAACAGGACAACCATATGCAAAAGAATGAAACTGGACTACTATCTTATACCATACACAAAAATCAACTCAAAACGGATTAAAGACTTGAACATAACACCTAAACCATGAAACTCCTAGAAGAAAACACAGGCAGTAAGCTCCTGGACATCAGTCTTGATGATGATTTTCTGGATTTGACACCAAAAGCAAAGACAACATACGTGAAAATAAACATGTGAAACTACATCAAATTGAAAAGCTTCTGCACAAAAAAAGAAACCATCAACAAAATGAAAAGACAACCTATCGAATGAGGGAAAATATTTGCAAATTATGTATCTGACAAGGGATAAATATCCAAAATACATAAAGAACTCATACAACCCAATAGCAAAAAACCAAACAATCCAATTAAAAACATGGGCAGAGGATCTGAATAGACATTTTTCCAAAGAAGATACACAGATGGCCAACAGATAACATGAAAAGATGCTTAACATCACCAATCATTAGGGAAATGCAAACCAAAACCACAATGAGATGTCACTGTGAGAATGGCTATTATAAAAAAGACAGGAAATAACAAATTTGGATAAGGATGTAGACAAAAGAAAACCCTTCTGCATTATTGGTGGGAATGTAAATTAGTGAAGCCACTATAGAAAACAGCAATTCCACTTCTGGGTATTTATCCAAAGGAAACAAAAACATTAATTGGAAAAGATATCTGTACCCCCATGTTCGCTGTAGTTGAAATATGGAAGCAACCTAAGTGTACATCAATGGATGAATGGATGAAGAAAATGTGGCACATATATATAACAGAATATTATTCAGCCATAAAAAAGTAGGAAATCCTACCATTTGCAACAACATGGATGGATCTTGAGGGCATTATGGTAAGTAAAACAAGTCAGGCAGAAAAAGACAAATATCTCAGTTATATGTGGAATCTAAAAAGAAAAAAAATTTGAAATCATAGATACAGAGAACAGATTGGTGACTGCCCAGAGATGGGGATTTGGGGGTAGGTGAAATGGGTAAAGCTGGTCAAAAGGTACAAACTTCCAGTTATAAAGTAAGTAAGTCCTGGTGATATTATGTCCAGCATGGTGACTATAGCTAATAATACTGTATTGTGTATTTGAAAGTTGCTAAGAGAGTAGATTTCTCATTACAAGAAAAAAAATGTAACTATGAATGGCGATAGATGTTAAGTAATTTTATTGTGGTGATCATTTCACAATATATACAAATATCAAATCATGATGTTGTGTACCTGAAGCTACTATGATGTTTATGTCAAGCATATCAATAAAAAAAGCAGACACACTTGAATGAGTTTAATCAACTGATCTGTTTTGTAGTCAGCAGTATACTATGGGATTAATATAATCCCATATATATGATAACATTATTATATCTGATAGCTCTTTATGCTAAATTTAAAACAAGTACCATGCCATGGTTCTTAAAATCCAAGGTAATGGAGTCAGACATGGACTTTTCTAGTTACCAGTTGAATGACCTTGGCTCAAACCTAGTTTCTCTACTATAAAATGAATATAAGAACTATCTCAATGGATTTTTATAGAATTAAATCAATTAATAACATGTCTATGTAAAAATAGACCACAATATTGGACACACAATATATACACAAAAAGGATTAGTTCCTTCACTGTCTTAGAAAGCAAAGCTAAAATAGCTAAAATAGAGCAGTGGCTTTTTTCCTCTCTTTTTTTTCTTTCCTTCATTCCTTCGTTCCTTCCTTCCTTCCTTTCTTCTTTCCACTTCTTTCTACCTTTCTTTCTTCCTTTCTTTCTTCCTGTCTTCCTTCTTTCCTTCCTTCCTTCCTTCCTTCCTTCCTTGCCTAAGAATGACTTTGGGGTTGTTAAAAATGGAGATTTCTGGGCCTTATCTCCTGAATCTGAATCCTCAGGTCTAGAGCAAAAGAGCATGAAGATGACTTTTGATGCAGATGGTCCCTAGATCCCTCTTGAGAATAAAGTGGTTCAGGTGACAGTGCACCAGGTGTTGGTAGATGCGGGGCAGTTGATCTCTGATCTAGTTTGCCTTTCTCACAGACTTAACATATGGCTTATGGCAAGATATTTCCTTTCTATACCTCCTTTGGCCATCTGTAAACTGTGGGTAATAACTACACCTTTATCATAAAATACTAAATGAGAATTTAGAGATCAAATCTATTGCTTGGTCCCAGGAGAAATTTTTGTAAGTTTCAAATAATAGAATAACTTTTGTGAGTTAATGACTTGTAAAGTTAAAATTTATAAAGTAATAACTTTTGTTAAGTTTTCAAATAATGGCCAAGAAAGGGAGAGTTAAAGTTTTAAAAGGAATAAAACCAAGAGAAAATGTGTTTGGCACAAGGCAGAAAATTATGTTTGGAATGAGGCAGGACAAAAATTGAAAAGGGACTAGAGACAAGCAAAACAGAGATGCAGCAAAAATATGGGGCAGATTAGCAACCAAATACCAAATCTCGTATGTTTATTTTGCAAATTGGAGAATTAATAGTTACACACTCAGAAAAGGAGAGGAGTTCAAAGGAAAAGTAGCAAAAGGTACAGGGAGAAAAAGAATGAATACACGAGGGAGGAAAACTGAAGGTCACACGCAAAAGGAAGGCAGGGGGGTTCCGAAATTTGTCTCTTGCCTAATTATTACTTTAAAATCCATAAAAGAAAATTCTGCCAAAGGAAAAAAACTATGCAGAATTTTTGAAGGGAAGAGCACAGAACTTAGAGCCTAAAGGGCAATTTGTAGTGGGGAGATTTTTGTTTTAAGTCAGCAAATACCCACACAAGGATTTCATTGAGGGAAATTTGATTATAAAGTCACTAGGGATGATTGAAGGCTCTTTCGTTGACTCAGATGCCAGGATGAAAGACTAACTTTCAGGAATAGACCAATTTAAAAAACATTTTGAAAAAATATGTGTGAGAGGAGAAAAGCTTCTGGCTGTTAATACTATTAAAATAGCATATGGCATTTTCAAATGAACATACTATTTATAACACTGATAGGAAGGGATCACATAAATGGTAAAAATCCTGAAAAAAATTGAATGGGGAAAAAGAAATTATAAAAGCGTAATGAAACATCTATAGCAGAGTAATTCAATTTATTAGTTTGTGCTTGTCCTCTCTCTATTTCCCTGTATTTTTCTCTCCCTCCATTTCAAGCAGACAGCTATGCTTTGGATCCCTTTTATCAGGGAAGTTTTGTAGCTACGGTTCCCTTTGTCAGGTGTGATTTAAAGGAAAAAGTTCCATGTATTCAAACTTCTTCCATCTTTTGTAAAAGCTAAAATTCATCAAAAATATTGTGGTAGGGACCCCATTGGGGAGTGGAGAAAGGGCAGCCAGAAAGAAAGGTATGGACTGTGCCAGTTGAGTTTTGAAATGTTCTAAAGTGTTTCTATGCGTGAAGAGGACCCCAGTACTTAACAACTGTTGTGCTTTTTATAGCAGCCAATTTATTCAAGTTGTAAATGTAAAACTAATTTTTCTTAAGCTTTGAGACACAATTTGGAAATCTAATAAATTCACTTTATTTTATTTTACGGTGAATTTCCAAAATTATGGAGTAGTTCATGCTTACAAAAGAATATATGTATATATAAGTGCAAATACACACATATATAAAATGATACATATAAAATAATATGTATGATTTAAAAAAAAAATAAACATCCATATAGCTACCACCCAGTTTAAGAAAAGGAACATTGCCTTGGAAATCCTTCCAGCCTCTCTGTGATTATCCTTATCACCTTTTCCAGAAGTAACTACCTATCTTATTATTTATAATTCCTTTTCTTTCCAAAATAGCTTTTTCTATAAATGAGTGTGTATATTCCTAAATCACATTTAGTTTGATATGTCTTTGAACTTATATGATATCACACCTTATGTTTGTCTGTAATTTACTTTTTTACTAACATTATATTTCTGACAATCACCTAAGTTATTGCCTTTGGTTATAGTTTGCTTATGTTTCAATGTTGTATAATATTCCATAATTTGAATAAACAAGAATTTATATATCCATCCTTCTGTCAGTGGACATTTTGGAGTAGTGGTTATTTTAGTAGTAAACAGAATGAACCAATAACTTAAATCCAGTTTTCTGGAAGGCTCTCTGAAGCTTTTGTACAATTCTGGGATTGTACAATTTTTTATAGTTATTAGGAGCCCCACTAATGATTGAGAATGAATTACTCTCCAGGTTTACTAATCTGAGGGTCAGAGTTAAATTTAAATTGGCTTTAAAAAACAGTATGGTACTTTCTGCAGACCTGAGTTAGTGGATAAAGATTCACACTGGTCTCAGCTGGAGCTTTAATACTATTTGCTGATCCTTTTACTATTCCCCCTTTCATCCCACCTACCGCCTCAAGCTGCTACTATAAACTTCTACCATTCTCCTCAGGGCCCCGACTCTTACATTCTCAACTGATGGTCTTGTTTCCTTCATGGATTTCCTGTCCATCTGTCTCCTAACATGATCTATGTCCATATGTATCCTTCCCTCCAGGGTCAGAGGAAGAAGTGTTCCTATGTTAGGAGGAGTTAGCTACTCCTCTGAAAGGCTGATTACCCTCCTGCCTCTTGTCTTCTGTAGCTACCTAGACTATCTGTACTGTCAATTTCCCTGATATTCTCACCTATAAAACTGGTGAAATATATATTTTTTAATGTCTATTTATTTTAGAGACAGAGAGAGCACAAGTGGGGGAGGGGCAGAGAGGGAAGGAGACAGAATCTGAAGCAGGCTCCAGGCTCTGAGCTGTCGGCACAGAGCCTGATGCAGGGCTTGAACCCACAAACCATAAGATCATGACTTGAGCCGAAGTTGGACACTTAACCTACTGAGCCACCCAGGCGCCCCAAAACTGGTGAAATCTTTAGCAGTCTTCATACTAATTGTTTGGTCCTAAGTTCCCTTCTAGTCATTCTGCTTTACCTTTTTTTCATTGCCAACTTTCCAAAAATATTTATTCTAAATTATTCCACATCTCTAGTTTAGTCTCCAAGGCACTGTATAATCTGGCTCTGACCCCCATACTTAATGCTAAAATTTCTCTTGCAAAGGTAACAAAGGCCCAGGCCCCAACTTTGGATTCCTTTTGACAGTTTTCAACACTGCTTTTGACACTGTAAACTAAACCTTCCTTAAAGATCTCCCCTCTTCACCTGTCTTAAGGAATTCCTATCTCTCTGACCATTCATTTTCAAGTTCCATCATTGAATTTCTCTTCCTGGAGATAATTCTTACAGACTCTTCAGAGTTTTGATCTTGGCCAACACTGTTTCCACTTATCCAACACTGTTTCCTTGGGCCATCTTATATGCCTCCATATGTCTAAATCCTAATTGGCATATACCTTCTCCTTTGAGATCCAGATCAATATATTCACGTCAAACTCCACAAGAGGCTGAGGTGAGAATAATGGGAGGACAACCACCTACCTTAAATAGTGAAGTCAGGGTAGACTTCTTTAGAGAAGTGTAAGTTGAAACTTGAAAAAATTAAGAGCTCGCCAAAAAAAAAAAAAAAAAAAAAAAAAAAAAAAAAGGCAGAAAAAAGAGTAAACCAGGTAGAGAAAGGCCACAATCAGTAAGGTTCAAAGAGTTGGTTTTTCTAGGAAATTAAAGACCGGTATGGCTGAAACACCAGGGGCAAAAGAGAAAACAGAAATGAGTTTCCTAATGCTGAACCTGCTCACCCAGAACTGTGCAGCACTGGTCCAGAACAGGCCTCTTCCCATCTTTGCCCAGGGAAAAAGCCTGCCTTTAGAGCCTCTTTTTAGGCAGCCTTATCACCAAAGGGACAAAGGAAAAGTTGAGCTGAGCACAGCCAGTATACTCTTCCTAAATTTTCCAATCAGACAAGTTTCTCTACCTCTCCAGGCAGAATGAATAAAGAAGCAAAGATAGGTATTCTCAAAGGAGTCATCATAATAATTGCCCATGTAATTTAAGCCAGACACAAAAGGTAAAGGGAAAAGGGGATTGATTGATAATGAAAATGGGTGGGATCAGGGTCCTGGGAATCTCAATTAAATAGACAGATTGTGGCTGGGGGAGTTCTACAGGAAAAGAGTATAAAAGGATAAAAGGATAATGGCCCAAAGCCAGATATCAACAGCCCAGATTTCAGTGGTACCAAACTTTGGTTCTGATCGATTCAAAAAAATGACTGTGGTAGTATGGCTATGATGTAATGGAGGAATAGTTGTTGGAGGTGAGAAGATCCAAAAACTGAGAAAGCAGGTGGATAATGAATTATCCACACGAATGACACAGTTCTAGGGATGGCAAAGAAGGAGATGAAGAGAAAAACTGAATCAACAGCTGAAGTCTTCAGTGGTTAAGATGGGAGGGAGAACATTAAATATTGGTGATGAGGGGAAGAAGTGGGAATGAGTTTTGAAGAAAGAAAAGAAGGGTGTGAAATGGTTCGAAAGAGGCCATGGATACAAAGCCATCTACTCCACCTCTTGGCCCGAGATGCTTTGGGTGTGCGAGATAAGACAGCTTCCACATGTGCAGGCTGCAATAACAGCAAGGACTTCAGAATTGAGGCAGCTTTCAGTTGTGCAAGGAAGCATTCAAACAAGAAGTTGAGGTTGTAGGACAGTTTGCTGATCACAGAGTAAGACACTCTGGAGGGCATTTTGAAGATCACAGTGAAAGGATTTGGGAGTTAAGGAAGGGACAAGCAGGTCATCATTCATCTTGTACCCTGCGTCCTATTCACATAGAATACAACGTAAATAGTACTCCCTGAGTCCTGCATCATGAGGGCCCTGGGGCTAGTAACTGAAGAAGTATAAGGGTGGGCGTTTGGGGGAAGCTTGGCCCCAATAGAGATAAACAGAGGTAAACAGAGAACTATTTCTTGCAGTCTGTTAAGAAGGGTGGGATTTTGATTCTAATTTTAAGTTATCAATGTCTTTGTTGGTAATGCAGCTTTGGCAAGGGCTCATAATGGCTTTCCCAAAAGGTACTAAATCCTGATACTCTTACTTTCTAAATATTTCTCAAGTTAATCCTCTTTTCCCTCTCCCCACTTGTCACTGCCTTAGCTGAGGATCTTTTTCTTTTCCCTGGGTTTTTGCAGAAACCAGCATCATTATCAGCCCTGCCCCTATGGAGTCCTGTGTTTCCCCACCATGTCAATGCATATGGCATTTTTCTACCCATGCTATGCTTTCTCGTCCCTTTGTATTTGCTCTCTTCTCCTGCATTGTCTTTTCTCTCCTCTATGGTTATTCATATTTTGAGACCCATTTTGAGTACCATTCTTTTAATTTTTTGTAATGTTTATTTATTTTTGAGACAGAGAGAGACAGAGCATGAATGGGGGAGTGTCAGAGAGAGAGGGAGACACAGAATCTGAAGCAGGCTCCAGGCTCTGAGCTGTCAGCACCCAGCCTGATGCAGGGCTCGAACTCAGACTGTGATATCATGACCTGAGCTGAAGTCGGATACTTAACCGACTGAGCCACCCAGGTGTCCCAAGTACCATTTTTTAATGCCTTTCCTGACCACCCCCACTATGATCTCACAGACATTACTATTCCCGATTTGTGACTCTGATACCTTGCAGGACTCATTTCTATTTGTCTCCCCAGTTATGCTGTAAATTCCTTGGGCCAAGAGTTATTTCTTATATCTATTTCTATCCATAGTGCTTCACACATAGTAAGTTGTCACTAAAAGTTTGTTGCATGGATGATATAATTCATCAAATAACCCATCCATCTACTATGTTTTACACCACAGGGTATCTCTCGATATTTTTCCTTTTTCTTCTTTCATTAACATCAAAGGAACGTGGTCCCCCACTTTCCTCTCATGTTCAGTCACAAAGCCCTACTCCCAGCTCTTTTATGCATCCAAAAGATGCTATCAGTTCTTTCATTCCCTCATTTATCTCCTCACTCTTTTTGAACTGGCTTTTTTCCCCTCTGCCATCAAGTATATTCAGGTTTTAATTATTCATCCCCAATATCACCACCTTGGCTATGCTACTCCTTGTAGACACTTTATTGTCACATCTTCCCACTAATGTGAGTTGCAAAAGTATCTATTTTTCTGCTTAAACAGCAGCAGCTGTCAAGATTGCGCACGCGCGCGCGCACACACACACACACACACACACACAAAACCCCACAAAAACAAAAAATAAAACCCTTAAGAAAGTAAATATTTTCCTAATATTCCATAATTTAGCAAGACTAATGCACAAAAGCGAAGCCAAATTTTAGAAATAACTATTCGTTTTGGCCCATTTAATATTTTAGATAAAGGCTACCTTCTTTTTCAGGCCATGACTTGGTATCTTTGTTGCTCAGAGTCACATAGATAAAGCCCAGAAGGATAGACAGTTCTTAATCTTTGAATGATGACACTTTGAGAACCTGATAAAAGGTACATAGATCCCTACCCAAGAAAAATGCACATTGTCATTTTTTGCTTAGTTTCAGAGGTTCACAGATTTTCTGAAGCCCAAGCATGGACCTAGTTTTAAAATTCCAGTTTAAAATAGCAGTTATTAGAGATGGTTTAAAGGTTTCCTTTGTGTTCTTTATGTTCTAATTTTCCCAAAATGAAGATATTTTCTGTTGAGATATGTTTTCTAAAAAAAAAAAAAAAAATCCCATACTATCAGTATACTTAAAAAAATCTTGCAAAATAAATTTATTAAGTAGTGAACTTGTCCCAGACTGACAGACTTTGAATTAGAAATGGTTGCCATAGGGGTGCCTGGGTGGCTCAGTTGGTTAGGCTTCTGACTTCATCTCGGGTCATGGTCTCACAGTTTGGGTTCGAGCCCCATGTTGGGCTCTATGCTGACAGCCTGGAGCTTGGAGACTGCTTCGGATTCTGTGTCTCCCTTTCTCTCTGCCCCTCCCTTGCTTGCACTCTGTTTCTCTCTCTCTCTCAAAAATAAATAAAAACATTAAAAAAAAAAAAAAAAAGAAATGGCTGCTATAGGAGGCACTCAGTTTTCCCATCTGTAAAATGGAGTAATTAACATTAATCAATCATTATGTTGTATAGATTAATACTTGCAAAATCCTAATAATTGTGATTTTTCCGTGCTCCCTCTGGGTAGTCTGTTATTTAGGTTGTAGTTTTCTTCTTTAGTCTGAAGCAGATATAATACCACAGCTGTTTCTTCAGCTATTCTGTTTTTTTGTGAAGGAACACCTGCTTAGAATGTACCTAAGGAGTTATTTCTTTGTTTTTTTGATAATTAAAGCACTGCTATGGTGATGGCTGACATCTGGATTCACTTTTAAAGACTTCACTGTGTTTTTCTGGCTCCTGGGAGATTCATGAACTATAATGCATTAGATGGAAATGTGGTGATGTGCTTCATTTTGCAACAGCAATTTTACTCTTGCTTTGTTATTTCCCCACTGCAATGAGTGAGAGCTGCCACTCTGTTACTGCTGCTAAGAGATTAAGGGAACTGAGTTGAGCTCCAGAAATTTAATATGCCATATAATGCCTGATTTATTTTGATTCTGGCTTTGATTCGAATTGATAAACTCACTTGGGACTACTCTGCAGAATTGACATCCAGGGATTAAATGGGTTTGTTTGTTTGTTTGTTTAATAAACTGGTTCTGAAATAATTTCTTTGGGGGAGCATGAAAATCTAGGTCTCTTAACTATTTCCAACATAACAGAGAAAGAAAAACTTGGTAGAAGTATTCTAATATTATAATTTCCTCAAAAGCTATTCTTCAATCTCCACTCAATTATAGCTCATTACACTTTTCTAAGATTTGCTTTCTAGAACCATGTACTTTTGTTTAAGGTGGCTATACATTACATCATCACTGCTCTATCTTGACATTCTTCTTGGCCTGTTACTTACAGGTGGAAATACCAGTGAAGACACATAGATTAGCCAGGGCTCCCAGTTGTAAGAAACATAAGCTAATTCTGGCTGACAGAGCAGAAAAGAAGTTTAAGAGGAAAAGGGTTTAAAGAATGGCTGGGAGGCTGGAGGGACAGTGTGGAACTGAGCTCCCAAAAACAATGCCCACAACCGCTCCATGGAACTGGCCCAGTGAGGTCACAGCCACTACTAACTACTCCAACAAACACTAAAAGCAACTGCTGCCATTTCTACTGCCCACTAGGGCCACTTCTGCACTAGGAATTTAACCTTGCGAACACTCCCACTCCCAAATGTCTGATGCCTTTGCCAGCAAATTGGTTTACAAGCAGAATCTTTCCTTCCTCAAGCTACTAACTTCCAGTCAAAGTCTTATGCAGGTGTGCTGGATGTTGAAGCCCAGGTCATATGTCTGCGCTCTAGCTGCGAGAGTCTGGAAATTTCATTTTCAGAGCTTACCTTGGGGAAGCAGCACTTACATTAAGACTAGGAATTCCCTAAGCATAACAAGTAAATATTTAAAACAACCTGGGCACCCAGAGAATATGAAAATGTTTTCTACAGGAAAGAATTAGTATTTTGAGAGTGTATGCTAAGAGCCAAGTGCTTTAAATAGATGACACTATTTAATCTTCAACAAAATAAATGTTTTGACCCTGTTTTAATGATGGGAACATTGATGCTCAAAGAAGTTGTTAGTAGCCCCAGATCATTTTGTGGGTAAAATGGAGAACACAGATTCATGTTTAGGCTTTTTTCCTTCAGAATTTTTGTCTTACAACGTACCTTGAATTTCCATTTCCCAACTTCTAATTCATATATAAGCAGCACTGGACCAAGTAGTGAGGTGGAAGGAAGACTAGAAGCAGCAGCTTTAAGAGCAGGCAACAAGGGCTGCATTGGCTGCAAGAAAATTTAAAGATAATAATCAAGCAGACTAAAAATAGGTCAACTTTATCATCATTAATATCATGTGACAGCAATTCCAAAGAATGTCACCAATAAAACATTCCTTCTTGCTGAGGTGAAATGTTCCCTACTCCTAGGTACACCAGTATCTATAAGGAGCCTTCAACTTATTTTTTTTTTTTAATGTTTTATTTATTTTCTGAGAGAGAGAGAGCATTGAGCAGGGGAGGGGCAGAGAAAGAGGAGGACAGAGGATCCAAAGAGGGCTCCGTGCTGACAGGCTGACAGCAGCAAGCCCGATGTGGGGCTTGAGCTCACGAACCCTGGGATCACGACCTGAGCCAAAGTCAGATGCTCAACTGACTGAGCCACCCGGCACCCCAGATGCCTTCAACTTAATTTTCAAGGTTTTTTAAAATGAAGGTTGTTTAGCAATTGTCATTGAAGTGCCATGAACAGTTATATGTTCCTGGAATAGACCATAAAGGGGCCATTTAACATGTGATGTACCTGAGTACCTATCTTTTAATATTATTCCTAAGACAAAATGAATTCTAATTTTAATTTTAGAAGTATATTTCTCCCAAGTGTGGCAGTGTGAGCAGAGGCTCCTTTACCTTCTGGTAGCACCAGAGGCTCTGATAAGGCAGAACCTTCTTGGAGAGTCCCTTTGGTAGCAGAAACTGTCTTGGCAAAGTGGTTCTTGGTGATAAGAAAGGAGATGGATCCCAGTAATTTATACAGTGGAAGAGGAAGCAGTACTTCTTCTTCTTTTTCTCTTAGGTTTTTTAATATTTGTTTTTGAGAGAGAGAGAGAGAGAGAGAGAGAGAGAGAGAGAGAGAAAGCGGGGGAGGGGTAGTGACACAGAATCTGAAGCAGGCTCGGAGCTATTAGCACAGACCCCGACTTGGGGCTCAAACTCACAAACTACCAGATCATGACCTGAGCCAAAGTCAGATGTTTAACCGACTGAGCCACCAAGGTGCCCCGGAAGCAGTACTTCTTTAAGTTGGCATGAGAAAGACACTGTTTAAATGAATCCCCGGGTGTACAGAATATGAGATCTTAAAGAATTCCTTTACCCTATCACCAAGTCTTATAAATTCTATCTCCTAAATATCTCGCAAATAAGTTCTCTCTTCACCTTGGCCTATTCAGATCCTATTTTATCTAGACTACTGTAGCATTCTGCTACCTGCTCTTCCTTCCTGTCATTAGTTTCAGCTAATTCTAATCTTTTATGCACATATCTGTTGGAGTGATCCATCTAAGTATGAGTAAGGTCATGAAATTCCTTGCTTAAAACCTTACAATGACTTTCATGTCCTTCAGGAGATGCCATGCAAATTCCTTTGCAAGACTCAGAAAGTTCTTTAAGATGTAGCTGTTCCCTACTTGTATGGTTTCATCCTTAGACATTCTTTAACTCAAACATTTCAGTATAGCTAATCTGAACTACTTGCACTCCAAATGTGATGCTCTCCAAGGCCTCTCTGCTTTTGAATATTCCGTCCATTCAGCAGCCTACCTCCTATTTGTTGACCTCTGATAAGTCTTCTCTTTCCCAGACTCACACTACATTAAGTACTCCATACTCTGTGCTCCATCCTACAGTACTGGAGGTTTACTTTCATGTTAGAATGTAAATCACAGAAAAACAATTGTATTCTGGTCTGGCTTCTCCTACTAGACTAGTAGGGTTTTTGTTTGTTTGTTTGTTTGTTTGTTTTTAAAGTGCTGGCTATGTCTTTTATCTTGGCCATCCCAGCATTCAGTGAAGTTTTTGGTATAGATATATACTCAATAAAATTTTTTAAAAATACATGCCAGGCTCTACACAGTATACAAGCTGCAAAGGTGGTGGCTGTCTGGTAGTAAGAGTGAGTCAAATTCATATAACTAAAACATAAGGCATCAAATATGCCACAAGTGAAGTTTAAATAAAAAGCTGTGATGACTTTAAGGAGAGAGCTCCTAGTTCCAATTTTGGGGTGAGGTGGGGGTACAAAATTAAGAAGGGTCAAGGGAGAAGATGGCATTTGAGACGGATTCTGACAAGAGGAATTGTGATATTTGGAGATGCAGCAAGTATAAGGAATATGTTAGGTCACATACTGATATAGTAAAGCAGAAGGTATAATACAAGATCAGAGTAGTCTCACTGAACACGTAAGAGAATATAGGGAAAAAGCTGGAGAAGTAGTTTCGGCTTCAAATGCTAGCTAAGGAGTCAGTATTTAATTTAGAAGGCAACTATAGTGTAATTAAAGGCAGTAATTAGCAGAAGACAACTATTAGAGCAATCATAATAGTCTGAGTGAGGAGTTAAAAGGTCATCTTTAACAGGCGGTATAATATAGACAGGCAGACAGACCTGGGTCACTTACTGGCGATATGATCTTGAACATGTTATTTAAATTCACAAACCCCAAATTTCCTCATTTATTTCAAAAGACTGTTGTGATTAAATTTATGTAAAGAGATTAGCACAGTACTTGGCATGTACTAAGTGCTTGAATTAATCAGTGATATTTCAGCTGCAACTGATAAAAATTCAACTCAAATCAGCATAAGCAAATAAGGGAAATTATTAAAAGGCTACTGACAAGATCAATGGAACAGAATAGAGAGCTCAGAAATAGAACCACACATAGATAATCAAATGATCTTTGACAAAGGAGCAAAGGCAATACAATGGACCAAAGAGTCTTTTTAACAAATGGTGCTAGAACAAGTGCACATCCATATGCAAAAAAAAAAAAAAAAAAAATCTAGACATAATTTTACACCCTACACAAAAATTAACTCAAAATGTATCGTAGACCTGGGACACCTAGATGACTGAGTCAGTTAAGTGTCTGACTCTTGATTTTTGGCTCAGGTCATGATCTAACAGTTTGTGGCATCAAGTCCCATGTTGGGTTCCACGCTGACAGTGCAGAGCTGCTTGGGATTCTCTCTCTCCCTCTCTCTCTGCCTCTCCTCAACTCTCTCTCAAAATAAATAAATAAACTTAAAAATAATGTAAAATGCAAAACTAAAAAACTCCTAAAGATAACATACAAGAAAATCTAGGTGACCTTGGGCTTGGTGATGACTTTTTAGATACAACACCCAAAACACAATCCATGAAAGAAAAAACTGGTTAGTGGGACTTTATAAATATTAAAAAAATATATAGCTTTGTGAAAAAAACTGAAGAGAATGGAATGACAATCCACAGGCTGGGAGAAAATCTTTGCAAAGCACATATCTGGTAAAGGATTGATATCTGAAATCTATTGAGAACTCTTAAAACTTAGCAATAAGACAACAAACAGTCCAATTTAAAAAGGACAAGAGATTTAAGCAGACATCTCACCAGAAAACATATAGAGATGACAAATAAACTTATGAAGACATACTCAACATTACATGTCAGCAGAAAAGTATAAAATAAAATGAGATACCACTACACATCTATTAGAATGGCTGAAAGCCAAAACACTGACAACAAATGCTGGTGAGGACATGGAACAAGAACTCGCACTCACTGCTGGTGGGGATGCAGAATGGTGCAGCCACTTTGGAAGACAGTTTGGCAGTTTCTTACCAAAGTGAACATACCCTTACCATATGATCCAGCAATCACACTTCTTGGTATTTACCTAAATGACTTGAAAACTTATGTTCACACACACACATAAAAACGGCACACAAGTGTTTATAGTAGCTTTATTTATTATTGCCAAAATGTGGAAGCAACCAAGATGTCCTTCAATAGGTGAATGGATAAACAAACTGTGGTACGTCCATACAAGTCCATACAATGGAACATTATTCAGCAGTGAAAAGAAATGAGCTACTATACCATGAAAAGACATGAAGGAAACTCAAGAGCATATTGCTAAGTGAAAGAGGTCAATCTGAAAAGCCCACATACTATAGTATTTCAACTATAGGATGTTCTGAAAATGGCAAAACTTGAGACAGTAAAAAGATCAGAGATTGCCAGGGGTTTGGGGTGGGGAGTGATGAGGGATGAATATGTTGGAGCACAGGAGACGTTTAGGGCAAGGAATTTGTTCAGTATGATACTGTAATGGTCAGTACATGGCATTATACAGTTGACAAAATCCATAAAATGTAAAACACAAAAAGTGAGCCTTAATGTAAACAAACTATAAACTTTAGTTAATAATTATGTAACAATATTGGCTCATCAATGGTAACAAAGTTACCACACTAATAGAAGATGTTAATACAGGGAAACTAAGGTGGGGAGATAGGGGAAATATGGGAACTCTTTGTACTTTCTATTCAATTTCTCTGTAAACCCGAAACTGTTCTAAAAATAAAGTTATAAATTTAAAATTTTTCTAAGCAGTATATATAAAATTCATGTAATTGAATATAAATGAAAAGGTTGTGCTTTAAAAAAAAAAAAAAAATGCTACTGAGGTGATTCCCAGAAACAAAGACAGCCCAGGGCTTTAGGGACTAAAACTGAGAATTTTTTTTCCAGGATTTTATTTAAATTCAAGTTAGTTAACATATAATGTAGTACTGGTTTCAGGAGGAGAATTCAGGGATTCATCACTTACATATAACACCCAGTGCTCACCACAAATGCTCTCCTTAATGCCCATTACCCATTTAGCCCATCCCCCCACCTGCCTCCCTAAAACTGAGAATTTGATTTCTGTTTTTTTGTTTGTTTTCTGATAAGTAAGCAGGTTTTCTGAAAACCTGCTTTCTTCATATGTCAGGAATAATGGTATTCCCCACTGCCTCCACCAAGAAAGACCTAGATTGATATCTGAGGCTGGTGACAGTGTAAGGAGTCTGGGATACTAAGTCAACTAGGAAATTATATTGAAGCCTTGAAAAATGATGCCCTATGTTACATGATAGCAAACAACTGGCAAAACTGTTGCCTACAATAAGAAGATGAAAAATGAGTCTAATGAAAGTTTTAAAAACTGAACGTATTTTCAAATTGTAGATTCATGTGTCTTCATTCCTGAATGATATTTTCACCAGGTATAGGATTCTGAGTTGACAGTTCTTTTCTTTCAGCACTTGAAAAACGTTATTTCCTTCTGACCTCCATGTGTCTGATAAGAAATTTCCTGTCATTTCAATTTTTTTTTTTCCTATAGGTAAGGTGTGTTGAAGTAAAATGAACAAACCTCTAGGAATCTCTAAAGGAAAGAAAGTTTTATTCAAGTCCAAGTTAGGACAGCTGAGGGGGTTACACAAACTTCACAAAGAGAGTGCTCCACAGATGAATATTTGGTGTAGGGTTATATACATTTTTTTACATAAAAAGTTACAAATTATTAGACAAAGAACATTTCAGAAAGTTGCAGACCTTATCTTAAGTTGCTAATAGACGTAGGGCTATATGATTTAACTCCTATGGGAATCAGGGAAGTTTCTTCCTTTTCCTTATCTTTTATTCAGAATGCTCCTTTTTGGTTATTTTAACAAAGCAGATGTACAATATGTTCTTGGGGAAGAAATAGAGCCCATGCTTTGAAATTTTGTCAAGTTACTTTGTCCTTGGCTGGTGTTAAAGTATAGCTTCCCTGGGAGCCCAGTAGCAGAGCCCACAAACGTTAAAAGTTGAAAATTTCCTTTATCAGGTGTCAGCTTTTCCTGGATGCCTTCAAGATTTTTCCTTTGTCTTCAGTTTCCACAAGTTAAACTACAATGTACAGTGGCATAGATCTCTTTTGCTTTATCCTGCTTGAGGTTCATTCAGATTCTTGAATCTGTAGGTTATGTCTCGCTAAATTTGGGAAATTTTTAGCCATTATTTCTTTAAGTGCTTTTTCAACCCTACTCTCTTCCTCTTCTCCTCCCAAACTCTAATGACATGAATATTAGACCTTTTGTGATAGTCTCACTACCCTCTACGGCTGTTTATTTTTAATTTTTTTCAGCCTATTTTCTCTTTGTTATTCAGGTGAGGTAATTTCTATTACTCTACCTCAGGTTCACTGATTCTTTCCTCTATTTCCTACACTGCTTTTGAGCCCATCCACAATGGTTCTTATGTAGGTTCTTTTTTTTTTTTTTTTTAAGTTTTTATGTGTTTATTTTGAGAGAGACAGAGACAGCATGAGTGGGGGAGGGAGAGAAAGAATCCCAAGCATGTGGGGCTTGATGTGGGGCTCAAACTCATGAAACTGTGAGATCACGACCTGAGCCGAAACCAAGAGTTGGATGCTTAACCAACTGAGCCACTCAGGTGCCTATGTAGGTTCTTTTTTATGTCTTCTATTGCACTGTTGAGACTTTCTCTTTTTCAATTTTGTTTCAAGTGTGTTTGCAATTGTTTGGTGAAACATTTTTATCATTGCTGCTTTAAATTCTTCACCAGAGAATTATAATACCTCTGACACTTCACTGTTGGTATCTATTGTCTTTTTCATTCAGTTTGAGATTTAACTCATTCTTGGTATGACAAGTGGTTTTCAAACAAAACCTGGAATTTTTCATATTATATGATTCTGTATCTTATTTAAACCTTTGGTTTTAAACTTTGATACCATTCCAGCAGGGGAGAAGGGCTATTAGCTTGCTACTGCCAAGTAGTGATAGAAATCCAGATTCCCTGCATGGCTTGCTTTGACAGTGGATGGGAGGGAAGAGCTTCTCATTACTACTGGGTATAGAGAGATATTCCAGTTCTCCACACAGTCTATAACGACACTGTGGTAGGGGTGGCCTCATTATTGCTGGGCAATGGCAGAAGTCCTGAATTTCCATATCGTATCCACTGACAATGTGGTGGTAGGAGAAGCCTGTACTGGAGATGGAGATAAAAGTCCAGGCTCTCTACTTGAGCCTCTCTGGCACCACCCTAGCAAGGGTGTCAAGATACCTCGTTCAACATGAGGGTAGAAGTCTAGGCTCTCCATTCAGCCTTTGCCTCTTGGGTGGCGCAGTGTTTCCTGTGACATTTTGCTGGAGTAGAACATTGATTTTCTAAAAGTTTGCTATCTTGCAAGGCTTCCCCTTCCCTCCTGCTGTCCCTACAGACAGCAGCCTTTCCTTGAAACTTTTGCTGTCTGTGCCTAATGGAGTTTCTGAGTTGCTGGATTCTTTAATTCTATAGTATACAAGGCAAAAAGAAAACCCAGTGTATTTACCATCTTATTATTCTTTGAGTCTCAAGGTCCCTGGCCTGTCTTTCTTTTTTCTACCTTTCAGAGTCATCTTATGTTTGTTTTATAGATAATGGCTTAGCCAAGTCTGCTTCCCTTCTTATTTTATTCCCCTTGTGCTTAAGTTCAAAGATCTCTGAATTCTATACACTAGAGTAGAATCTGGGTGTGGTTGTTTTAAGATATATCCATAAGTTTTGACATTCTTCCCTTCAAGTAGAGCCTAATTCTTCCCTTGAGTGTGGGCTGCACTTAGTGAGTAGTTTTTAACTAGTCTCCCTCCTCCCCAGCTCTATGCAACTACTAATCTACTTCTGTGCTATTTCCAGACACCTCATATAAATGGACTCATACAATATTTGGTCTTTTGTAACTAGTATTTGCCACTTAGCATGATATTTTCAAGGTTAATTGATGTTATAGCATGTATCAGCACTTTACTCTTTTTTATTACTGAATAATATTTCATTATATGGCTATATCACATGTTATTTATTCATTCATTAGTTAATGGACATTTTATTGTTTCCACTTTTTGGCTGTTTTGAGTAATGCTACTATGAACATTTACAAACAAGTTGCTACCTGGATATGTTTTCATTTTTCTTGAGTATAGATCTAGGAGTGAAATTTCTGGGCCACAGGGCAAATCTACGTTTAACATTTTGAAAACTGTTAAACTGTTTCCTCAGCAGCTTCCCCATTTCTACCAACAGGCATTTCTACCAATGCCTGACAGTTCCCCAACTTGTCCACATCACGACCAAGACTAGTTATTATCTATATTTTTCTATTATAGCCATCCTGGTGGGTATAAAGTGGGATCTCTTGTGCTTTTGATCTGCATTTCCCTAGTGGTGAGTTGAGTATTTTTCATGTCTTTTTTGTCTATTTACAGATCTTCTCTGAAATATCAGATCCTTTGCCCATTTTAAAAATTGGGTTCTTTTTATTGTTAATTGGTAAGTATTCTTTATATATTTTAGATACAAGTTCCTTATCAAGTATGTGATTTTCAAATATTTTCTCACATTCTGTGGGTTGTTTTTTCACTTTTTACTGGTGTTCTTTGAGCCACTGAAAGTTTTTTATTTAGATGAAGTCCAACTTAACTATGTTTTTCTTTTGACTCTTGTGCTTTTGATGTCATGTCTAAAAAGATTTTAGTTAATGCAAGGTCATTATTTACTTTTTTTTTTCCTCAGAGTTTTATAGTCTCAGTGCATACATTTAGGTCTATGAACCATTTTGAGTTAGTCTTTATGTATGGTATAAGAAAGGGGTAACAGCTTCATTCTTTTGCATATGGCTATTCAGTTGCCCTAGCACCACCTGTTGAAAAGACTTCTTTTGCCATTGAATTTTCTTCGCACCCATGTTGAAAATCAATTCACCATAAATTTAAAGTTTATTTCTGAATTCTCAATTCTATTCCATTGGTCCATATATCTATCCTTATGCCAGTACAACATTGTTTTGATTATCGTACCTTTGTAGTAAGTTTTGAAATGGGAGAATTAAGAGCCTTCCAACTTTGGTCATCTTGTTTCAAGACTATTTTGGCTATTTTGTGTCCCTTGCATTTTCATCTGCATTTTAGGATCAGCATGTACATTTATACAAAGAAGGCAGCTCAGATTTTGATAGGGATTACACTGAATCTGTAAATCAACTTTAAGAGTATTGTCATCTTAGTATTTTCTGATCCACAAACATGAGATGTCTTTCCATTTATTTAAGTCTTTAATTTCCTTCAACAACGTTTTGTAGCTTTCAGTATATAAATTCTTCATCTCTTTCATTAAACTTATGCCTATTTATTCTTTTTGATGATTTTGTAAATGAAATTTTCTTAATTTCACTTTTGTATTGTTCAATGCTAGTGTACAGAAATATGATTGATAGTTGTATATTGATCTTGCATCCTACATCTTTGTGGAACTTTTTTATTATTCCTAATAGTTTTCAGTGGATTCCTTAGAATTTTCTGTATACGAGATCATGTCATCTGCATGGTTTTACTTCTTCCTTTCCAATCTGATGGTTTTTATTTCCTTTTCTTGCCTAACTGCCCTGGCTAGAACCTCCAGTACAGTGTTGATTGGAAGTGGCAAGAGTAGACATCTTTATCTTGTGTCTGGTTCTTAGGGAGCCATCAGTCTTTCACCATTAAGAATGATGTTAGCTGTGAGCTTTTCATAGATATCCTTTATTAGGTTGAAAAAAGTCCCTTCTATTTCATAGTTTGTTGAAAAAAATTTTTTTTTCAGTCATGAAAGGGTGTTGGATTTTTATCAAATGCCTTTTCTGAGTCCATTACGATAATCATGTCACTTTTGTTTTTTCTTCTATTGGTATGGTGTATAATGTTAATTAATTTTCAAATGTGAAACCAACCTTGCCTTTCTGGGATAAATCCTACTTTGTGTGTAATTCTTTTTGTGTGTTGCTAAATTTGGCTTGCTAGTATTTTGTTGAAGATTTATTAAGTTTTTATTTGGTATTTCCTAACTTTTTAATAGTGGATTAAGTATAATGTATGCAAGTACAATTAGTTAAATCATTGCATTTTAGCATTCACTGAGTGTTAAAGATAATCCATAAGGTCTTGACACATAGTGATTATATGTTGCTGAAGCAATGGATTTTGCTGAAGTATATATTTAAATCATATGCTACAAGACCAGTGTAAAGAGTGTCACTTAGCTAGTGAGACTAGCCAAAAAGTAAGCTTCCAAATCCCCAGATGCCTTTATTCTCTAATTTAGTTTTGTTAGGCATTTGGGGGCAAAACTATATGCTAGAGTTGCATACCTCATCTGAAGCCCGTTCCTTTCAGTGTCCAATTTTGGTACAGAGGCATATGAAAGCACGCTAAACACCTGTCCAAAATCGAGAAAAACTGAAAAGATTTAAAACATTATTGGAATCTCTCAAAGAATATCAAATGCGATCTGATTCAAGTTCCATAAAAAAAAATTTTAGAAACCTTTTTCCATTTCTTTCACATTCAGTCTCCCATAGGAACCCATATTTGAGGTCTTCTTTTTTCCCCCATTCTCTGCTTTTCTGTATCCATTCATTTTACCTTTTAGTAGAGAAACTGCACATTTGTGACCCGTAGGCCAAATTTGGTCTATGTGTGCATTTAATTTGATAAAACATTTTAAATACAAATTTAATTAGTTTGCAAGATTTATAAATTAGGAAATGACACATAAAAATCTATGTATCTGATTTCTCTTGAAAAATTTGAGTTCGAAAAAAAAAGAAAAATTGGAGTTTGGTAAAATGTTGCCTTCATTTTACTACTGGCTGGCAGTGAATAGTGACTGCCTCCTTCAAATATGATTATTTTCTTCTAGTTTGCTGCGGTCTTTACCATTCCCTATTGTATTACACATGGCCAATTTTACTATTTATGATACAGGCTTAGCCTCTGTAGATATTGGAATTTATGACATTTTAATGCTATCCTTTTTAATATATATTAACTACGCTCTCTCAGATTCCTTCCAATTCTGCAACTTTTTCTATTTATTTTACTGAATAGTATAACAAAAGTTCTGAAAGCCTCACAGGATCCCCTGAGCAATGTCTAGAGTCCAGAGATAAGCTATGGCCTTTTGGGCCCTATAAACATATTAAAATTCCTGTGGAGACCGCTATCTGATGAAAACAAAGGGGAAATCCAAACAACTGGTTACACTAACTTTGTACATGCAAGACCTGTTTCAGGGAAGAAAAGCCCATCTCCAAGAGAGAATAAAGGGGGAAAGTGGTGGGCAGTCTGTGCCTACTGCTGTTAGCTAAGTAGAGATTTACAAAATTGGGTCTTCCTGGAAAAAGGAAGAGGAGATAGGGAAAGAAAAGAGATATTACAGTAACATCAATAGGACCAATGAAAAGGAATTATAATGTCAATGACTTAACATAAATGACATACATACCTCAACTAATGAATTAAGAGCTGTTATTTTCTCTGGAAGTGGTTCCTGTAGGGTTATGTAAATCCTTAACTGTGGGGGAAAAAAAACACCTTGTGCTTATTTCAGTCTGTTTCTTTACTTGACCCTTTAAATCTTTATTTGTATTTCTTAAAGACCTCAATTATCTTAGAACAACTGGGACAACTTATAGTATTTAATGTTTACTACAATTAATCTTTCTAAAGCACAAGAACTCCTCACCCTCTTGGTTTTTTTAAGGGAAAGGGCAGAGAGAAAGAGAGAGAGAGAGGGAGAGAGAAAATCTTAAGCAGGTTCCATGCTGCGCAGAGCCCAACTCAGGGCTAAATCTCATGACCGTGAGATCATGACCTCAGCTGAAATCAAGAATCAGATGTTTAACCAACTGAGCCACCCACCAGGCACCGTCTCCATCCTCTTCAGTAGTGACCAATTCAGTTAAAAGGTCAACCTAAAAACAAGACTACATAAATCAAAAACTGCATTTGGAGTACATGTACATGTTTGGGTTACTGGATTACACTTCAGTAATCCTCTACCTAACAAGAGAAAGTAGCAATATGTATGTGATTCACAAAATAGAGTGAAGGCTGGTTTCCTAAACACGATTCTATATTCATAATTATATAATTGGCCTCAGTTTCTTTTTAACCAGTACTCTGTAAAAAAAAAAAAAACAAAAAAACAGACCTACTTAATAATAATAATTAATTCTTGATTGGTTACACTATTATGATGTCAGATAGAACCCAATAATTTGAACCAAAGTAGGTTAGCATAATACACTTCAATGAAGTCACTATAGTATATAGAAGAAAATTATATTTTATCATTTATTCATTTGTGTTCTTACTTCAAGACTATTTGTTAATATTTGAAATGTGGAGAAAAGAAAACAGTATGTATAAACACAATTATATACAGACTCAGAACAGTTAATAATATGAAGTTCTTAGTTTGTCAAAATGAGCAATCTTTTAGAATTTCTAAAAGAAAGATTTATTTCATCCCAAGTTAGGACAGCTTCCCAGGATGCACAATCATCATAGAGAGTGCTCCAGGGAAGGAATATTTTGTGTAGGGTCTACATAAAAAGTTACAAATCATTAGATAAAAGACATTCCAGAAAATTACCTAATCTTAAGCTTTTGGTACATGCAGGGCTGTATGACCTTAATCTTATGGGAACCAGGGAGGTTTTTGTTTTGCTTTTTTAAACTCTTTATGAATGAAATGCTCTTTTTTAGGTTGTTTGTAAACAAAGCAGATGTACAATGTGTACTCAAGGCAGAAACAGAGCCCATGCTTTGAGATTTTGCTGACTCTGGTAAATGTATGGCTTCCCTGAGAGCCTGTGAGCAGGACACAAAGACTGGAAGTTGAGGATTCCCTTTATTGTATCAACTCCTGACCTACAGTAAAGCCCCAGTAAATGTTGGCTGTAATTTTTACAATCATCACTAATATTGTCTTCTATAGGGCTCTTTACAGTGCCTTGCCTCACAGGCACCTGAAGTTTAGAATACTGGACCCTTCCCCTTCCCCTCCCTGCCTTTAGCATACATTTGGCCAAATCTTCCTCTTACACAACTGGACACAGATGGTTGTTGGACACCTATCATTTTCCTACTGTCCGAACTGGTTTTTGAAAACCCTAAAATAGCAAATCTTGTTGGCTGCAAACCCCAGGGACAACAATTGTGTAACAGCTAATGCCTTGCCCCATTTTTCCTGTTCCAACTCATGTGCCCTGTTCCCCAGTACCAGTCAAAGGTGCATTAGATTTCGTATCTAACCACAAATTCTCATCAACCTAGAAATCTTAGTTTATCTACAAAGAAAACGAGCTGGTGAGAAAAGGGAGATTCCCTTCATTTAACATTCAAAGAACTACAAAACAAACAAACAAACAAACAACACCTCACCTGCAAGGTGAGCCTACTGAAACGGGAGTATAGCATACTCAAAATTCTACCCAGTTACTGGACAATGACCTTCGAGCCACTCCTGCTGCTGCGAGTACGCTACAACTGCTGCCCTTCTTTCAGAGTCCTTACTACATTCCCTCTTCCTTTGCTCTCCCAACTCTTTCCCAGACTTCCGTTCGAACTTCCCGGGCAAAACAGAACCCACCAATCACAAATGTCTTTCCTAGGGCCACGCCCCCATCGCCCCCTCTGGGAGCCGAGTCGGATTTCGTGCACACCCCTCCTTCCCTTACGCACGCTGCGCGCGGACGTCGGCCTCTGACGCCGTCGTCGCCCCCGCGCCGAGTCCCGCCCGGGCCGCTCCCGCCGACCGTTGGGCGGCCTGCCGATGTCCCTCCCTCAGGACCTCCCCCCACCCCTGAACTGCTCTCGCGGCAGCGACCCATGTGGGAGTTCAGGCTCCTGCGGTCGCCACCGCTGCTGCTCCTCCTGCCGCAGCTCAGCCTCGGAATCGCCGCGTCCCGCTCGCAGGCCGAAACCATGAACCTGGGCGGCGGCAGCGGTGCGCCGTTCTCCCCGTCGGCGGAGGGGCGCCGGCCGCAGTGCCTGCAGCTGTCCACGGTGCCGGGAGCTGACCCGCAGCGCAGTAACGAGTTGCTCCTGCTGGCGGCGGAGACAGCCGGGGAGGGACCGGAACGGCGGGCCCTCCCTGGGGACCGGGCGAAGGAGGAGCCGCAGCCAGCGCCCCAGCATCACGTTCTCTATTTCCCGGGGGATGTGCAGGTAACCTGGGGCCTGCCTGGACACCTGTTCCTTCCTCGTGTGCATATGCGAATGCCCCCATTTCCCCCTCGTATTAGTGCGCGGTTCCTTGCCTGTCCTGAACACACCCACACATGCGCTCACGGCGTGGCTCTTCCGTTACTCCACGAAATCCAAAACCGCCCCTGCCACACCCCTGACCCTGTGCTTCTGGAGCCCCAGAGGGAAGGTGTCCTTGGAGGGTTACGACCTCGAAAGAGCCAGCTGTTTAGGCTTCGATGGGGTGGAATTTGAGACAGAAGGAATGAGACACATAATATATATCCATTCTATAACTTGGTTTCTCGGAAGTGTATGTGTGTGTGTGTGTTAGACAGGAGACAGGAATGACTTGTAAATTAACTTAGCACTTTAGGGTTCCGAAAACGCTGACAGTAATTAAAAAGCAAGCAAGTAAAAAAATAAAAAAATAAATAAATACAAGGGTATGACACTTTCAGTTACCCTAGAAAGGGAGGGTGGGTGGAAGAAAAGGGACAGTAATTAAGCATGTCAATATTTTGATGATCACCTAAATTCTTTACTTTTGTTTTTGTATGTGATCTTATCTTAATTATTATTTTTATAGCTTCAGGTAAATATCTGTGGCTATTTTGTCCTGGAATGCCGGGTCTTAATCTGGATCTTAACTCAGAACCGCGTCGTCTAATACACTAGCCATTAGGTATATGTGGCTGTTTAAATTAAATAAAAAATCCAGGTTCTCAGTCACACTAGCTACATTTCAAGTGCTCAGTAGCACCTAAGGTTTGTGTGTTTCCTAATGGACAGCACAAATACAAAGCATTTCCACTGAACGTTTCCATCATCATAGAAAGTTCTGTTCGGTAGTGCTGATGTAGACAGCATGGCTTGTCTGGGCAACATGGCTAGATAGGTTTCTTATACCATGAAACAATATTACTTTATTGTTTTTGAAATTGATGCTTTAAATGATATAGTTACAAACTTTGTGCCTTGTGTCGAGTAATGGTTAAGATATATGTAGTTTTTTCTCTCGTTCTTAAAACAATTGACTAGTCTAATTGACTTCTAATAAAAACTCTGAAAAAACTAGTATTTAGATTTAAGACAAGATACTGAATTTACTTAATTGATGCTCTGTTGCTCAGTTTGGGAAAATAGCATGGCAATGCTGACAGCAGCGACTTCCAGAGATTTGAGGACCAGCTACTGTGTGCATCATAATGATGATGATGATGGTGATGATAGTAATGGATAGTAGATAGTAAAGGATAGTAACTAACCTTTCTTGAGTACCTATTAAATGTTTATAAAGTGTACCAGCCAGAATACAGTATCTTCAGATGAGGTCTAAAAAGTGCTAAATACACTTAGAGTAATACCTCCTTTCGTTTTGACATTATTCACTTCCTAATGTAGCCCGAGATTCCATTAGCTTTTTGGACAGTGATATAGTGTTGATTTATGCAGAATATGAAGTGCTTTAAAAACTCAGGTCCTTTAGAGAAGAATAGGATAATGCATCAAAAGACTTTGAGGCCAGATTGCCTAGGTTTGAACCCTGATTCTGCACTTTTTAGCTATGAAATCTCTGGCCAATTGCAGCTACCTCAACTATAAAATAGGAGTAATAATTTAGAAGGTATCAGTGAGGACTAACTATATGAATACCTAATGACTGACAGTTTCTTCTCATCTTTCTGATGACCTTTTTTATTATTGGGCTACCCTTGGGCTCAGTTTGTGAACTTTTCTACTCTACCTTTATTCCTTTAGTAATCTTTCAGTCTTGTGGTTTTACATACTATCTGTACTCTGATGACCTTCAACACTTTTGTATGTAGCCTAGATTCCTGGAACTTTGGACTTACCAGTCACCTGCACAATATTGCCTTTTGGATATTTAATAGATATCTCAAACATATCTCAAAGCAAACATGAATCTTTGCTTTTAAATCTGTTCTTCTTGCAGTCTTCCCCATCTCAGTTAATAGAATTTTTTTTAGTTGCTCAAGTTAGAAACTTTGAAGTTATTTTTTAGTAACCTCTCTTTCACACTTCATATCTCACTCAATCAACAAAGTTGCTTCTCCTCCTAAATGTATCTGGAAGTGATCAGAATTATCAATTTGAAATGTAAGTCAAATCATGCCATACCACTGCTCAAAACTCTCCAATAGTTTTCCATGTCACTCAGAGTAAAAGCCAGAGAACTCTTGATGGTTTGTATGGCTCTTCACTATCTTTACGTTTTCCCATTCTGTTGCTTTCCTGTCTCCTTTTTCTGTTTTACTCTGCCATAGCCACACCAGCATTCTAAATGTCATTCATGGTAGCCATACTTCACCCCAAAAGCTTTGCACATACTGCCTGCAACAGTATTCTTCCAGATACCTGTAGGATTCATTACGTCATCTGTCTCAAGGCTGCTCAAAAGTTGCCTTCACAATGAGGTGTTTTCTGACCAACCTATTTAGTAATCATATATATGCACAGGATTTCTGTCAGTTTTTCTCTTTTATTTTTATCCATTTCATTTACTGTATTAGTTAGTCATTTTGTTTTTTACCTGTCTTCAAACACTACAATGTAAGCTTCATGTCTGTTTTCTTCACTAATATGTTTTATGATGCTTACTGACTGGCATGTTGTAAATATTCAGTAGATAATTTTTTGAATGAAATAAATGAATGAATATATGTAAGTTGCTTTGAGCAATGCATGATGAAGTGCTTGATAAATCTTGGCTATTATTATATGAAATGCTTTTGGGCTAGATTTTCTCATCTGTATCTTTGTACTTGATTCTTCTGAGCCTAATGTTTATCTCTATGAAATTTACGCTGTTAAATACAGCTCAGCTCTTTTTATTGATCCTTTTATAGAACCATTATTTTGCTTTGTATCATACATAGATTAAATAAGCATTCTTTCTGTATCTTTATTCTTAATTTGGATAAGTACTGAACAGAATAGGGCCAACAGAACTTTGTAGGGTACCATTAAGAGCTTACCTTATGTTAACACAGATTTGGTATCATTTGGATCTGATGGTCCATGTAATTTAAAATTTTAATTATCATTACTTTGTTGATGTTCCTTTTGCAATCATTTTGTCCTTTTTTATTCTATACGTTTTATTTTCTCATATGAATTAACAGATGAGATGAGAACATAGTAATTCATATTTCTTTAGGTGCTCTGATTTTGGAGGGGGAATCTATTTTTTTTTTTAGTAGACACTTTCCAATTTTCTTGAGTTCTCTTGCTTTGTGAAGCCTCAGGGTGTAAAATTATACTTATCTGTCTCTTTTAAGTATAAGCTTACAATTTGATGAATTTTGACAAATGTTACAATTATGTAACCAACATCACAATCATGTTATACAACATTCCATCACCCTAAAAAGTACCCTTGTGTCCTACTTCTGTCAGTCTCTTTTCTCAGCCCCAGGCAACTAGTGATCTGCTTTCTTTCACTATAGTTTTGCCTTTTCTAGATTTTCAATAATTTGGAAGCATAGTATGTAGTCTTGTATCTGGCTTCTTTCAGTTAATATATAATGCTTTTGAAATTCATTATTATTGTTGCCTGTATCATTAGTATGTTCCTTTTTATTACCAAGTCGTTTTCTGTGTATAGATATACAGTTTGTTTACTCATTCAGCACTTGGTGAACATTTGGTCATTTCCAACTGTTAAAGAAATTTTGTTTTCCTAAAGGCTAGGATACATAGTATGCCCTACGTATGTCCTGGTGAGTAGAAGACTCACTCCTTTACTATTTACACTACTACCACACTCACAGTACTTTTGAAACCTGATATGTGGGGTTTTTCCCCATACCAGGTGATCCTCTCTGACACTAGCTGGATATCCTACAGTTCAATTCTGACAGTATCTACCTGGAGTTATTGTCACATTTCATAAGTTAAGGACTGAGTCCCACAAGACTGCTCCCTCCACTTCAGATGCCCATCCAAGTCCCAGGTTGTCACCTGTACTGCTGACCGACTGGCTATAAATTGGGCTTCCCATGACCCCCTCCATGGGTTCAGTTAATCTGCAGGAGCAGCTCACAGAATTTATGGAAACAGCTTACTTACTGTTTACCCACTTATTATGAAAGGATGTGATAAAGGATACAGATGAATATCTAGATGGAAGAGATGCATAAGATAAGGTATGTGGAAAGGGGTATGGAGCTTCCATTCCCTCTCTCAGTGCACCATTACCCTAGGACCTCCATGTGTTCACCAGCCTAGAAGCTACCCAAACCCATATTTGGGGATTTAAAAAAAAATTTTTTTTAACGTTTATTTCTGAGAGACAGATAGACAAAGCGTGAGCAGGGGAGGGGCAGAGAGAGGAGAACAGAATCTGAAGCAGGCTTCAGGCTCTGAGCTGTCAGCACAGAGCCCAATGTGGGGTTTGAACTCACAGACCGCAAGATCCTGACCTGAGCCGAAGTCGGATGCTTAACCAACTGAGCTACCCAGGAGCCCCATATTTGGGAATTTTTTTTTTTTTTTTTTTTTTTTTTTTTAAATGGAGGCTTCATTGCATGGTCATAATCAATCATTAACTCCATTTTCCAGTCTCTCAATTGAGAATGGAGAGTGGGACTGAAAGTTTCAAACTTCTAATCATGCCTTGGTCTTTCTGGTTGACCACTTCCTATCCAGGAGTCCACCAAGAGTCATCTCATTAGAGCAAAGATGTTCCTGTCACCCAGGAAATTCCAAGGGTTTTAGGAGCTCTGTGCAAGGAGCCAGGGACAGGTGTGTGTGTGTGTGTGTGTGTGTGTGTGTGTGTGTGTGTGTGTGTGTGTATTCTATTATTTTGCACTTGATCATATACTCTGGGGTTTCCTGTGCTTCTTGTTGGGCAGCCTTCTTAGGCTATTATGGTCCTTCTAGCTTGCTTACTTGGGATGTCCACTTTATGCTCAATAAAGATGTCCCCTTCCCCCATTTTTGATGGAAGTACAGCTCGTATCCCATATAGTTATCCATGCTCTGGTGTAAGAATAGTTCGCCTAGCTTAAAACTTTATCTTGAATGTCTCCAAACTATTGGAGACACATGCATGTCAAGCTTTCCTAAAAATCTTTTGTACTTTTACTTCAATAGCATTATGGGGTGGGCCTGTAAGTTTTTGCAGGTCAATCTACCTGTGAAATAACCACCTCTTAATTGCTCCAAGACATTCTTTTGCCACTTGTCTCACTGGTGATGAAGAGAAGCATGCCCCACTAGAAGCATTCCCCCTTAAAAGGTAAATAAGTGCATTGCCTTCCCAACTGGGATGAAAATTCTCAAAAGAAAATGCTCTCTCCCTGCAGTCTTTAGCCTTTTCTGTAGATTGGCCTTGTTTTAATAGCCTGAGTTGCAGAACCAGCTCTGGCTACCTTTAGCAAGTCCTATTGGGATGTCTCTTTTTAGAATATGGGAGTACTTATCCATTGTTTTGAGAGCTGCGAAGGTTTTGACACAACAGTAACCATCCTGTTCTTATGTTTTATGTTTTAGTTTTATGCATTAAAAGCATTTTCCCCCTCTGATCATGTAACCTGGGACTAATCAAAGAAAATACCAAGTTTTTAGATTTACCACCTCCTATGTGGTAAATTGTGAGAATTGTAAAATCTTGAGTTCATTTTGGCTCATTAACTAAATAACTATATAATATAATAGCTGTAGTTTCTAGGATCTCCATTTCCTTAGCTATATAAAGGATTTAGATAAGCCCTTTCAGATCTAAGCTCCTATTTTAATTATATGTCACAAATCAATATGCAGAGTACAGTAGTAGAATCCATAAAAAATTAAATGATAGCCTTCTGGGAATTAAAAGTTTTTACATGTATGACAAAATTGTCAACATTAATGAGATTACAAACTGTTAAGAAGGACTTGAGCATCTGGGAAAATTATCAAAGGACATGAAACCGAGAACAGAAGAAGAGAAAGAAAATTGCCAATAAACATAGAAAAAAATTCAACCTGATTAGGAATCAAAACATGCAAGTTAAAAGTAAGCTATTTTGGGGTGCTTGGGTAGCTCAGTTGGTTAAGCATCTGACTTTGGCTCAGGTCATGATCTCACAGTTTGTGAGTTCGAGCCCATGTCAGGCTCTGTGCTGACAGCGCAGAGCCTGGAGCCCACTTCAGATTCTGTCTCCCTCTCTCTCTGCCCCTTTCCTGCTCATGCTCTCTCTCTCTCAAAAATAAACAAACGTTAAAAAAAAAAAAAAAAAAAAAAAAAAAAAATATATATATATATATATATATATATATATATATAATAAAAGATAAAAGTAAGATATTTTATCATAGTAGAAATTTTTTAAAAATTGATGCTAATAGCCACTGTGGGTAAGGATGTGGGTAAGTTCTTATATACTTCCAGTGGAATGTAAATTGATATTAATCTTTTTATGGAAAGTCTAATAATTATGATGCAAATCTATATTTATGATATGGAACCATGCCTGTAATATATTTTTAAGTGAAAACTATATGCATAAGCTTGTTGAGGGAGAAATAAAGAATGCTCTTTTTTTTAAATGTTTATTTTGAGAGAGAGAGAGAGTGTGCATGTGTGCAAGCGTGCAAGGGAGGGAGGGGCAGAGAGAGAGGGAGAGAGAATCCCAAGCAGGCTCCGTGCTGTCAGCGTAGAGCCTGACTCTCCACTCAGTCTCAACAACTGCGATCATGACTTGAGCCGAAATCAAGAGTTGGACGCTTAACTAAGTACCTAGGTGCCCCAAGAATGCTCTCTTATATATGTATTTGTATATGTGTATGTATACTAAAGAAAACTGGAATGCTAGACTCCAAAGGTTTAATAATGATTACTTCTAATTGATAATTTTATGGAGGATTTTTCTATCTTCCTTATGCCTTTGCATATAGACAATTTTTATAGTGAGTATTTTATTAGTTTTAGTTTTTTAATAGAAAATATATGCATATTGTTAAAAATTCAGTTTCTTTAAGGTTATACATTGGTAAGTAAATCTCCTTTTCATCCCAGTCTCTCCAATCTCCCATTTCTCTTCACCAAGGCTACCATTGTTACTGATTTATATGTCCTTCCAGAGACATTTTATGCTGATGCAAACTTTTTAAAAAAAGCACAAATGGTAGCATAGCATACAGTGGATTTTTAGCTCTTATTTTACAACCCGTGTTAGTACTCACACATGTCTATTCTTTTGAAACAAATAACCTTATACATACTTAATTATTCATGCATATATGCAAGTATGCCACTGAGATAAATTCCTAAAAGTGGAGTTACTAGGTCAAAAGAGAAGTTCATTTAAAATTGTTTCACATAGGGGTGCCTGGGTGGCTCAGTCAGTTAAGCATCCAACTTTGGCTCGGGTCATGAGCTCATGGCTCGTGAATTCGAGCCCCTCATGGGGTTCTGTGCTGCCAGCTCAGAGCCTGGAGCCTGCTTTGGATTCTGTCTCCCTCTCTGCCCCTCCCCCACGCATGCTCTGTCTCCAAAAATGAATAAACGTTAAAAAAATGTTTTTAGTTCTAAAATTGTTCAACATCTATGGTTTATGGCTGTTAGAAAACAAAGGCAAATCACAACTCTGTTTCTCTTTTTCTCACATCGTGTATCCAGTCAGTCAGCAAATGCTATTGACTCTACTTTCGAAATACGTTCAGAGTCTGACCACTTTTTACTGCCTTCATTTCTACTACCACTTTTATTCAAACTACCTTCTTTTCTCAGGATTATCCTTCAGTAGCCCCCTACTGGTCTCCCTGCTTCAACTCCCGACCCTTCAACATAGGAGCCAGAGTAATCATTTCAAGACATAAATTATTTCAGCCCTCTGTTCCAAACCCTACCAAGCAAAAGCCAGAGCCCTCATACCTCCCCTCCTCCCCAACAATCTCTCTGACTTTGACTTTTCTATTTGTTTCTGATACGGAGCTACGCTAGCCTCATTACTGTATCTTGGCTCTACCAAACATGCTTCCACTTCAGGGCCTTTTGTGGTTGCAGTTCCTTATGCCTGAATTGTCATGATTCACTCCCTTGGTTCCTTCTGTTGCTTCTCAAGTAGCCGCCTTATTGGAGACCACCCTGTGTTTTAAATAAGAATCTTCCACCCTCTCCAAAGCCTTGTATTCTTTTTGCCCTGCTTTTTAAAAATTTTATTCCATTGCACTTAACTACCATCTAATGTTTTGTGCCGACTACTAGCCGCTTATGGCTATTGACCACTTGAAATGTTAGTCTAATCAAGGAATGAAATTTTTAATTATATTTAACTTTAAATTGAAATCTAAAAACTGATACTCAGTTCAGTTCCTAGAAAACTTTTAAGTATATTTGAACAACTTGGATAAATGAGTCTACTTTTTTGACTGTAAATTTTACGAAATCTAAATTCAGATCTAGTATTTCCAATGAAAATTCAGCATCCAAATTGAGATGTGCTATAAGTGTAAAATACACACTGGATTTCATAGACTTTGTAAGAAAAAGAAATGTAGTAATCTCTCAGTAGTTTTTTATAATGGTTACATGTTGAAATTATAATATTTTACACATCTTGGGCTCAAAATACATTATTAAAGATAGTTTCACCTGTTAACTTTTTACTTTTTAAAATGTAGCTACTAGAAATGTGTGGCTCATGTTATATTTCTGTTGGACAGTGTTACTCTGTTTACTTACACAGTAGTTTATTGTGTATCTCTGTACTAGAATGTGAGCTCCATGTGGGCAGGGGTTTAGTCTGTTCTGATCCATACCCAATCAGTAGGTATCCAATAAATTTCATAAAATAAATGAATAAATCTGAATTTCCTCTTTTTTTAAAAAAGCTACTATGAATACAAATTAAAAGGAAAACAAAATTTATGTGCATATCCTAGAACCTGAGCAAAAAGTTACTACTATATATAGAATGCTTATAAATAAATAAGATCCAAATAAAAAAGGGCCACAGTTATGAACAAACACAAGTAGAAATCCAGGTCGTTAATAAATATATAAACAAAGTTTCAACTTCATTCAAATTTTCAACAAATCCAAATTGGAATAAGCTATCCTTTGCCTAAGAAATTGCACAAAGATAGAAGAAAAATTATACATATCTCTCTGGAAGACAGTATTGTAGTCTGTATAACTAATCTTAAATTATGGATATTTTTTTACCCTGTTTTTCCATATCCAGGAATTTATTTTTAAAGAGATAATCACAGATATATAAAAAGATGTTTCTATTAACATCCATTGCAGCTTTGTACAGATGAAACCTTGAACAATGCAGGGGTTAGGGGCACTGACCCCCACATAGTTGAAAATCTACATATAACTTTTGATTCCCCCCAAATTTAACTACTAATAGCCTACTGATTAGAATCAGAAGCCTTACTGATAATGTAAATAGTCAATTAATGAATATTTTGTATATGTATTATATGCTGTATTCTTACAATAAAGTGACATTTTTCTTAAGGAAATGTTATTAAGGTGGCATCTGGCTACTCAGTAGGTGGAACATGCAACTCTTGATCTTGGGGTTGTGGTTCGAGCCCCACATTGGGTGTAGACATTACTTAAAAATAAAATCTTTTTTTAAAAAAGAAAATGTTATTTAAAAAATCATAAGAGAAAATACATTTACAGTATATGTATAGGAAAAAACTTGCTTATAAGTGGACCTTCACAGATTGAATGCATGTTGTTGAAGGGTCAACTGTATGTAATACAAAAATGAAATCAAATTTAGCATTCAGTTCATTCCAGTAGTCCAAAGAGGGGTGGGGTTCAGGGTAACAGCTTTAAAGGGAAAATATTTTTAAAGTTCTGTCTTGGTCAAAAAGTCTGCTTAATAAACCAGTTTTTATTTTCAGTTAATATGTTAGGAGTAGGAGATTGTATGTATACTAAATAACATTTAAAATTATTTATAATGCTTTTAAGGTAAGTTTTATTTTTAAATTTCTACTGTGCTATTTAGCTGTATCTCATAACCCTGTCTTTTGATGGTTTTGGGGTTTAAACTGATTAAATGATTTGTTTAAAATTCTATCAGAAAGTAATGACATATTTATAGTTTTCATTTCTGGTATGTTAACCATGGGTCGGTCATATAACATCCCAATTTTCTCCACAATAAAAATGGGAAACTATTTTGTGGAAATAATTTTATGTAAATGTGTATTTAATGCTTGTTTCATCTTTCTTACCTTTCAGAATTACCATGAAATTATGACTCGTCATCCTGAGAATTATCAGTGGGAAAACTGGAGTCTAGAAAATGTGGCCAACATTTTAGCCCACCGGTTCCCCAATAGTTACATTTGGGTGATAAAGTGTTCTCGAATGCATTTGCACAAATTCAGCTGCTATGATAATTTTGTGAAAAGTAATATGTTTGGTGCTCCAGAACACAATACTGACTTTGGAGCTTTTAAGCACCTTTATATGTTATTAGTTAATGCTTTTAACTTAAGTCAGAACAGTTTGTTATCAAAGAAGAATGTGAAAGATTTGAATCAGGACTCCAAAGCATCTAATTGTAGATCCAGTTCTTCTCACACTACTAATGGTTGCCAGGGAGAAAAAGAGAGGACCTGTGAAAAGTTTGATGAGTCTGCCATGAGTTTTTATCCACCATCACTAAATGGTGCTTCTTTTACTTTGATCGGATTCAGTAAAGGTTGTGTTGTTTTGAATCAATTGCTTTTTGAATTAAAAGAAGCCAAGAAAGACAAGAACATAGATGCTTTTATCAAAAGCATAAGAACAATGTACTGGCTGGATGGTGGTCATTCCGGAGGAAGCAATACTTGGGTTACTTATCCAGAAGTCTTGAAAGAATTTGCACAAACAGGAATTATTGTTCATACCCATGTAACACCTTACCAAGTATGTGATCCAATGAGATCTTGGATTGGAAAGGAGCACAAGAAATTTGTTCAAATACTTGGAGATTTTGGTATGCAGGTGACTAGCCAAATTCATTTTGCAAAGGAAGCTCCTTCCATAGAGAATCACTTCAGGGTTCATGAAGTATTTTGAGACTACAAGAACATTAATGTCCTTGTTCAGTGGAAGAGCAGAAGCACTTTGAGTGTTATAAATTCAGGTAGTGAGATCTAATTCATAGATGCACTGTCAGTTTTTCGGGGGCGGGGGGGCGGGGGGAGGAAGCACACATTCCTAAAGAGTGTAATGTGCAATAGTATTCCTTGCTCGTGAATGTGAACAGTTTTTAATTTGGATTGGGTTAGAATTAGTTCATTTGAAAAGTAAAAGGTGATTTGTGATAACCTTACAAGGAGATACAAGACCCTTAGGAATGAAAGTTATGATATAGTCCTTCTAAAAGGTAATGAAAATTGTTATTGTTGGAAATAGTTTATTTTCTGAGTACTAATGTTTGGAACTAATTTTGGTGACACTAACGGTAATTAGCTATTTTGGCACTCAAAACTCCATTTTTCTTCAAATAAAGCAAAGGCACACTGATGTTTTCCATAATTCTGGAATAACTATATCCTGCCTCTCCTGTTTTATAAACTCATAGTCATCCTTTAATGTGCCACCAAGTGTTTTTTTTCTTGAAAGTCAAAATGTATTTGTTTCCACATTTCCAAAAACATGTAGTAATGTACAGTTGGTTTTTAAAAACATTACACTTAAGCACCGTGGCTTTTAGATAAGACATTTTGGACTTGACTCTTGGCCAAAAACCAGCTCTTTGGCAAAATTGTTTTAATTAGAACATAATTAGGTATACTGCGTAAAAATAGACTACAAATTTAAAATCTTTTCATCATATCAGTCTTTTGAAAGAGATCAACTTAGGTGAAATAAATATATAACACTCGATTTGTTACTGCTCTATTGAAAAGGAGGCAGATTCTATACATCTAAGTCAGTGTTTCTCCAGAAGCTTGATTTTGTCTGCCAAAAGAAAGCAGCTCTCTTTGGCCAAAATGCAAAATTATATTGCTATAAGAAAAGTTACAAGGGAAAGTTTGAAGACACAAATGATTTAGTTTTGGCTCAAAAACTGAATTTGCTTAACACTGCTACATAATTTGGGTGAGGTTTCCTTCTGCCTGTTTTTCTTGACCTAGATAAATACATTTTGAGAAACCAAGATCTAATGAGTGTCAACTAACACTGACAGCTGTATGATCACAATAAAAGGTGAGCAGTCACTTTTTTATTGCTTATTAATAATTAGCTTTTGCAGGTCATGAAATAATTAAGCAGGCATTGCCGCTTTCAAATTGATAAAAAAAGATACTGAAGCTTAATATCTTAATAACCCAGAGGACCTAAATTTATAAAATACAGAATTAAAATGTTAATCTCTTGGTTTCTTCCCAGACTTATATTTTAATGACTCTATAATACATTCCAAATATTCAAACTTATAAGAATTCTTGCTCACCAAATGCTTAGAAATGACATCCCTTAATTGTATAAAGTACAGAATAGTATCTCAATTTTTTTTAAGGACAGGTTAGTTTATGTTGGTTCAATTTCTTTACCGGCTTTTAAGACCAAAAATTCCCAGTAAGGAAACCAGCAACCTGATTCTAGCATTTTATTACCTAATCTTAAAGTATCATGATTGATCGGATGGCTTCTTTCAATGTTTAATAATCCTTGGTTAAATTCATGTGTATCTAATGTTAAGTAGCTAAGTTACTGAATGCACTACTGAGGGGGAAGGAAAAGCACTTATTTCACAGGATTAGGTAAAATGGAAAAAAGACTTTTGTAGAAGGATTTATTTTAAAAATCTGAGATATTTAAAAATCTGGGTTCTTTAGCTATCTAGTCATATGACTGCTTAATTATAATTGTTATGTGTTCAATGGATGTTAAGAATAACTCACTGGACACCTGGAACTGCCATTGCAACAGGATGAGAGTGTTGAAAGTAGAAATATTTTCTTGAATGAAAATATATTCCAGCTGATCCATATTCAAATATTTATGACTTCCAATTTGTTCTTTCTCTACATTTGTTTAAAACTATTGTAAATGTTAGTGTATCCTTTTGGATTGTGCCTTTGTGTTTGTGTCATGAGAATCAACTGAGAAGTCATATAGATAATGTGAAAGTTGTTACCGCCACAGCATGAATGTACAATTGTATTAAATTTAATCCAGAGAAGTCTGTTTGGATGTGCTTTATGTTAAGAGATTGGTTAAAATTTAGATTGTTACTTGGAAGGAAGCTATTTCTATCCACTTTGCTAGTTTAGGTTTGTATATGTCTTCATTAACCTTCCATGTCTTTTCATATGAGCAACTTTGAGTCTTTCCTGTAAAAATACATTTCTTCTCTCCTTTAAGTTGCCCCACAAAAGTTTGCTTTATTTCCATTTTTGCTGAATTTCTTGTGGAAGAAAAACTCAAGTAAGTAGGTTTTTCCTTTCATGTGCTAATAATTTCAGGTATATGTATTTCTTGTGCTCTCCTTAAGAGTCTTAGTTAAAATATGGTGTGATCTGCTTTTCATTTCACCCATGTAATGACATATATAAGCACCCACCCAGGCAAGAAAGATCTAGGCTCGGACAAACCAGTCTCAAGCATTTGAGTATGGAAATGTGTAATAGACTAAGGCTTCAAAGTGAAAATATGAAACAAAAGGTAGTATTTTTAAAAGAGCTATTCTGTTATACTTCATTTAAGGGCCTCAGAGGATACGATCGACACATAGGTAGACCTCATCTGTAAGTTCAGGTTGGTCTAGTAGCTCTTAGTGGTAGAGACAGGCAGTTGCTTAGGGTGGTCATTTTAGGATCCCATTTAATGGAGCTTTAAAAATAGAATACAACTTAGGCGTACTTAAAACACCAAACACTCAGCATGTGTGCTTGCAACAAGACTGAGGTAACAGCAAGGATGTGTGAGTGACTGCCGGTCGACTGGCTCCTCACCACGTCTGGTCTCAGCCCTGGAGGAAGGAGTCCCAGCAGCACAGCTCTGACCCCACGCATACCTGCACTCCAGCTTCCTGCATTTTGCTTTCCTTCAACTTCTCAGGTTCAGCTTAGATGTCTGTTGGCAACTTCAGATAGGTGAGAGAAAAGCCTCCTTACCAAGATTCTTTCCAAATGTTCCCATAGCCGCTCTTCAAAAGGGTGGAAAGATACAAAATAAGCCTTGTTGAATTTATTTCCCTTTTTAAAACTGTAAGTGACAAGTTTTAAATCAATTACTGAATAAGTAGAATTCCAATGTAATTATGTGCCAAGGCAAATACTGTTAGTGTTCATGAAAAACTAATACAGTCTAACACATGTATTTAAAAAAGTTGTTTTGAAAGAATGATAGAGGGGCCAAAAAAAAAAAAAAGTCAAGATATACAACTGCAGATTCCAGTCTGCCCACCTAAATTGTCTAACTTCTTCCCAAAGACAATCACTATCACTGGTTTCTTGTATATTCTAGCAGAGATAATTCTATACATATACAAATATAAATGTTTACTTACAGCAAACCTTTGTTTTACACAAACGGCAGTATACTATATCCATAGTTTCCAACCTTTTTCTCATTGAATTACTCATTTAATTACCTTGAAAACTTTCTTGCCAATACTACAATACCTCTGTCTCATTGTTTGACTGCATAGTATTCCATTTTCTCTTACACTCTGTTGTTTACTTGTTAGTCTTACTTTGTATCTATGTGGTAGATAGATATGTGTCTATATCTATGTCTATGTGGTACAGTGAGTGGTACAGTGACAAGTTTTGCTGACAGAGAAGAAAAATTCCTTTGTGTATCAGGTCAAGCCCCCAAACTGTAGTCAAAGAATAACAAGAGATGTGCTGCACCTAAGGGAGAAAGCGTGGAGAATTACTGACCTGGTCACCACAGCTGTAATTCCAGTTTCTGTCACAAGACTGGACAATCACTTAGGCGATGTGGATTGATAAAATGATTTCTAAGATCCCTTTCAGCAATAAAGTTCTAAGATTTGGAATTCCTGAGACGTTGCAGCTAACACATACTGTTTAATATGTTATATGTTAAAAATATCTCATTTGGTCTCAATCAGGTCAGCAAAAAAGATAAATGCAAAATTAAGACTCTAACATTAAAAAATATGACCAAGGAAATCATTTTAAAGTTTCCCTAAGGGTTCACTTCTAGTTTTGTAGGCATTATAATTTAATACTGCCACAAGAGCCACCCCAAATCTCAAAGCTAGCACCAGCCATCACTGTCCCTGCCCTGGAATTATCTCTGTAATTTTGTAGCAACCCTATAAAGTACAAGTTTAAAGATGAGGAAAAGAAGCTTCAGAAAGATTAAATTATTTAACTTGCCTAAGGTCACGCAGTGTGCTTCCCAAATAAACTGAATTAAAATGAATATTCATTGGGAAGATTATAATCTGTTTTACTTCCAAGTTTTCTACATGATTCTGGATATATACTTTGCACTGATTCTCTTTGTGTTGTTGTTTTTTTTAAAGAGGCAAAACCCAGGAGGTTTATTAAAGAGCTGAGCATAAATACTGTTCAAACTAACAGAGGTTTTTTTTTTTTTTCTTCCCAAAGGAAAAGGAATCATTAAAGAATTTCTTTGCTTAATCTAAGAACTAAAGATAATTAAAAAAAAACAACTAGTAATTAAATCAGGCTAATGTGACAATTGCTTTTCTAACAGACCGTCTTTTTACTTTTGTTGACCTGAGTAACTTCAATATCTCTTCCCAAAGGCACCTAGGGAGTTCAGAATGATTTTTTATATACTTTTCCATTATTTATCATAATGTTTTTTATACCTGAAATTAATCAAACTCCAAACACAGGATATGAACAGACGAATTACTTTAACAGAAAATTTTGTCCATAATTAAAACACACCAACTTGATGCACTCAGATTGCTTTAGATGAACACATTTGTGTTCTGTAAATATATCTGGTCTTTCTTCAATGAAATTGCAATATAATTACAAAGAATGGCACAGATCCACATACAATGGCTCATTGTCTTCAATGATGACAACATTATTGGGATCTCTCCTGTATTCTTAAAAAAAGAATTTTTCTCTTTAAAAAGAGGTGGAAAAGCATTTAGTGGGGAAAACTAATTGGGCTGAGATTTAGCTGTAAGTATAAATTAAAACAGATTTGAACATTTTCTGACGTTGAATAACTGAAAAAAGGGGCAGATCTGACTTACATTGAGTGCCAAAAAACCCCAGGATCAGATTAAACTTTTTGGACAAATCACAAAACCAATAATCCAAATTACTATCATTTAATCCAGTTGTTCTCAATCCTGATTATACATCAAAACAACCTATGAGGTCTACCAGATACAGATACTATACCAAACCCTAAACATACCGAATAAAGTCTACAAAGTTGGTGCCTAGACAACTATGTTTTAAAAAGCTCAAAGGAAAAATGTAGTAGACATCGTTGGTTGCTCATCTTCTTTTCCTAACCTGAATCCTAATTTTAAAAATTATCCATGCTGTCCGCATGTATACCTCATGTACCTCAGAGGAAGAGGATTCTACTTATAAGCTCCAGGAGACCCAGTTGTTCTAAGGGTTATTCCATACCGTTTCCCAGTGACTGGCTCAGCGGTAGACAGGTCTAAGCCACTTTAGATCAATGAGACCCTGGGAAAGCTTTTGCATATTAAGAGAAGGCCCTTGGAATCCAGCCTGACTTCTCCTCTGCATGTAAATGAAGAAGCACATGGCTCCAACTGCTATTGGCAATCATCCCGTGACCACGAGGGTAGCCAGCCTTAGGATGATGCCAATGCTGCATCTGAAAATGGGGGAAACAAACCTAGGTTCTTGGTGACACTACTGAATCACTGGATCAGAAATACTGAAGCCCGTTTATCAGTTGACTTCATGTATAATGATTCAGTATATTTTATTAAGTCATTTTATTTTTTTTTAAGTTTGAGAGGGAGACAGAGAGCACACAAACAGGGGAGAAGAACAGAGAGAGCACAAGCGGGGGAGAAGAACAGAGAGGGACAGAGCATTCCAAGCAGGCTCACCACTGTCAGCATGGAGCCCGATATGGGGCTCAATCCCACAAACAGATCATGACCTGAGCCACTTAACCGATTGAGCCAACCAATCTATTTTATTAAGTCATTTTAAGTTGGATTTTTAATTATTTGTATCTGAAAGCTAGAGTGGTCCCACCCAGTACAACATTCTTTCAACCTACTGTATTAAGTAGAAACCATATAAATACAAATTCATATTTAATCTATAAGTCTGAGATTGATTTATCTTTCCTATTTTAACAAAGAATCAATCTTTAAAAAATATTTTATATGTTATACTTTTCTAATATTTGAGTTGAACTGTATTGCAAAGTTAATATTCACTGCATTCACTTCATTATTTACTCAAAGTTTTTACTATAGGCTTTATCTTGAATGTGTAAGACCATTCGCCGTGCATAGAAGTCCCTGTATTCCTCTGGTAATTCAGACAGTGTTTTTAAAGCTCTGTCCAGAATTTGTGCAGCTCTTGATGCTGCCGTAGGGTCTTTGTTTCCATAGGTATCCGTTTTATCATAGCATTCAGACGGAAGGTGCTTCCAAAAAACATTCACTCCCACTCCAAACTCTTCAGAGATTACGTTATGGAACCATAAAGCTAGAGAAAGTTAAAAAAAAAAGAAAAAAAAAAAAACAAAAAAAAACAACCAAGTTAAAAATAAAACCTAGAGTAAAAAAAAAAAAAAAAACACACCAAAATGTCAGTGAAATATCACAAATTGCATATAGCCAATGTAAGAAATTCTTGTAACTAGATGCCTTCGTTAGCACACTCCCAGCTTTTAACAGAATCATTTTAACTTTTATGAACTGCCAACCAATTTAAAGTGTCAATAACACAACCCTACGTTTAAAACCTTTGGAAATAGCAATTTTCCCTTTTAACTTGAAAGACATAATAAAGTTGTATTTGTTTTGTAGTTCTGTAATTTGGGGCTATGTTTTGTGTTACTTGTTTACACTTCCTGAGTCCTACAACCACATCAAAAGTGTTTATTTTTTGTACACAGAACATTTCAATTATTTGAGGAGTATCTTTGACCTTTTCTGCCTCAGCACAGTACTTTTGTTCTCAAAGACTTCCTATTCAAGCTGCATATTTGGTTTTCTAACTTGCTTAAATTTGCATTCATTGTAGCCTCCTTAGTTTCATATTTCTAATTAAATTAATTATAATTTTCTTATATTTCTTTCAGCTCCTTTACAATATATAAAACTAAAGCACATATCTGGTGGTGGAGATGATGAGGAAACTTTGTCAAATGATATAGCTAATTAATTTTTCACTTCCTCTAGAACATTTCTTTGTTTTCCATTGAGTCTAAACATTTTCAAACTTACAGGTGCTATAGGAATATGAAAGCAACATCACAATATAATAAAGATGAAATACTAGTCACATCAAAAAATGTTTAATCTTGTGAATGGGAGAAAGTAAGATTTACAAGATGCTAAATTTTACAAACAAACTCATTCTAAGAGTGCTCTAGGAAAAACAAAGCTTAAAATATTTTGATTTGCAAAACTAGTTTCAAACATGGATTTAATCTTAATTATTCTTTCTTTAAGAATCTTTTTGCCTTATTCAGTATAACAGGAAAAAAAGCTAACCATTCTGTTAAATTTGAATGCAAAGATGGGGGTTTTGCTTTTATTTCAAAATATATGCAAATGTTCAGTATTTCTGGCTTTTTTTTTTTTTAACTTGTATATAGAATAAGGGAAAACTGCATAGCTCCTAACCATTGTCTAAAGATATAAAACCCCAAGATTTAAATAATGGCAATAGATTTAAAGACTAGTATGCTGGTTGTTTACAGAGAACATAAGGATAAATAAGTCAATGTATCAAATCAGTATTATGTTAAGGACATGGTAACAGGCCCCTTAGAGAATACAAAAATTACCAAAACATGGTTACTTATCCTCAAGCAGTGTATAATGTAGCCCCAAATGAAATCATCATATTAAAAAAAATTTTTTTTAATGTTTATTTTTGAGAGCGAGAGAGAGAGAGAGAGAGAAGGACAGAATATGAGTGGGGGGTGGGCAGAGAGAGGGAGACAGAATCTGAAGCAGGCTCCAGGCTCTGAACTGTCAGCACAGAGCTGGATGCGGGGCTCAAACTCAGGAACTGTGAGATCATGGCCTGAGCTGAAGTTGGACGCTTAACCGACTGAGCCACCCAGACACCCCTTATCATATTTTTACTAATACTTTTTTACTTAATTCTGTCCCTGAAAAAGAGGTATTAATGATTAAAAATATATTAAATATGGGAAATAGGACTATATAAACAGAATTTGTTAATGGACTCCTTTAATCTTAATTATGATTTTTTTATCTTCAGGTATTCACTTTTGAATAATTACAGATATTAATTACATCACTAACTACAACAACTAATGCCTATTTATTGTACAAAGAAATTAAGCGACGCTAATTCAGACCTTAGAATATAATGCACAAAAAAGACATCATAGGTGTTAAGATTATAATAATTTGATACTTAATAAAATTTCTAATCTCCTTTGGCTTTGAAATATATTTACCATTTCTTTGTAAATGCTTAAGTGACATAATTCTAAAATATATAAATATTTTAGAAATGAAGTGATTAAAAAGAACAAACTAATCTTTTCCCAGATATAAATCTATTGCTTGATGTCATTAAATAATTAAGAGTATTATATTAATTAATAATATATTTATAGGTTGCCTTTGAAAAACAAGATTCTTAATTTTATAAGAATTTGCTTAAGCATACTTTAAACACACATACACAGTTGTATATAAAAATCAACTTGTATAGGACAGAACATATAATAAATATACTTTTGTACTAAAAAAAATATCATATAATGGATGAGTGACAGAGTACAGAGTTTATAAACAGCAAATTAATGAGGTCTAGAAATCTTACCAGGAATGAATAATACATCTCCAGCTTTAAGGGAACATTCATACCTTCTAGCCTTGCAAAACAGTGGATATTTAGCTAAGTCTGGATTATCTATATTCAGTACTTCTGATTTAGTACCTGAAAAGTTGCAAAAAAGGATAATAAAGTTAGCAAAGTTAGCATTTCTTAAAAGGTAATCGCAAGTATAAACTTGAAAGTGTATTCTTTTCTGTACAATTATTTATTTTATCCACACTGTGAGAACAATTACTATTCTGAAACCTAAGCCAGTTTTCAGTGACCCACCCTTTATGACCATGGACATCCATGTAATATAATTAAGAAAATTTGAAAATTTCATTGTTCACACAGCCTATTACCTATATACACATGCACAGTGAACACAAATACATCATAATTAGGAAGAAGCCCTAAGATATTTTTCTATGAAAACAGAATTCTTAAAAAGAGAAACTGAATAGACCAGACCTTAGAAATATAAACTTAAAAAAAAGTACCTGATAAATATAGATACTGGGCATCTCGAGGACTGAATAGTACAACACGTTTTTTTCCTGTCACTTGTATCAAGAAGTTATCCATTACCTGAAGGCCAATAAGAACTTATGGATAAGCAATATCTAAAATTCAAATAAATAGAACCAGTGGTATTCCAAACAGTTAAATGTAAACCCTATCCTTTAGTAAGACTTGCCTCACATTATCTAAAACTCTTAAAGTAATATTCTAATCTAACAAAGAAAACATTTGTATTCTAAATACAACTGTGCCTTTATTAGAGGTATTCCAGCAGCATTGCCTTAAAATGGTAAGGACTGGCAAGCCATTAGGAAATCTGAGGACTATTTGCCCTTGCCCCAGTATTCTGACAGAGAAGGTAGTTACATCTATTTGAGGCTCCCCTTGGTTAGTACTTATTTTACTTATCTGTCAAGGGATGCTATGCAATGAACATTGGACAACAGATTGAAAGCACTTAGAAAAATTAGGTGCTGGAAAAACACAAAGTATTGCTGTAATCAACCACTACTAAACTCTTATATAGCCAACCATAATTTAGTTACAGGCATCCTGATTTCCAAATTATTTCTACCGGACTATAACTTGGCAAATGTTCTTTATGTACTTACTAATGGAGTAATCTTGATTTCTGCATATGCAAGGATATACTTTATTGGTACACATTGTGGAAAATGTTAAAAGGTGGAGATACATAATTCTTAGCCAAGGAATTAAAATATATACTAAGCAAGATATATTCATAATTATTTACATTTTGCTTCTACCTAAGCATTTCTCCTTTCACTAACCCTTTTCTTATGTAAACCTTAACTATATAACAAGCACTCCTTTGACTTATTTTTAATTTAAGAAAAGATTTATCAAATTTCATTATAAATCCAGATAAAAGTGATACTAGTTAAAATTTAAAATAGTCACATAATACAATTAAAAATATATTTCAGGGGTGCCTGGGTGGCTCAGTCGGTAAAAGCGGCCGACTTCGGCTCAGGTCATGATCTCTCGGTCCGTGAGTTCAAGCCCCGTGTTGGGCTCTGTGCTGACAGCTCAGAGCCTGGAGCCTGTTTCAGATTCTGTGTCTCCCTCTCTCTGACCCTCCCCCGTTCATGCTCTGTCTCTCTCTGTCTCAAAAATAAATAAACGTTAAAAAAAAAATTAAAAAATATATATATATATATTTCAGTTACCATATCATTTTCTCACCATATCATTTATGTAAAACATTTAAAAACTAAGCTAAGAATTTGTCTACCTCATTTAATTAGAGTTATTATGTTACAATCCTCCCAAGAGATCCTCAGCTGAATTATAATACATTTATAAAACAATATAGCTTGATTTAGAACTTAAAAAAAATTATTTTATCCTTATTTATTTTTAAAGTTTATTTATTCTGAGAGAGAGAGAGAAAGTGGACACATGAGTGAGAGCAGAGGGAGGGACAGAGAGAGAGGAGAGAGAATTCCAAGTAGGCTCCGCAGTGCCAGCGCAGAGCCCGACATGGGGCCAGAGCCCACGAACCATGAGATCATGACCTGAGCCAAAACCAAGAGTCGGACACTTAACCAACTGAGCCACCCAGGCACCCCCAAAATTATTTTATGTTTAGAAACTTATTAGGTATTGCTTTAGCTTCCTAAATTTCTCCACACAACAACAAACCATACACAATCCTACACTTTTAATGTGTAGGATTAATGTGTTTAAAATATTTATATGCATATATTTAAGCAAGTAAAATTATAATACCATGATATGATCAGGGACAATATTCTATACATCTTGCTGCTCAACCAATACAGTTGACATTTCACATTCTCAAGGGATATATAATCTAAGATCTTCAGATATCCCCAAATTCTTACAACTGGAGATGGCTCTCCACAAACTTCTGCCTTTCTCTCGAAAAACAGTTCCACCTAGTCACATGTGTCATCTTCACATCCTCATATCATAACCTTATGACTTTTGCCATTTGTGCAACTTTCCCCCCTCATCTGGTGGCCATTTTTCACACACACACACAAAAAAACTGCACAAAACTTACATACACACAATATAACAAGACCACAGAGAAATGCAAATATGAGAAACTAGGCACCAACTTGCAGAGCACCTGTTTTCAAAGCTCATGTTTCAGCAAATTATATCCCCAAGATCTTTAGGGCAGTCTACAGAACGTTAAAACTGTAAATGTTATATCTATAAATGCGAAAGATTGACTATAGCTTCAGATTTCTCATTTACGTAGCATACATCATAGTGGGTCCAAAGTTGTAATCCTGGTGAGCTAATTCGAAAAACACTGGAAAAGAACTGCTCCTCTTTGAAAAATTTTGGAAACTTAATATCTCCTTCCAGTAAAGGAAACTGCTTTCTGATATCTGCAACATCCTGCATTGAGAGAAACATGGTAAAAATTTTAATGATAAATGCAATATTGGTGTAATGCTTGTTTTACTTCAGTCTGCCATCAGAGCCCAAGATATCAAGAAGGAATGGGGCAAAAGTCTGTTCATTGCTTTAAAATACTAGTAGGTGACCACAGCCAACACATGCTCTTTCAAATGAAGTAATAACAGACTATGTAACAAGACTGCAGATTCAACAATATCAGTACTGTTAAGCTTTATATGCTTAATTAATAGAGAGGTTCTTCCTATTTAAACAACAATCATACAATTGCCATCTACTCCAATATTAAGTATTTAAAATCTATGAGTCAACAATTTGAACATTATCAACTATGTAAGACCTGTGGGTTTTACTAAGGGAGGAAACTAAAAGAAAGTAAAGAATGAAATGGGAAATAAAAGGAAAAACCAGAATCTTATTTGATTGTTTTATTTTTTAACTTTTTTAATGTTTATTTTTGAGAGAGAGTGAGCGAGAGTGAGCATAAGCAGGGGAAGGACAGAGAGAGAGGAAGACACAGGATCTGAAGCAGGCTCCAGGCTTCTGAGCTGTCAGCACAGAGCCCGATGTGGGGCTCCAACCCATGAACTATGAGATCATGACTTGAGCTTAAGTTGGATGCTTAACCGATTGAGCCACCCAAGCGCCCCTTACTTGATCATTTTAGGCAGCCATATTAATTTGACTCTGAATACATGTCAAAACTTATATAATGAATTATTCAGAATGTTTATAATTATTTTAGATTATATTTTATTAGTTGAATGGCCATCTGTAAAATATATTGTTGAAAGGATTTCTTAATTATATAGAGATTAGAGTAGATGACTTTAAACACTAAGATACTATGGTCCTGCTTAAGAACTAAGTAACCAACTTTTAATAATTTTATCTTATTCAAGGGCACAAATCATTGAGAAAATAATGGAAAAAGATGAAACAAGTCATGTGTCAGGCACTAAGTATAAAACTACAGTGCCAATTAAAATATATATATCCATTTAGGTTTTAAGCATTTGTTTTACATTCAGAATTCTTACCTTTCTAGGGTCTTCCCCAAGTGACCGTAAGTAGTACTTCTCATCCTTAAATATTGCAAAGAAAAATAACATTAATATTCACTTAAAAATATTAGAAAGTAAAGACAGAAGGAAATGAGTCTTAAAATCTAACCCAGTTAAGTTGTTTTCGAAACAGTTCTGTTCTCTTACCCTTTCTACTAATGCTCTCTGGTGGCCATATGAAGAAATAGCTTTATAGGCCGCTTATTAGAAGGACTAGATCCACAAAATGTTATATGAAATAAATTTGAAAGGCAACACATACCTACTATGTCTAAAACACAATGCTTAATTTATTTTTTAATGTTTATTTTTGAGAGAGAGAGAGCACGAGCAGGAAAGGGGCAGAGAGAGAGGGAGACACAGAATCCAAAGCAGGCTCCAGGCTCTGAGTGCTCAGCGCAGAGACCCACACAGGGCTCAAACTCACAGACCACAAGATCATGACCTGAGCCGAAACTGGAAGTTTAACTGACTGAGCGACCCAGGCGTCCCTACAATGCTTAGTTTAGATTTTATGCTCTAAATTACTTAGACTCTTAACAGTTTACAAGACTGAAAAGAATTCTCATTTGTATAACACACATGATCTCAAGGTAATGTGGAAGCTAACAACAAACTTTTTCATGTAATGCAAATGTAGAATAGGAGATAAATATAACAATTTATATTTTCAGTAATAAATATTTTAAAAATCTGGAACACTGCATTTTATCCAGGTAAGCCTTATAACTGATCATATAAATTCTCAAGCCAAATCCTTTAGAGTCAGCTCATGTATGAATTAGAAATATGTCACATCAGAGTAGTAAATTTATGTTGATACTTTAAAAAACTGTCAACTACCCTTCACTGAGTAGCTAGAGTAGAGAAGTGTTTGAATTATAAAACACTACTGTTGCTTGCATTTCCTCTAAAAATTAAAGAACTGAGATACTGGGTCAAGTACAGGGGCAATCCAACTCAGGAATTCTGCCTCTTTTATACCTACACCTTACCATCATAACACAAAATTCAAAATCTACATTATTTATCTTAACAACATATAAATCTAGGACCAAAAATTTAACTCAGCTCTCAGATCCAGTGTTTTCAATTTTTTTTTTTTTAACATTTATTAATTTTTGAAAGATAGAGAGAGACAGGGTACGAATGGGGGAGGAGCAGAGAGAGAGGGAGACACAGAATCCAAAGCAGGCTCCAGGCTTCAAGCTGTCAGTACGGAGCCCGCCGCGGGGCCCAAACTCGCGGACCGTGAGATCATAACCTGAGCCAAAGTCGGCCGCCCAACCGACTGAGCCACTCAGGCGCCCCTCAGATCCAGTGTTTTTATGTTTTTAACTAGCCTCATATAATTTCTATAAATTTCTTACTGGGTAAATAGGTTTCAAAGTATGGTTTTCGGAATTCTAAGTTTTCTGTCCGTTCTAATATTTCAGGATTGAAAAAAATAAATTCAGCCTTTCAAGGTCACGCTCTTGTTGGGGTAGCCCCAACCACTGACTGAGCAAGATGGAAAAGGACTAGACACTGTCACCCACCCACACAGGACTCCTCTAACAGGCAGTCTTTGCTGAGGAGTTCCACCTTGAGCTGGCAGAGATGCTGTCTTCCCCCACCTAACCCTCCCCTTTCTTTTCAGAGGTATTACTCCCCAATAAATCTTTTTGCACTCCTAAGCCCATCTGTGCACCTGCTTCCTGGAGGACTGAGTTGATAGTCTATATTCATCTTACACCTAAAAATTATGGATTTATGTCTAAAAATTATGGAAAGTTGTAAATAAGATGAATATATACTGTTAGTTCAGGTAAAGCTAATGGATTCAGTTTTAGTAGACAATCTAATCATATCATAGAATCACAGCCCTGCAGAGTGTGGAGGGATCCTGGTGATAATCTAGTGTAACCACTACCTGCTGAAACAACTGTGAACAGGCAGCACCCATCACAACCAAACTGGCCACCAGCCCAGCTGGCTCAAAAGCAGACAACAGCTTTATTCAAAACTTAACAAGCAGTTTATTTTTAAAATGTGCTTTTGAGATAACAGTGAATTTGTTAAAAATGTATTTCTATATAAGCCGCAATGTCTTATCTCAAGATATTTAAATTGAATTATTTAAAACTGGATTATAATGTAAATAAGTAGAATTCTTCTGCATTTAATCCTGAACAAATGTTACAGCAAATACAACAGCAGTCACATTGATAATAACTAACAATAATAAAATACAGAAACAGTCTAACAGTCAATAAGATACGAAAATAAAGTTCTCTTTTAGCATTTGAACTTTGCATATCAGACCAAAGCATTTTCTTAAAGCATTTTTTTTTTTTTTTTTTTAGTTCGTTTATTTTGAGAGAGAGAGCATGAGTGGGTGAGGGGCAGAGACGGGGAGAGAGATTCCAAGCAGGCTCCACACTGTCAGCATGGAGCCTGATGTGGGGCTTGAACTCACAAACCGTGAGATCATAACCTGAGCTGAAGTTAGACACTTAACTGACTGAGCCACCTAGGTGCCCACACACCAAAGCATTTTCTAAGAAAGTATTATTAATACCTAACATTTAGTGAGTAGTTTCTACATGTCAGGCATTGATTTTATTTAGTTAACTGTATCAAAAACTTTATCAAATAGGTACTATTATTGTTCCTGTTTTATAGATGAGTATATCAAGGCACAGAAAAATAACATGGCCAAGGTTTGAGATCTAATAAATAGCAAAACTAGATCTATGGCATATATAACCAAACCTTAAAAACAGCTATCAGAGAAGGCTACAACTCTGGTATATCTAATGTTCTTGTACAAGAAAATCCACCTAGTATACAGATATTAATGCTTTCTAAAGAAAATAATGTTCAAAGCAGTTACCTCTGAAATAAAGAATTCTTCATGCTTTTCTTCAGCTGCCCTTTGAACCAACTTATCAAAAGGTAAAGTTCTGAAATAAACACAAAAGAAGACTTAGACTTAATAAATCAAAAGGTAAAGTTCTGAAATAAACCAAAAAGTAGCCTTAGACTTAATAATAAATCAACCAGTAATATTCTATAGGTATATATATAGGTTTGTTGGAGTTGTATGATCTTCTGTTTTACAGTATCCATAATTTTTATTATATCTATTATGTGCAATTTTTCAAAATTCATTTAACAGTGTGCTTATTTGACCTAGATTGTCTAAAATTTTGATTTCAAACATTAAAGGTTTTTAAATCTATGGTGCAAATGAATCATTCTAATGTCAGTATCCTCCTATTCCAAGTTACTGTTAGAAAAATGTTTCTGTGATATCTGGTTATCTCTCCATATACACAAACTTTCAAACTTGCTACTTATTTTCAAGTGTCATGGCAAAACAAGTCTTGTGACTGACAAATGGAACAATCTACTAGTGCTACTTTGGAAGAGATAGTAAGCGAATGGTCCAGTGAAGATCAAGTCCTTCCCTCTCTCACTGATCTTCCTGCCTTTAGGCACTACCACAGAAAACAGAGGCCCATCCATAACACTGCTCTCAGTCTCCTTCACTACTATGTCATTTAAAAAAAAACATTTTTTTTAGTGTTTATCTATTTTTGAAAGGGAGAGAGAGACAGAGCATGAATGGTGGAGGGGCAGAGAGAGAGAGAGAGAGAGAGAGAGAGAGAGAGGGAGACACAGAATCTGAAGCAGGCTCCAGGCTCTGAGCTATCAGTACAGAGCCCAACACGGGGCTTGAACCCATGATCCATGAGATCACGACCTAAGCCAAAGTCAGATGCTCAACTGACTGAGCCACCCAGGCGCCCTACCACCACTCTGTCATTTTAAAGATCCTGAGGTGGGGCGCCTGGGTGGCTCAGTCAGTTGAGCATCTGACTTCAGCTTAGGTCATGATTTCACAGCTTGTGAGTTCGAGCCCCATGTCGGGCTCTGTGCTGACAGCTCAGAGCCTGCAGCCTGATTCAGATTCTGTGCCTCCCTCTCTCTCTGCCCCAACCCATTTGCATTCTGTGTCTGTCTCTCTCAAAAATAAATAAACATTAAAAAAAATTTTTTAAGATCCTGAGGAATACCTCAAGAAGAATTCAGTGAAGTGACCAAATTTTATTCTTCTTCAATATTTCTGTTTAAATGGCTATCTCCTTCCACCCTTATAAACAGAGATGAACATCACAGAAGCAGTTTGTTTCCTTTTGTCTTACTCTTGAGCCTGGAAGGCTACCATTTCTCTGGGTCCCATCCTATCTATTCAACATTCTAGAATCAAAAGTACTGACCCCCACATGAAGATGACAACAGTAACATCAAGACAATGAAGTCTTCAAAAGCATCTGGGTCAAAAGCCTCTCCTCCACCCCTCCACTGCACTCCAACCTCCAAAAGTCCAATTAAGAGTTGTAATCTTTTCATTCTTCCTACCTAATATCTTCCCACTTAAATGTGTACTGAGGAGGTGGGGAGAAAGGGTTAGCAAAAACCCTTTCTCCTTCTCTATAATAAGATGACCTTGGGTCTACCTTCTCCTAGCAATGTTTTCATAAAAACTTATTGATTTAAGATAAATGTGGAATGTTAGCTGTGATATCAGGTAACATTGTTTATTGTAAAAATGACCCTTGATTGATAAACTATGTCTGAACTAAAAGGCTGATGAGTGGACTGTAAATATTTGTTAAGAAGCAAAAGATTTGGCTTCCCTGTGTTCAGTGTAACTCTTGTAACTGAGTTTGTCCCTTGGTGGAACCTAGAAGCTAAATTCACGGGGCCATTTCATGTCACTGGTTTCTGTGGATTCTGTGGCTTGACTAAACTAAGGTGTTTCTGTACCCACCTATATAGTCTTGTTCCCTTACAACTAAGCTGTCACTTGGTGAGCCAAAAAATGGCTACTGTATTGGAATAAAGAGTTCCACTGATCCTATACTGCTAGAATGTGGTTTCCCGCCTTGTATCCTTTTGTAAAGCTAAGTGAATCTGATGCCAGATTACGAACTAGTGAGTCCTGTGGCTATGAATGTCAGTCTGAACTTGAGGACATTGCTGATAATTATGTACAAGAGTGAGCACTGCCAAGAGAGAAGAAAGGAGTCTGCCATTTGCTCAGACCAATTTCCTACTACAGTTTCTGGCTAATTATATCAACAAATTTACTTGGAATCCCCCTATGCAATGTTTTCCTCTCTGACCTCATCACATACCCTTATTCCTACTAAAGCATCTTTGAAGAGTTTGGGGAAAATGTAGAAGCTTCTCTGGTCCAGAGCTACCCCTGTAATTGGCACAGTAGCCCAGGCTTATCTTTTTACTAGGAAAACTCAGAAGGGTTTTAAGACCTGCACGAGAACAAGGCAATGAAGAAAAGCAGAACTTGGGTGCTATTAGCAATCTTTTCCCTCATGTAGTGGTGCCTGTCAGAGCTTCTATGTAAGCAAAGCTGAGAGAGGTGGAAATGAGGTATGAATTAGGAAGTTCCTTGGTCTAGAGGTTTTAAGTATCCTATGCATGTTTCAAAAAAAAGGACACCTGCTATTTAAATTCCATTTGTCTGGACTGGTAGACAGACCAGTAAGGGAGATAGTATCAAAGAGGGGTTAGTCTCATGGGCTCTGTGGAGTCAGGCAAATTTGGGTATAGATTTGGTTCATTATTTCAAGGTATATGATCTTGGGTAAGTTACTTAATGTTTTTAAGCCTGTTTTCTCAACTGTATAATCATAAACAACAACAACAAACAACAAAAACTACCTCACAGATAGTTTCCAAATTAAATGACTAACATAATCTAGGATGCTTGGCACAGCACCTGATATATAGTAAGTGCTCAGGAAAGGACAGATGGTAGGGTGAACAACGATGATAATGTACCCATTAGCAGCATGAAAGTAGTTACCAACATTTTAAAAAAGAAAAAGAAATCTTCACTGTCCTGGTCCCCATTTGCAAAGGCTGCTTTGCAAAATCAAGATCAGGATTAATAAAAGTATAAGTAAGAGCAGGATGATGACAGGAATTAGATGATGTGATAGACAGAAGCAGTTAAATAAAGCTTATGTAAGAGTCAGACTTATTTATTTTTTTAAACGCCCAGAAAAATACCAACAATATTCTTTCACCACACAAGACTCTCCTCATACTACCCTGATTCTAGAGGAACAATGAGAGGCACCAAGAAGGAAGAAGTAAAAGCTAAGACTTGGGAATGTATTGCTTTTCAAATATTTAGTAAGCAGAAACGCAACCCTAAACTGAAGTGGTAACAATGATACATGTGTGTAGGATTTCTAGACTCCTTTTGACCTAGATGCCTCCCTTCTTTCCTACTCCCTGGTTGGTAACTGCCAAAAATGACTGCATCTATTTTTTTCTTGCACTAAGAAAATAATCTTGCAACTCTTTAGTAGCTCTAGTGAAAGGCTTGGAGAAAGCTGGGATAAGAACTATTACATAATGTATGTGCTTCAAAACAAGTTTTGAAAAGTTTATGGAACATGACAAAACATCAAAGCAATTCAAGATGAAGTTTCAATGCCCATTTGTTATGGTTTTGGACGCTCTGGAAAATAAACATCATTAATTGCTGGCTTAAAAATGTTCATCATTCCAGCACTTTCTTCCACTTTTCTGGTTTAATAAAAAATGAAAAGTTCTTGCACTTATTAAAACTTATGGCAATTAAATTCAATTCATGGCCTACTAAACACCAAAACTATAATGGTGAATATTCAAAGGCTCAAAAACTAAGAAATACTTTGGCAAGCTGCTATATGAGCTTGGATATTTCTAATGAGAAAGGAATGGCTCTGGACATTAGAAGCTCTGTTTAACTCATCTCTAAACTCTGGAAGGAACAGTGAGAACCACCTTTCTTTAAAAATCAGTCTTTTGTGAACTACATGGTTTTTCAACTGAATTTGCTGGAAACTGCATGTGCACAGAATATAAAAATTTGTTTTTTTTAAACATTTTTAATGAAACTTATAGGAATAAATAGCATATTAAATATGTAAGATTATAGCATTTAAAACATTGAAGTTTGGACGTTCAGCAGCTTTTAACTATCTTACTTACTTTTAAGACATCTCAAGCATAAAATGATAAACACAAGGGAAATTAAAAGTATCTAAGGTTATTGTGTCAAAAAAGAAAATTATGATTTTTTAAGTTATCCAAGTTGATGAAAACCTATAGCAAACATAGCAACTACCTGACCTATATTTCTGGAGGGAGCAGAAAAAAGAAAACATGGGCTTATGCTTTTCTAACAATGAAGAATTAGAAAATCTTTTAAAAATAAGGGCATTAAAAATCAAGCTAGGTTATGAAGGGAAACTTTAGAATTCATTACTCTAGATAACAATTACTAATGAGGTAGGATCAATTAATTAATGAAGCACTGAATGACTACAGCAGACCCAATTTGGGGGTTAATCTAACTCAAGTTATAGAAATCTGGTTCCTTCCAGAGTTCCAGAAGGTAGCAGGCATATACCCTATTTAAAAAATGGTCTTTGAAAATGTCTTTATATAATTATGCAAATTTAGAATTTAAAAATTAGTAAGCTATTCCATGACTGTATCAAACTAGCCAAAAGATGAAATGCAGTATGGTCTTTATATAATAATACAAAACTATTTTATAAAGGTTTAAAAGCTATTTGTAATCCCAGAGTAAGCCTCAGAAGAAAATACCTATATACAAAGTTCTTACTAATGAAGTCCATCTGGGCAACTGCAGCAACATGAATCTTTACTTCTTTTTTCCCTCCAACTTGGCTCAGGTAATCCACTGTCCATTTGCTTGTACATGCCCCCAAATCGATTCCTTCCAACACTAGAGGTTTTCTCTGTAAGTGGCAAAAACATACAACAAAAAATTAGGGAAAATGAATAATATATGAGGAGTTATATCTGGCAATACAGGGACAAAAACAGTAAGAAATGATTCTTGATCCTAAGATGCTCAGACTCAGACCTTTTGACAATTCATGCTGTAACTGAAACAGGAAGAGCAACAATGTAATATACTTAGAACAAAATTTAACATTAGGAAAACAAACCAAACAAAACAGCAGTGCCATCACTAGCTAGGAACAACAAATCTGAACATTACTTACAGCATTTTCACAAGTGCTATTTATAACAAAAATATAAATAATTAAAATGTGTACTTTACAGTCAATATTGTTTGTAACTTTTTATTTTGATACTATTCCAACTTGTGAAAAAGTTGCAAGAACATTACAAAGAACTCCCATATACTTTTACTCTGATTCACCAACTGTTAATATAACATTTTGCCCCATTTATTTCACCATTTGCTCTCATGTTCACTATGTGTATAGAGAGGAACATATTATTAAAAATAAATTAACTTCAAGGTAAGTTGCTGACATCACACTTCTTTATCTCCAAAAACTTGAGTATAGTTTCTGAGAACAAAGATGTTTTCTTACATAGCCACAGAATAATTATCAAAATTAGATTTAACACTGATAAAAATACTACTACTTTACAATCCATATCCAATTTGCTAATTGTCCAATTATCTCTTATAGCTTTTTTTTTTTTTTTTTTTTTTGTCTATTTCTGAAATCCCACATTGCATTTAGTTGCCATGTCTCTTTTAATCTGGAACAGTTCCTCAGCCTTTTTCTTCCATTACCTTGACATTTTTGAAAAGTACAAGCCAATTATTTTGTAGGATGCCCTTCTATTTCAGTTTATCTCATGTTTCTCCGTGATTAGATTCAGGTCATATATTTTTGGAAGAAATGTACCACAGAAGCAATGCTGTGTCCTCCTCAGTGCAACACATCAGGTAGCACATATTTTGCTCTATTATTTGTGATGTTAATTTTGAGCAACTGGTAATTCCTGCCTGAATCAAGTATTACTATGATGAATGCAAAAATCATGATTTTAAAAAAATTTCATCATCTTCTACATTAGGTAGGATTCTAATGTCAAAATGAGCTCTAACATCTCCATTTATTTATTTTACTCACTTGGTTTAATCTACTGATTTAATTTGATGCTCAAAATATCTCACATTTGGTCAGTAGGATCCAATCAAGCTGGCTCTTGTGAATTTTTACCTGAACACTTCCTTTCTTTATAGCAAAAAACCACAATCCAGAATCCTTTTATACTTTTTCTGTCCCAGCCCTACAGTCATTTCATATTTAGAAACCATGATCTTGGTATTAGGTGTGTTCATTGCTATTGGGCTGTCATTACTTCTAGGCCTTCTCAGTGGACAAAGCTAAGAAATGTGTGAAAGTCTGTGTATATTCATTTCTCCTTTTCCCAAAGACACACACATAATCACACATAGCCCACATATGTATATACCTATATCTATTTCTCTCTCCAAGCATACATATACACTATATACACATATGCACTTAATAGATGTATGTATGAACGAACCAAAATACCACCAACACTGAAATCCCAATACCGATCTTACACCACAAGGTTCATTTTAAATTTCATTGTTTATATATTTGTAACTCTCTTCTGTTAACAGTGAGAAACCTTGTTGCTATCATCTTCAATGTTTAATCAATTGCATAATCCCAGAATTCACAATAAATACTTTCACGATTGCTAAGTCATATCACTGTAAAAAGCAAGTCTATTAACTAGAGTTCAGTATTTGTTTACAGTTCTTTTTGTCTTTAGACTGAAGACATACCAAGTACTGTGTTCAAAAGTGATTTGGGTTACTTATCTTCCTCCCCCTTACTTAAGTTCACTTGTTATTTTTTTAAATTCTACATTAGAGTTTTGGTTTTTTTAATCACTACTCATCATTAATTTTATTATCAGTATTACTTTAGAATGTAAAACATTAATGTGATCTCCAGAGTCAAAACTATGCGAAGAGGTCATCCCATCCATATTCTTCCACTTCCTGCTCACTCATCCCTTATAGATAACCAGTCTCATTTTTGGCTTATCGTTCCTGGTTTTGTTTGTTTGTTTGGCAGAGAACAGAAACACATATACTTCCTTATTTCCCCTTCTTTTTTACAAAAAAAAAAAAAAGTGGCATATTTTGTGGGGTTTTTTTTGGCAATTTGATTTTTTTTTTTAATTTAAAAATATATCCTGGAAATCACTGCTATCAGTTCAGATTATCTCCCTCATTCTTTTTTACTGCTTTGTACACCATAATGTAAATGAACAATTTAACCAATCACTCTCCTGTGCATAGTATTTTTAGATTATTTGCAATAATCCCCAAAGTAAACTCCTCAAAGAGGGATTGCTGGGTTATAAAGTAAACACACATAGTTTTGTTAGATATGCCAAATTCCTCTCCACAAGGGTTGTACCACTTGGCATAAAGTGTGAGAGTTCCAGTTTCTTCACAGCCTCACCAAGAGTATTATTAAAGCCATAGATAAGAAATGGTATATCAGTGTAGTTTTAAGTTCTCTTATAAGTAAAGTTGAACATCTTTTCATGTGTAGAGGCTATTTTTTATCTTTTTTTTTTTTTTTTTTTTTTTGGTCAACTGCTCACATTTTATCAGATTTTTGGCCTTTCACACCCCACCCCTTTAATTTTTAGAAGTTCTTCATATACATGGCCTTTTCTGCCCTTTTATGAAACATGTTGCAAATACTTTCTTCCCCAGCTTGTATTTTATGTATTCAAATTTTAATCTGTTACCACACCTGAATTTTCAGTCACAGTTAGACTGTCCACTGACCTAGATTATGGAGGAATTTATCCATGTTTTCTTCTAACACCCATGTAGTTTAATTTTTCTACATTTATTTCTCTGATCCATTTAGAGATTTGATTATTCTTGTGTATGATGTCAGATATAAATCTAATTTTATCATTTTTTAAAATGACTACCTAGTTGCCCCCGCATCATTTATTTAAAAGTTCCTTTGCCCCAGTGATTTTTTTTTAATATTTTTTTTAACGTTTTATTTAATTTTGAGACAGGGAGAGACAGAGCATGAACAGGGGAGGGTCAGAGAGAGGGAGACACAGAATCTGAAACAGGCTCCAGGCTCTGAGCTGTCAGCACAGAGCCACACGGGGCTCGAACTCACGGACCACGAGATCATGACCTGAGCCGAAGTCGGCCACTTAACCGACTGAGCCACCCAGGCGCCCCTGCCCCAGTGAGTTTTAACACATCATGGTCATCACATACTAAATGCCCATATGAATGGAAATTTATTTCTAGACGTACACCTCCAGACTTTCTATTCTGTTTCTCTGGTCTATCTATTCATGCACCTATATCACACTGTTAATTATTAAAACATGTTAAAAATCTGAGGACTATGCCCCCTCATCGATTTTCTTTAGTGTTTCCAAGTAGAAAGGTCTTGTTTCACAGTTTTATTAGTTTCTAATTTATTACATCGTGGCCAGAGTGTTGTTTGCAATACTCCACTTTAGGAAACTTAAGTATGTCCACTTTGTGACATATTATATGTATCTTGTCTGTAAAGATTACGTTACAAAATACTCTTTGCCATGCATCTTAGGAAGCATTTTCACATGCATTGTTTCTCCACAATCGTGCCCTGCAAGCATCTTATACGATCACACCCTGAGGTGGGAGTAGGGAGGGCAACAACAACCCATCCAGCACTAGACCCTCAAATAAATGAAGGCTTAGATCTTCGCTCTAGATTGCTAACTCCTAAAAACAAACAAACAAACAATCAAAACACTTCGTTCCTGACTTTTTTCATACTGAGAACTGTAGCTCTGTGACCACCCTTCTAAATATCAAGTAAAATTGCTGAGGGAGAGTTCTACCATAAGCATACTAACTGTAAGCTTGTGGATTATATTTTTCTTTTAAGTACCTTTTGGACTCTTTAGTCTGTTCTGAAGCCTGGATTCCCTTACAAAGCACCGCGAGTCAAAATACTTCCCTTTAATATTATCCTCTTGAGTATTCTTTTAAGGAACTGAGGTTCGAATTACACATATAAGAGGTTCCAACGTCTGAACTGGAATTCAGGTTAGTTAGAACCGAAGACCAGGGGAAGTCAGTTTCCCGAGGGATTCCCATTGCTTTCCCTTTTGGCTCGATGCAGTGAAAAATTGCTCTTCTGAACCCAGTCAGTGGAGTAGACCAACACGCGCCTTTCACGCAACCAGTGGGGCGACGAAACCTCTAAACTTTAAGAAACCCAACGCAACTCCCTTCGTTGCCATGGTAACGGAGGAAGACAAAATAATAGAGTCCGTCCAGAGCCACCCTTCGCAGCGAGCAGCGCTTATTAGGCAAGCTATTTCTCGCACTCCTGGCTCCGCTATCACCCTGCTCCCCGAAAACGTGGCGCTGTTCTCCCTGGAAAACTTGACAGATGATCCATTCGACATCCCCCATGTGCTCTCTCCCCTGGCCACAGAGCCAACAAGCCATCTTCAGCCGCCTGCCGCCTCCTCCCCATACCCTGGGTCTCCAGAAACCAGTTCGGAGCCGCCCGAGTGGCAGGGACAGGTATTCCCTGGCTCCCTGCGGTTCGGCCTGCCCGAGGGCCTCACCTGCGGGTAGAGCTGCTGCGTGAACTGTTCCTGCGAAACGCCCTCCAGCCGGGCTACCGGGATGCTCTGCCAGGCCATGGTCGCTCACGCCCGTCCCGCTCAAGTCCCAGGAACCCCGGCCCGACACGTCCGTCAGCGCGCCATCCGCCCGGAAACGCGACCCGGAGAGAAAAGGTCCGCGGGGCCGCTCGACTCGCTAGAGCGGCTGGTCGGAGATCCGGGCCCGGGGCCACAGGGCCTCCGCGTGAGCTGCGTGCCGGAGAGCCGGAATGAGGCCGACTCACCAGAGGTGGCAGCAACAGGCCAGATTCACTCTCTAGTCTCCTCCGGATGCGGCCAAGCTGGTTTCCCACCGACTTTCATTCGACACGGCACAGACAGGGACTGGGGTGAAAAGCCATAAAGATGGCGCTGGCTTTTCGTCTTTTGCCCCGCTTGCTGCTCGCTCCGCCGCTGCCCGGCGGGGCCGGCCGACCCCGGACTCCCCGTGGAACCGAGGTGAGACCGCCGTTGGCTGAACTCTGCCGCTTCTGCCGCCGCCGCCTCGGCTCCGGACCGATACCGCTTCCTCGAGTCACTTGGGCCTCGGCGCTGCCCGCTCGGGGCCCGCAGCGTCCCCTGCTCAGCCCTCCGGGACTACCCGCAGCCCTCTCCGCTTTCCCTGCCTACCCCCGGCGCAGCTACAGCGCCGAGGAGCAGCCCCAGCCGCGCCAGAAAACCAAGATGATCATTCTGGGATTCTCCAACCCCATCAACTGGGTTCGGACTCGAATTTACGCCTTCCTGATCTGGGCCTATTTCGACCAAGAGTTCAGCATCGCAGAATTCTCTGAGGGAGCGAAGCAGGTTTGTTCATTTGTTTGGGGGTGACCTGTTCGCCTCTCCTGCATTCAGCGGTTCCATGCAAAAAGTGTTTAGCGATGAGGTTTCCTCACTGGGTCCCAAGGTATCCAAAGTGGGTAGTGACCCAGACACAGCCCTCCGCTACTTCTTGACTAAAATTCAGCTGCTTCTTACGTTTGCACGGTCGCCGAGGAGGAAGAGGGGTTCGATTGAGACACCAGTTCCACCAGCTGAAGTCCTCCAATTCCTTTTTCTGCTCTACAGGTTTTGAATCCGATAGAAATGAATTCGATTCAAAGCCCATTTCTGCCACCTAAAAGCTACATGGTTTTATCTTTCTGAACATCACTTTCTGCAAAATTAAGAAGACCATGCCTGGCACATAGCAGGCCCTCCACAAATGTTAGTTGAATAAATGAATGAGTAGATGCGATCGTTTTGAAGAGTAAATAAGGTAGCATTTTCAAATGCAATAATGTAATTTTAGGTAGAAAAACAAAACTTCCTGCTAGCCATTTGGCAGAGCTCCCCAGCCCATCTCCCTAACCCCGAATTCTCCCCCATCATACTCTTTAAAGACTAACTTAGAGATAAGGAGTTTTACCCTTTCAAAGAATTTGCTGAGCAACCTGGTCGCTAATAAGTGCATAACATCCTACACACTGAGAAATAGCCTTTGGTGATTCATAACCCTGACCCCTTCCCTTTTCTTTCTCTTTCTTTCTGAGTGGCTGATAATACCTTGCCTTACCCTTGTCCCATAACAGTCACTTTGGGTCCTGAGATTATTTACGGATTTTTTTGTGTACATGCATTTTTCTGGGATGAAAGTCCATCTATAAATGTCTTTCGAATCCCTCGGAGAGTTTGTCATTCCCGAACATTTCAGAACTGTTGATAAATAGAAGTCATAGTTTATTTCCCAGTTCATACTGCCATATACCTTAAACTTATGCTATAACTGTAATTATTTCGCAGTACTGATTGTATAAATAAATGTTTCCAACTTCATATAATCAGTGTCAATATTAACTCCTGCCTCCTGCTTCCCTGAGTCAACTCTTGACTGATTTATGTGTTTATAAAAAAGTTAAAAAGCAAAAGGCAGGCTTGATTAATAGCGTTATAAGTGGTAAACCTCTGCTCATATCAGTTCTCAAAATCTTTTGTCATGTAGAGGTAAATTGGTGTGATTCTACTATCCTCCACAATGCCCACTGAGGACACATGAACTTGTGTGCCTCATAACATATTAAATGACTGGACCAGCTCATTTATGTGTCAGTGAGGAATGGAAACCCTCTCCCCTTCTTGGGCAGGAATCAGGTTTTACACCCCATTTCCTCTGAACACAGAGGAGCATGGGACACTTTTTAGCCACTCTCTGATCCAGACCACTCTCTGGTCTCCAGCTATTAGCTATTTTTGCCCTCATCCTTGCTATTAAGTAGTATCTCCATCCTTTCATCAGCCAGTCTGTATACACGTTTTGCCTCATCTAAGTCGGTTTTTGTGCATTTAACCATTGTGATTTCCAAAAGGAATGTTGGGTCATCCATGGCAAATATTTATCAATTCCTTTAAACCAATGCTTACTTATAACATACCTTTTATATCAAGCAAAGCAGTTATTTAACACCTAAGATTTAAGAGGACATGGCCAAAAAACCTCCACCCTACTAGATCTCTTTATGCAATAATGCAACTGTGTCTTCTTTGCATGGGTTTAAAAGTCTAGGGTTTAGGAATAATCTGGTGCAAAAGCCTTAGCTAGTTCATCTACTCTCATGGGCTCCACTTGCCCTTTCTCCTTAATCTAACCTCTCAGCAAGAAAATGTTATCTTGGGTTGTGAATATCAAGTTATCATTAGAGCACGTTCATTCAGATTTTTTTTTTTTTATATCAGAGAACATGAAAACAAAAAGGCATCATCAGGACCATTCTAGTCTAATTCTCCTTTACAGATGATAAAACAGTTGGCTCAAGGATGCATTGTAAGCAATGTCTTGTGACCCTGTCTATAAGCAGTCTTGGTCTCCAGTCACTAGAAATTGAGAAGGTTAATTATGGTCTGAATAAGCTTTTATTCATCACATGAGCCAGAGAAATATGTGGTCCAGTGCTATAGCTTTATTAGCTCCACAGACCCTGCTTTCCATTAATATGTACATATAATATGGAATCTTCCCTCTTACTGCCATCAAACAGCAGTAATCATATACTGTATGTTTTCTTATATATCTTAAGTTTTGTCCTTTTCTATGAAAAAGAGGACTATTTCTTAGTAGCCTCTCTAGGTTAGATACTCCTTGTCATCAATGCCTCATCAGGGCACTTACAACAGTTCTGACACTAACTCCCTGGAGTTAATACAGATCCTACAGGTTAAGGGCTCAGTCCCACATGACTGACTCCACTTCGGATGCTAATTACAAGTCTAGGCCTCCATTTAACTGGCCAGTTATAAATAGAGGGTTCCCACATTCTCCTTCCTCAAGTTCCATGATTTGCCAAAACAGCTCATAGAACTAAGGAGTGCACTTTACTTGCTATTTTCAGTTTTTTAGAAAGAATACAATTCAGGAGCAGCCAGATGGAAGAGATGCATAGGGCAAGGCATGTGGGAAGGGTATGGAGCTCCCGTGCTTTCTGGGTGCACCACTTTCCCAGCATCTCCACATGTTCACCAACCTGGAAGCTCTTCTAATTCCTTCGTTAGGGTTTTTAATGGAGGTTCCATTATTTAGCCACGAATGATTAAATCATTGGCAATTGGTGATTAATTCAATCCCCAGCCCCTCTTCCCTTCCTGAGTCTAGGGGTGGAGCTGAAAGTTTCAACCCTCCGATCACGTGGTTGGTTCTTCTGACAAGAGTCACCTCCTTAGCCTGAACTCCGGTATGGTTGAAAGGGGCTTGTTTTAGGAACTCTGTGCCGGGAGGTGGAACAGAGAACAAGTGTATATTTTCTTCTTATATCACAATGTCACACTATTGATATGTGCATATGATCCATCTTCCCTATTACTGCCATCAAACCACATTAATCATATAGTGTTTATTTTCCTGTATCTTCCTGCATCTTCTTGCATGTTGTATAGGCTATTTCCTAGCCTCTTTAGGTTAGACACTCCTGTATCATCTAAGCCTTCTCAGAGCAGCCTCCTGATCGATATTATCTGATCAGATAATTTGCTCAGGTGTGATCTTCTTAGGCCACACAAACATCACACCTTGGCCATACAAACTAGAATGTAGTGGTTGGTTTCACCATGATTGTTATGGTCTTTTTTCTTCTTACCTAAATACCACCCGTCTTCCTCACATGAAGGCTTATTAATACAGATAGTGTCTTTGAACCCTGAGGGCCTCTCACATGTTTGCAAGGGGTCCTGGAATCCATTTGGATATATGCATTTTCTGAAAATTCAACAACTCTTATTATGTCTGTTTGCCAGGGCTGCCATAGCAAAATACCACAGTCTGGGGCACAGAACTTTATTTCCTCACAGTTCTAGAGGATAGAAGTCCAAGATCCAGGTATTGATAGGTTTGGTTTCTTCTGAAGTCTCTCTCCTTTGCTTGCAGATGGCTGTCTTCTGTGTCCTCACTCTTGTCCCCCCCCCCCCCCCCACCTCTGTGTGCATGTGCCCCTGGTGCTTTGTGTGTCAGTATTTCCTCTTATAAGGACACTAGTCAGGTTGGGCTAAGGCCCCCCCTCATCTTACTTAATCACTTCTTTAAAGACCCTGTCTCCAAATTCAGTCCTGAGGTACTGGGAGTTAGGGTTTCAACATATGAATTCGGGGGAAACAGTTCATCCCATAACATTCCATCCCAAACTATTATTGTCTGTCTGACATGCCTTTGCATCTGCTTTGTCTTGCCAGTTCCTTGCATTTCATCTGAGATGTTCCTTCCTTTAAGAGGCCCTCTCTGGTCCTCCCAGATTGACTTAAGTGGTGCTTCTGCTCAAGTCATCCTGTTCTTGCCCCTGTCATAATTCTTGAACTTGTCCGTTTACTTGCCTCCCTTCTCAAGTAGACTGAAAGCTACTTGAAAACAGGTAGGTCTTATACACAGTTTCATTTCTCACGGCTAAAAATATGGAGGATTGTAGTCGGTTCCTCCCTACTTTAAAATGGGATATCGGGGCACCTGGGTAGTTCATTTGGTTAAACATCCAACTCTTGGTTTTGGCTCAGGTCATGATCTCGCAGTTCATGAGTTCAAGCCCTGCATTGGTCTCTGCACTGATAGAGTGGAGCCTCCTTGGGATTCTCTGCGTCTCTCTCTGCCCCTTCTCTGCTCATAATCTCTCTCTCTCTCTCTCTCTCTCTCTCTCTCTCAAAAATAAATAAAATATTTTTTTAAATGGGATCTCATACATCTCACTGTATTAGACTGTGTAAACTCATTATATTTTCTCCCACTTTCCCAAACCTGCCTTCCCTATCTTAATGAGGTTCAGATTGCAGCCCAGATCTCCAGACTCCCATTACAATCTGGAATGTACTACTTACAAAATTCTTTGGGTTCTTGAGGAAGGGGGAGGGGTCATATAATAGTCATTTCAATGATAACAGTGATTACTTCATTATTATTTTAAAAGGAATTCTGTAGGAGGATTCTTATGTGAAGAGTTATGCTTATACATATACCATCTTTTCCCAGGTCCTAAGAGTGGTTACCTAATTGGCAATCAGCTCACTACTGTATATGTGGGAAGGCCATATGAGAAGAGACAAGCCAAGCAACATTGAAGCATATCATAGTATTTGACATTGCTTATCCTTTATCATAAAATAGTCTTTGTGATATCAAGCTAATTAAGTATGAGCATTGTATGTTGTATGGTATTTTGCATGATGTTTTGAAATAATGATTACCACTCCTCACCTTTTTTTTTTTTTAAAAGGCTTTTGCTCATGTGTCCAAGTTGCTGTCACAATGTAAATTTGATCTATTGGAAGAACTTGTGGCCAAAGAGGTAAAGTATACTTTTAATTTTCCTTTAAAAATAAGTGTATTACTCTCTTGCAATAGAATGATATGCATTACCCTTATTTATGCTTAAAAGTAGTATGTGTGCCATCAGCCAAAGTAGAGTCCTTGTATCTTTACTTTTGGGTACTTTGGGTCATATAAAAGCATAGAATGCTTGCTACTTAAGGTATAGCTAAGTAAATACGATGTCTTACACTTGTTTTTGTACTGAATGTTCTGTAGGAATTACCTGTTGAACAATTAGATGCCTTTCAGGATTGCTTTTGAATATGAGTAAATGTAGTAAATTTAAAAATAGGTTTAGGGGTGCTGGGGTGGCTCAGTTAAGCATCCGACATCAGCTCAGGTCATGATCTTGCGGTTCGTGGGTTTGAGCCTCACGTCGGGCTCTGTGCTGACAGCTCAGAGCCTGGAGCCTGCTTTGGATTCTGTGTCTCCCTCTCTCTTTGCTCCTCTCCTCCTCATGCTCTCTCTCTAAAATAAATAAACATTAAAAAAAGTAGGTTTAGAAAAATTCATTCCATAAAGAATTCATCTGCTTACTGAAAGGCTTTTGAAAATTCAGTAGGTGAACTATGGTTTGCTTTTTTCCATACTTAGGTGCTACATGTATTGAAGGAAAAGGTTACTTCATTACCTGATAACCATAAAAATGCCCTTGCTGCTGACATAGATGAAATTGTATACACATCAACAGGAGACATCTCCATTTACTATGATGAGAAAGGTACTGCTGGAACATAGTCAACTTTAAATGATAAATAATTGCCCAGATAGGCTAAACTAGTGGATAATCATGAAATAGTGGGGTTTTGTTGGTACAGTGGATATGTTTAGAAATTCAAGAAAAATAATACGTTCATTCTTTAAGGACCTACCTACGAAAGAGTTAAGATATGGTAATAGTTATTTAAGCCCTTCTATCTAAGCACCTTCCTCTACTATTATTTCATTCGCAAGAGAAGATATTGTCACTTAAGTTGATGACAATTGTCTAAGGCTGCTATCATGTCTCAAATAGAAAATATATGTTTCAAATTTCCTAATTTGAAGGAAACAATTGAACATTTTAAATGTCTAGCTGTAGATTAAATAAGAGTGAGGAGTAAAAAGTAAAAAATATCAGTTAAAGACTGTTTTGAAAGTAAGATTAACTGTGGAACTCCCAAATTGGATTTATTTGGAGATAATGAAAAAGATTAAAAGGAACTTTACTGGTTATCTCATTTTTCTCCTTGTCCAATGCAAACATTTTTCCCTATAATATTCCCCAAAATTTATTGACTCATTTGTTCCTTTTACAAATATTTGCAAATGTATTATGTGCCAGGCACACAGGAAATCTAGCCTTTGCTTACATACTTTCCAAGGCAGTTCTGATATAGGACTCTTTAATAGTTAAACATTTTTCATATGCATGTTAACTTGAAACATTTCTATAGGTACTTTTAGTGACAAATATTTTCTTCTCCCTAACATTTCAAATTAAATCTCAGCACCATGGTCACTACTTGATTTTAACCCAGGACCTTGTTAGAATCACTAGGCACATAGCAGAGTGAATGAAGGTAAACAGTACATGTTCAATAAATCATAACTATTATTTCTGAGATACAGAGAAGGTAAATATGTCATAAACCCTACGAGAATTTTCTAAAAATAAGAAGAAATCAATGTAAGTATCTTACTTTGTTATTCTAGTTAGACTAGAATACGTACAAAATAGGATCTATACAAACTCGTGTAGCTACTGCCACTTTCTAATTTCATTTTGAATATATGGATGATAGATTATTGTGATTTGTATTTGTATGTGTGTGTGTGTGTTTTTTCTCTAAGGAAGGAAGTTTGTTAACATCCTGATGTGCTTTTGGTATCTAACCAGTGCCAACATCCCCAGTGAAACTTTAAGTGGAGCCAGTGTATTCCAGGTTAAATTGGGGGATCAGAACGTGGAAACTAAACAACTTCTTAGTGCAAGCTATGAGTAAGTCTAATCCCATCTCATTGTTTCCTTTCTCTAGAAAATGGAAGGTAGTATGAAGGAAGTATGAAGGTATGAAAGCTAAAGGGAGCTTTAGGAAGAAAAGCATTGAAATTTGACAAGTTATTTAAGAAGAGAGAAAGTCATAAAGGCATACTGGATATGAAACAGAAGTGTTGAGAAATTAGAAAGAGGTAATGCTGCTGAATGTAATTAAAAGGTGTTTCAGCTGTCTATCGATGTGTCATAAACCACTCCCGAACTCAGTAACTTTAAGCAGCCATTTATTTTGTCTGCTGCTTTACTGCTCAGGAATTTTGGAAAGGCACAGCCATGAGGTTTTCGTTGCTTCACCTGCCATCAACCAGGGTGGCAAGGGCTGGAGAAATCATTTCCACGATGGCTTCTTCACTCACACGTGCCCCACTTGGTGCTCCTTGGCTTCCGCACATAATGTCTCATTCCCCAGGGCCTCTCTTCATGGCTTGGGCCTGTGGCAGTCTCCAGCTGTTCACATGTTTTACCAGGTGGTCAGCTAGGCTGGTAAAGGGCTATCCCAGGATTGGAACATCGTTTCCACCTTAGTCTACCTGTCAAAGCAGTCATAGGACCTACACAGTTGAAAGGACATGGAGAGATTCCACCTTTTATCGGGCAATAGCAGGGTCCCATTGCAGAAGAGCATGTGGGATGGGGCGTATGGTTATAACCTTACTCGGGAAATAAAATATGCCACAGGTGGCACATGGGTGATTCACTCACTAGACATTTACTGATCATTCCTTATTTATCAAGTACCCTGCCTGTTAGGGTTTCAGATACAAAAATGAAGAGTTCCTGCCTGTAAAGAGGTACTATCTAGTAAGTTAGCAATGTATTTAAAAGAGACACTATCGTGTATTTTTTGCTAATAAAATTTGGAACAGTGAACCAGTCAAGCAGGTTACTGGAGACATAATTTAATATTTAAAAGAGAATACTATTATGTTGCCGAAAGTATATAAACCTAATTTAAAATAACAAATCCCAGAAATGACCTAAGAAAATCTATTCTGTTTCAGTAGGGTAAAAGGGAATTGTATCCTTATTTTTTCACTTTATTTAAAAGAAATGTGCTTTTTTTCTTTTTTAAATTTTGCTTTATTTGTAATTATATAAAATATATATTTAAATACTTCAATCTACAGAATCATCTCCTTTTAAAGATATCACTTGTAATTAAAGAACAATATAATCAATACTCATCTTTGATTCCTCTGATATTCCCTACTAAGGCCATGGGCAGCTCATAAACACTGTTATTTTCAAGATTGATCTAATGTATATAAACCAAATTCCACTAAAATACCCTTTTCATCACCATTGCCCAATTTATTTTTCCTCATATTAGGCATATGTTCTAGCTAGTATTTAACAACAGAATGATACCCAAGTTTCTCTCAAGGACTGGTAGATGTTGGAGTATATATCAGTTCATTAAAAATACTCATTTTAGGGGCACCTAGATAGATCGGGTGGTTAAACGTCTGACTCTTGATTTCAGCTCGGGTTATGATCTCACCATCATGAGTCTGAGCCCCACATTGGGCTCTACTGGGCGTGCAGCCTGCTTGAGATACTCTCTCCTTCTCCCTCTGCCCCTCCTCTGTGCATGCTCTCATTTTAGTGGAAAATGTTCTAATTTTGTGACGATACTTTTCCTGATTGAATTGGTAAATTAAACTTTTTTGTTTTGATTTTTATTTATGATTAACCATTAGCTTGTTGCTAAAAATTGCCTCTAATGTACATTTGGAAATGATATAGTTATCCAAGAAGTATTTGGACTAATGTAAGATTCATATTATTTGTAATTTTTCCCCTAGATTTCAGAGGGAGTTTACACAAGGAGTAAAGCCTGACTGGACCATCGCACGGATTGAACACTCAAAGTTATTAGAATGATCTTTCTTGAAAAATCAGCTTGTTGGACTTTTGGCAATTACTATGAAAAATTAAGGAAAAAAACATTTTGGATCAGTTGATCTTCACATAGTCAAGTCTGTGGATCACTTTTGTATTATTTTGAAATATTCCTTGTAGTATATTGGCATGGTACAGTAAAGCCTTTTCCACAGATTATTATCACCTTCTATAAAAGAGATCAAAGTAAAAAAACTACAACAGCTCATTGTTGGTGTCATATTCAGTATCATTTCTTTTTTTGTTTTAAATTAAAAAAAAAAAATTTTTTATGTTTATTCATTTTTGAGAGACAGAGGGAGACAGAGTGTGATTGATGGAGGGAGACAGAGAATCTGAAGCAGGCTCCATGCTCGGAGCCGTCAGCACAGAGCCCGACCTGGGGCTCGAATTCACATGCCGCGAGATCATGAGTTGAGCCGAAGTCAGATGCCCAACCGACTGAGCCACCCAGGCACCCCTTTAGTATCTTTTCTATTCTTTCCTTTTCTTTTCTCTTCTTTTCTTTTCTCTTCTTTTCTTTTCTTTTCTTTTCTTTTCTTTTCTTTTCTTTTCTTTGTTATATTTGTGTGTCTTTTATTTTTATTTTATATTTACTTTTTTTTTTAATTTACATCCAAATTAGCATATAGTGCAACAATGATTTCAGGAGTAGATTCCTTAGTGCCCCTTACCCATTTAGCTCATCCTGCCCTGCTACAACCCTTCCAGCAACCCTCAGTTTGTTCTCCATATTTATGAGTCTCTTCTGTTTTGTCCCCCTCCATGTTTTTATGTTATTTTTGTTTCCCTTCCTTTATGTTCATCTGTTTTGTCTATTAAAGTCTTCATATGAGTGAGGTCATATGATTTTTGTCTTTCTCTGAATTTCACTTAAGGATAATACCCTCCAGTTCCTTCCACATAGTTGCAAATGACAAGATTTCATTCTTTTTGATTGACAAGTAATACTCCATTGTATATCTATAACACATCTTCTTTATCCATTTATCCATCGATGGACATTTGGGCTCTTTCCATACTATGGCTATTGTTGATGGTGCTTTTATAAACATGGGGGTGTATGTGTCCCTTCGAAACAGCACACCTGTATCCCTTGAATAAATGCCTAGTAGCGCAATTGCTGGGTCGTAGGGTAGTTCTATTTTTAGTTCTTTGAGGAACCTCCATACTGTTTTCCAGAGTGGGTGCACCAGCTTGAATTCCCACCAGCAGTACAAGAGATCCTCTTTCTCTGCATCCTCGCCAACATCTGTTGTTGCCTGAGATGTTCATGTTAGCCATTCTGACAGGTTCTGACAGGTATGAGGTGGAATCTCATTGTGGTTTTGATTTGTATTTCCCTGATGAGAAGTGATGTTGAGCATTTTTTCATGTGTCGGCCATCTGGATGTCTTCTTTGGAGAAGTGTCTATTCATGTCTTTTACCCATTTATTCACGGGATTATTTGCTTTTGGGGTGTTGAGTTTGATAAGGTCTTTGTAGATTTTGGATACTAACCCTTCATATGATATGTTGTTTGCAAATATCTTCTCCCATTCTGTCGGTTGCCTTTTAGTTTTGCTGATTGTTTCCTTCGCTGTGCAGAAGCTTTTTATTTTGATGAGGTCGCTGTAGTTCACATTTTTGCTTTTGTTTCTCTTGCTTCCAGAGACGTGTTGAGTAAGAAGTTGCTGTGGGCAAGATCAAAGAGGTTTTTGCCTGCTTTCTTCTCGAGAATTTTGATGGCTTCCTCTCTTACATTGAGGTCTTTCATCCACTTTGAGTTTATTTTGGTGTATGGTGTAAGAAAGTGGTCCAGGTTCATTCTTCTGCATGTCGCTGTCCAGTTTTCCCAACACCACTTGCTGAAGGGAATGTTTTATTCCATTGGATATTCTTTCCTGCTTTGTCAAAGATTAGTTGGTCATATGTTTGTGGGTCCATTTCTGGGTTCTCTATTCTGTTCCATTGATCTGAGTGTCTGTTCTTGTGCCAGTACCATACTGTCTTGATGATTATAGCTTTGTAGAGTATAGCTTGAAGTCCGGGGTTGTGATGCCTCCTGTTTTGGTTTTCTTTTTCAAGATTGCTTTGGCTAGTCGGGGTCTTTTCTTGTTCCATACAAATTTTAGGATTATTTGTTCTAGCTCTGTGAAGAATGCTGATGTTATTTTGGTAAGGATTGCATTGAATATGAAGATTGCTTTGGGTAGTATTGACATTTTACAGTATTTATTCTTCCTATCCAGGAGCATGGAATCTTTTTCCATTTTTTTGTGTCTTCTTCAATTTCTTTCATAAGCTTTCTATAGTTTTTAGTGTATAGATTTTTCACCTCTTTGGTTAGATTTATTCCTAGGTATTTTATGTGTTTTGGTGCAACTGTAAATGGGATCTATTCCTTGATTTCTCTTTCTGTTGCTACATTGTTGGTGAATAGGAATGCAACCGATTTCTGTGCATTGATTTTATATCCTGCAACTTTGCTGAATTTGTGAATCAGTTCTAGCAGCTTTTGGTGGAGTCTTTTGGGTTTTCCATATAGAGTATCATGTCATCTGTGAAGAGTGAAAGTTTGACCTCCTCCTGGCCGATGTGGATGCCTTTTATTTCTTTGTGTTGTCTGATTGCAGAGTCTAAGACTTCCAATACTGTGTTGAATAACAGTGGTGAGAGTGGACATCCCTATCTTGTTCCTGACCTTAGGGGAAAGCTGTCAGTTTTTCCCCATTGAGGATGATATTAGCATTGGGTCACTTGTATATGGCTTTTATGATCTTGAGGTATGCTCGTTCTATCCCTACTTTCTTGAGGGTTTTTATCAAGAAAGGATGCTGTATTTTGTCAAATGCTTTCTCTACATCTATTGAGAGGATCAGATGGTTCTTGTCCTTTCTTTTATTGATGTGATGGATCATGTTAATTGTTTTGTGGATATTGAACCAGACTTGCATCCCAGGTATAAATCCCACTTGGTCGTGGTGAATAATTTTTTTAATGTATTGTTGGGGCCAGTTGGCTAATATCTTGTTGAGGATTTTTGCATCCATGTTCATCAGGGAAATTGGTCTATAGTTCTCCTTTTTAGTGGTGTCTCTGTCTGGTTTTGGAATCAAGGTAATACTGGCTTCATAGAAAGAATTTGGAAGTTTTCCTTCCATTTCTATTTTTTGGAACAGCTTCAAGAGAATAGGTGTTAACTCTTCCTTAAATGTTTGGTAGAATTCCCCTGGTAAGCCATCTGGCCCTGGACTCTTGTTTTTTGGCAGATTTTTTATTACTAATTCGATTTCCTTACTGGTTATAGGTCTGTTCAAATTTTCTGTTTCTTCCCGTTTCAGTTTTGGTAGTATATATGTTTCTAGGAATTTGTCCATTTCTTCCAGATTGCCCATTTTATTGGTATATAATTGCTCATAATATTCTCTTATTATGGTTTTTATTTCTGCTGTGTTGGTTGTGATCTCTCCTCTTTCATTCTTGATTTTATTTATTTGGGTCCTTTCCTTTTTCTTCTTGATCAAACTGGCTAGTGGTTTCTCAATTTTGTTAATTCTTTCAAAGAACCAGCTTCTGGTTTCGTTGATCTGTTCTACTGTTTTTTGTTTTTTGTTTTGGTTTTGATAGCATTAATTTCTGCTCTAATCTTTATTATTTCCTGTTTTCTGCTGGCTTTGGGTTTTATTTGCTGTTCTTTTTCCAGCTCCTTAAGGTATAAGGTTAGGTTGTGTATCTGAGATCTTTCTTCCTTCTTTAGGAAGGCCTGGATTACTATATACTTTCCTCTTATGACTGCCTTTGCTGCGTACCAGAGGTTTTGAATTGTGGTGTTATCATTTTCATTGACTTCCATATACTTTTTAATTTTCTCTTTAACTGCTTGGTTAGCCCATTCATTCTTTAGTAGGATGTTCTTCAGTCTCCAAGTACTTGTTACCTTTCCAAATTTTTTCCTTTGGTTGATTTTGAGTTTCATAGCATTGTGGTCTGAAAATATGCACGGTGTGATCTCAATCTTTTTGTACTTACTTAGGGCTCATTTGTGTCCCTGTATATGGTCTATTCTGGAGAAGGTTCCATGTGCACTGGAGAAGACTGCATATTCTGCTGCTTTAGGATGAAATGTTCTGAATATATCTGTTAAGTCCATCTGGTCCAGTGTGTCATTCAAAGCCATTGTTTCCTTGTTGATTTTTTGATTAGATGATCTGTCCATTGCTGTGAGTGGGGTGTTGAAGTCCCCTACTATTATGGTATTACTATCGATGAGTTTCTTTATATTTGTGATTAATTGATTTATATATTTGGGTGCTGCCACATTTGGCGCATAAATGTTTACAATTGTTAGGTCTTCTTGGTGGACAGACCCCTTGATTATGATATAATGCCCTTCTGCATCTCTTGATACAGTCTTTATTTTAAAGTCTAGATTGTCTGATATAAGTATGACTACTCCGGTTTTCTTTTGTTGACCATTAGCATGAAAGATGGTTCTCCATACCCTTATTTTCAATCTGAAGGTGTCTTTAGGTCTAAAGTTGTAAACAGCATATAGATGAATCTTGTTTTCTTATCCATTCTGTTACCCTATATCTTTTGATTGGAGCATTGAGTCCATTGACGTTTAGAGTGAGTACTGGAAGATATGAATTTATTGCTATTATGATGCTTGTAGAGTTGGAGTTTCGGTGGTGTTCTCTGGTCCTTTCTAATCTTTGTTGCTTTTGGTATGTATGTGTGTGTGTGTGTATATATATATATGTATATATATATATTTTTTCATCTTTTATCCCCTTAGAGAGTCCCCCTTAAAATTTTTGCAGGGCTGGTTTAGTGGTCACAAACTCCTTTAATTTTTGTTTGTCTGGGAAACTTTTTATCTCCCCTTCTATTTTGAATGACAGCCTTGCTGGATAAAGAATTCTTGGCTGCATATTTTTCTGATTCAGCACACTGAATATATCCTGCTACTCCTTTCTGACCTGCCAGGTTTCTGTGGATAGGTCTGCTGCAAACCTGGTCTGTCTTCCCTTGTAGGTTGAGGACTTTTTTCCCTTGCTGCTTTCATGATTCTCTCCTTGCCTGAGTATTTTGTGAATTTGACTATGATATACCTTGTTTATGCTCAGTTTTTGTTGAATCTAATGGGAGTCCTCTGTGCTTCCTGGATTTTGACATCTGTGTCTTTCCCCAGGTTAGGAAAGTTTTCTGCTATGATTTGCTCACATAACCTTCTACCCTATTTCTCTCTCTTCCTCTTCTAGGACGCCTATGATTCTGATGTTCCTTTGTAATAAGTCACTGATTTCTCTAATTCTTAAATCGTGCTTTTTTGCCTTAATCTCCCTCTTTTTTTCTGCTTCATTATTCTCTATAAGTTTGTCCTCTATATCGCTGATTTTCTGTTCTGCCTCATCCATCCTTGCCGCTGCTGCATCCATCCGTGATTAGAGCTCAGTTATAGCATTTTTAATTTCATTCTATTTTTTACTTCTTTTAATTCTGAAGAAAGGGATTCTAATCTATTTTCTACTCCAACTAGTATTCTTATTATCGTGATTCTAAATTCTGGTTCAGACATCTTGCTTGTATCTGTGTTGGTTAAATCCCTGGCTGCCCTCTCTTCATGCTCTTCCTTTTGGGGTGAATGCCTTTATTTTGTCATTTTGAAGGGAATAAAGGAATTAATGATGTAGAAAAATTAAAATTAAAAAAAATATTAAAATTAAAAAATTAAACACACACACACAAATCGATAAATGATGCTAGATCCTAGGTGTGTTTTGGTCTGGGTGTTGAAAGTGGTTGAAAGGGTTGGGGGTGGGGAGGAGAAAAGAAAAAAAAAAGGAAATTGAGAATTTGAAAAATTGAGTACACTGAAGTAGACTAAAATGAAATGATGGGAGTAAAATAGAATTTGAAAAAATATACACAAAAGTAAAGAATATAATAGGAAAAAATTAAAGAAAAATATTTTTAATAAAAATTAAAAATAAAAATGAATTATTTTTCTGTATTCAAGAAAAAATGAAAAAGGGAAAAAAGATTTAAAAAAGAAACAGTTTGAAAATTTGAAAAAGTGAATACCCTGTAGTAGACTAAAATAAAATGATGGAAGTAAAATAGAATTTGAAAAAATTTACATAAAAGCAAAATATATAGTTAACAAAATTAAAGAAAAATATTTTTAATAGAAATTGAAAGTAAAAATGAAGTTTTTCTCTTTCAGCATTCAAGAAAAAAAAGAAATGAAAAAGAAAAAAAGAAAAAAAAGGAAATCATTTGAAAATTTGGAAAGGTGAATACACTGAAGTAGACTAAAATAAAATGGAAGTAAAATAGAATTTGAAAAAATTTACACAAAAGTAAAAAATATAGTAATAAAAATTAAAGAGTTTTAATAAAAATTGAAAACAGAAATGAATTTTTTCTCTTTCTGTATTCAAGAAAAAGAAAATAAGCATAGAAGAGAAAAAAAAAGAAAATTGAATAGATGGAGCTGGTAACAGATTGAAGTAGGACTGAAATTACTTTGTTTTCCACTAGAAGTCAGACTATGTAGTGCTTTATAGTCCATAAACTAAGCAGCCGTTGTGATTTGTGTTCTTGATGAGTGAAGTTGGCCCAGTTGGGCGGGGCTCAGTGTAACAGCTCAGCTCTCCACTAGATGGCACTGCTAGCCTACTGGGTGGAGTGTTGTGGCGCTCGTAGGTGCGTATGCACATGCACGGGAGCGGTGAAAATGGTGCCACCCAGCTACCCAGTCTCTAGTTTGGGAACTCTGTTCTCCAGGGTCAGCAATCACGCACCTGTCCTCTGTCTCCAGCTTTCGTCCACTCCCCACTTTTTCACTCTCCATGACCAGACCCCAGGCAGTACCTCTCTCCCGAGTTTTGTCTCAGATGCAGCTGTTTTCCCTGACCCCTTACTTCTGAAGGACTGCAGCTTTGACCCGTTCCACCCCTCTATGGGAGGGTCTCACCAAGCAATGACCGAATGAGCAATGGCCAAATGTCGGCTGCACCCAGGAACGCTTGCTGGACCCTGCTGCTGCCGGTGCCCCGAGACTGCAGCCAGGTGCCAGCCCGCCCCAGAAAAAGTTCACGAGTTAGTGTAGCAGCAGCTTTTCAGGGATTATGGGAAATCACATCACACGTCTGGCACCAGGCTTTACCCTTAACCACCTTGTTCCAGCACCAGTGAATGTGGTCGTTTTCTGGGGTCTGCTTGGACGAGGTGGCTTCAACAGTCTCTACCAAATGTCCTTCCGGCAGTGGAACTGCTTTTTCCTGTGTGGCCCGAGAACCTCCCGGACCCCACTCTGTTCCTGGGGATTCGCCCTTCCCACCAGAGCACCACCAGGTATCGAGCTGCGGAACTGCAGCCTTTGCAATCCCCTTGTTTACAGTCTTAATGGAATTTAAACCCTCTCCTTTCTCTTTTCTCCCTTTTTAGTTTGGTCCCTGTGGCTGTTTCCAATTTTCCACTTTCTCTCCAGCTGCTTTTGGGGAGGGGTGCTTTTCTTATATTCTCTCCCCCCCACCCAGTCTCCGTCCTCTCTCCGCTTGCAAAAGCACCTCCCTTCCTGTGCCTTCTCGCTCCTGAAGTTCACTTCTCCGCACCGGGTGCCTGCTGAATTCTGTGGTTCAGGTTGTGCAGATTGTTGTGTTAATCCTCTAATCAGTTTTCTAGGTGTGCAGGATGGTTTAGTGTTGGTCTGGCTGTACTTCATGGATGGGAGACACACAAAAAAACTTCCATGCTGTTCCCCTTCAGTATCATTTCTAATGTTACCTATATTATGTATATACATAAACTAATTTTATAGACAGTAAAGAAGGTATTGAAAAAACTACACATTTCTAAATTAATAGTCCTTAAATATTTTGTGGTTAATACATCTATACCAATAATTCAAGTATGTCTAAGATTTATTTTTAAAAATCACTGCTGCTATTTGATTACCTCTGTTCACTAGCTAGTTAAGAAGGACTAGATGGAATTCTATATCGGTCACTGCAGAACTAAAGATCAATGAAGTTGAAGCTTACTACAAGCACCAAGAGAAAAATATTACAACAGTGCCTCAGCCACCTCTGGGATAATATCAGGTCTTCTAACATTCTTGTATTTCAAATCCTAGAAGCTGGGGTAGGGGAGACGAAAACAATGTAAGAAATAATGTCTGAAAATTTCCCTAATTGATGAAAACTATAAACTCACAGATCCAAGAAATTCAACAGGAAGGGTGACACATAAAGAAAACCTCTCTCTGGGGCGCCTGGGTGGCGCAGTCGGTTAAGCGTCCGACTTCAGCCAGGTCACGATCTCGCGGTCTGTGAGTTCGAGCCCCGCGTCAGGCTCTGGGCTGATGGCTCGGAGCCTGGAGCCTGTTTCCGATTCTGTGTCTCCCTCTCTCTCTGCCCCTTCCCCGTTCATGCTCTGTCTCTCTCTGTCCCAAAAAAAAAAAAAAAAAAAAAAAAAAAAAAAAAAAAAAAAAAAAAAAAAAATTGAAAAAAAAAAAAGAAAACCTCTCTAAGGTATACCATGATCAAACCAGAGAAAATTGTAAAGCAGCTGGAGAAAAAAAAAAAAAAGGACACATTCCATACAGAGAATGACTGTATATGTCTTTTCTCAAAGTGGAAATTAGAGACCTTGGTATAACATCTTTAAAGTGCTTAAAGAAAAAGCTTGGCAACCTAAATTATATATTCAGCCAAAATATCCTTCAGAAAAGGTGAGAAAAGACTTTTTCAGACAGGGAAAAGATGAGTAAATTTGTTGCCAGTAGACCAGCACACCTGGTTTATAAGAAATGTTAAGGACCATTGCACAGAATGGAGTTCAGAAATAGATCCATGCCTATTGGACATTTGGTTTTTGACAAAAGTGCGAAAGTAATTTAGTAAGGAAAAGGCAGTCTTTTTTTTTTTTGAAGTTTATTTATTTTTGAGAGGGAAAGAGCTTGCATGTGTGTGCATACGAGTGGGGAAGAGCCAAAGAGGGGACGAGAACCCCGATGTGGGGCTTGATCCCATAAACCATAAAATCATGACCTGAGATGAAATCAAGAGTGGGACGCTTAATTGACTAAGCCACCCAGGCACTCTGAAAGGTAGTCTTTTTAACAAATGGAAAAATTACATATTCAAATGGGAAATAAAGCTCAACTTTTGCCTCACACCATACGTAATTTTAGTACAAAATTGAGATTGTGAAATGGGTCATAGACTTAAATAAAAGCTAAAACTCTAGAAATTCTAGACAGAAATTGAATTTTGAAATCGCTTTCTTTTGATAGACAAAGATTTCTTAAGACACACAAAGCATGAATTATGAAGAAAAAAATAATTGGAATATATTAACATTAAAACTTATGCTATATTTGGGATAAATATATTCGACAAAAGACCTATACTTGGAATATATACATAATGCTTATAGGTCAATAATGAGCTAAATATTGAGCAGGGAAAAGCTCCAGCCTAATTCCAAGCCCCTGAGGCTTCCAGGTGTCCACTGGAACTCCCTGCTGGCTTCAAGGCTGCACAAAAGGCAAAGGGCCCACCTTCAGGGCTGATGTGCCAGGTTATTCCTGGGGTCAGAACATCCTCATGGAGCAAGAAAGAGGCCTTCTTCGAACAACCTCCAGTTAAAATCTGTCCTGGCCTCTGATAGAAACCCACTAAAAGCAAACATGCTGTATGACCATGGGGAATCACCAGGAAGGCTCTCTCCAGTTATGTAAACTGCAAGAGAGATCTCACCTAATAAAGGCTTTAAGGAAATTAAAAAAATAAAAATAAAACAAAAAAATGTCAATGGATGTTCCATGAAAGACATTAAAATTGCCAATAAACACATAGAAGGATGCGCTACATCCTTAGTCCATAGGAAAAGAAAACCACATGGAGATACCACTACAAACCCACCAAATGGATTCAATAACAAAAACTGCCAGTACCAAATATTGATGAAGATCTGAAGCAGCTGGAACTCTCTAATATTGTCAGTAATCAAAATGGTACGGCCATTTGGAAGGTATTTTGGCAGTTTCTTATGAAGTTAAACATGTGCTTACCATAGGATCCAGCAATTTTATTCCTAGGTACTTATCCAAGAGATGTGAAAACATACATCTACACAAAGTGTTGAATGTTCATAACAGCTTTTTTCTTAATGACTCCAAGCTGGAAAGACCCCCAAATGTTCAGTAGATTGACGGATAGACAATCGAGTGAAGGAAGCCAGATACAAGAGAGGACTTACTGTATAATTATATTTCTGTGAAATTCTAGAAAAGTTAAAACATGTTCATTGCAGCATTATTTACACTTGCCAAGGTATTAAATTGGGAGCCAGTTATTTTGTCTAAAGGGACATAAGTTTGGTTTGATTTCTAGCTAGTTAACCATTTAAAGCTCTTTGAAAATGTTCAGCTACATGTTAGAACTCTCCAAATTGGCAAATTTCCATTTCATTGTACTTTTTCTGATTAAATCCCCTATTTTAGGTGTGAGCCCAGTCATGCTAAGAGAACAAAGTTCCTTTCTTTCAGGTGGTGGGTGTACTCTGTCTACTCTAACTGTTTAAAAGTTTCCTGAAGTTTATTTTTAAAGTCTGTTATTAATTTATCATCACTTCCTTTACAATTTTGAACCTGCCTTCAATTATCCATAACAGAAAAATGACATGTCCCTACGTAGTGCAATTCATATATATATTTTTTTCCCTTTCGAAGCCATTTTCTTATGCACAGTTGGGTTATTTAAATCTCCTCCTGCTGTCCCCCAACCTGCTGCTTTTAATCATTTTTTTGCTTTTTGAGAGGCTAGAAATTAAGCAAGCTAACTGTATAAACTAGATAGCCAGGGAAGATACATATATAGTAAAACCTTGGATTGCAAGTAACTTGTTCTGCGAGTGTTCCGCAAGAGGAGCACACATTTCTGGGGCACCTAGGTGGCTCAGTCGGTGAAGCGTCTGACTTTGGCTCAGGTCATGATCTCACCATTCTTGAGTTTGAGCCCTGCATCGGGACCTGTACTGACAGCTCCGAGCCTCTCCAAGCCTGTGTCTCCCTCGCTCTCTGCCCCTCCCCCACTCATGCTCTGTCTCTCAAAAATAAATAAACATTAAAAAAAAAGATGAACAAGCATTTATAGTAAATTTTAACTTGATAAATGAGCAATGACTTGAATTACAAGCAGTATGTGACGTCCAATGTCACATGATCACAACTGGGCCAATGGTTCTCTCTCTCTCTCTCTCTCTCTCTGCGGGATTGTGGGTGATCGTCTCCTATGCTTGGATGCTCAGTCTCAGGGTATGGTGTTTGGCAGAAATTAATGATTTTTCACAACGTTGGAAGGTGCCCACAACTGGCACCAGTGTAATTTTTGTCACTTCAAAGCACGTATGGAGCGTCCTTTCTTTTTCCATGCAAGAGTAAGCTTAGGAATGCTTTGCTTCATTCTAGGTCAGGCTGTCTAGAGATATAGACCCTTTCCTCTGCTGTCTTATTGCCAGTTACATTAAATACAGTATATTACAAGAGTTTATTAGTAAGTACTGTAGTCAACATCTGTGCAAGCTAATATAATGGCCCCATGCAGAAAAAGATTCCATCGAGCCAACAGATAGCAGTGATTCCATTAGCAATAGTGGAAGTCGTCCTGCACAGTAACCCTCCTCTCTCTTTTCTCTCTCACACCAGCCACAAAGGTTTTCAAAGGTAAGTGCAGCTAATTTGTTTGTTTTTCTTATATTTTGTATTTTCTTTACTATTTTATATTATATTACAGTATTGTAATAATCTGTATGTGACTATTTTGGGTTTTTGGAATGAATCATCTGAGTTTCCATTTCTTATGAGAAGTTCACTTTGATATATAAGTGCTTGTGATTTCAAGCATGTTTCTGGAACGAATTATGCTTACAAACCAAGGTTTTACTGTGTGTATACATATATATATGTATATGTATACATATATATATGTATACACACACACACACGCAATATATATACAGTATATATATATATATATATATACAGTGTATATATATATATACTATATATATACACAGTGTTTGTGTGTGTGTATATATATATATATATATATATATACACACTAGGACATATATATCCTATTATGTGTGTGCTATATATATTATATAATGCTCTATATATGATATATAATAAAATATTTCCTGGTATACATGTGCTAGAGATAGAGGGAGAGATGGAGGGAGAGATTTTAAGGAATTGGCTCATGTGATTGTGGAGGCTGGCAAGTTCAAAATCTGCAAGATAAGCAAGCAGACAGAAGACCTAGGGAAGAGTTGATGCTGCAGTTCAAGTCAAAAGTGGTGTGCTGACAGAATTCATTCTTGCAGGGGAGTGGTATCCATCTTCTTCCGTGAAAGCCTTCAACTGATTAAATGAGGCCCACCCACAGTATGCAAGAAAATCTGCTTTACTCAAATCTCCTGATTTAAATGTTAATCTCATCTAAAGATACCTTTATAGAAACGTCTAGAATAATGTTTGGCCAAATATCTGAGTGTAATGACCCAGCAAAATTGACTCATAAAAATAACTGTCACAGGTACAAGATACAACTACATACTCTCTCCTTAGAGTCAAAAAACATTAACATTTTGCCATAATGTTTGCTCTTTCTCCCACCTCTCTACATATACAGTTTTTATCTAAATCATTTGAAAGTAAGTTTCAGGCAGTGTATATTTCACTCCTAAATATTTCAACATGCATTTCCAAAAAAAAAGGACATTATCCTACATAAATATCAGAACATTAGCAATAATTCCACAATATCATCTAATATTTAAGCCAAGTTTAAAGTTCCACCAATTGTCTTTAAAATAACTTTAAACCAAGATCCAATCAAGGTTTATACATTGCATATATTTATCATGTTTCTTAAGTTCTTTTAAAACTTTTAAAGGAGAGGAGCACCTGGGTGGCTCAGTCAGTTAAGCGTCTGACTTCGGCTCAGGTCATAATCTCACGGTCTGTGAGTTCGAGCCCTGTGTCGGGTTCTGTGCCGACAGCTCAGGGCCTGGAGCCTACTTCTGATTCTGTGTCTCCCTCCCCTCAGCTCCTCCCCTGCTCACACTCTGTCTCTCTTTCAAAAATAAATAAAGATTAAAAAAACATTTTTTTTTTCAAACTAAAAACACTTTTAGAATATCCTTCATTCATTTTTATGACATTGTAATTTTGAGGAGTCTAGGGTAGTAAACACATAGCATGTCCCATATATGGAATATGTGTTGTTATTTTATTATGGTGTCATTTCTGTAAGCTGGCTGGAACTTAGGGCTAAATGTTTGATTAGATTCAAGTTAAACATTTTTGGCAAGAATATCCTACAAGTGATCTGTGTACTTCATATCATATATATATGTATGTATATATATGTTTGTGTGTATATATATATGTATATGTATATACACATATATATGCACATACACATATATTTACACACATATATACACATATATACACACATATATATGTGTGGTAGGCTGTATAAGTCTCCAGAGATGTTTATATCCTAATGCCTGGAATCTGTGAATATGTTACCTTACATGGCAAAATGATAGTTTGCAGACACCATTAATGATCTTGTGATGGGGAGAGTATCCTGGATTCTCTGGGTGAGCCTGATGTTATCACAGGGGTCCTTATAAAAGGGAAGTAGATAGGTTAGAGTCAGAGAGAAGGAGATGCAATAATGGAAGCAGAGGTGGGAGTGATGCGAGGCCATGAGAGCCAAGGAATGTAGACAGCATCTAGAAACTAGAAAAGGCAAGAAAGAGATTTGCCCTAGAGTCTGCAGAATGAAAACAGCCATGCTGACCCATTTTAGACTTCTGACCTCCAGAACTATAAAATAATAAATCTGTGTTGTTTTAAGCCACTAAGATTGTAGTAATTTGTTATGTCGGCAAGAGGGAATTAATATACAAGATGATCCTTGCATGAATTTCTATTACAGTTTGCAAAATAATGATTCTCTAATTCCATAATACCTTCTATTGGCACTCTATAAAACAGAGCCCCTTCCCTTCAAAAAAATAAATCACCGCAAACTCATGATTTTTAATCATCCAATGTAATATCAATTATAGTTACTGTTCTTTTGATGCTTAACTAGTCCCCATTTTGGCTAATGGGAGCCCCTATAGTTTGTTTACTGTGACAGGTTAAAGACTATCATCACCCTGTTTTTTAGTTTTTGAATGCTTCTGCATTTTTTAGCATAACAAAATGTCCCAGGATCTTCATATCTATTTCCTGCCTCAGACTTGAAAAAAATCAATGTTACCTCAAAGAATCATGATTTCTTTTCAGAATGATTGCTATAGACTGAATGTGTCCCTCTCAAATTCATATGTTAAAATCCCAACCCTCAATATCATGTCATTAGGAGATGAAGCCTTTGGGAGGGATTCAGTAATGGGGGAAGAGACCTCATGAGTGGATTAATGCACTCAAAAAAGAGACCCCAGAAAGCTCCCTAGCTCCTTTGCCATGTGAGGACATAGTGATAAGATGGCCATTTACAGTCCAGGAAGGGGATTCTCACTGACACTGAATCTGCTGTCACTTTGATCTTGGACCTCCCACTCTCCAAGTATGAGAAATAAATGTTGTCTAAGCCACCCAGTCTATGGTATTTTTATTACGGCAACCTGAATGGACCAAGACAGGATAATGTTTAGAAACCAAGCTTTGGGTATCTTGAAACATTGAATATCTGCAAGAGAATGCTCATATTTATATATATTTGCAAATTTGGATCATTTGTCTAAAGTAACTTTGGGGCAGCTAAATGTAGACTGTTTTCTTTTATTTCTGTCAACATTTAAAATAATTCCTTCCCTTTCACTCTCTATGCCCTGGCCCAGATTTATTTTGGTTTATAGGACTTATCATATCTGCCATTGTAGTATATATTACTTTGTTGATTTATTCCATTGTCTGTCTTTCCAACTAAGGCAAGGACTTTGTCGATCTTGTTCATTGCTGTATTTCCTGGGCCCAGAACAATATCTGGTACATGGCAGACCTCAGGAAATATTAGTTGAATGAATAAATCAATGAGCAAGCCTCACTACTACTGAGTTTCCATGCTCACATGACAGGAACATTTTCCCTCCTGCTTTTGATTTGATGCCCTAGCAAGGCGTATGTAGTTTCTTTTATTATGTATAATCCCCTTCTCAATGGGTAAATGGTATAATTTGATAGGTGAACTTGCTTTTACAGTCCTATAATAAATGTCATTTATTCTAAATACCACACGGTGGCGCTAATTGTGTATGGAATCTAAATGCCAGGATGGGCAGTAAATTTGATAGGGTCTGAAGTCACTGAGCAATGGGAAGATGGCTTTGCTTACTGGCAGATTTTTCGTAGATAGATATGTTGTAGGAAACTGCTCAATAAAAAGTTTAATAGACAGAATTTGTTGATGTTAAAAGGGTTAAGTGCATCAGTCAAATCAGAGGGAACTTACCTACATCTCTTCTCTGATTGCTGGAACCACAGATTTTATCATTGAGTTCTGCTGTGATTACCCCCATCCTCAGAAGGTTTTTTTCTGGATGGTGTAGTATATCAGTTAGGATAATATAGATTATGCAGTAACAATCAATCTCTAAATCTCAGTGGATTCAAACAAACAAACAAAAGGTATATTTTTTATTCACACTACGTGTCCAGTAAGAGATACTTGGGGGCTGTGCTCTGCAGTGGTATCACCTGCCCTCCTGGACTCAGCTGATGGTCAGCCTCTACCTGATATGATGGTAAATGAGACACTACCTCTGAATGATCTCACATGAGCAATTAAATACTAAACCTGGAAGTGATACAGTTTATTGGCCAGAACATGACCCTTCTCAACTACAGAGGTCCCCCAAGTACAATTTTATCATGTGGCTGGAAGATTGAGAAGCATTGGGTAAGCAGTAACAATAGTTAGCACATGTTGCAGGTAACTATCTCTCTTGTTTTAATTCTAAGAATGGCTATTGTAGAGCCAATTAACTCATACTATTACATCAGAAAGATCAGGAAGCTCAGGAGAAAAAGGAACTTCCCAGATCTTCTGGTGACTTATTATTAGTTGAGAATTATTTACTACTCTGCTATAGGAGCCTGAAGGTGAAGGTCTCTATTTCTATATACCAATGATTGCAGATCTTAAACCAGTGTTAAATGAAAAAGGCCATAGAACACCTGAATTCCATTTTCTTCATTTGATGAGATCTACCAAGTTCATTAAAACACCCCTTTAAGGGCTAGTATCCAAAATCTATAAAGAGCTCACCAAACTCCACACCCGAAAAACAAATAACCCAGTGAAGAAATGGGCAGAAAACACGAATAGACACTTCTCTAAAGAAGACATCCGGATGGCCAACAGGCACATGAAAAGATGCTCAACGTCGCTCCTCATCAGGGAAATACAAATCAAAACCACACTCAGATATCACCTCATGCCAGTCAGGGTGGCCAAAATGAACAAATCAGGAGACTATAGATGCTGGCGAGGATGTGGAGAAACGGGAACCCTCTTGCACTGTTGGTGGGAATGCAAATTGGTGCAGCCACTCTGGAAAACAGTGTGGAGGTTCCTCAGAAAATTAAAAATAGACCTACCCTATGACCCAGAAATAGCACTGCTAGGAATTTACCCAAGGGATACAGGAGTACTGATGCATAGGGGCATTTGTACCCCAATGTTTATAGCAGCACTCTCAACAATAGCCAAATGACGGAAAGAGCCTAAATGTCCATCAACTGATGAATGGATAAAGAAATTGTGGTTTATATACACAATGGAGTACTACGTGGCAATGAGAAAGAATGAAATATGGCCCTTTGTAGCAACGTGGATGGAACTGGAGAGTGTGATGCTAAGTGAAATAAGCCATACAGAGAAAGACAGATACCATATGGTTTCACTCTTCTGTGGATCCTGAGAAACTTAACAGAAACCCATGGGGGAGGGGAAGGAAAAAAAAAAAAAAAGAGGTTAGAGTGAGAGAGAGCCAAAGCATAAGAGACTCTTAAAAACTGAGAACAAACTGAGGGTTGATGGGGGGTGGGAGGAAGGAGAGGGTGGGTGATAGGTATTGAGGAGGGCACCTTTTGGGATGAGCACTGGGTGTTGTATGGAAACCAATTTGACAATAAATTTCATATATTGAATAAAAATAAAAAATAAAACACCCCTTTGATGCAGGGCATCTGGATGACTCAGTTGGTTGAGCATCTGACTTCGACTCAGGTCATGAACTCACGGTTTGGGAGCTCAAGCCCCATGACGGGCTCTGTGCTGACAGATCAGAGCCTGGAGCCTGCTCTGGATTCTGTGTCTGCCTCTCTCTCTCTTTGCTCCTCCACCACTTGTGCTCTCAATCTCCCTCAAAAATAAATAAGTGAATTAAAAAGAACAAAACCTTTTAGATTAATGGGGGCATCAAACAAACTCAAAATTGATTGGCTAAGACTTTATATAGTGTCAACCTTTATTATATATTGTTTATTTTTTAAAGTTTATTTATCTTGTTTTTAATGTTTATTTATTTTTGAGAGAGAGAGAGAGACAGCATGAGTGGGGAAGGGGCAGAGAGAGAGGAAGACACAGAATTGGAAGCAGGACCCAGGCTCTGAGTGGTCAGCACAGAACCCCATACAGCGCTCGAACTCACCAACAGCGAAATCGTGACTTGACCCAAAGTCAGACACTTAACCAAATAAGCCACCCAGAAGCCCCAAGTTTATTTATTTATTTTGAAAGAGAGAGAGCTTGAGCAGGGGAGGGGTGGAGAGAGAATCCCAAGCAGGCTCCATGCTATGACTGCAAAGCCATACAACGCGGGGCTCCATCTCACGCATCCTGAGGTCACCAGCTGAGCTGAAATCAAGAGTCGGATGCTTAACCAACTGAGCCACCTGGGCACCCCTATAAGTTGTTTATTGCTTCAAAATAATAATTTTAAGAAACTTAGATAAAATAAGACCTTATGAGAGTACTTAATCTTGGTCATTCAATCTCAATTTGAGTAGATTATGCACATATCGATGTATCATTTAGGATTAGTTCTGACTGCGTGAAATAAACTTTTAAGATCATGACTTAAATAATATAGAAGTAGTTGATTTTTCTTACACACAAAGTCCAGATATAGGGTTCTTTGGACTGGTATGCCAACTCCATAGAGTTGGGCGTCTCCACAGAGTTGGGAGTGTCCACAGAGACGCTCTTTGGGCGTCCACGCTTCTTCCAGTCAGCATTGCCTTCCTGAGAGTATGACCCTTGTCCTCATAGTACAAAATGGCTAGTGGAGCTCCAGCCACTAAATCCATGGGGGGGAAGGAATGGGGGGAAGGAAAGAATAAGCAAAGATATACATCAGTTGTCTTTTAAGATGCTTTCCCAGATATCATACAAAACCCTTCCACTTAATTTCGTTAGCTGGGAATTAGTCATACGATCATACACAATTTTGTTAGGTCTGGGAAATACAGTGTTTTAGCTGGGTACATTTAATTGCCCCAAATAAAACTAGGGGTTCTAAGACTAAAGGAAGAGGAAGACGCAACTAGCAATTTGCTCTAATTAGGTTACTTGAATCGTGAGTGTGGACTCTGGTAGTTGGCTGACAGGTTCGCCTTGCCAGATTTGCTGACTGAGAACGAGCTTTTAGAGACCCCACATGCTTTCTAGCTGGGGTCTGGTAGTAGTCCTAAACATTGCCCAACTAGTTTTTAAAACCTTGATGTAATAGAGCACCCAGAGAAAATTTTGATTCCAGAGTGGCTTAAGGATGCTCCAGATAATATATCCAGACCTTTGAGGGCTCACTTCCTGTTGTTTACACCACACACATTCCTGCCTGGAGGACTCTGGATATAGTTTATCCCATATTCAAAAATAGAAACCTCCTCTTGACTGTCCCCCCCTCCATTTTACAAACCAAATCAGTCTATTGGACATTCTATCAGAATTTGCCTCATACACTTGCTTAATAAATTACAACTCTGGTTCAATTTTGTATGAGTAGTAGTTAAAGTATCCTGTGATATTTTTGCCTTCATGTGAAGAAATCCATCAGGAACGGTGGAAAAAGTACCTAATCAGATCCTTTGGTGAGACTTTCCTTAGCCTCTGACTGTGAGTGCAGGGGAGATATGGGCAAAGCTGCATGGGTTTAGCGGAGCACCCTGTCTGCCCCCCTCCCTGCCCCCTATCCTGGCTTTATCCCTCCTCAGAATGTGCATTGCGATACAGCATCCTACTCAGGGCAAAAGCTCTGATGGAGCAAAATACGGTTGATCTCAAACAGAAACAGCAATTCCAATAATTGGCTAATTTATTGTTAACTAATTTACTGCTAGGAAAGAGACTCCCTCTTATTGCTCCCTAAAGGAGGAAAAAGACCAACTTAAAATTTACGCCACATAACAAATCATGTATTTTAGTTACCATCAGGTGCTTTGAGGCAACATTTTTTCCTAGGGAGTACACCACGAGGCAGCATTGTCCAAAAGAAGCCATTCTGTGTGGCCTGATTGGAATTTCACTTGCCTTTCTACCTCCTTCCTCAGCACTAGCTTCCTATTCTGCTCCTGAGGCACATCCAGGTTGTCCCTACCGTGGTATCTCTGCAAAACCTGTCCCTTTGCCAGCTCCGTGCTCTTTGCTCAGATCTTCAATGACTGAAGGTTCCAGTTTAAATGTCACCTCTTCTAGGAAGACTTTCTGCTCGTCCAGTCTGAAGCAGCCCGACCCGATCATGCTCTGTTCCTGCTTTATTTTTCTCACAGCATTTACTGTCATCCAGTAGTTTCTTGTTTATTTATTTGTGTATTGTCTGGCCTTCCTCCACTAGGATGGGGGCTTCTGATTTCAACTTAGTGCCTCCTCATATCTGGCAAAATACTCTTTACCTAATTTGTGTTCGGTTCAGGGCAGAGTTTCTTAACCTCAGACCTACTGACACTTGGGCTACACACTTCTTTGTTGTGGGAGGAGCCGTCTTGTTCACTGGAGGGTATTTAACAATATCTCTGGCCCCGAGTTGTGACCACCAAACACGTCTTTGCAATTGCCAAGTGTCCCCAGGGGAACAAACCGGCCGTCAGTTGAGGAACACGGTTTTAAGCTATTGGCTGCTGTGTTGCCGTGTTGGTATTCAGGAGGCAGTATTGTCTGAGAGTGATGGTACCTTTCATTTAGTGATTGCTACAGATATTGGGCACTGTTCTGTGGGTTTTACATGTAATCAATGCAACATCCCTTACTACAGGTACTGTTATTATCCTCAGTTTACAGATCAAGAAACTGAGGCACAGAATGATTCGTTAACTTGTCTAAATTCACACCATTAGTAGGTGGTACAGCTTGGGATTCAAACCAGACAACAGGGTCCCGGACTCTGTGCCACGATGAATGGGTAGTGCTGTGGGTATCTCACTATCCTGCCTCTGGTGGTGGAGACTGGGCATCAGATGGGCTCCCATCCCCCCAGCCACACGGCAGTTCATTCAGTGACCATGGGCAAGTGACAAGTTTCCTCTTCAAACTTCATTCACATCCGTATATAAAATCAAACACACAAACAAAATAATCTAAAAATTCCGTGCAGAGTTGCTTTAGGAATTGATTGCGATAGCATATTTGTACACACCCTGGTTTCCAGCACAGTAAGTTCTAAATTCATTTCTGCTCTCCTTCCCTTCCACTTGTCTCCATGCTCCAAGTACTGAAAGCAGGTCCTAAAGATCTTGATTAGACAAGCCCATTGGGAAATCTAACCTTTAAGCAATCTGCAGGGTTTTTGTTATTGTTGAGCAGGAGCAGGTCAAAGCAGCCCCCTTACAAACAGCCTGCCAGGCTGGCATCTCATCCTCTTCAACTAATGACCAACAGCTACAAACCATCAGCACTTCCCCATTAAGCCAAATGGAACTTCTAAATCTGCACTGATTAGATACCCCAGAGCCTGGCTGACAAGTAGCTTTCCTGCTCCATTTCTTGATATGAGTCAGTGAATTAATTGCCTGACCCATTGTTTTCCAACACGGCCAATTAAATGAATTTTCCAAGGACTAGCATGAGCCCTCCGGCCAGCAGGAGGCCTCCTTTGCCAACATAACTGAGTTGGTGCTCAGGCTAGCTCAGGCTACCCACCAGAAATTGGGTACCTCTGAAAAGCTTGCTTAGAACAGGGGTTCTAAATTTGGGGGCCACCAATCTCTATGGATAGAATTCTGTGAACTTGGGTGGGGGAAAAACTATGTTTGTTTTCACTAATCTCTAACTGAAATTTAGCATTTTCTTTAATTATGAATGCAGGTAACAAATCACAGGTATCTGTGGATCCCAACATAGTTGTGGCAGAGATCTTGAAATATTGGTTGTATCCCTCATTACTTCAAAATTCCAGTAGCAAGAGGACCTGCTGCTGGATCTTGTTATTTAATACATTAATAAAGAAGCACGTATGGACCATAGCGCAAATTTGTTGTTTTTTGTTGTTGGTATTTTAATATTGAGAAAATTAGTTTACTTTGTTTTTATTTTATTTTATTTTATTTTATTTTATTTTATTTTATGTCATTTTATGTCATTTTATGTCATTTTATTTTATGTCATTTTATTTTACTTTGTTTTGTTTAAAACATTCTGAGTAGAGGCCCATGGACTTTACCAAACTGTCAAAAGTATTCATGGTATAGAGAGAAGGTTAGGAACACTTGGCTGAGAAGCCACTAGGCTGGTCTCTGGGAAAAAGAAGTTAGTCTTCAAGGGAATCTTTACACTTAATAATTTTTAGTTGTGACTCACCTCTTGCTCTTCCATCTCCTCTGGTGACATAAAGATATGTCAAACATATCAAAAGTATTAGTTACAGTGCTTGTCAGTGTACAATTTATATCAGAATGAAATTTTAGTGTATTCAGAATTGTGTTGAGTAAATTTTAGGGCCTGTCATCCTGACCTTGGGGAGGAAGGGACCTAGCTTTTCCAGTGCCTTTGATTTCACATTTTCACTACACTTGGTTGAAATCACCTGAGGAATCATCTGAAATTGTAGGAGTTTCTGTCTATGCTCAGCTCTGAGAGAGAGTCACTTACTTTTCAGTGAGAAGGCCTCAGCCCATGGGAGTGTGGCTTCCAGAATCTCTTCTTCTTCCACTCCTGTAAGAAATGTTCTGAAATACGTACACTAGAAGTGGGGATGTGGAGAGTTTCTTTCCCCAGATTCTTCTGTTCCTTTTCCCTCATAAAAGTTCAGCCACACTGGGAGATGGCCAGGCTGTGCTCGGCTGAGGTCCAGTTTTCCTGACCAACGTTGATAGCTTGTCCTGGGCCTCAGCCTTGGGGGCGCTCAGAAACCCAGCAAGCCCACACAGTAATTGTCACCTCAGCACTTTCTCCTCCCTCTTTCTGAACCTCCTACTTTCTCTGTCGGGCCTTTATGCTGTCCCTTCCCCTACCACTCCTCAGGCCTGCCCTTTCATTCCCAGGTCAAACCTTTTTTAAAATTCTCTAGGAAGAAAATGGTTCCAGGGGCAGCAATAATATCAAAACCAAGAACCATTCCTTTCTGAAAGACCTGTAACATGCAAGTATTGTGTGAGGCACTTTTCATGTACCCTGTCCCCAAATTCATGTCCACTTGCAACCTCAGAATTTGACCCTATCTGGAAATAAGGTCTTTGCAGATGTAATTAGTTAAGAATCAAGATGAGATCATCTGAATTAGGGTTGGCCTAAATCTAATGACTGATGTCCTTCAAATAAAAGGAGAGGACATAAAGATGCAGAGAGAAGGCAGTGAGAAGATGAGGCAGAGATTGGAGTTATGCTGCCATAAACCAAGATATGTCTGAGCCATAAGAAGCCAGAAGGGACAAGGAAAGATTCTTCCCTAGAGCCTTCAGAAGAAACATACCCCTCCCTGCTAACACCTTGATTTTGGACTTCCAGCCTCCAGAACTATGAAAGTAAAAGTCCCTGTTATTTTAAGCCACCCAGTTTGTGGTGCTTTGTTACAATAGCCATAGGAAACTAACATGCCAGCCAATGAGAGGGGCATTATTACTCACCTTTGTCAAATGAAGGCACCAGGCTCAAGAGGCTACCTACCTGCATAGATTTGCACAGCCGGTGGAGGACCTGGAATTTGAGCCCTGATTTAAGAAACCCCCAGTGCCTTCCAACTTCCCTTCAGCAATATTGGATCAATTAGTTGTTAACTTTGATAGTGGATTAAAGTAATTCACTTTCAGGTTCCAGGGAGACATTGGGCACAAGCTGTGGCTGCATTGCAAAGAGCGTATGGAATTCCTAAAAGACCTCCAGTCCATCCTGGGAGGGGAGAGGAGAAACAGGAACCACGTGCCAGCCTCCTGCTTAGTTGTTGTTGGAGAGCCACCGTGGAACATGCACTCCAGGACCATTCTTTGGGGAGGCTCGTTCTCTCCCTTCACTTGCTTCCTTATCCAGGCTCTTTCCTGGGCTCTATGGATATTCAGATGAAGAATCAAGATCTTCCTCTAAGGCAGGACTCTTGTTATTACAGTGAGCCCTCTATTTCCCAGCAGAGTAGGGTCCTAAAGGCTATTAGGGACTTTTTCATAAGCCCAAAGTGGCATATGTTGGTGGAAAAGGCTTGATTTAGCTCAGGTGCACAATTTTTTTTTTTTCACAGGGACATTTCTAAGAAAATGGGTGTCTGTCCTTATAAAAACATTTAATTCCTGAGGCTCTTAGGGGTTTTGTCGTATTTTACCTATCAGGCCTTATAGTGGGGTGTGAAGTTCCCGGGGATGTCGGACACCTGGGTACCCCATCAGCATGGTGGACAGCTGGCCTGTGACTTGCTTTGGTGATGCTTCCAGGAACTCAGCGGTGTCGGGTCATTTGACTGAGGGGCTGGCAATTTATTAATGTCCCTATCCCTGGCCTGTCAAGAGTTACAAGGTTACACGCTGACAGGAGAGTTTTTATTTAAAAACTAGGATTTCTAAGACAAGATCAGTTTTAGTCTTGGCAGTCCTAGTACTGTCACTATAGGTAAAACTCATCACAAGTTCAAATCCCAGCTCAGTTCTTACCAGGTGGGTGTCCTCAGGCAAGTTCTCAAGCATCCGTGGTCTCTGGGCTTTTCCATTTTGAAAACACTAACCCATCTCAAAGGCCTGTGGTAGACTGAAAATTTAAAAGTCAAACAGGATATAAAAATGGGAGAAAAAAAGTAATAAAAAAAACATGTGCTATCCTCTCCCCAATTTAATACTAAGGACTACAGTCAGATGTGAAATGACCACAGTGCCACATGCCCAAAGCAAGAAACAGATTATCCTAAATGATTTTTTCCTAAAAAGCTATTGATCCCCTTCCTTTTGTTTCCCACCTAGCTCCTAGCAGGAGAATAGATGATGGAGAATAATAACCTATGTCAAGTTGGCAGTTTTTGTACTGAAGTACAAGATTGTGCTGTTATCAGTCCTGTGAGATCAGGGGTCCCTAAATATGTGAGACAGGCTTTCTTTGTAGTTATGTTTTAGTCAGGACCCTTGAGCTTTTTTGTAGTAGGATCCTAGTGTCTTGTAGAAAAAGGCTTCAGTGTCAGCTGGTCCAACCTCCTCATTTGACAGACAGGGAAACGGAGGCCAGAGAGTCACAGTCTCTTCAGGCTTCATTTTCCTAATCTGTAGATGAGGCCCTATATTTTTAGGGCCTAGAAAGGTGCCTGGCATGTGATAAGCCTCATATAAATGTTTGAGAGGCAGCAAAGCTTGTTAGTGGAGAGAAAAATCTCTACATCAGACTGCTGGGTTCATATGCTGGTCTTCCCCTTACTATTTTGTGGCCTTGGGTGAATTAACTAAAGTCCTTATCCTTTTAAAGAAAAAAATTTTTTTTAATCTTTATTTATTTTTGAGAGAGAGAGTGAGACAGAGCATGAGCAGGGAAGGGGCAAAAAGAGAAGGAGGCACAGAATCTGAAGCAGGCTCCAGGCTCTGAGTTGTCAACACAGAGCCCAATGTGGTGCTTGAAGTCACGGACCTCGAACTCACCGACTGTGAGATCATGACCTGAGCCAAAGTCAGATGCTTAACCGACAGAGCCACCCAGGCACCCCAAGTCCTTATTCCTCATAGAAATGTTGTAAGGATTAAATTAGTTACTATATGTAAAACACCTAGTGCTCAACACATAATAAGCACTAGACAGGGATTAATTCTTAATACTGCTATTTTAAAAGAGATTACATGGTTTGTATGAGACTGCCTACTTAGTGGCAGAGCCAGAAAAAGAATAAAACTTGTTGGCTCCTACCTATGCATACTCTCTACGAAACCAATGTTCCTCCCCAAGGAAACTAGTTATGTTTCTAACCTCTTTGAGGCTATTTCTGACTCCTAGAATTATGATAGAGCTGAATTGTTTATTTCACCCACAAGGATCGTAGAGTTTGCAATACAACTTACTCGATAAACTGTGAATAAGGTTCATCGACAAGCTATATACAATTCCCTGGGACTGAAAGGGAAGCTCTGCCATTTGTCTCCATTAGGGGGCGCCAAAGAGGAGACAAAGGTGCAAGGAGGAGGAAGAACTAGCTGCTTCCTGTTCTTTCTGTTCCCGTGGGGGTTACCCAGCAATGGCCCTTCCCCCTGACTCTCACCCAGAGGCAATGATTTCAGTTGTGCAGTTTTCCCAATCTTCTCTGACACCCCTTGTCGGAGATCTGAATTCATTCTCTAAGATCCTCAGGCACCAGCACCAGCCAAGCTCCCTTCCAAACGTCTAAAATGTAATAATCCAAAAAATACTACTACTACTAATCCTGGCCTCTCTTTATTCCCTAGATGGAGGTGGTGGGTACTTTGTGCAGTTATTACCTCTGTGATACTTCAGTGTTCTCTTTATGCTTTTTTAATTCTTTTACACCTGGTTAAAAATTCTTTATGTTAAATTCTCACTGTTAAAATAATTAGGGTGGTTTATTTCTTCTGAGACCTTGGCAGATACACACGGAAACATGCATTTACAAAAATAAAAATAATCCACTAATAGAGGCAAATGCAAGTCCTTAATCATCCTTTCTCCCTTCTCACACTCCATATTGGATGTGGTCAAGTAAATTAGGACTTTTTTGAGTGCCTATCAGTTACTCCATTCCCTAGAAGAAGTCACAGTTATTAGCAGGTATCTGTCCCTCCAGAATTAAAAAAAAATTTTGTTTACGTACATGTGTGTACACACTCATATATCATAGACTATACTTACATAATGAAAACATAATGAAATAATGTAGCATAAACATAATCCTATATTAGCATTTAAAGTCCTTTTTGTCTTTTCTAAGAAAGTTGATTTCTTCCATTTCAAATCTTAACTAGAATTAGATCCCAGTTCTCTAATTTTCATCTGTTCCTACTTTATTTCCCCACTGAAAATGCCATAGTCTTTCATTTTTTTCTTTGATATAACTTATGCTAGGTACAAGGTAAACGCACAATAAATGGTGTCACGAAAAGAAGAGAATGCCAGAAGGGTTCAGAATAGGAAGAAATCACTTTCAACCGAAGAAGGCAGCAAAGACTTCACAGAGGGGATAGAATTTGGGTTGAATCTTGAAAGATGTGTTGGGCTTGAAATAAGAGAAGAGAAAAGCCAGAGAGAACATTAAGAAGCCTGATGTATGTGGTCTAGAATCTCTATGACGGTGAAACAACCTGCTTTCTGCCTCATGGAGTAGGATTACACAAAACCCACCATGAGGCTGATCCAAGGAGAAAAATATCCATACATAAAACCATGAGATGGACCCAAAAAGGAAAATATCTATTTCTCTGGTCTCGGATGGGATGAGTCTACCCTGCCATGTCCAAGATGCTATAAGATTCATTTCCTTCTTTGTTTATCCTTCCCACTGTTCTGACAGCAGCTCCATTGTGCCCTCTTTCCCAACACTGCTCAAGGCCCCTCCCCACCTCAGAAAACCCAAGCCCTCACCAATGAACAAACAGGATTTTTTTTTTTACATTTTTAAAATTCACCTAAATTTGCAGACCCTGGTCTTACATTCAAAATCAAGCAGCCCTGTTGCATTATCATTTGTAATCCCTTTAGATTTTCCCTCAACATCTCAATGAAATTCTCTCATAAATCCCCTTCTTTGCTGACCAAGTGCTGTGCAGTTGCTGATTTTGCAAGATACGTGCTAATGTAAAGTATGTCTCCTTTGAGTCTCTTTATCACTTGGTTGCTCTCTGCTCCACCTTCTCCATATTTATGTCCTTATCAGAGCTGCACACCGTATTTCAAATGAGCCTGTGTTCTTCCTGCCATGCCAGAATATTGACTGTAACCCGATAGCCTATCTCAAAATTGGTGAGGGGGGGTGGGGAGGATTCTTTTTCTCATTGTGGTTAAAATAGCTTGCCTTGTAAATGCCAGAATATATTTTGGCAGATTAGGGTTTTTACAAAGAATGGTGTCAAATGCTTTCCAGAAAGGTGTTTGAATTATTTGGATAGGCTGCTTCAGCCATTAACATGTTCCTTTGCAGCTTAACCTCACAGGTTTGCAAGAGAGTTTCCCTGCTGAAAATGTGTGCTGATTTCTTTGTAATTAAACATAACTTTCTTAGCAATCCCTACATTCAAGCTGTGGCTTGGAGCTTCAAAACGCTTTCCCTGCTGCTGAAATCATGAAGCCCGTGGTCTCCTAGATATTTTCTAAAAGCCTCGCTTAACAGAGAAGAAGCCTTCACAGCTTCTGTCTTATTCAGCTGTTGCCACTGATAATTTCAAAGACATATTCACAGACTCTGCTCTGCATCAGACAGCTGTTATGTGGTTACTGAGTGTTTGTGTGAGAGTTTGTGGCTCCATGTCTCATTTCAAGTTTCTACTTGCATGGAAGATCGTCTGTTTGAGGAAGGTTTTGTGCCCCGCCCCACCCCCCCCTTCCCTGTGCGCGTGTTTCCTGTTTTCTTTGGGAGGGCTCTGTGCTGTCATCGTTTTTCCATTCCAAGTGCCTTCTGGGCTGATTTACTTAACTGTTTTGACGCCTTCTCTGTGTCTAAATTTGCATTTCCGCAATAACAGTTTTGGCATTTATTTCCTATGGGCAGAGCACATTTCACTTCTGTCTCCTCCCTATCATTTCTCTCGGCTCAGTTTATCTCTGCACATGCCGCATCCTTCCAGACCTGAGACCTGAAACCTCAGTTTTGCTTTCCTACTGCTTGGATTGATGTCAAGATGATTTATAAAGCACTCTCATCCCAGTGCCATGGGCCAATGATACCATCAGTTTCGCCGCTTCTGAACTGCTTACCTGGACTCGCCTATTGATTAAGGCCACTACCAGATGCAGCTACTCCATGCATTCCATCCAGCAAGCCCTGGTTTATAAGCCAGTCATTTATGATGAGCATCATTTCAGTCATCATTGCTCGATGTGCCTTTGGCACTTTTTTGATTCACATTCATAGACTGCAGTCACCCATAATTAAGTCCTGTTGCTGTTGCATGAATTATTTTATCTCGTCATATTTAATTCACCTCTCTCTTCTTTTGGAAATCTCTAGTGAGCTTCAGGCTTCATCCTGTAGATCTTTTGTCTATTTCTGAAGCTAAAGCTAGATTGATTACACATTCTGGCCTTTGAATACTTCGTGCTCGTCCTCATGCCAGGAATAAAAAGCAACCTATCACCAATTTCATTTTCTCCTTGCTTTCTTTTGTGGTATCCAAGGCTTTTCAGATCACTGTAATCCACCTGAAGACGGTAAGTGTTTCCCTAGACCGGTGGTTCTCCACTGGGATGATTTTGCTCCCTAGGGATGTTTGGCAATTTCTGGAGACATTCTTGGTTGTTTACAACTGATGATACTGGCATCTAGCGCACAGAGGCCAGAGATGCTGCTGCACATCCTGCAACACACATGGAAGCTCCTCACAGTAAAGAATTATTCAGTCCCTCAATAAAGAATTATGGAGGCTGAGAAACCCGGCACTAGACCATATGGTTCTAGATGTACTTGAACATGGTAATGATATATTTCTGCATGTGCCTTCCCAGATCCCGGATACCTGGTCTCTGGATACAGACGCCATCAGACTCTCCTTTAATAATATATCTATACTTCCAACTCCGGTTTTAGGATTATGCATGTGAGTGGTTGAAACTGTGTGTGCAGAGCCCAAGTTCACTGTTAATCCTTGCTACTTTCTTAATTTCGTTACACATGATCCTTTCTTTTAACCAGAAAAGAAATAATAGCCAGCCGGTGTACATTCGTTCATTCACGAACATTTCACAAATATATTTTGAGTGCTGAGCACTGTGCTAGGATGAACACTGTACTAGGTGCTGGGAAGCAAAATCAAAATGCTTTTTTGTATTTTTGGAATTTACAGTCTAGTCAGGAAGACTGACAAAATGGAGAAAAGTATTATGAAGAAAACCCAGACTGGTGATACAGAATAATGGGAGGGAGGGAGAAGGGCAGAGGGAAAGGGGTTCACAGAGACAGAGGACAGGGAAGACCTCTCGGGGGGCGGGGGGGGGGTGACGTTGTGGTTAAGGAGGATCCAGTCATGCAGAAGCAGAGATGGAGGGGAGAGCATGTGCTAAGGACCTTAGGCCAGAGCAGCTCGGCTTGTGGGAGGCACCAGTGTGGCCATCCCACAGTGAGCAAAGGGACAGCAGGCCTATCCCAGGTCAGAGAGAAAGAGGAGGGCTGCCCCTCGCAGGGCTTTTCAAGCCATAGGATACAGTAGACTTTATTCAAAGTGTTTTGAGGTTTCCCCCACTCCAATAACCCCATCAGTCCTTCCTCCCCTCATTCTTTACTTGCTGCTTCCACAATGTTAGGTAAATGACACTCAACAGTCCTTCTTCCAACCTGTATAGAAATTCTGAAGCTGCTAGTGCAGTGGAGGCTTTAGCAGGACAGAGATATCATCTGATTTGCATTTTAAAAGATCATTCTGGCTGCAATGTGTGGAAAATGGGGAACAGAGAGAAGAAAAGGAAGTGTCTGGAATTGTAATCACACCAGTGTCGATTTGGGCTGGGCTGGTGGCAGTGGGGATGGAGAGAAGGAGGTGGCTTTGAGAGATCTCTCTGAATGTCTGGCCTATATACTGAATTTGGAGGGAGTGGAGGAAGGGGAGGAGTCATGTCAGTGCCTGTAGTGCTACAGAACTACTCAGTGAAGGAAGTAAAAGGACTTTGGGTCCCTACTGACCACAAACATCAATCCAGAAGCCCCCTAAATCCTCACTTGTAAGTATCCCAAGTGAGTTATGACTGAAGGCAGAGGAGAAGAGACTGAGTAGGAATTCATTTAGTCATTAATTCTGACCAAGTGACCTCCACTGAACCTAATCTAATGAGGTAGCAGTCAAGAAGGCAAGAGGCAAAGGAGGGTGTAATGGAAGCATTGGTAGTAGAAGCCATGTGGAGAACAAGAGTACAGCTCTGGTCATCAGGGGGACTGCGCCTGGCCCAGTGGACAGGCCCCAGCTTCCTTCAAAGGCTTGGCTTACAAAGGAAGCATGTTGGGAGAGGCAGTGAGCTGGGAGCAAGCATTGGCCCTGTTTACCATCTGTGGGGAAGAGGACAGCCACAGGAACGACAATAGCCACTCATTTCTCCACCTCACCATGGATCCATAGATGGTGGGACGGTCCTCTCTCTGTTCTTTCTAGAGCATGTATCTCTCTCAGTAACCCACAGAAATATTGATGCTTACCATTCCATGTATAATCCCATTCCCCATTAATTTAAGCAAGCCGGCAATGGCTCAGACCTCTCTCTAAAGTAGAAATTCTTCTGTATTTAGAGACCAGGTTTTCTTGACCTGAATGGTCTAGAATATATCGACTTGTACTCAGAGCAAAAGAGAATCTACTTCAATTGCAGAGTAAAGTCTGAGAGTGCAGTTTGCTCTGAGCTCTGGGGAGTCAGCTCTTATGTTCCTTGGGTAATCTAAACATGACCTTTCCAAATGTTTTCATCTAAAGCAAATGATTTCACTCTCTTTCACCAGAGGAACATCGTCCTTTTATTATTTTCCTTATTGTTTCTGAGATGTGTGGGGTTTCTTATGTGCTCAGAGTTGTTCTTTAGAAATCAAGTCAAACCATTGCACTGGTGTTCCATACTTTTATATCCAAATAAGGATTCCTATTTTTTCTCTGGCTCCAATATTAACTGGGATTTTTGTGAATGTTTTAAATCCTTTTCACAGCTCACTCTACCAGACTTGTTTACTTGGTCTACCTGAGCCAAGGTATACAACAGGTACACTGTGAAGGAGTGGAGGTTGGGGGGCTGCAGACCCAGTCAAAAGGAATCTTTGCTCAGACTCCAAAGTCATGACTCATCGAGAGTGGAGCCCATGGGACTCTGGCATTTCCACAGGTGTTCTTTGGAAAAAAACAAAACAATGGCCCAATCATTTCTATCTCTGTCTCTATCTTTATCTCTGTCTCTATCTCTGTCTCTATCTGTTTCTATCTTTATCTCTATCTCACTATCCCTCTATCATCTCTCTATATCACTATTAATGTAGGCACTTATAGCAATAAATATACTTCTCTTAATTGGTACACAGAATAAGTAGGTAAAATAGAGTAAAAAAGAAGTGCTTTTTTGAACCACAACCTGAAGTCACTCTGTTTCTAAGGCACCGGACTATGTCTGTATTTATTTGAAAGGCAAGTGTTGCTTTTCCCCTCCATTTTGCTTTTTCCCACCACCTTCTGGTTTAAAAGAACAGGAAAAGAGCATTAAGCTACTTTTGAAAAGAAATCAGGGGAAGAACAATAGGAAAGGAGAAGAGGAGCCATGAAATGTCATCCGTGGAAAGTCAACAATGGCAGGTGGTGGTGGTGATGGTGGTGGCTCTAGGACTTTTAAGAACAAGAATGCTTAACATTGAAATTTAAAGCTATTTGTTGCTTAACATTGAAATTTAAAGCTATTTGTTGCTTAGTGCCGAAGTGTAAACACTGTTGCTTCCCTGGCTTCTTCTCCATCCTGACTAATGCTCCAAGACTTCAAGAAAGTCTGCTTCATCCTCAAATGCCTGGTCAGGTGGTGTTTGGAACCAATGAGAAAGCCATTTCTCATCTGGGTCATGTTGGAGCAGAAATCTAAGAACAGCTTCGTGAGGAAAGATGTGAATGAGACGGAGAATTTACAGGAGCAGCAAATTAAAACCAGAAGTGCTCTTGAGAACATAAGACACCAGGAATTCATAAACATCCTGAAGAGGACATTGAACTTTTGCAGGAAAGAGAGTTCCTCTCAACTATATGTAAATCTGAAAGAATGGGTACCTCAGGCTGATGTCTGAGTTGCTTAACATTCAAATACCTGTGAAGGAGGACCAGATATCTCAACAATGCACATGTAAATTGACAGATGAGGCACATCTGAGTCATTCACTCATTATTCAATAAATACAGTATAGAGCAAATGCTGGTACATATACCAGACCCAGTAGCATATGATGATGGACAGGACAGACACAGCCTCTGCTTTTATGAAGTTAACATTTGTGTGGGAGGAGTAGGGGAAGACTCAGGGGGAGAGACAATAAACATTTACACAAATGGTCAAAATAATGATAGATTCTGGGGTGCCTGGGTGACTCAGTTGGTTAAGCACCTGACTTCAGCTCAGGTCATGATCTCACAGTTCGTGGGTTTGAGCCCTGCGTCAGGCTCTGTGCTGACAGCTCGGAGCCTGGAGCCTGCTTCGGATTCTGTGTCTCCCTCTCTCTCTGCCCTTCCCCCGCTCACACCTTGTCTCTCAAAAATGAGTAAACGTTAAAAAAAAATTAAAAAAAAAAAAGATAGATTCTATCCAATGTTAATAATGGGAAGACTGTAATAAAAAATACCAAGGCAGGCTATTTATGTAGGATAGTCAATGAGGTCTCTTAGGAAAGGAATATTTAAACTGAGACCTTAATTCTCCATACAAAGAGCAAAGAGAAAGAACACTCCTAGGCAAAAGGAGAAGTGAGGGAAAAGACCCTGAGGCAGAAGGAAATTGGAGATTTCCAGGAATTCATGGAAGACCAATGACTAAAAGTTAATGAGGTTAGGCACTTATAGCCTAACCATGAGGTTATGAGGTTATGAAATGAGGCACTTATAGCCTAACCATGAGGTTACCATGGTTATGAGGTTATGAAATGGGGTCAAAAAGTTAGAGCCATTCAAATCTTTGTAAACCAAAGAATGGAGTTCATATTTTCTTGCAGCCCAGTGGGAAGCCTCTGAAGGATTTTAAGCAAAGGAGTGATATCATCTGATGTTATAGAGAAAACAGATTGGCAAGGAGCAAAAGTGGAAGCAGCAAGACAAAAAGAAAGGCTATTTCAGACATCCGGGTAAGAGATCATCAGAATGGTACCCATGAGATAAAGAGGCATGGGCAGGTGGGAGTATGGTTTGAAATAGAAGTATAATTAATCAGATTTGCTGATGGATTAGGTGTGGAGCATGAGAAAAATTAAGGGAATCATTTATTCAACAAATACATATTGAGTGCTTACTATGTGCCAGTCACTGTTGTAGTTGTCTGGGATATGCCAGCGAGGAAAACAGACAAAAATCCCTTCCCTTGTGGATCTTACATTCAACAAGGATCACTAGCGAGAGCAACTAACTTGGTAGAATTGCTATGCCTTTTTCTTGGTTGAGGAATGCTGAGGAATAAAAAGAGGTTTAAGGTAATCAAAAGTTTCATTTTGGCCATTTGCAAATAAATACCTATGAGATCCCCAGTGGAGAATTCTACTAGTGAGCTGAGTCTGAATTTCAGAGGTGAAGTTTGAGGAATATTTGTGAATTGAGGAGTAATCAGCATACAAATGGTATTTAAAGAGATCTAAACCCAAGAGAATTGAGGAGACATATCTGGCCCTTGATAGGGTGTAAAGAAGGAAATGAGGTTCGGACTGAGCAGTGAGAAATCCCAGTATTTAGGGGTTGGACAGAAGAGGGTAGACTAGCAAAGGAGCCAGAGAGAGAGGGAGATTAGTGAATAAGGATGGAAATCAGGAGACAGTTGGCATTATGGATGCCAAGGAGGAAAGGTTGAAAGGACAGTGGTCAACTTCACTGAAAGCTGATGTGAAGTCAAGCGAGATGAAGATAGAAAATATTCTCCTAGATTTTCCAACATGGAGATCATTGGGGGTCTTGATAACAACAGTGGCAGCAGAGAGAAAGGAAGGGAAGCCACAACTATGACTATGTCGTGGAGGGAATGGGGATGAGAAAGAGGAGGCAGATAGTACTGACAATTCTTCTAAGAGGTACTGGGAAATAGAATAATGGTTGGAGAGTGATGCAGGGTGAGGAGAGAGTCTCTTATTTTGTTTATTAAATGGGAGATGATAAAGTGTGTTTGTATGGTGTTTGGAATGATCCAGTCCAGAAGGAAGCATTCATAATGAAGAGGAGAAAGGAGATAATGGCAGACACCATTTCAAGGACTGGGGTGTGAGCCCAAGCAGAGGGCTGGCCACCAGGGTCCTGGCCCTGTGGCTGCAGGAAGAAGACAATAAGGCAGATGCAGTTCTCCCCAGTGTGTCTTATTGAGAAAGCAAGTCAGGATCAGGAGCAAGTTCTGTGTCTGCCACTCTAAGCCTCTAGGGTTAACTGGATTCCCAGTGGCCAGGCTCCTTTGGCCGCAGCTGATGTCACAGGCCAGAGGCAGTTGAGGAAGGAATGAGGGGATTTGAACTGCAAATACGTGCAACAGCCCAGAAGGAAGTTTCCAGGGTTCCAGTTTCTCCAGTTAGTCCTGTATCCTGCTCTGATCCAAGAGAAGATTTTAGTCCCTGTGAGGGTGTTGTGGAGGGCCTTCAGAATCAGGGGACGTTCAGTTATGAGGACTGCATGTTTTCACAGCTGTGGATTTACCGTCACCCTGGACTGGCCAGAGGCAGGTCATCTGGGCTGAGGTATCGCTTAGCCAACAAGCAGTTTTCTGTAGCAGGAGAAATTAAAGACTTCCTCCATGAGTCTCTGGGGCAGGGAGAACTTGATGCAGGCCAGGCAGCTGTTGAGGAAGGACATGCTGTGACTGCTGAGAACAGAATTGGATAAGGGTGGGGCTCCATCAGAGAGTCAGGAACAGCAGCCGAGAGGGAGTTTGTTGCTGGGAGCAGTGGGGGTGGGCAAGAATTGTTAGATACAGCAGGTCTTCCTGGCCAGGTTCTACATACGCTTCGGTGTTTCCAGTGGGGAAGAAGGGAAGATGAAAGAAGAGTACAGCTCATACACCTGAATGGGCCAGAATGGATTTGGGGTTTTATTCGTACTATCTTGACTCAAGCCTCATAGCAATCCTGTGAGGTATTTCCCCCTCCCGTTCCTTTTACAGGTAGGAAAATTAAGGCTCAGAAAGCTACTATGTTTAAGACTACATGGGGAGCCTGGGTGGCTCAGTCGGTTAAACATCTGATTCTTGATTTCGGCTCAGGTCGTGATCTCACAGGTCGTGAGTTTAAGCATGATCTCACAGGTCGTGAGTTTAAGCACCGCTTGGGGCTCTGCACTGACAGCACGGAGCCTGCTGGGGATTCCCTCTCTCCCTCTCTGTCTGCCCCTCCCCCACTCGTGTGCGCTCTCTTGCTCTCAAAATAAATAAATAATTTTTTTAAAAAAACCAGACTATGTAACTAGTAGATAGCAGATCTGGAATTTTAACCTGGTCTACTTGGCTCCAAACCCAAAGCATCTGCCATAATGGTGCTCTGCCATCCTGCGGCTGCAGTGAGTGATAAGAGGTGGAAAGATCAGATCAATGAGATCGTTGTTCTGGTGAAGGATTTAGCAGGTGAGGCAAGTTGGTGCTGGGACTGAGCCTGAGTGGCCACTTTGCTGGTGCCCCAAGGGACTTGTGCTGCCATCTTTTCTTCCCTAAGCTGCTGTGTGATGGCGTGTGGAAGACTTCTGTCAATAAGCTCCCAGGAAGTCTTTGGTTTCGAGGGGCTAATCAGGAAGGAAAAGGACAGACTCTTATAGGGAAGACTCCACTCCTTATTTTTTTCCCTTTCCCTCATTTCAACTGCCTCTCCTTCCCTAACTTTGCCACACTGGGCTGATAGGATTTAGAATTGCCCCTCCCCACAAGGACTGGATTAAAGCCCTCCCAGGACCCATTGAGCCAAACCAAACCTCCTATGATTTACCCATGCAGAGCACATCCTCAGTGTTTACATGTTGAATAGTTTATGATTTGCTCTACATCTGATCAGGCAGAGTCAACTACCAAAACTGCTGATCCGTGGAAACTTCACAGCCTTTCCGGGCATAATAACGGCTACAGCTACAGCTCATTCAAAGAGAGAAATAGCCTTTGATGAGCAGAGCAAGGACAAATTAAGACGTGACTCTCACCCAGTATCTAGATACCTACTGCTGCAGGCTTTTCTTGAAAAGGAATGGGGCTGGGGAGTAGGGGAGGTTTCTGTCACCCCCTCCTAAACAGCAGCAGAAGGACCAGGGTGTAAACATGAGCATACCCTCGAGGACCTTTCAGTGTATCAGAAGCAAAGGGAGGCTGTTGCTAAGGCAACTTTGTTACCTCTTCTCTTCTAACCTGTGGCAGAGTCCCTAATTGTCTGATTGTCCCTAAGTCTCCATTCTATTCTTTAGTAATAGAATCCCTCATTTTAGGGAAGTGAGAAGATAATCCAAGTTGACTGGAATAAATGCCATATTTCCAAGCCTCTTGCGGTTGGATTTGGCCATGTATCTAAGTTCTGGACAATGAAATGAAAGCAGAAATGCCTTGCGGGACTTCTGAGAAATGTCCTTAAAAGGATAGGTATATACTTTCTTCTTCTTCTTTCCAGCTTGCTAGGATGTGGATGTGATGACTGGAGCCTGAGCAACTACCTTGAGCCATGAGGTAGAAACTATTATTCAGAATGATAGATAGAAGGAGTCTGGGCTCCTAGTGATTGCAGCACCAACACTGCAGCTTGGACTGCTACTATATAAGCCATTAATATTTTTTGGCATTTGTAGTCACACCTAGTCTTAGTATACCTTCAAATGCCCCTGATGGCCCCTGGTAAGCCATGTATCCTACTAAAACAGCCTTACCAAGCAAAGAGAGGCAACAACATTTGCACTGTTAGGAGCAGTGATTTTAGGGGCATAGCAAAGCTCCACTGTCTAACAACTTTCTACCATCTGTCAGTTAGTATGGGAAATCCCACTTAATTTTTTTCTTTAGCTCAGTGATGTTCAAGTTTCTGTTATTTGTGTTGCTTTTTTTTTTTCTTTTTAATGTTTATTTTTGAGAGAGAGAGAGAGAGAGAGAGAGCAAGCGCAAGCAGGGGTTGGGGCTGAGAGAGAGGGAGACACAGAAGCAAAAGCAGGCTCCAGGCTCAGCCTGACCTGGGGCTTGAACTCAAGAACTATGAGATATGACCTAAGCCCAAGTCAGACGCTTAACCGACTGAGCCACCAGGGTGCCCCTGCTGTTTGTGGTTCTTTGATCAAACTTTACATCCATATTTCTCTTCTTTTATTTTCTTTTCCTTTTCCTTTTCTTCTTGAGAGAGAGAGTAAGAGGGCACGCAGGAGTGAGGGAGGGGCAGAGAAAGAGGCAGATGCAGAATCTTAAGCAGCCTCCATGCCCAGCGAGGAGCCCAACTTTGGGCTCCATCTCACAACTGTGAGATCATGACCTGAACTGAAATCAAGAGTCTTAACCAACTGAGCCACCCAGGGACCCCTACATCCATGTTTCTAAAGGCTTTCAGGACATCTCCACGTGGGTTTCTGGCCACATCCTCAAATTGGACACATCTAAAGCCAAACTTCTTCATTCTCTCCTAACAGCCTCCAGGCCAGGAAGAGGAGCCCTGCATTGGACCTCAGGCATTACAGGACCTCATTCCCTCCCTTCCCCACCAGTCCCCACAAGGCAAGAAGTCCATGGGTCACAGGAACTCTCCATTTAAAGCCACATCCCCTTCTTCAGGCCACATCTGTGTGGGTATCCAGTACCCCAGAATTCCCTGTCCAGATAGCCTCAGGCCTGCTTCCAGGGCCTGTGCTGGCCTCTTCCCTGGGTTAGTCACCCCAGGGATGGGGTGGGAAAAGGAAACATGTTTTCAAGGAAAGTGGATGGAATGTGGGCATGAGGACTGGGATGTCTGTCCACACATGTCCTTGCACGATTGCTCCCCATGTGGAGCAAAGCCAGGTCAGAAAGAAAAGGGGGTTGTCGGCAGGTTGGGGCCTAGTTCTTATGCACCTCCACACTCTGGCATAAACTCTGAGGAGTTCAATAAACGAATTTTCAATCTAGACTTCAAGGACAGTGTGAAGGTATATTTGTCCAGATAACATAATAGAACATGTTTTATTTAGCGGTTGGTTGGCCTGATGTATGTAGAACTTCAACATATTTAGACATGCTATATATAGACCTCTATTTGTACTTCTACTTGGGGCCCAGGTCCTCCACGTGACCCTGCCCGGGACACAGGGCCTGTTGCCCCAGGGAGGGCACCAGGAATCCCACCTCTCCCAGGCAGGAGGTGACAAGTCAGATGCTCTACCTGGGTGAGCAAGAAGGTATGTTGGAGCACAGGACACAGCTTCTGCTAGAAGCAGGGAGCAGAAAGAGCCAATGAGGGAAGCCAACCAGGGGTGGAAAGAAAGTGGAGCAAGGAGATGCTGAATTGAGAAATTCTGGGCTGGAGGGATGGGATGAAAAGGAGCTCCTAGCCACAAAGGTAGAAACCGGGCACCATCAAGGCTGGAAACAGGGACAGCAGAGGCCAGATGTATGGGACTCTGCTTGAATCAAAGACTTGCCTCTGGTTCTCTGTGTTCACATCTCGTCTATCCATATAACTAGTTTTATGGCTCCCCACTGCCCAGGATGTGAAAGGGAAGAATAGCTCCAGACAAGCTCAATGGGGCCCATGCCAGCGGGTAGGGAGGGGCCGTGGGGATACAGGCAGCAGGTTTCACCACAGCCAGACAGGTAATGGCACTAGGCATCTAGGTCATTTTATTGACTGGGGCATCCAGTCCCTGTAAGAGGAGCTGGGAAGAACTGGAAGGGTATCAGGGCTCCGGTCAAGGACACAGGAGTCAGGGAAGCATTCCAGCTCTAGCAAGTGGACTGGGACAGAGCCTCAGTTGTATGGACTTTGCCAGTGTAGCAGGGAGTGGGATGAGCCAGGAACAAATATCAGATAGAAAGCAATGCCAGCTCCAAGCAGAAGTATGGCCATAGCAACTGCTCATAATCTGTGTCTATTTTTACCGGTAGAATGGTTGGATGATTGGATGGTACTCATGCTATGTTCATTTTAAAATAGCTTTTAGGGGCACCTGGGTGGCTCAGTCGGTTAAGCGTCCAACTTTGGCTCAGGTCATGTTCTCACAGGTCATGAGTTTGAGCCCCACGTCAGTCTCTGTGCTGACAGCTCAGAGCCTAGAGCCTGCTTCGGATTCTGTGTCTCCCTCTCTCTCTGCCCCTCCCCCACTCGTGTTCTGTCTCTCTCTCTCTCTCTCTCTCTCTGTCTCGAAAATAAATGAACATTAAAAAAATTTTTTTACAACAGCTTTTAATGTCATCACCAACCTCTTCTTGAGTCATGGCTTGCTTTTGAAGATGGAGAAAGGGAAGTGGTGACACTGAGAGCTGAAGGTATGAGGAGTCTATGGGACAAAGGGAACACAGCCATTAAGGGGACCCTGACTCCCTTTCTGAACCATACTCCAGGTATCTAGGGCCCTAGAAGTCTCTGCCCAACAGGCCCACTTCCTGTGCAAACCACTGCCTGGGCCTGCCTTGCTGAATGTGGACAGTACTCCCCCAGCACACTCTTCAGCCTGACCAGTGGCCAAAATCACTAACATTTATGGAGAGTATGGTTGGAGCTTGGGCTTGAGGACAGAGATGTCCACATGTGTGTGATCTTAAGACCCCCTCCACGTGCAGGATGGAATATAAAGGGTGAGCTAGGAGCCACCATGTCCTGGAAAGGAAGTCTGAGAAGCCTGAGGAATTCTAAATTTGAAACTGGCCTTCAAGGTCAATGTTTGTCAAAATATGAGAATACAATATATTCACCTAACCACTATATTATTTCACTTGGTACTTTAAAAATTATTTTTTTTTAGTGTTTATTTATTTTTGAGAGAGAGACAGAATGCAAGCAGGGAAGGAGCAGAGAGAGAGGGAGACACAGAATCCGAAGCAGGCTCCAGGCTCTGAGCTGTCAGCACAGAGTCCTACACAGGGCTCGAACTCATGGACAGTGAGATCATGACCTGAGCTGAAGCCACCCAGGAGCCCCAGTTTACTTGATACCTTAAAAATATTTACACACAGAGAATGTGGATTCCCATTCTTCCTCCTGCCCCAGGCCCCTCGAAAGTAAGGGGGTATGGATAAAAGGAGTGTAGAAATCCTGCAGGCACAGAAAGTGTCCATTGATCCAACGTGATGAGTGGCACCCTGTGAGTGGCAAAACAGGTTTCATCATCCCCATTAGTGAATGGGAAAACTGAGGCTTAGTGAAGTTACATAACTCTGAGATCTCATGGCAAATAGAGGGAATGGCCTAGGTAGGAAACCAGGCCTCTCTACTCGTACGTTAGCACTCCTTTCACCTCATATGGCCCCAATTTAACTCAGAAATAGACGTGCCAAAAGAAAACTCCAGCATTTCTTTTCTGAAATAGCCTGTGAACTGTATTTGCTCAATGGTTGGCCCGTCTATATATGAGACTTCTTTAGTTCCCTTTGGTTAATGATATTTAATCACATGTACCTTGTAGTAAGCCAGCATAACGGGGAAGAAATACATAGAGGTCAACTAACAACATGTAATTTGATAAAACCCTGAAGCTTTTAGGGAGCAAAACTGATGCATTATATAAGGTTTCATAAGCCAAAGGTAAAATTAAAGTCAGAGAAACTGCCTAAAAATGTCAGGTAGGTGTACTGGACCATGAAGTTTCTTTTTCTCAGGCAGCTTCAGGATCTGATAACCTCGCAAGATTGCAATCCTTATGTGTGAAAGTTGGACATATAAAACAAGTCAGTAATCAGAGTGGCCAGTGTTCCTTTGGATAAGCTGGGAACTTTGATGTCTCCAGTGAGCCAGATAATGAAGCCTTCTGCAGCGCCATCGGGAGAACTTCACAGCGGCTGTTGGTGGTGATGAGGTTTCTATCGCTGAGAGATGGGAGTTACTACATCAGTTCAACTGTGTTATATAACAAACCATCCCCAAAACTTAGCGGATTAAAGCAACAATTACCAATTAGATCATGATTCTAGGAGTTGGCCATTTGGGCTGGACTCACATAGGCAGTTCTGCTGGTCTTCCAGGCTTACTCATGTGGCTTTGGTCAGCCCGTGGATGGACTGGATGGCTGCAACCTATTTCCATACCCTCTTATTCTTTAGGAGGCAAGTTCAAGCTTGCTTACATGGTTTCCAAGCAATAGTTCTGAACCCCAACATGCAAGCACATTTCAAGCTTCCTTTGGTATGTTTGCTAGTGTCCCATTCATAAAAGCAGGCCACAGGACCTGCTTTTGTGGTCCTGGGTTTGAGAAGGTCAGAAGCACAGGACAGAGTAGAATCTAACACCATGTTAGTGATTTCTCAGTTGGATGAGGCAAGCTAAAATGGACGGACACTTTCCATTCTGGACTATTGATTAAAACCTGGCAGGTTCAGCCTTGTAAGTTAGTCCATGATTTTAGTTTTCAACAATATAGTTACTAGTTCTCTAGATCAAATGCCTAATTTTTATAACATTCTTATTTGTTCTTGGCTTCAATTATTTGAGGGACCCTCAAGTTGCCCCTCTCTCAACCTGCCCCTAGATTCAAGTCTTGTATGCTTTAAGATACTGCCTAAGGGCCAATTAATTGATCCTTATTTTTTAAATGGTATCTCATACTAAGATGCCTTAGTCAGGGATACCTTCCCCTAAGACCATTTGGAAACACGGAGGAGAATTTTTGATTGTCATAATGTTTAGGGGGCACAATGACCATTCATGAGATAAGTGTCAGGGATTGTATATATTCTGCAATAAACAAGATGGTTGTGCATAGTGAATAATTGATGCATGATCAACACAACTTTTACACATCCCAAAAGACATCAATGTAGGTGAATAACCTGTTTATAATTATGTAAGCCTAAAGCCTAACTCTCCTTTCACATAAACACAGACCATATTGGGTATAGTTTAAATATATACTGAATTATCTATGAGTGTAACTACCATGCGAATTGATGGAAGATTATACTTTGCTTTGTTGTGAATTTAACAAAACTTGTTAGCCACTTCAGAAAATTGTTATCACTGACAGCAATACTGCTTGGGGCACAGGAGTTGCCAACATAGTGCCTGTAACACTGGCGTTTTTAGGTGTTGTGGTCATAGTAATCGTACATATGGGTACCAACATCTGACATTTTCATTCTTGTAATGCAGGCATGTCTGAGCTTTTACATATTGAAATATACAATATTTTATTATAAATTACATTCCTTTTATTTCTTAAAATTTCAGCTATGGCATTATATTGATTTTTTCAAGTTATAAGTGAAGTTAAGATACGTTATCTGTGATTATCATCTCAAAATAGGAAAGAAGAGTCTATAAAATACTTGCTCTATAAGGAGATATTGGGTCTGACAGGGTTTTGAAGTACTACCCTAATACCCGAATATCTCTGAGGCTTAAGTAGCACACTTTAAATATGATCTGGGCTGTGCATTCCATGAGTCATACTCAGGGTCATGTGTAAATAGAAAACTATCTTTAACATTGGAAATACTTAGAAACTAGATAAGGTTCTGATGGGTTTTCTTAGCACACTGCTAAACAACATGATTTTTTTTATAGGTTTAGAAAGGTATTTTCTTATTAATTTTTATTTCAATATGTTCCAGAATTTAGCCATGCCTTTATGACCTCCTTAGATTATTTCAGTCAGTGGTCTTGGGTTCCAGGCCATTGTGTGGAAGCAACTGTCCTGTGCTCAGTTCCTCATCCCCTTCCTCCAGACTCAGGCTTGGTTGGGAGGTTGGTGCTGCTCTTGCTTCAAGGCCAGAAGGAGCTGTGGTTCCCAGCAAGGCACTTGCCTCTCACAGTGTTCAGAGAGAAGATGAGCCAATGTGATGCCTGGACAAGCCAATTCTGGCTCTGAAACTGGCTTGCCTCCAATCCTGCCCGACATTTGTATCCCAGGTTTGACCCGCATTTTGGTCATATCAACTCTACCGATGTTAACCTTCACCAAGTTGCAACTTTCTTCTGGGGCTTTTGGTATCCCCTACTTTAAAAACCTGGACTTGACTAAATCCTCAGAGGAGACTAATTTAGATAAGAAGTGGAAATTTTGTTATTTAGTTCCAGAATCATTGTCTGTCTCTGTTTGTGAAAATGAATCTTAAACAATCTGGTTTTCCAAATCCTTGACTAGATTCCATCATGATGGATAGCAATTTTTTTCACCACAATAGAAAGAAGTTGGTCAATCTGCTCACCCAACCCCTTTTCATTAGTGTGGGTCCAACAGGAACATTTCACTCTGCTCTACTTCCAGACTTGCTTGGCCTAGCAAAGCTGTTAATCTTTTGTAGATAGTAAGTCAGCTATTTTACTTTTTTGACACCTTCCTTTTCCATCTCTGCAGCTCTGATAGAGGCTATAAACTAACCAGCTGGCATTTTAAAAGAGCCCTTCTTTCTTCCATCCTAAATTATGTCTTTTGGGAGGTAGATGTATCTTATTTGGCTTTAGAAGTTTTCTATTTCAAAACTTGGTCTATCACACTTGGTAGGTATATTGTAATCCATTGCTAACTTGCACTCTTGATATACCATGTCAAGGTGAGTCAAACGATGTTTTTAAAGCCATGAAAACATTTGGGCTGAAGAATGTGCCATTCTTTTTGGATGGAAAGGCAATACTCCCAGCCATTGTTGAAAGTACTCTGGCAAAGTATTGAAGAAATGCTTGCCAGGCAAAGCAATAGACAGAGGGGTTGCTGAGCTTCAAATGCCTCTTGGTGTCACCTCTCAGTTCACAGCTATTTTCCCGTGCCTATCAGAGAAATGCCCTATGGGAAGAGGGGGCAGTCCTCAGCAGCCATATTATGTCAAGGTGCTTTCCCTCCTGGCTAAAGTTGAATGATACAGCAAGGGACATCTGACCTAAGCTAAGAAAATCAGATTCCAGAAGGATTCTCCCAATTTGGGATTTTGAATGGAGACACACAGAGATGGGACCACTTGGAGCTGATTCATGTCAGGGGCAGTGCTACAGAGAGAAGGTCCAGGGATTCCTGCTGCCAAGATTTCAGCCAGCAGGCTTGGCTGTTTTCTTCATCATTAGATTTTGAGAACTGCTTCACCATCCTTTCAATAAACTACTGTTTTACTTAACTTAGCCAGAGACTGTTTCTCTCACTTGCAACCAAAAGAATGTTAACTAACATACAGACTATGGCAGAGAATACCAATGTAGCAAAATGTCTGCCACACTTTAATGATAGAGGAATGAAGACAGACAGCCTGTATGGAAACAGGGCAGTCTTTTCATCGTGGGTGTACTAGTGACCTTGGTCTCCAAATTAAAATAGCATAACATATTTGAAAGCAGAAGTGTCTAGAAATATGTAAGATGTATGGTTACTTGATGTGTAAGTGTACATACAAGACAAAGAAAAACATAATGGGGCATACAGAGGAGGGGAATAATAGAGGATTTGACAAGCCATTCTAAAATTAAAATTAAAAGCCCACTTTACTTTACCCTGGGATGGCCCTGCTTTCTCCTGCTAACCCCAAATTCAACGTTCTCTCTGGAAGAAGGCAGGAACAGCATATTAATGAGAGTTCAACTTTACATTCTTATGATCAGTGAGAACAGCCTAATATTCTCTTGATCACATGGGGTCACCTTCCTGTGCTGTTTGTTTGTTTCAAATGCAGCAGAAAAGCTGATTTGTCTACAGCTCTGGAGGTCATTGGCTTCCAGTGGGAGAAAGGACAGGGAGATGAAAGGAGCCTGTCATGTGTTGCTTAGAAAGGTACCTTTTCGGATGTGAAGGATAGTTTGGCTTCCTAAACCTGATTACAGGGGGTCATCTCTAGGAGAATACACTTTAACTCCTGGTCCCCTGAAAGAGTTAATGTTTCTCCCTAGTCCTGACTCAAAACAACAGAGTACCATGATGTCGAATGGCATGGCAATATTTATGATTTGCCAGGTGATCCATTTTTCTTTGTAAGTTTAATGTTTTCAGTTCGATAGGTGATAACTCTGATTGGATTTATGCATCCAATAATCAACTGGGAAATAGTCCTGATTCAATAAGATACATTATACAGTTGCATCCATTTCAGTAAGTAATATCTCTGGATTCCTGTACACTACTGGGGAATTCATCAAATTTTTTTTAAAGAGGGCTATATCAGATTTTTAGGACAGTATATCTATCTCAGAACAAAGACAAACTATTGCCAGTAACATAAGCCTGCTAAGTTAATCTAGTTTGCAGTAATGTAGTCATTTTGAGGTCTAATTCATGGATACTCTTGGTAAAATCTGAAGTGAAATGAAGATGTTCATGGCCTTTGATCAAATGAAGGATGAACCAATAAGAGCAAATGCACCATTCTGTATTCCACTAGTAGTCTGACTAGTTATAGTTTATGTAATTTGGAGAAAACAAGCAGACACAATAACTGCCTCAGTTAATGGGATGTTCACTTTACAATCATTGGATGGGAAGGAATGCTTTTAACCCTAGTAGTGCCTTTCCCGCCCAACTGTGGTACGCAACATAGTGAAACTGTTACTACAATTCACAGCCTCTTGATTCCCTGCGAAAAGCCCTATCAAGTTCATAACTGCCTCTTCCCTGAATAGAAACCATTATTTTCAGAGAAATATATAGGCAGGTTCAAATTTTCAAAAGTCCATATATCTTTTTTTTTTTTAACTTGGTGTATTAAGACTTGCACAATAGTGTATCTAAGCAAGAGGATCCACTTTACAGTTCTTTTTTGGTTTTCTAAAAAAGAACAAGATTCTAACATTTATCAAGTACTTCTTATATACCAAGCACTTTTTAAGAGCCTTATGTGTGTTAAGTCATTTAATCCTTATAGTGGTCCCACTAAGTGAGTGCCATCATTATCACCATCACCATATTACAGCTGAGAGGTTAACTAACTTGTCTAGGGTCTCATACATTTCATGTGTGCTAGAATTTCAAGGTCAGTGTCTATTACTGGGTCTCTAGAGGGAGAAGATATGCTAAAAACCTTGGAGTTGAACAACAAGCTGGAGCATGTTTCCTCTGAATGTGTCTCACCTCTGTTCTCCTGTTTTACCGACTCTCTTTTTTTATAATGTTTATTTGGAGAGAGAGAGAGATACAAAGTGAGCACGGGAGGGGCAGGGAGAGAGGGAGACAGAATGCCAAGCAGACTCTGAGCTGCCAGCACAGAGCCCAACGTAGGGCTTGAGCCCATGAACCGCAAGATCATGACCTGAGCTGAAATCAAGAGTTGGATGCTTAACCAGCTGAGCCACCCAGGCACCCCTACCAACCCTGTCTTAGTAACCGTTTTTGTCCTCTTATATATTTTTTGGTCAAATAATATCTTTACTTTCCTCTCACAGTAAAGTGAACACATTGCAAGTGTAAAGTTTGATGAATTTTGATGAATGTATGCACTTATAAACCAATATTCCAATCAAATTATAGAACATTGCCATCACCCTAGAAAATTCTCTTTGAAGTCTACAACCTCTCTCCTCTATATATCTCCATATATTAAATTTGCCTGTTATTGAATACACAGCATGTAGGTTAGGGGTCTAGCTCCACTCACTCAGTAGTCTTTTGGAAATTCATTTATGCTGTTGTATGTATCAGTAGTTTCTTCCTTTTTATCACTAAGTAGCATTCCCTTGTGTGATTATGCCATAGCTGGTTTCTTCATCTTTTTGTTGATGGACAGTTTGATTGTTTTTAATTTTATGCTATAATAAGTGATACCATATGCTATATGTGATACTTTATGCTATAATAAGTAAATTCTTATTTCAGTATTTTTCTGGACATGTTTTCATTTCTTTGGGGTAAATATCTAGGAGTGGAATTGCTGGATCAAAAGGTAGATATATTGTGAACTTTATAGAAAACTGTTTTCCAAAGTCATTGTAACATTTAACAATTCTGTAAGTCATTTATGAAAGATCTAGTTGTTCCACGTAATCCCCACACTTGGTATTACCATCACTTAAAATAAAATAATTTAAAAATTCTTGGCTATTTCTATCTCCATAGAGTTGCAGTCCCACTTTTGAGTAGAGTAAGTTGACTATGGGTCATGTAAAGGTAATGTTCACACACTGCTTCCCTAACCTGATTTGAGATCCAAATCAAAAGTGAGGCAAATACATTTCTGATATCTGCTTTGCTTGCCTTTCTCTGAAATTCTGGCAGAAAAATGTTAAGTTATCACCATCTTTAGAAGTCTTGAAAATTACTATAGTGGTTGAAAAGTTTCTTATGCGTGGTTGCAAGAACAAATTCACTCAAGTTGGGCTAATTAAGGAGAAGTTTATTTTAAGGATATAGATGCATTTCAAGGTGCCCAACTTTAGGATGTATAGCCAATTTTTACAGAACCAAAGAGTTATCGGTGAAATTCTCTCTTTTGCTCACTTTTTTTCTTTCCCTGTTTCTTTGGCTCCAGGTCCTATCCTGCTGCACCTGCTTCATGCTTTTGTCTGTTGAAAAATATTCTATTACATATGGCCCTAAAAATAGCAGCTTCCATCTCCAATTACAAATGGCATTTTAGTTTGCATATCCAAAACCAAGAGAGAGAATGTAATGGCCTCAGGTTTGGGGAGATTTCAACCTTGGTCCAATCAGCTCACGCTGTCTGCTAGGCAAGGACACATTTTCTAGGATCCCTTCTGGTCACAGTCAGACATCTTCTCTAAGAGGAGAAAGTGGGTAGCAAGAAAATGACTGGTGGGTAGAATGGTAGTCATCTCCAATATAAGGTCTTGCAAGCTGGTGTTCATTTAATTTCTCAATTGCTATTACCAATTATCAATAACTATCTTATCTTTAGACTTGTAATTTGGGATAGATTCACCAAATGATGGACTACTCACCCATTCCCATCTGTCAAGAAAATGTTATTGTATATACACTTTGATTATAATTCCTTCCAAATTATTATATTTTATAGATGTTATGAAAAAAGTATATAAATGGCTCATATCCTTCAATAATAATGAAATCTATCTTAAAAAAATTTTTTTAAACATTTATTTATTTTTGAGAGAGAGACAGAGTGTGAGTGGGGGAGTGGCAGAGAGAGAGGGAGACACAGAATTCGAAGCAGGCTCCAGACCCTGCGCTGTCAGCCCAGAGCCCGATGTGGGGCTGGAACCCATGGACCGTGAGATCATGACCTGAGCCGAACTCAAATGTCTAATTGATTGAGCCACCCAGGCGCCCCTGAAAATGATCATTCTTAATGAAACCAGTTGAGAAATAATACCTCATATTTAATATATATGTTCTCTTTCTGGTATGTGACATTAAAATCATTTACTTAAAGATTATCATTGAACTTTTTCCTTTAAAAATAAAAATCCTCACATATTCAAATTAGAGAGAGGCTAAAGAGAATGACTTCAATCCCTAAAAGCAAGACTTTGGTAATTACCTTTAAGAGCTAAAACATTACCATAAAATTATCATAAAATCCTTCTTTTTTTTTATTTTAGAGAGAGATGCAGGGGAGAGGGAGAGTATGTGGGAGCAGAGGAGAGGGGCAGAGGGAGAAGGGGAGAGAGAGAGAGAGAGAGAGAGAGAGAGAGAGACTCTTAAGCAGGCTCCACCCTCAGTGTGCAGCCCAATGTGGGGCTGGATCTCACAACCCTAGGGTCATGACCTGAGCTGAAATCAAGAGTTGGGTGCTCACATGACTGAGCCATCCAGGTACCCCATAAAATCCTTCTTAACTTTTTTCTCTCTCCCTCTCTCTCAGAATTACAGATATTATAGACACTTAATAATTGGTCCTAACAAAAGTATATATATTTAAAGATTCTCAGTTATTGGGTGTGAATTGCCCATTTGGTAATTATTTGTGGCAAATGGCTAGTCCCGGGCTAATGGACAACTGCCAATGAGCATACCTGTGCCATTCATCCCATTATAAATTAGTGTGTGGTCAGGGATAGCAAATGAATTTGAGCATTAACCGAGGGAATATGCAATTAGAAAGACCTAGCTGCAAGAAAAGGAAGTAATTGATTATGCTCCCAAACTAAAGAGCAATGTGTTTTTGAATGATCTACTGTTGGGATTATCTCCATCTCTCTCCTTTTTTTAATGTTTATTTATTTTTGAGAGAGACAGACAGACAGACAGAGACACAGCAAGTAGGGGAGGGGCAGAGAGAGAGGGAGACACAGAATCCAAAGCAGGCTCCAGGCTCTGAGCTATCAGCACAAAGACCAACACGGGGCTCAAACCCACAAACTATGAGATCATGATCTGAGCCGAAGTCAGACGCTTAACTGACTGAGCTACCCAGGCGCCCTGGGATTATCTCCATCTTGCTACTCTCCACTAATGCAGGAAATTGGGGGAGTGCATCTCTGATAACAGTTCCTAAAACCAGGCCTGTTTCTGTGCATGTCCTAAGCACTTGTAGAGTAAAAAATTACATTTCCTAAAAAATGCAGATATCAAAACTTTCTTAAATTTACAAAACTGACTTAATATCCTAACAAAGAAAGCTGCTCCCACAAGAGAAAATGCCCTTCTAGTTAGTAGGACCTTTATAAGTTCCTGTATCTTAACTTTCTGCATAATATAAAGTGGGATAACCATGCAAATAAAAAAAAGAAGTGGAAAGAAGATACGCTTGGATAGCCTCTATAATTGCTCGTACTGTGGCTTTTCTTGGATTTCTTGGTGAAAGAATTCACTTTGATCAAGTTCTTCAAAGCTCCCAATTACCTACAGGATAAGGATTACAGATACCAATTTACACTGATCATAATTTAGAGACTCTAAGTATTTAAATGTAATACTATAGAATGAATAAGAATAATTAATATTAATATTACATATTTATAACACCTCAGTTTTCAGAGTGCTTTCATATACCTTATTGAATTCAATTTCTAAACACTTCTTTATGATAGTCCAAGAACATAAGGGTAATATGAAAATGTACCACTGATTTACCAATAGTAAGCATATATTTTGGCCTGTTTTGCCAACAGTCCATTTCTTCTCCAGCCAGTCTTGCAACTGCTGCCTGATTAACTTTCCTAAAGAACATCTTTTATCACTTCTCTCTTCTGCTCCTCATAACCTTTCCTGGAAGGTAAAATCTAGGCTCCTTCACCTGGCATTCAACCTGCTGCATCTTTTTAGTCTTATTTCTTCCTCAGTCCCCTTCTCCACTGACCCTCTGTTTTAGTCCAGATGGCCTTCCTCTTTTTCAGTATGAGCCCTGATTGGTAATATCTTTTTGCCAAAAATTACTCCCTCTTTTTTCAACACCCTCAATTAATTCAAATCCTGGTATTGCTAACAGTTTTGGATTCGTATGTTTTGATATTATTCTGAGGCTCATAAGACAGTACTCTTAAAGCTTTTCATAGTCTATGGCTCTCATCAGTATTAAATAATCCTTTTCTTTCATTCAATGCTTTTCAACTTAAATTTTATTGTTCAATAATCATATTGCCAGCACTGCTTTGCTTATTTGTTTGGTCTGGTTTGGTTTGGTGTAATTTTCCCAGCTCTTTGTTTTCAGAAATTTAACTAATTTGTTTTAAGGTGTTCTTTCCTCTCCTGCTTTCATTTTCACTGTTATTCCCTTTCTCCCCTTGTATTAACATAATTTAAGACATCAGAATCTCTTTTAACTGAGGAATTTAACCCACTCATATTTATTGAGGTAATTGTATGCTTAGTGAAATCAGTCAATACTTGCAAAGCACTTAGGACAGTCCCTAGGACAATACAGGTGCTGGGTGTTTGCTAAATCTACTTATTAGTTCTATTCCTACCTTCTTGTGTTGTGTTTTCTATTTGCAAGGCTTTCTTGACTTCGATCTTGCTTTTTTTTTTTTTTTTTTGCCTGTGTTTTTCCCCTTTTGCTAATAAAGTTTTCTTTTTCTTCCCATGGTATTGGAAAGTTCTAAATATTGTCCAGTATTATTTTATTGTCCAATAACTGTATATAAATTTACACATTTTCTTGAAATTTATATTTAATCTATATCTAAAATCTCACTCCCCTCAAAACAAGGCAAATCTTTTCCTTTAATTTCTCTACTCCTTTCCCTTCCCCAGGTTTTGTTGAAATTACTCTGAATTTAAAATTATAATTATTATGGGGGCACCTGGTGGCTCAGTTGAGCTCCCAACTTGATTTTGGCTCAGATCATGATCCCAGGGTTGTGGCATCAAGCCCCAATTGGGCTCCATGCTGAGCATAGAGCCTGCTTGAGATTCTCTCTTTCTCCCTTTGCCCCTCTCCCCCACTCACACTCTCTCTGTGTAAAATAAAAAACAAACACATAAATAAATTCTAATTATTATAAATTATTTTATATCTTTTCTTAAAAATTATAGTGTGGTTTATAGGCACATTATCAACATTTAACTTTAATTTTTTTATTTTGTAAGTTTACTGATTTATTTTTGAGAGAGGGAGAGGTGAGAGAGAGAGCACAAGTGGGGAGGAGAAGAGAGAAGGAGAGACAGAATCCCAGGCAAGCTCCACACCATCAGCACAAAGCCTGATATGGGGCTCAAACTCATGAACCATGAGATCATTACCTGAGTTGAGATCAAGAGCCAGATGTTCAACCAACTGCACCACCCAGGCACCCCAACAATTATTTCACTTTAATTAAAATATCTTTTAGTATCTATTGTTTCCTTGAATTGCACTTCTTTCTTTAAAATCAACTTTTCAGTTTGCCTATTTCATCTTCTAATAATTGCTCTAAGGAGGGTTCAAAAGTGGTGAACAGAGACCTTGCATGTCCAAACTTGTGTTCCTCCACATGTGAATGCCAGTTTTGCTGAAAAAAAGAGTTCTAGACTAAAAAGAATTCCCTTCAGAATTTTGAAGGCATCACCCCATTGTTTTTTAGCATCTTGTAGTAGGTAAGATGTCAGTATGATTCCTATGCTTTGCTAAGTAATCTACTTTTTCTCTGTTGTGGTTTTAGGATTCTCTCTTTAATCTTAGACTTCAGAAAATTCAGTATGAGGTGTCTAGGTTTGTTTCCTTTAAAATTATTCCTGCTCAGCATTCAATGAATTCTTTCTGAAGGCTTATAAGTTCAGTGGAATTTTACATAATTTTTTCTTCTTAAAAAATGTCTGTTTAAATGAAAAAGCTATATGTAATACACTTTGTTTTGTCTCAAGATTTTTCATTGTGTCAAAAATATACACAACTTAAAATTTACCAGTCTATTTTTTAAAAATTTTTTTAAATGTTTATTTATTTTTGAGACAGAGAGACAGAGCATGAATGGGGGAGGGTCAGAGAGAGGGAGACACAGAATCTGAAACAGGCTCCAGGCTCTGAGCTGTCAGCACAGAGCCCGATGTGGGGCTCGAACTCACGGACCGCGAGATCATAACCTGAGCCGAAGTCGGCCGCTTAACCGACTGAGCCACCCAGGCACCCCTACCAGTCTATTTTTAAGTGTACAATCCAGTGGCATTAAAAACATCATCTAAACCAAAATCTGTAATCTGTAATCACTCATCAGTAACTCCTCATTCTCCCCTTCTTTCAGCCCCTGGTAATCACCACTTTACTTTCTGTCTGTACAAATTTTACTACCCTAAGGATCTCAAGTAAGTGGAATTATACAATATTTTAGCCTTGTGCCTGGCTTATTTCATTTAAGCATAATGTTTTCAAGGTTTCAGCATAATGCTGAAGTATGTATCAGGATTTCATTCCTTTCTAAGGTTGAGGAAGATATTTGCATGGATATACCACACTTTGTTTATCCATTTATCCATAGATGGACATTTGGGTTGTTTCCACTTTTTGTCTATTGTAAATAATGCTATTGTGAATACTGGTATGCAAATATCTGTTGGAGTCCTTACTTTTAATTCTTTTGGATATACAAAAAATGGAATTCCTGGATCATATGATAAGTCTGTTTAATTTTTTTTAGGGAAACATCATACTGTTTTCCACAGCAGCTACACCATTTACCTTCCCATTAGCCATGCACAAAGTTTCCAATTTCTCCATATCTTTGTCAACATTTGTCATTTTCTGATTTTTTTCTTTGAGAATATCTATCCTAGTGGGGTGAAGTGATATTGTATTGTGGTTTTGATTTTGCATTTTCCTAATGATTAAAGATATTGATAATTTTTTCATGTGCTTACATAATTATTTATTTGATTACTTCCTCTTGGTTTTCTCCCCTTCTAGAATTCCAATTAGATAATTGTTGGATCTCCTGTAACTATTTTTCCTGTGTCTTAATTTTGCACCTATTTTCATCTCATTATTTTTTAATGCATCCTGAGAGATTTCTTTGGCCAGATATTTTAATTTACTAATTTTATCTTCTGCTATACAAATTCTGTTATTTGGGCCATCTGGTGTTTATTTTGGTGATTATATTTTTAATTTCCAAGGATTCTGATAAATTCTGTTTTACAACTATGTGTTCTTCTATGGATGTGACATGCTCTTGACTCTCTTTTGTTTCTTCTATTAACTTTGTTTCTTCAGGAAGTAGTTCTTCCACTATTTGAGTTTGCTCCCTCTCTTTCATGCTCTTCATTTTCTTCAAATGATTGATGATTGTTGGCTGTGTATTCATATTTGTTAATATTCTATATTGACTGGATTGATGGTCAAAGTTCAATTCCTCAGCTCAAGTGAAAATCCTTGCTTCTCTGGTATTGGCAGTTTCTGAATATAGCAAACTTTCTTTTGGCAATTGATAAGAGAAGTTGAGGGAAAGATGTACAAAGTGCTTGTTGTTTCACTAGGGATCGCAATGATTACATTTTATCTAAGGAGCTCCCTGTTTTTCTTGTCCCAACAACCACCCTGGGGATACTCTGTTATCAGATTTTTCATTTGTTTGGGCAATGGAAGACGATATCCTCGGCCAAACGACAGAGTAAGCAACTCTGAGGGCAGGGGACTGGTGCAGTTGTTCTGTCCCTTTTAATTATTTACCCAACCTACCTCCCCATAGCCAGTTCTTCTTTAAATTCCTACTATCTTTGATCTTAAGATTCTAAGATTCTTTTGGGAAAACGTCTTTCCTTCCTTCCTTTAATTTTTTTTCCTATTTTCTCTCTCTTTTCTCTTTTTTTCTTTTATTTTTTGAGGGGTGTGGGGAGGGGCAGAGAGAGAGTGAGACACAGAATCTGAAGCAGGCTCCAGGCTCTGAGTTGTCAGCACAGAGCATGATGCAGGGCTCAAACCCATGAACTGTGAGATCATGACCTGAGCCGAAGTCGGTTGCTCAACTGACTGAGCCACCCAGGCACCTCTCTTTCTCTTTTTTCTAAGGGACGGTGCTCCTCTCTTTCAACTACTTGAAGTTTCAAGTTCTTCAGCTTTAGGGGAATTTTCCGTTTGCTTTATACCTTCCAGAAATTCTTTACTTGCTTGGAGGTACCCCTCTCAGTTTTTTCAGTAGTACAATGGGTTTGTTATTCCTTTGACATTACTTATGACATTTTGATTGGATTTGGAGAAGAAAGAGAGATAAATATATGTATTTAGATAGAAAAATTAATCTGAAGCTTTCAGTTTACATTTCTTCTGCACAGTTTTAAGAGTCACAGTCATGAATTCAAGTCATAGCTCTTCCCAAAAAGCCATTCCTTACCACATGGGCCCACAATCTTCCCTCCCTCATGGGCCTGCACAGAGTAGTTGTAACAGAGGTAAAAATATTATATAAAATCTAAGCTAAACATACCATTTCTGCCCCATTCCTAACTCTCAAGGTTAGGTGGTAAAGGTTAATATCCCTAGGAAAACATATTAATACTGGCCTAGTTCTCTTGTAGAGACCAATGAGGAAGTAGATGAACTATCATCCAACAGCTAGAGAGTCTGGATGTGCCAAGAGAGGCCTGGGGCTGAGTTAAGGAGAACTGAATTGCACTTCATAAAAATGTGCAACAAATTATTGGCAAGGAGTTAGAGAAGGAGCAGGCTAAAATGCACTGTAAAATGCTGGGGCCTGAAGTGTTGGAAATAGCTGAAAGACTTTTTAAAAATGTAGAAATCAGGGGTGCCTGGGTGGCTCAGTTGGTTAAATGTCCAACTTTGGCTCGGGTCATGATCTCATGGTTCATGGGTTTGAGCCCGTGTGGGGCTCTGTGCTGACAGCTCAGAGCCTGGAGCCTTGCTTCAGATTCTGTGTCTCCCTTTCTCTATCTCTCCCTTGCTTGCACGCTGTCTCTCTCTCAAAAATAAATAAACACTAGAAAGAAAGAAAGAAAGAAAGAAAGAAAGAAAGAAAGAAAGAAAGAAAGATCAAATACTTTTTTTAACCTGTTATCTCTTCTGTGATGTGAGTCCCCTCATTTCTCCAACACTTGACTACTTTGCTATACAGTAATGTTCCCCTTATCTGTGGTTTCATTTTCCATGATTTCAGTTATCCACTGTCAACTGTAGTCCAAACAGATGATCCTCCTTCTGAAATATCATCAGATGGTCAATAGGACCCCAACAGTATATCATAATACCTATGTCACTCTCCTCACTTCATCTCATCCTGTAGACATTTCATCATCTTACATCATCACAAGAGTGAGTACAGTAAGGCATTTTGAGTGAAAGAAAGAGACCATATTCGTATAACTTTTTATTACAGTATATTGTTGTAATCTTTCTATTCTTAGTTATTATTGTTAATCTCTTACTATGCCTAATTTATAAATTAAGCTTTATAATATACCTTTATATACCTATAATAGGTATATAGGTATAGGAAAAAATATAGTATCTGTAGGGTTCAGTACTATCTATGGTTTCAGGCATCCACTGTGGGTCTTGGAATGTATCCCTGGAGATAAGTAAGGGCTACTATTCTCAGATATGCCTTTTTTCTTTTCTTCTCTTTTCTTTTTTCTTTTTCTTTTCTTTTTTTTTTTTAATGGGAGTATTGCTGGTTTGGTATAGAGCAGAGAAAAGGCAGCAATTGTGGGGCAGTATAAAAGTGAAAATAAAATTCCAGGGTAACAGATACTAAGATTCAAAAGTGACCTTGAATATGGAAGCCTCTGGATTCTTCAAGAAACTTTGGGAGGGAAAGCAATGTGTAGTTCCCACTGACATCTGGGTTATATATTTGTTATTTGAGGTTTCAGTTAATTGTATGTGCATATATTCATTACAAACTCCTTAGGTGTAGGAAGTTGTAGTTTTTGCTGGGTCTGTCTTTTAACTGCCCATGAGGATAGCGCTGCAGTGTGCACATAACATGCTTTCATTAAATAGCATTTAAATCACTGAACAAACTGAGTTTCCACTAATCTATTCACACTCTTATTTATTTTTTATGAAAAAAAAAAGATAAAAATACCTATTCTTGTGGTTGGGGTAAGAGGTAAGGGTTAAAGGCAACTGGCTTGTTTAAGAATTAAATCCAGGGGCGCCTGGGTGGCTCAGTCGGTTAAGCGTCCGACTGCAGCTCAGGTCACGATCTCACGGTCCGTGAGTTCCAGCCCCGCGTCGGGCTCTGGGCTGATGATGGCCCAGAGCCTGGAGCCTGGTTCCGATTCTGTGTCTCCCTCTCTCTCTGTCTCAAAAATAAATAAACGTTAAAAAAATAAAAAAATAAAAAAAATAAAAAAAAAAAAGAATTAAATCCAGGGGCGTCTGGGTGCCTCTGCCCCTCCCTGTGCTCTCTCTCTCTCTCTCTCTCTCTCTCTCTCTCTCTCAAAAATAAATAAACATTAAAAGAAAATTAAATCTGTAACAGGGAGCACCTAGCTGGCTTGGTTGGGAGATCATGACACTCTTGAGTTCAGGCCCCATGTTAGGCATGGAGCCCTCTTAAAAAAAATAAAAAAATTTAAAAAGTAAAATAAATTGTTAAATCCATAACAAATATACCATACAACCAGGTATTGAGGGATTGAAAATGCTTCATTTTAATTAAATGAAAAAATAGGTACACAAATAGAAAAACATGCAGTAGAAAGTATAACCAATGAGTGAGCTAAAATATGACATACCTGTTTTGCCTAATAATCACTGATTTTCTTATTCATATAAAATAAAGAAATCTCTGTAGAAGTGAATACCTGTGTGTTTTGTTTTGTTTTTGCGTGCTTAGAATCTCTTCCCCTTTCTTTGGGTAAACAACCATTTTATTTTCCTTTAAGAAATAACCCTTCATCTATTGCAGATTTGGTGGGGCTTTTAATCAATGTGTCCCCCTTTCCTTGGTCAAGATTTAAGTAGTGCCATTAAGACTTTCCCCAGAATTTGAATGTTAAGCCAATGACTGAATTGTGACAGCTGATTCATGCCTACTATGCTGCCCTTAATAGAGTATCCATTCATTTTTGTTACTACCATCCCCTGAGCTGTCTTGATTTTTGTCTTTTCTGAGTTCTTTTTTTTTTTTTAATTAAAAAAACTTTTTTTTAAATGTTTATTTATTTTTGAGAGAGAAAGAGAGACAGCACAATTAGGGGAGGGGCAGAGAGAGAGGGAGACAGAATCTGAAGCAGGCTCCAGGCTCCAGGCTGTCAGCACAGAACCTGGCATGGGGTTCAAACCCACAAACCGCGAGATCACAACCTGAGCGGAAGTCAGACGCTTAACTGTCTGAGTTCTTTAAGCTCTCTGTTTGTTTGTTTGTTTTTCTAAACAAATCCAGTCCCAAAAATTCCTTTTTTGCCAAAGTCAACCAGGGCCAGTTTCTGTTGCCTGCAACCAGGAACTCTGACATAGCTCTTATGCTGATGGTACGTATTCAGAGTTTCTATCAATACTTGATAAGTTGATTTTTACCATTGGATGGTGGGACCCTTGGGTGGCTTAGTCAATTAAGCATCCAGCTTCAGCCCAGGTCATAACTCAAGGTTCATAAGTCTGAGCCCCTGTCTCGCTCTCTGCCGTCAGCACAGAGCCCGCTTCAGAACTTCTCTCCCTCTCTCTCTCTGCCCCTTCCTGGCTCAAAAGGTTTCTCTCTCTCTCTCTCAAAAATAATAAATTTTTTAAAAATTAAAAAAAAATTGGATGGCAACTCTGCTCAAATAAAAATCGGCTTCCTCAATCAATGACTGGAAGTTTCTGGTTATTGTGGTATTCCATCAGAAAGAATGGAGGGGCTTTCAAGGCTTCATGACAGAAAATGGGAGGGGCAGGTATGTTTCTTTACTTCTAGAGCATGTAGGTTGACAGAGGAAAGATGTATACAAATCAAAATTTGTATTGTGCCTTCTCTATTTTTGTTTGTTCCATTAATGACAAGTCCTACCTGAGTACAAAGACTAAAACTAAGGCCCAATATTATGTGTTCCTTGCTTGACTTCTGAGGAAAACTGAGAGGACCTAATAACAAATTCACCTCCTGTCTCTGCTTCTATGGCTAAAGTCTTCCAGCCTAGCAATTCTTCTCACTACAGGGATCAGGCACGGTGCCTGGTTATCTTTGAATAGCAGGCTTCAGTTCCCTGTCAGCTTGTGGAATTATTAAAATAAGCCAATTACATCCTCCCATGGAAATCAGGGGCATCTCACCCTCTTCATACTACAGCACCTACCTCCCACAGCCCCCCTTGATGTTCATTCTGTTCCCTAGTACAACCCTCATGTGGCCATGTGTGATGTGATCCTCCTCTCCTGGGCTACTAGTGTACATGACTCATAAACTGCTGTTGACCTCATCTGTGTAGAGTTGGCTTCATGTGTTTGGTCATTCGCATAACCCTAGGGTGGGGATCCCTCCTTCACCAATGAGGTGAATAAGAGATGATGAAAATATTTGACTCTAGAAGAGCTCAGGGCTTTATCCCTCAAGCCAAGGGAATTGCACTTGGGTGTGAGACAAAGAACTTAGCCAAGGGTACTCCCTGTGCATCCTTTTCTTCATTTAGGAAATAATGCTAAGGACTGGAGCAAAACTCCAATGGGAGAGGTAAAAGCTAAAAGCTGTCACTCTTCACAGAGAACCTCATATGTAATAGGGCAAAGAGAAGGCCCAGGACTATCGCCTGCCTGGCTGCTCTTAGAAGACCAAGTGGGAACCAAAGCTGACAGTGGCTCCATCCTACCTTCCAAAGAATCTACATTCGGCTTTGAAGTCCAAAACCAGCCCTGTAATCAGGAATGTAACTTTATTTGGAATGTTACCTATGCATGTCCTCCTCTCAGGTAAGGATTGGAGGATTCAAAATCCAGGCCATCTTTCTGTTGATGGTGACTGGCATGTGTCATTTACAATCACACCAAATGAGTGACTGTCAAGGCATTTGGCTGACTGGTTTTTCTTTCCCATCACTTTCACTACTTTCCCCCATCAAAGCCAATCTACCCTTCTTTTATGTCCTGACTACCAAGATGCATATGAGGTATCAGCATCCTTCCATTCCTTTGAATATTAATTTAATTTAATTTAAATTTAATTTAATTTAAAAATGTTTATTTATTTATTTTGACAGAGAGAGAGAAGCAGAGGGAGACAGAGAATCTCAAGCAGGCTCAGCATGGAGCCCAACATGGGCTCAATCTCACAAACCAGTGAGATCATGACCTGAGCTGAAATCAAGAGTTGGATGCTCCACTGAGTGAGCCACCCAGTCATCCTGAATATTATTTTAATTTTAATCAGGGATTTGCTTCTAGGATATTTACTTTATAGTTCATTTACTTGATCTTGTAGTGGCTCAAAGATGGAAATTGGAGTCTGTAAGATTGTGCTTGAATCCTGGCTTGGTCTCTTACTAAGTTGTGAAATTGTGGTAGGCTCTGGATGTGGGTTTCCTCTAATGTAAAATGGAGATATTACACCTTCATGGGGGGTTGCTGTTAACATTTAATGAGGTTATACGTGTCAGTCCCTGGCACAGTGCCTGGTATATAACAGATCCTCAGCTCTTGTTACTTTCCACTCCTATTCATCCCTTTAATTTGTAAATGGGTTTATTACTCATCAAAGTTTATTGAGTATAAACAGAGGCAAGAAGACTAGCTCTATATGGAGTGTAAGACCCAAAGAAGTAGAAAAAAAGTATATGGGGGGGGGGGGTTGTATGAAGGATGTGTAATACTGTTACTTAGAAGTATCAATAAAGTTAATTATAGCATAAAAGAATGATCAGTGAGTAGGGCCAGTCCTATGTGGATGTGAATGCCTTTTACAGATAGAAGAATAAAGGTAGGCTTGCTCTAAATCTCTTTTAGGCAGACTTGTCAGCAGTCATAGGGACTCTGGTTATAGCCTTCTTACAGAGTCCCAAAGCCCCTCCACAAACTATGGCCCTCCTTATACTTCCCACAATCATTTCCCTTTGTTTCCTTGAAACACTTACTCCCAGCTTTTTATCAAGTTATAAAGGATTTGACACTGGAGTTGGTGATTAGTAATACTGTAACTCCTTAACATGTAATCCCCTTCAAAAAGGAGATTGCCATTTAATAAGGGACTGTGTCATGCCAAACAGGTGGCTTTCTAATGGCAAAATTTAATAAGAGTAAAGAGCTTAGCATATGGTTCAGAACTTGGACTCTGCAATTAGATCTGGCCATATTCGAATCCTGGTCCCATTACTTCGCAGCCATATTAGGCAAGTTACTTCTCCCCTTCTCTCCTCTAAACCTCAGTTTCATTATCTATAAAATAAGGACAATTATACTTACCTCAGAGGATTATCATGAGGATTCAAGGAAATAATCTTTATGAAGCATTTAGCCTCATGCTGGCACTCAATAAATGTTAGTTATTGTCATTATTGTTTTTATTACTTATGTAGAGTGCCATCTCATTGGCAATGATCAATTCTATTTATATGTAAGGACAACCCAGTAACCAGGAAAGGTGGAGGATTCATTTAATCTGAATTAGTTGTGGAAAGTGGCATATTCAGGTCATTTGAATCCCTGCCTGCCCTCGGTTGAATTCATGGTCTCACAACAGAGCCAGAACATTTCTTTTCTTTTCCAGGCAGAGTATAGAAGCTGCCTGTTTCACTGCTGATGACTTTAATTCGTAGATAAAATATTTTACCTGTTTAGCATATTGTTAAATTAGGCTGGCTCCCTATCTTCTGAAATGCACATTTTGGGATTGATGAATTTAGAATACTTTTTTTTTTTTTTTTTTCCTAAGCATGTTTTGCTGAGTCATTAAGTCTTTTTATCTCCTCTTACATGGATAAACATTGACAAAAATCACTGAGTGGTTGGTTTGAATAAAATGGAACAGTCAAAGAAGATATAATGAAGCTTAGGATTTGGTGGTTCTTGGTTTCCAGTTTTACTTTTTCAAGCTGTAGCCAACTGGAGGTTGAGGATGCTAGATTTGCCCTTTGTGAATGAACATACAAATGACTTGGACTTCCATTTGGTCAGGCCTTGATCTCTTGAGTTAAAGAAAAGAGTGTAAGTAATTCCTCCTTTGGAGCAACAGCTTCCAGGGACAGCTGTTTTCCAGCTTATGGGGAGGAAGAATTTCTAGCTGTTACCTAGATTCAGCTGCAGGCTTTGCAGACTTCCTGCTCTTCCCCAGTTGGCACTAATGCATTCCTGATTGTCTGCGGTCACTGGCCTGCTCTCTTCATTAACAGAATAGGAATGAGGATCAATTTTCAAAATCACAGACATCTAAATGTATGCAGAATTTGGCTATTTTAGACATTAGTACCTAAACTAAGATGAAAAACCTCAGAGGTAGCAGATTATATTTCAAGCTATGGAGTAAACTTCTTCTCTAAAAGAACTGCCTTTAAAGAATGAACACGGCCTTAAATGAGAAAGAATTCCAACTTCAAAACTTAAAATCAGACCAACTCTACTGAAGCATTTTGACAATTCCAATTTTTTCATCTTTAACACGAATGCAATCATTGAAGCCAGACTCACTGACCAGTTGTGGGAAGTATATGATTTCGTCCTATTATGTTTTTATTTTTGGAGATAGAAAAAAATTCTGGGCATTTATACCAGAGAAATGAAAACTTGATATTCATACAAAAACATGTGCACAAATGTTCATAGCAGCCTCATTTGTAAAAGTCAAACATTAAAACCACCCCAGAAATCCTTCAATGGGTGGATGGATAAACAGATTGTGGTACATCCACACCGTGTACTCCTACTCAGCAAATAGAAAGGAACTGCTATATGTAACAACTTGGATGGAGCTCAAGTGAGTTATGCTGAGTTTAAAAAGCTAATCTAAGAATGTCACATACTATATGACTCTTCCATTTATATGACAGCCTTGAAATGACAAAATCTTAGAGATGGAGAACAGATTAGTGGTTGCTAGGGGATAAAGATGGGGGCTGTGGTCATAAAAGAGCAGTACAAGGGATCCTTATGGTGATGGATCTCTTCTGTCTCCAGATGGTGGAGGTGATTTCATGAATCTGTACATGCAATATAAAATTGCATAGAATTAAATACATGATTAAGTACATGTGAAACTCATGAAGTATGTAGAAGATTGGCAGATTATACTAATGTCTATTGTCTGTGTATTACACTATGGTTATGAAAGGTGTTATTGGGGGGAACTACATAAAGGGTACATAGGAACTCTCTATATTATTTCTTACAACTGCTGGTGAATCTACGATGATCTTAAAATTAAAAAAATTAAAATTTTAAAAATACAGAGAGTAAAAAATAAAAATCTCTATTCCATGACTGACCAAGTAAGATATTAATCTCTCCTTTTTAGGTTAGTTGAATTTCTTGGTACTTTCTGTATTTCTGTACTGTATCCGTCATTGCTTTGTGTATGGAACAGAGTGAGTTTTCAAAAATGAATTCACACTGCTATATTCGCCTAGCAGACTTAGCTTTAATGAACTAGAGAGCCATTAAAAACAGTCCTCAGGCTATATTCAGTCAGTGCTGAGCCACAATTCCACTCAGACAGTCCTCCCATGAGGTTAACATCTTCATGCTAATTTGAAGTGTTCACAATTTACTAACTTCTTTACGACAGTTTTATTAAGTTACACAAGTAATTCGTAACCTCTATAGAAAAGGTAGAAGTTCAAATAAGTGAAAGAAAAAGATAAAAACCAAAGAACCCGACTAATTTCAGATCTGATTTAGAAAGTAAACTTGTTACCTGAGAATAAATTCCAGAGCCACTTGCTCTTAATTGAGACTTTTAGCAGGAAGTTTATCAAGCTAGAACATGGATGGTACCTTACTTATCTTTCTGTATTTGTTGGTTTCCTTGTGTGTAAATCTGAGATACTATACCCATTTTAATTTTAGACTAATGAAAAAACATAGACAAGTGAATAGATCTAACTCATCCAATATGTTGCATCAAAAAAAAAAAAAAAAAAGGAAAACTTGTGTAGTGTCTTACAGCAATAGGACAAAACTTCACAACTTGGAGCATAATCTTCTGGAGAAATACACACTAAACCAGGTAGTTTAACTGACATATTCTGAGAGGTGGTGCTTAAATGTCCTGGGCCTCAGTTTTCTCAATGGCGAAGGGCAGCTGTTGGGCTTAATGAGCACAATCATACGATAATAGTTCTATGAGGGAGTTGCATGTCGATATCCCTAAAAAGAGGTAGAAGACTATTAAAGATGCAAATGAGGTAATCATTCTTTAATAAGTTTTTCTAAGGCTGTAACATTAGGCCATTAGAAAAGAATTTGATGAGCAACTGTCAGGTTTCCAAAACAGTTACTAGTATTTGTATCAGAAGCAATCAAGCACATGTTACATGAATGCCCAGGGAAGGAGATGGCACACAGTCTTGGCTTAAGAACAAATTATCATCCTATGATAATGAAGGGGGTTAATGCTGATGCTAGACTTATGTGGAAACTCAAGCAGGTGTTTTGGGAAAGGCATATCTGTGGTGAAGTGCCTGTCTCCAAAAGCAGTGAAGAGATGACTAGGCTGCCTGTTATCTGAATGGCTTGTGGAGATGCTCCACTTGGTTCTGAAGGCACGAATGCCAACCGGCTATTCCTGGTGGTTGCTGACTCTCTAATAGCCATCTAAGTCTTGCTGTTTGAACCTCTCTAACTTCTGTGCTGGCTGAGCAGGCAGAGGACTCTGTTTACCTCCATTAACTCAAGATGGAGATGGACAAGCCTGACAGCAAGCCTGGAACCCCCTTTCTCCTGGACCCCACCCACTGCCCACAAGGCCCTCAAAAAGGAGAAGCACTTTCCAAGCAGGAGCCCCTCACCCACCCCAAACTTGCCTCCAGTTGCCGAGGAAGAAAGAAAACTGGAGAGAACCAAAAAGAGGGAGTCTAATTTCATCTTGCTCCTCCTTCTGAAATTTCTATTCCCTTAGCAGAGAAGACCCCTTATATCCTCTTAAAAAGTGAGTGTAAAGAAAAGGAAAGTTTTAAATGTGCCCTAGAGGTTGAAGTATTTGACCAAGACTATATGGGGAGAGAGCCATTCTCCTCCTGTCCCCTTGTCGTGTCTCAAGAACCTAGAGCAGGACATTGGTGACAGTCTCAAGTCCATTGTGTCTCTCCTGGATGTATCTAATGTGCCAATGGCTCTTGCTAAACCTTGGCTCACTTTTTTTCCTGTTTGGATTTGTCTGACCTCAGAAGGAGTTGCTTCCTACAGCCTGATCTTCTACAGCTGCTTTAGACCTTCACCTGCTGGGAAGGTCTGCATCTCTCCAGTTTTTTAGTTTCACTGGTGGTTAGGCTCAAACAGGAGTAAAAATCAAGCTTGCCAATTCTCTACTATGTTTCTCATCTGATTCCTTAAGTCCATTTATAAATTGGTTACAACTGATAAATGAGGAGTGAACAACTGGTCCCTCTCCACTTCTAACAGCAAAGTGAAACAGGGGTGTCATTGAACCTAAACATGATCAACAACTCTTAAAAGAGAAAGAAGGGGCTGGCTCTGTTTTCAGAAGGAAAGAAATATGATCGGGGGATACAGAGAACATATACATGCTAATCCGGTAGCAAATTTCAAGAGCTACATGCACATGGAATACCATGGTTAGGCAAATTTGGGAAAATGTCAGATGGGCCACCCAAAGTCTATTTATTTTATTTTATTTTATTTTATTTTATTTTATTTTATTTTATTTTATTTTATTTTTTTAACGTTTATTTATTTTTGAGACAGAGAGAGACAGAGCATGTACAGGGGAGGGGCAGAGAGAGAGGGAGACACAGAATCCGAAACAGGCTCCAGGCTCTGAGCTGTCAGCACAGAGCCCAACGCGGGGCTCAAACTCACGGACCGTGAGATCATGACCTAAGCCGAAGTCGGACGCTTAACCGACCAAGCCACCCAGGTGCCCCAACCCAAAGTCTATTTAAATGAGTCCAAGGAAATTCCTGCAAGAAAACAAACTCATTCTAGAAAAAGGAAGCAGTTTCAATACTCTGAATTAGAATGTTACTAATTCTTAAATATTAATAGGAAGGTGATTCTGAGTATAGCAGAGTGTTCATTTTTTTGGATTTGTCTCCTGATCCAGATCTCCACCAAAAATATGTCTGGGTCTGCTCTATTGCCTGAGTGGTATTTTATTTTGAAACAGTTCTGTATGAACAATGTGATATATGTGTGTAAATTAATTTTATTCTACATCTAAGGGTTAGTATATTCTTTAGTTAGCATTTGAAATTCCTTAATCTTGGGGTGCCTGGGTGGCTCAGTTAAGTGTCTGACTTCGGCTCAGGTCATGATCTCAGGGTTCATGAGCTTGAACCCTGCATCTGGCTCTGTGCTGACAGCTCAGAGACTGGAGCCTGTTTCGGATTCTGTGTCTCCCTCTCTCTCTGCCCTGCCCCACTTGTGCATGCTCTCTCTCTCTCAAAAATAAACAAACATCAAAAAAAAAAAATTCCCTAATCTTTAATTCAAACTCCAAAAGTAGCTAAGAAAGCATTTCAAATATCCTTATCAATATCCAGCCAAGCACCATCTTGAATACTGCTAATTTCACCATTGAAAATTTATTTCTAGTATCTTCTTTTTTAGTTTTTATTTATTTATTTTGAGAGAAACAGAGACAGTGTGAGTGGGGGTGGGGCATAGACAAAGAGGGAGAGAGAGTATCTCAAGCAGGCTCCATGCTGCCAGCTGCAGAACCTGACATTGGGCTAGAACTCACAAACCTTGAGATCATGACTGGAGTTGAAACCAAGAGTCAGATGCTTAACCGACTGAGCCACCTAGGTGTCCCTCTTTCTAGTGTCTTTTATGCTAATTAATCAAGTCACATTGCTCTGATGTTCCCCTAAGAGAATTTCACACTGAATGAAGAAAGAGACATTTCCCACTACTTCCCAATAGCAGCCTGGGTGGGGAAGGGGGGTCATGTTCATCTTGAATCAACACTGGAAGCCTGCAGAGGCATCAGGCTTGGTGGATGGGTGGTATGTCCAGCTGAGGCAGTGACTTCCAGAAGACAGGATGGAAACAAGAGAGTCATGGGGAAGCCTTGGTGAGCCCAACATGTTCAAGAGATGATGAATATGGTAACACCCAGGAGAGGGAGGAAGAAGAGAGAATAAAAATATCAGAAGTCACTCATGAGTAATCTCTGAGAATTCCCAGAAATATTTGATAGAGATTTTACTGGGATTTGATGTCGGAATCTGGAAACATGGATTGCATATATATAATTGCATCAGAGTAGGAAGTTAGACATGAAAATACTTAATTGGCATAGAAATCCAAAAAAGATCTCCCAAAGACTTTCAATGACACACTCGGCCCAGCCAAAAAACAGTTGTTTTGAGTCCTTATAAAGAAAGAACAAAAGCTGCTTTATAGAAACAGGTTGTCATAGATGCATCTAGTTCCCAGGAAGGCACATAGTTAATATAATGGAAAAGGTGTGCAGCTGTGAATTACTCCAGGCCTAGCTTGGGGTACCCACCTAAGTTCAAAGCAGTAATTTCCATTTGGGAGGCAGGTTGGGATGGAAGGGGTAATTATTTGAATTACCTGGAGAATCTTTTCAAAACACAAATTCTTCAGGTATCACTCTGAATACTGAATCAGAATTTCTGGTACTGGGATTGAGAATGAGTATGGGAGCCCAGAGAATTCTAATGTGTTCAGTCTACTCCCTGTTCCCTACTCTGGTGGAAGACCAGTTTTATTTATAATGTGCCAGTATCCAAGAGAAGGAGTTGCGAGAGGAGAAGGGAGAGAAAAGATCCACAAGTAAAAAGTCAAATAACGTCAACAAAGGGAGAAAGTTTATATGTATTTTATAGATATAATCACCAAAAAGTATCTTCCTGTACAAATACATATGCCAGAAGCAGTTTTCTTTTTCTCTCCTTTATTTTATTTTTTTTTTGATGCAACATATTGGATGAGTTATATCTATTCACTTATCTATGTTTTTTCATTAGTCTAAAATAAAAATGGGTATAGTATGTCAAATTTACACACAAGAAAACCAATAAATATGGAAGGATAAGGTGTTCATGTTCACACAAGCAGAAAGTGGTGGAACTGTTCTTTGAATATACCTTTGCCTAACTTTTAAAACTCTATAATATACATATGAAAATGAAATGAGCAACTCAGGGAAATATTTTTAAAATATCAAAATAAATACTAAATATTAAAAAGAATATCTGAAAGACTCCACCAAAAAGTTGCTAGAACTAACACATGAATTCAGCAACTCACAGGATATAAAACCAATGTATAGAAATCTGTTGCATCCCTATACTCCAATAATGAAGCAGCAGGAAAAGAAATCGAGGAATCTATCCCACTTCCAATTGCATTAAAAACAATTAGATACCTAGGAATAAACCTAACCAAAAAGGTAAAAGATCTGTACTCTGAAAACTGTAGAACACTTATGAAAGAAAGTGAGGAGGACACACAGAAATGGAAAAGCATTCCATACTCATGGACTGGAAGAATACTGTTAAAATGTTGATACTACCCAAAGCAATCTACACATCTAATGCAATCCCCATCAAAATACCACCAGCATTTTTCACAGAGATAGAACAAACAATCCTAATATTTGTATGGAAACATAAAAAGCCCTGAACAGCCAAAGCAATCCTGAAAAAGAAAAACAAAACTGGAGGCATCACAATTCCGATTTCAAACCAAATTATAAATCTGTAGTCCTCAAGGCAGTATGGTACTGGCACAAAAACAGACACATAAATCAATGGAACAGAATTGAAAACCCAGAAATGGACCCACATCTATATAGTCAACTAATCTTCAACAAAGCAGGAAAGAATATCCAATGGAAAAAAAGACAGTCTCTTCAACCAATGGTGTTGGAAAAACTGGGCAGCAATATGCAGAAGAATGAAACTGGACCACTTTATTACACCAAACACACAAATACATTCAAAATGGATGAAAGACCTAAACTATCAAAATCCTAGAGGAGAACACAGGTAGCAATCTCTTTGACCTCAGCCAGAGCAACTTCTTACTAGAGTGTCTCCAGAGGCAAGGAAAACAATAGCAAAATGAACTATTGGGATTTCATGAAGATACAAAGCTTCTGCACAATGAAGGAAACAATCAAAACTAAAAGCCAGCCTACGGAGGGGCGCCTGGGTGGCTCAGTCGGTTAAGCGTCCGACTTCAGCTCAGGTCACAATCTCGTGGTCCGTGAGTTTGAGCCCTGCATCCGGCTCTGGGCTGATGGCTCAGAGCCTGGAGCCTGCTTCCAATTCTGTGTCTCCCTCTCTCTCTGCCCCTCCCCCGTTCATGCTCTGTCTCTCTCTGTCTCAAAAATAAATTTAAAAAAAAAAGTTAAAAAAAATTATAAAACAAAAAATAAAAGCCAGCCTACAGTATGGGATAAGGTATTTGCAAATGACATATCTGATAAGGGGTTAGTATCTAAAATCTATAAAAGACTTATCAAATTCAATACCCAAAAACCAAATAACTCAGTGCAGAAATGGGCAAAAGGCATGAATAGACACTTTTCCAAAGAAGACATCCAGATGGCTAACAGACACATGAAAAGATACTCAACATCACTCATAATCAGAGAAATACAAATCAAAACCACAATGAGATACCACCTCACACCCGTTAGAATGGCTAAAAGTAACAATACAAGAAACAACAGGTGTTGGTGAGGATGTGGAGAAAGGGGAACACTTTTGCACTGCTGGTGAGAATGCAAACTGGAGCAGCCACTCTGGCGAATAGTATGGAGGTTCCTCAAAAAGTTAAAAATAGAACTACCCTATGATCCAGCAATCGTAATACTAGGTATTTACCCAAAACATACAAAAATACCGATTCAAAGAGGGTACATGCACCCCAATGTTTATAGCAGCACCATCAACAATAGCCAAACAATGGAGAGAGCCCAAATGTCAACCAACCAATGAATGGATAAAGAAGATGTAATATTATATATACAATGGAATATTACTCAGCCATCAAAAAATGAAATCTTGCCATTTGCATCAACATGGATGAAACTATAAAGTGTATTATTCTAAGCGAAGTAAGTCAGTCAAACAAAGACAAATACCATATGATTTCACTGATATGTGGAATTTAAGAAACAAAACAGATAAACATATGGGAGGGGGGGAAAAGAGACAGATGGAAACAAACCACAAAAGACTCTTGACAATAGAGAACAAACTGAGGGTTGGTGGAGGGAGGTGGGTGGGAGATGAGCAAGATGGGTGATGGATATTAAAGAGGGCACTTGATATGATGAGCACTAGGTGTTGTATGTGAGTGATGAATCACTGAATTCTATTCTTGAAACTAATATTGCACTGTTAGCTAACCAGAATTGAAGTAAAATTTTGAAAAGAAAAAAAAAGGCTATCCAGAAAAGGCAACAGTATCCAAAAAAGAGAAAAGTGAGAGTCAATGGCCCCCAAGTGTCTCCAGAATGAGGAGGTAAATGGAGGGTCAGGGAATTTCAGGAGAGAGCTGGGGAATATTTGCTTATGTTAATTGGGGTTGGGATATGAGGACCAGATGGGAAATACAGAGACTGGGATTCCAGAGGGGGTAGGAGGGAAGAAAGGCAAGCACACAGATGGCCTTAAAGGGAGCAAGAGGAATGGCACTCCATATTTTGTTAGAAAGTGGGTAAAAAAAAAAGGTACAGATATAGATGAGCCTAAAGCTGGAGCGTGAGGCAGAGAGCCTGAGGTCATGACTGAAGTTCGCCATTTTCTCTATGTATGAGCATGGCTGACTGGGGGTGGGGAGAAGGGCAGCTCTGAGAGGTGAAGTAATTTCTTCCAGCTTAACTATGGCTTGTGGCTGATCTGCACTACAAACAGGTCTGTCTCAGTCCTAAGTCTCTGGTTTTCTCTGACTCCAACAATGGTATTCGGTCTTCTCTCTGTCCAGTGTTGTCTAACAAAACCCTGATATTATACCTTTCTATGTAAGTATCTTCCTTGTAAATAATTTTTGTCACAATTAATTTGGTGGATGCTGGAGACAAAACAGCTTTTTACATTAAACTACATTGTTTCCACGTCTCCACCCTGTCTCTTTGCCTCCAAACGAGGCTCCTCCAAGTCCCTGGTTAGTTAGGATCTGTGATCTTTGTCACTTGATGTGAACTTGAATTGGAAAGGAATCTCTCACTTTCTTGGTAACAATGTACAATTGCCATACATTTTTGGTCTGCCCCTTTCCCCCATTATCCTTCTAAAGAGAGCTCTCGCTCTCTCTCTTTTTGGATTTTTGGCTGCTGTTTGATTCTGCAAAAGCACAATAGGAAAACAACTTCTCCATTCCTACCAGCCTAAGCTTTTCTAAACAAACCATAGAGAACAGCCTCCCTTCCTCGGGCCAACATGTATTCATATTCCCAGAGAAGCCACTGGACTTCTGAATACTGACTCCCTGCTGCCTGCTGGGAGTCTCTCCCCACATACCATCTGTATGACAATAACAGTGCTTCCCCCACTCATCATAGAAACTCCACCCAGTCACCCTAAAGAGAAAGCCCACAGATGTTCAGGAAAATGCACAATAATCCTTGGCTGATTAATTTAATATCCTTTGGAGACATTCTATAGATCACTAGGCTGCTGTTTTACTCCGGAAGCCATAACCTCCACCACTGTCACTCCTGTAATGTTTCATTTTGATTCATCTCTGGGCAAGGCAGATGATACCCAAATGTATGAACAAAGGGGCTGAAACATATATCATTGCCTCTCTGATAAAAATATCAGTGCCTAGAAAGGAAGCCTTCAGCATCAAAGTTGAAATGACACATGAAGGGACAAATGATGTGGGAATTTATAAACCATTTCACATCTTGCCAAATGATTTTATATATTTGCAATTTTTTTAAGATTACAACTTTTTAATTTCTGTTTTATACATTTTCTATATCATCAGCCTAGAAAATAAGCCTTCTTACTTTAGCTTTCTGTATAATAAACAACATAAGCAGAGACGTCTATCTAAAATCTGACAGAAGTATACTGATTGTGTAGATTTGTTTTATCACCACAGTAAGCATGTCTATAGCAGGGATTAGCAAACTTTTATTTTTTTTTTAAAGAAAAAGGCCAAAGAATAAATATTTTAAGTTTTCCAGGCTGTATAGTTTCTGTTGCAACTATTCAGTTCTGCTGTTGTAATATGAATGCAGCCATACACAACATATAAATGAATGAGCATGTCTGTATTCCAATAAAACTTTATTTACACAAATGGGCAGTGGGCCAGATTTAACCTATAGGCTGTAGTTTGCTGATTCCTAGAATGCAAGCTACATAAGGACAAGTGAGTCCTCCAACACATAACGTTTGCTAATGATTGATGGGAAAACATAGTTACTGTTACTGAGAACTAATTATGTGCTAGACATTGTGTTAAGGATATATAAATATCGTCTGATGAGGGGGGTATTACTACTCCATTTCATAGATTGAAAATCGAAGGCCAGAAAGTTTACATCACTTACCTAAAATCACATGGATAAGCAGTGGGGTCCCAGGGCCTGCCTTTCTGTTGGTGAGGGTGTGGCATGCTGGGTATAGTGAGTATTCTAAAGCACTCAGTGGGATCTGTGTTGCAACACTTAGGAGACACTTGGGCTCTGGACCCCAGGAATTGTGCCCTCAATTTTATATAAAAGCCAAGATGCTAAGCAATCTTGGGACAAGTATAACTGTTTTGTCCTTTATGTTTTCTCCCAAGCTATCCAGTGAAGTGGGTATATGTGCTCTGGAGCCCGAGTGCCCAGGTTCGGATCTCAGTCCTACTATACACTAGTGTGACTGGGCAGGTTGGTTTGTATCTCTGAACTTCAGTGTCCTCGTCTGCTCAACAGGAGTGGTGGTATTACTCCCCAAGAGGTTTGTTGTGTGGATTAAAAGAATCAATACCTGTGAAATGCTTAAAACAGTGCATGATGAGCTTTGCTATTTTAACACCACATATAGGTCATGCCAAAAAAGAAAAAAAAAAAAGAATACTGCTTATACATGTGGCTGACTGACAAGATTTGTAATCAGTGGGCAGGCAAAGGATAGAAGGAAGAAAAAGAAAGATGAAGAAGAAAGATAAGGGTAGAAGGAATGTACATGAATATGACATGAGTGTGGTAAGAGCAAAGGTTTTGAAAGTGACATTTTGTGCATGTGATCATAATACATACGAACTGAAGGAAAAAATGCATATGCCCATAACCCCACTTACCCTATGCATATTGGATATATTTCCTCCCAGAATTTTGTATATTTCTCTCTTGCCTGTTCTAGAGAGGCTTCATATGTTTTCCCCTTTCCTCTAATATTAAAAGAATATCACTTGAACTCCATTCAAGGCAAATAAAGAAGGGCAACCCCTTCTTAAATATTTCCACATGGGAAGGACTGTGTGTTCCACCAGCCCATCCTGGTTGCTCTCCTCACCTCTTGCTGTGGACTGGCAGCTGTTCCACGCCTCTCTCTCAGTATCTCCTGTGAGTGCTTCACTAGGCTTCTGCTGCTTATGCCTGTTTGGCTGCTGTGTGGGGACCAGCCCCTCCCGTTATTCCCCATAGCCCAGCTAGCACAAGGCAGTCATGTTTAACAGACTTTATATGTCTTGAGGATCACACAAGGGAATTGCAGTGCAGGAAAGGAAACTTACAACAGAGTATTCTATATTGCTATGTCCATTAGCCATACATATCCCACCGGATGTCTCTTTGCCATACCCTGACTTGCTGCTACTACCAAGAAAAAAGTATCAGTAGACTGAATAATGATGATGACTGATCAGACTGTAAGCTCCGTGAAATCAGGAGCTATGTTTTTGTTGCTTAATACTGTCTCCCCTTCATCTGCCACAGTACTGTGGCACATAATGAGGGCTCCATAAACACTTCCTATTTAAACACATGGAGGAGCTCTTTAGAGACTTATATTGCCCATAATGAAGGCAGACTTTGGTAATATTAAACAGAATACTTTTTGCGATTGGATTTGGCTTTTTCTGCTAGCTCAGAGCTTCCCCAAGGACAATGCCCTAGGCACACCCCTTTGACCCCTAATCCCTAACACACATTTCAGCTTCTATCCTGGAATTCACAAACTGCTACAGTTTTAATTTTTAAAAATTTTTTAACGTTTATTTATTATTAAGAGACAGAGCGTGAACAGGGGAGGGGCAGAGGCCGACATGGTGCTCGAACTCACAAACCACAAGATCATGAACTGAGCCGAAGTTGGACGCTTAACCGACTGAGCCACCCAGGCGTCCCTTTTTTAAATTTTTAAAATGTTTATTTATTTTTGAGAGAGAGAGAGAGAGAGAAAGAGAGAGAGAGAGAAGGAGACAGAGTATCCGAAGCAGACTCTGTGCTGACAGCAGACAGCCCAATGTGGGGTTCAAACTCATGAACCAAGAGATCATGACCTGAGCCGAAATCACACACTTAACCAACTGAACCATCCAGGTACCCCTTTAAAAAAATTGTTTTAATGTTTATTTATTTTTGAGTTGGAGAGAGAGACAGTGAGAGAGAGAGAGAGAGAGAGAGAAACTGCTGAAGTTTTTAAAATAACATCTTTTGATGTCCAAAATGTGTTATATTATTTTAAATAGTCAAGATCATGGGGTATCTATTGCTCTATATCCTATTTTCAATCCCCCTCTGACTTTGAAACTATTTGTCAACATGATTTTGAATGACTGTATAATGTTCTATTGAATGTGATAGACATACATAATTTGCTTGAGCATTCTTCTCTCGTTGTACATTTGACTATTATAAATGGCATTGCAGTGAACATTCTTATATTTAAATCTTTATCCACGGTTTATACTATTTCCTTAAGATAGATTTCTGGGAATGAAATGATGGGATCAAAATACATGAATATTTTTACAGCCCTTATATCTCTTGCCAAATTGCTGTCCAGAAAGATCGTTCCAATTTACATTCTCACCATAAGGTATGACAGTGCTTATTTCATCAACTCCTCTTCAGTATCGCCATCATTTAAAAACTCTACTCATCTCATAGGTGAAAAATAGATTGTTAGTGTTATTTTACATGTTGCTTCTTTGATTACTAAGTTGAAAGGAATTTTTAGAAGCCAGTTAGCAGTTATAGCTTTCGGTGGTAATAGATATCACAACTACAGCTATTAATCTGTGCAAGCTTTTTGTGCATAATTTCTCCAGGACCAATACCCCTGCTGCTGAACAGAAGGCTATGATGGGTTATGCAGCCCCATCTCTGCCATATGTTTGGTGTTTATTATTAAGCCCAACTACTGAGCAAAGAAAGACATAATTAGCCTTTTTGGGAATTATTTTAAGCCTTCAGCAGTAAAAAGCCTGAAGTTGATTTATTTCCCAGAATCTATTTGTATTTGATGCCTTTTTAAGTCGAGTCAGACTAAATGACCAGGCATGGTTTCAACCTTCTGTGAAGGAGTTTCTCAAGTTCTAGGAGATGTTCAAAAATAATCTCCTTAGCGCCTTTGCACATCTCCAAGATACCATTTGAAGACAAAAGATTGAGTCATTTGAAAGGAGAGAGAACCACTGGGGCGCTAGCAGAGACAGCGCAAGCTGAATTTATCTCAAATTACCAGTGATCGGGATTGAGGCACTGAGCTCTGGCTTGAGAGAGTCATGAGCTCAGCTGAGGGGAACTTGGCCTTTGCTTCTAAGGTGGGAATTAGGAGAAGGCACTCTCTGTAATAAAGACACATGTTCTTTCATGGGACTGACTTAATCAAGAAAGCTGCTTCTGCCAGTGATTATCTGAGGCCAGACTTGAATCTGTGCTTCCAAAACAAAAGCAAGTTGTCTGATTCTAAAGCCATCCTACACATTATTGTGCTTCCAAAGACTTCATTGTTTTGCAATGATAGGAATGGATTTTTACCCTCAGAGCCCTTGGAAACACACTGTAATTCCCATCCTCACCCTCCACCCAAATTGTCGCCTAAATGATTTTGTTCATTTGAGCTATTATTCATCAATGGCACATTTGGAAACAAAATCCTGAGGTTGTCACGGGTCTGCACGTATTTACAAAGTTCTCAAATGCCAAAATGACAAACACTGTGCAGATGTTCCACAGGACAGTAACCCAGCCTGCCTTTGGCAGTTTCACACGCAAATGACTAAACACATCAGCTCTGGAAATAGATGCTGTGGTATGAGTTCACTGACTTTTCTTTTCATGAAATACTCAGGGGCCAAGATTGATTAAAACCAGGAGCCTGTTACTTTTAAAGATAACATAATGATAATGATTCCAAATGTTCCTTAGTCTTGCAGTTGCAGCATGCTGAGGAATTCAGAACGCGTGAATATAGAAGCTGTTGGTGGAAGTCTATAGGCAGAGCCCATGCCTATTTGCACACCCAAGCAAATATTTACTGAGCAGTTGCAGTATGTAGTATTTTTTAATAAACAATTGAATAAATGTACAAACGAAAGATTGAAGTAACTTCTCTAGTTCTCTAGCTTACGATGCAGCGTGTAATGACCAGTAATGCCAGCCTGCACATACTGGGGATTTATTTATTTATTATTATTATTATTATTATTATTATTACTAATGTTTATTTATTTTTGAGAGAGAAAGAGCACAAGAGCACACATGTAAGCGGGGGAGGGGCAGAGAAAGGGTAGAGAGGATCCAAAGCAGACTCTGTGCTGACAGCAGCAAGCCCAATGTAGGACTCGAACCCACAAACTGTGAGATCATGACCTGAGCCGAAGTCAGACACGCAACTGATTGAGCCACCCAGGTGCCCCCCCATACTGGGGATTTATTAGGTGCCTAGCCTTGTGTTGAGTGTTCCCCACACCTCTTCTCAGGCATTCTTTATGATGGCACTATGGAGCAGGTATTTCCATTTCCATCTCGGAAATGCACAGACTGAGGCTGAGAGCGGAAGACATGAAGTGTTAGGATGAGGATTCAAGCCCAAGTCGGCTGGATTCCAAAGCCTGTGTTTTAAACCCATGTCCAGGATTGCTGGGTACTTAACAAGAGGCAGTGTTCAGCAAAAGGACACCATCTTTTCATGGCCTTGGTGATCATTTCCCCAGCCACCAAATCTGATATATTAGATTTGGAAGGCTCCTGAGAGATCACGTGGCCCAAGCTCCCTCATTTTGCATGTGGAGAATCCAAGGTTCTGCCCCACGTCCACAGTCATTCGGTTGATCTGTGCAAGTAAGATGTATGTCTGGAACAGGTCAGCTGGCACCTGATCTGACATTTTCCCCACTGCCTCACTTTGGAAGTAAGATCAAAATGGGAATCATGTAAACGAAAAGAATGAATTTAGATCATACATATTTTCTAAAAAAACACTTAAATCAATAATGTGGTAGAATCATCCTTATAAGTTATATGCATATGTTCTATTCAAAAACTCCCATGGTAAAAATAAATGCTGAGAGGTCAGATGCACGAGAGGTACTTTCACTTAAAAACATTATTAAAATGGTGAGAATGTGATGCACTCATTAATTGTGCAGTATTTTAGCAAACACTTAAAGATGGCCTTTTAAAAAAATCAATGTGTGCTGTTTATGGGTTCTTGACAGGGTAAGAAACTGATGATACATCACTGGTTAAAGCTAACAGTGAGAGTGAGGTTAAATATGAAAAATATCAGCCACCAATTCCTCTGAACTATGTAAAGGCGTCTCCTTCACCCTCTTACCTTTACTGCTCAAACTGAACCCCACCCCCCACCATCCTTCAGTGGGACCAATGCACCTGCTCCCTATCAAGTTACTTCCCTCTGGCTCTGTCCCTCATGGTCCCTAAACTGTGTGTTCGCCTAAACCTAGACCGAATGTGTCTGCTCTCCTGTGGAAGGTCTTTGCAGGCTCATTGGTCAAAGCTCCTTTGTATTGCTTCCCAGCCTCGTCTCCTTCCTCTGCTGTTTCCTTAAGCTCCAGAAGCACTTATAATTGGTAAAGACTCCTCATCAAAAAATGGTCATGCATGCACTCTGGAAAACAATGTGGAGTTTCCTCAAAAAATTAAAAATAGAACTACTCTATGACCCAGCAATAGCACTACTAGGAATTTATCCAAGGGATACAGGAGTGCTGATGCATAGGGGCACTTGTACCCCTATGTTTATAGCAGCACTTTCAACAATAGCCAAATTATGGAAAAAGCCTAAATGTCCATCAACTGATGAATGGATAAAGAAGATGTGGTTTGTATATACAATGGAACACTACTTGACAATGAGAAAGAATGAAATCATGCCATTTGCAGCAACGTGGATGGAACTAGAAGGTATTATGCTGAGTGAAATAAGTCAGTCAGAGAAGGACAGATATATGTTTTCACTCATATGTGGATCTTGAGAAACTTAACAGAAAATCATGGGGAAAGACAAGGGGAAAAATAATAGTTACAAAGAGAGAGGGAGGGAGGAAAACCATAAGAGACTCTTAAATACAGAGAACTGAGGATGGATGGGGGGTGGTGGGGGACAGGGGAAAATGGGTGATGGGCATTGAGGAGGGCGCTTTGTTGGGATGAGCACTGGGTGTTGTATGTAAGCGATGAACCACGGGAATCTACACCAAAACCCAAGAGCACACTTTACACATTGTATGCTAGCAAACTTGACAATAAATTATATTAAAAAAAGAATTAATTGGGGCGCCTGGGTGGCTCAGTCGGTTGGGCGTCCGACTTCGGCTCAGGTCATGATCTCGCAGTTCGTGGGTTCAAGCCCCGCGTCGGGCTCTGTGCTGATGGCTCAGAGCCTGGAGCCTGCTTCAGATTCTGTGTCTCCCTTTCTCTCTGACCCTCCCCCATTCATGCTCTGTCTCTCTCTGTCTCAAAAATAAATAAATGTTAAAAAAAATTTTTTTAATAAAATAAAAAAAGAATTAATAGAAAATAAAAGCTAAGCAAAAGAAGAAAGAGAGAAAGAAAGAAAGAAAGAAAGAAAGAAAGAAAGAAAGAAAGAAAGCCACGCATGGAATTCTTGGACAGATGAGTTTATGTACCCCCAAAATTACAAATCACACTCAAGGGCTGACCAAGACCTCCAGGCCTCTCTCTAGCCCTGTGATTCTCTGGCATGGATAGAATACACAGCTCACAGCCACCAAGATGCTTATGGAAAAGGCATGCTAGCTTTGAGAAAAACTAAGAGAGGATTTCTCAAGGGGGACTAAAAAATAGAGCACACGCCCTCCATCCTTAATGCTAAGTCAAGTTCCTGTGATGACAGTCATTGCCTGTTTGCTGGTGCATCTGCCCCTGGCATGAGCAAGATGGCAAAGGACACAAGACAGGTTCTTGAGGAAACAGCAGAGTAAGCTGTGGTGGTTATTAATTTAGCCTGTTTAGAAAGGCCTCCCACCTAGGGTTGCCAGATTAAATGTAGGATGAACTTTTATTTGTTAAGCCTGGAAACCATACTCCCCATCCATCCCATTTTTTGGTTAATAGATGCCATCTCCCTGGCCACAGAAGTAAATCCGTGCCAATTCCCATTCCAAAAGAGGTTGGCCCAAGTCATGTGCACATAAACCAACCAGGGACAGAGTCATTTCTTGTGGTGGGATTACGCCCTTTGGCTAAGATTGCTAACCTGGGGTTACTGGCAGCCATGCCCCACTATTACAAAATAATGAGTTTAAAAAGGCAAAGAGAAGAAAATTAAGCAGTGAACAAAATGGACACAGAATACTGGTAACTTTGAGTCCCCAGCTACAGTTTCTAAGACCCTGGTTCCTATAGCTTTTGCTTCATCGCTGTGTGCTTCCCATTCCACGTATAGGAACTGATAAATACTTTTTTACCCCATTAGCCTAACTTGAGTTGGGTTTCTATTACTTGTTCCTGAAAGAGCTCCTGACTCAGATAGAGAGAATTCTGGTTCTGGGCTTTATCATTTCCTTAGGTAACACATGCAAGATGGAGAAGGACAGGCAGGACACAGGTGCATGATGCCATGAGCAGAATTCACCTAATGAAAGTGCTAATTCACCTGATAAGTGGACCTAATAATATGCACTTTTAGATTTTGAAAGCATTTGTGGCAAAAATTGAATACCAGACAATGTTGTCTTTTGGGATCATCTTCTTTCCCTTTCTCTACATCATAAAATCAAAGATCTCATTTTACAGATGAAAAGTCTTGAACTAGGTGAGATTAAAGAACTTGTCTTAGACACAATGATGAAAACCCAGGTTTCAAATAAATCATTGTGTGTTGAGGTTACAGAAGTTAATTTTAACATGAGCCTGAGATAGTAAAAAACAAGAAAGACAACTTGCATGTATAAAACTCCAATGTAGTCAGTAAGAAACCATAAACGCTTATATCGCTTTTATAATTATTGATTGCAGCAAATTACACATTGGAGAGACTGTTAGTGATTCTCTTGGTAGTTATGTCTGCTATCACCCTTTCTCTTCTGCTGTCAGATCTACCACTTTGGCAGCTGGTCTGGGAGCACAACCCAGGCCTGCTAGGTCATAGTACAGAACTCCATCCTCTGAGCCACAGGGATGGGTCTGGAATGGGTCATTGCCTGAGAAAGAAATGACCAGTGACTAAAGGGTAGTATAATTAGACTCCTACTCTGAGATTTGTTTTTTATTAGATCTGATGGGGAACACATTTCCCTCTCTGGTTGTTGAACTGGGAGAATGTGTCTGGAATGCTCTGCACCCATTTCTCATCCCATATGGAAAAAAATCTGTTTGTAGTTGGAGAAAAGAACCAACACGAAGAGAGAAGCAGAAACAAGTGGCAGGCTTGGTTTTTACGACTTTCAAATCCCCAGATCCACCCATTTCTGAGCACCGATCCATCTCTGCTCTTTCTTGCTTTATGAGAACCCCCCCAAAAATGTCTTGTCTTACCAAAGTTATTTTGACAGAAATTTCTGACACTTGAAACTAAAAGAGTAGGTTTTTTTGTGACACAACTTTTCTTTGTTGGCATTGGTTATTGAAAGTTGCCTGCTTGTAATTTTCTAAGTTAATAACAGTCTGGTCAGAACTAACAGAAAATCTAAGGGTAGGTTTAAATTCAACATGCATTGGCGGGGGGTAGTTATACTAGTCACATACAATATTCAAAAATAAATTTTAGTTTTAGACTTTAATGTAAAAAAAAAAAAACCCTAAAGACAGAATATATGAAATGTTAGAATATATCTTAGGGTAGGGAAGGTCTTTACAAGCAATTCTAAAACCTTGTAACCGGAAAGGAAAATATTGACAGATTTGACTGGGGAAATATTTAAAGTGTTGGAATACAAAAGTTGCTACCAGCAAAATTAAAAGACAAATGACAAAATGGAGACTATGTTTGCAAAATGCGTAATGTGTAATGAGTTGATGTCTAAGGTACATAAAAAGTTCCTAGAAGTCCATAAGTGAATATAACCCAAGAGGAGAATAGACAACAGTTATGAAAAGACAATTCCCAGAAGAAAGAAGAGCAGTGACTGATTTCAACCTATCAGTGCAAGGAACACAGAAAGGACACAGAAAAGAAAAGTTGAAGAAACATCAGAAATCATAGCGTTTCCTTTGAGGAAAACCCCTTTGCTCACAATGCCCTTCCCTCTGCTGCTGGCCTGGAGACTCATTTTGATTTTTCCACTTCAGGTCCAAGCAGAATCCATGGAAGAGGCCTCCTTTGTGCCTCCGGTATACCTTGTGCCTGAAGCTCTTACTGCCCTTCAGCCACCGCATTGGGTGTTTCCTCTCCCTCTCTGACCAAGGGCCACATCTGTCACTTTGTCTTAGCGACAAAGCCTTAATCTCTTTGAATTCCTGATACCTTGCCTAATATTTATCCATAGAACAGACTCTTCATAAATGTAAATGAATAAATATAATTTTGGCAAACGAATAAATAGAAAATAAATGTTGGGTCTTCGTGGACATTGTTAGAACCAATACCAACATTGGATACGAAAGTGCTTTTCAGACGAGATCGGGCGCACTCAGGGTGCTTTTCAGTTTCATTTTGACTATAGATATTGACACATCTTATTTTACTCATATGAGAAAGGGGGAAAAGTAACAGGGAAGATTCTACATTTGATCAATTCTAATTTCCCAGTTTGGGTGTCATTGCTGTGCATACACCAACTGGATTTTTATTCCTGATGATGTGACAACATAAAGGCAATTCCTGCATGTTTCAATCAACAAATGATTCAATTGTGATTTGAGAAAGAACTATCCATCCTGGCATTGAATGAAAACCTTATCATTTTATAAGATCCAGGAAGCACCAGCATGAAAACTTGTAGGAAGAGTGTGAGTGGTTACAAGGTGATCCAGCATCTCTAACACGCTTGATGCCTGGGAGATACGGTGTGGAAACAACACAGCCATCAGCAATGATAAGTCAAAAAGCAATTCAGGGAGTCAGAATGTAAAGTTTAGAAATACTAAATTTTAGAAAAGTGTAGAAAATTTAGAAAAGAATTAACCAATTTTTTCACTCATATCTTTTATGTATGCACGGATGCTATATGATAAAACCTGTCTCCATCTAAAAAGACTGTCTTAATAAATGTAAAATAAAAATTCTAAGTAATGAAAAAGCAAAAACATTGCATCATAGTTGTGTAGTTGAACTGGCGGTGTTTTTTTGTTTTGTTTTTTTCTTCTGTAGTGGTATATACTACAGTGGTATATTTGCAGTCACTGACGTATTAGATTTGATGAAATGTGTTAATAATAATGCCCAACATACATTTAGGCCTATGTTTCCAAGGCATTTATCCAAGGGACTTTATGTGCACTATCTCATTTAACTGTTGTAACAATTCTTAAGGCATACTATGATTATCCTCATTTTATGGCTAATGAAATTGAGATTTAGAGAGATTAATTACCAGCAGAACTAGAATGTTTGCATGAATCAGAGACTATGCTGCTAATTACTGTATGCAGAAAGAAGCAACAGAGATTTCTTAGAACACATAATTTTTGCAGAGCCTTGGATTTGGGGAAACACTATAGTATGTTGTAGTGCCTATCCTGTTAAGATTATGATAAAAGCAAATTAAATAAGTATGAGTGTGGACTCATGTTTATAAATAATAAATATGAATGTCTCTTGTAAACATGACATGCCAGATGTAAATATTTGTTGTACAGTGGAAGGTGTGTTTGTAGAGCTGTATATATACCAACTAGCACAACTGTGACAAGGCATCCTCTGATGTGACAGATTAGTCAAGTCTTGTCCCCATGAAGGTGGCAGAGCATAGCCTACCCCTCTCTTTCTATCACAGAGTTTGTAGACACCAGCTGCCGTCTTACATTTCAATGGCAGTTCTACTGTATTTTAAAACCTACACTTACAGTATGAGTTCACGGAATCAATTTGGTAGTAAATAAGCCAACTTGGAAGAACCTCTTAATAAGAAATATAAAGTCAAGTTAAAAAATGCAGCGAATCAGAATCAGCTATTGAGCCCATATAAATATAAAGCATCTGGAATGAATCAGCAGTCTTAGCTAAAAGTGAATTAACTCTTAACACTTCTCTCAAACCTTCTAGCAGACAGTCTGTTTTAAACCTTGACTTGACCTTATTAGAAAATCATTTGGAAAACTGCTTTATTAACTACAGGATATCTTCCTAGATGGTAAAAGTCAATACAGAAATAATTTTTAAGGCTTTTCATAGGTGTCAGGAAAAGCTGTGTGCTTCAGCTCTTACTTATATAGTTTTCTATTTATGAACATCTTCGTTTCTTGAACTGATATTAGAATGACAGCTTTGTCTGAATGTTAATTAGCTTGGGGGTGAACACAAGTCTATATAAAAGTATTATCCATCATGGTTTTTAAAGAAAATATCCCTTACTTCTCATTTCATCCAGTCTGCATCTCCTCCAATACCACCATTTTAAGGTTAAAAATACAAGTTTGTAATTTTTTCTCTTCACATAATTTTCCTGCTGGTGGGTTGCTAAGTGTCAGTAGCAACCGTCCTCAAGCTCTGAAGGTACAGTAAGATTAGTGGTTGCAACTCTGAGGCAGGGTTTTTAGTACTTTCTATTTCAAATTCTGTCAATGCTAAACCATTTGTGTCACGTAGAGGTGGATATTTATTGTTCCTGCTGTTCAGGGGAGAAATGTTAGATCTTGGCCATGGGCCCTTTGAAACAACAGCCAGTGGGTTTTTGCATCAGAGGGCATGGAGGGACATTGCTCTGAGTACTTTCCTGGTACATTTGAACTTTGCCAACGGTACACTGGAGGTGAGTTTTCTGTGTGGAGGCAGGGGGAGAGGTAGGATATTCTGTTCTCTTTTCCTATCAAGAAGGAATTTTTCTCATCTCCTTTTTGTACATACAAATCTGGGCTAGTTACCAGGGTGTCAAACAACCAGAGAATTTAATCTATAACAGGTTTAGGTATAATCCTATTAAATGGTCTTCTGTACCCTTTGAAATTTTGATTAGCTAGGGAACTACCCATGTTGAAAGCCATACGGTCTTGTACAGAAGGAATTATGCTCCTAGCTACAGTTGGCCACTAGGATCATGTTTTTGTTGTTGGGTTTTGGGTTTTTGGTTTTTTCTTTTTTTTTTTTTTTTCTTTTTCTCTTTCTTTCAATCCCTACCCAAGATCATTTCTCTTCACCCACTATTCTTCCCTACTTAAGAATTTTTAAAAGTCTGTGAAAAGTAAAACAGCTCAGTGAATAAATATGAGAGTAAATCTATTAGTTCTGTATCAGACTAAAAAGACAATCTTCTCACTGTCTTTCTGAATGTCAAATACTTCAGAGCCAGGAACTATGTCTTGTTGATGGCCAAATTCCTGCTCCCTAGAATTGCAGCTGGCACATTGCAGGCACTTAATAAATATTTGCTGAACGAATGAAAGAATCAATGACAGTTTGGCTAAATTTGAGACATTGACTGTAACATGCCAAAGATGATCACTTATTTTCTTTATTTACGATCAAGTGTGAACAGGATAGGCTAACATCAATGTCTCTCAGGCCATCAAAGTGCTAGAATGCTATTTCATTATTATAAGCAGACAGGTCCATCTCTGTGGGAATACCGTATACAGATTTGGTGAAGCTGAAGCTACATGATAAAGGCAAATAATACACATGCGAATCTATCTTCATGGTTCTTCCAGACTGACCAAAGGATTTTTGCATTGTCACCCTGCTCTGCCATTTCGTTAACTCAAAAGAGGGGACACTAAGATTCCTTTGTTCTCTATGGATGTTCCCTAGATCATAATCATATCTGCTGCTCCCCATTAATCTCTTTATGTTCCTGGGACCCTTTTTCATTATGGCTTTGGGATCAAATAAGAAAGAATTGAGCAGCATTGGATTCTGTGCTGGCTCACACAGGTCTTCCAAACAAGTCTTCCAAAGAGGCTCCAGACAAAGATGGTAAACTAGAACCCATGTCTATTCCATGAGTTCTTCCAAAGGCAATTTGGAAGGAAGGGTGACAAGCTGGATCCTTTCCATTTCTTATTGTAAGTTTCCTTCATTATTATTTTCCTCTCCATCTTTTACTTGTTTCCATTTTTATTTCTTTCCTAAGTTTTTCTTATTTTCACCTTTTTTCTCCTTAGTTTCTTCTTGTTTAAAAAAATGTAATTCTAAAAAAGAACTTTATTAGCTTTATGTGAATAATTCTTCAGCTAGTGGTGTTTACTCTCTTTTTCTACATACAAAGACCTTAAAAGTTATTTCCCTTCTTGAATTCCATGTCCGAGGTGTTTTTGTCTACTAAGTTGCACTTAAGTAAACAATTATTCCTTCTTTCTGCCTCTTTAAAAATTCATCAACTATATATAACCACCTATCAGACCTAATTGGCATGAAATAGTGAATTTAACATTGGTACTCTATCCAAAGTCAAGCAACTTGAACGTTGGTCTTTTAGGCAACTTATGAAGCCTGAATCTCGGTGACCTTGCTGACTACCCAGGCAATGACAAATTATTTCTAGTTGGATTTACCTTTACCCCATACAGAATGAATGCAAGGAAAAGGACGCCATGGCTTATAAAACAAGGTGGCCATGACTGAATACTTAAAGAAAATAAAACATAGATTAATAATATTATATTGAAATTATTTAGCAAAATTAACTCATTTTATTGCAAATTTGATGCTGTCATTTAATATTACATCTTTGATGCTGTCACAGAGATGATGCCATTTTCTCTCAGGGAATCAAAAACAAACAAACAAATATATTAATAACCTGTCCTATAGAGACGCTCCTAGAGAAGCTTGTAGATGCTGAATTCGGAAAGACTTGAGAACTCTGAATCCTTTTTCCTTTTATCTTCTTTATTAAGCAGATGTGTTGCAATGTTTATTATAGTTCCATACTCATTGGAGGACTTCTCTGAATTCAGTTATAGGGCTCAAATGGATTTCTGAGCATTAAAAACATTCATTTATGTATAAAATAAACTTACAATAACTTTTAGATGCAAATAATGTTTATTAAATACAGGGGGTGAATGTTCTTTTCATGTCTTTTACATTTTGCTGGCTACATCACTGAGAGGCTAAGTGACCTTATAGAACGCCTTACATTTTCCACCAAATTTAGCAATTAATAGACAAAAAATTCTTATCTATCTTGAACAAATGCAGAAGGAAATTAAGTTCATGAAGTAACTCCAAACAGAACTGTATTAATTGAATAGATACTTCAATCCAAAGGATAGCGGTAGCCAAGACACTGGCTATAACCCAACAAATTCTATTAGTATGTTATATTAGTTTGACTCTGTAAGACTGGGAAAAAAATGCAGACACCAATTACTCTCAGTAATGAGGATTCATGATAAGGATACAAGGAAAGAACTGTGTTTTTAGCCAGCCAGATACTTCTTGCTCCAGACCTTCCAAAATGGAAAAAGACACCACCCAAAAGGAGAACTTCCACTTGGAATGCAGTCTAGCCATGTGATCTACCTTGTAATTAGCATCTTGGTCCCCCTAAAGAAAAGATGCTCCGCCCCTATCTTGTATGGAAACTCCCTCTGGACCAACCTTCAGGTCAAGCTGTTTCAGAGGCAGCTGCCCTCTCTAGGAAAAGCCCAGGCACCAATCTGTGATTGTACTGTTGTGAGCAGGATGGAAGAGCTAGTTCCACTCAATATAGAAGACACTAGATACAGGAGCTTAATGCAGACAAATACTTCTAGATTCTGTAATTTTTTTCCTTAGCAAGAAAGAGCGCTAACAAATGATCACTTGGAAACTTCATGGCTTATTCAATACAAGCGTGGGCTGCAAGGAGGCTAGTTAATTTCCCTCAATTATCAGGATGAATCAGGCAAAGTTGTTGGTATTTAACCTCCAAAAGGGAGATAATCAGAGCTAAATGGGCTGCTTCTGAAGGCCAAAAAGTCTTGGATTTTATTTTCAAAATGTTTATCAATAGAGCTATGTAGCATGTTTGAATTGTAAATCTAGTCTGAAATAAGGCTCACTTGTAAAGACAAAAACAACTAACAGGAATAAACTTTCCATCTCACTTCTCCTAAGTTTTCTTACCTGTAAAATGGGGACAATGATAGTAGCTACTCCAGAAGTGGCTGTGAGGATTAAATGAGTTAATACAAATAATGCACTCAGAACAGTTCCTGGTGTGCTGAGCAGTTAATATATGTTGGATATTATATTGTTAATGATCACAAATATAAAACAAACGTATACCAACAGAAAAAATAATCCTGAAAAAGGTAGGAGTTCTGAATCTGCTAGATAATCTATTAAGGTACAGTTTTTAAAAACTGAGACTAGAGGGGTGCCTATGTGGTTCAGTCAGTGAGTGTCAGACTCTTGACCTCAGCTAAGGTCAAAATCCCAGGGTCGTGGGATCGAGTCCTGCATTGGGCTCCATGCTGAGTGTGCAGCCTGCTTGGGATTCTCTCTCTCCTTCTGCTCCTCTCCCCCACTCACACACACGTGTGCTTTCTCTCTCTTTTTCTTTAAAAATGAAATAAATAAAAAATATTAAAAAGGGTCTTAAAAAAACAGACTGGAAAGTGTATTAAAATCTTGCTATTCAAAATGCATGGATCGTGTACCAGCAGCATATGCCTTACCTGGGAGCTCATTAGAAATGTAGTATCTCGGGGCCCAACCCCCTACCAAACCTCCCCAATCAATACCTGCAGGCTATCAAAGTGACTCCTGTATATATTAATGCACAGTGTTCTAAATCTTACTTAGAAGCATTGTTTTCCAACAGGTCTTTGTCTTCAGCTTATAATATAGAATGGTACGTTGATATGCCTAATTTTATTTTATTTTCATTTTTTAAATAATTTTTTAAAGTTTATTTATTTTGAGAGGGACTGAGAGAGCACAAGCAGGGAAGGGGCAGAGAGAGAAAGAGGAGAGAGAGAGAGAGAGAGAGAGAGAGAGAGAGAGAGAGAGAAAGAGAATCCCAACCACTCTCTACAGGGTCAGTGCAGAAAGCCCAATATGGGGCTTGAACTCAGGAAACTGTGAGATCATGACCTGAGTCAAATCAAGAGTCAGATGCTTAACCGACTGAGCCACCCACGCACCCCTCTGATTTTATATTGCCTATTAATGTTAGAGTTCAAAAACGTTCGTTTCTCTTGACTGTCTCGGGCACATTTTGCAAAACAGGCAACACAGAAACTCGGCAGAAAGGGTAAATGTGAACACCCGGCATGGCATCATTACCCCTTTTGCCATCAGCAGGATGAAGGGTCTTACTCTGTCTGTTGGCCTGAAACAGGTGCAGACCTGTTTCCCCCAACCACCCAGTCACCCTATCTTTGCCTCTCTTGTTTTGTACCAGTCAGTACTCTTTTCTACTTCACAGTCAATTCTTTCTAGGATATTTAGGAAAGAGACAAATCTTATTTGCTGTCTGTTTTGGGGTCATCTGCTTGCTCAGCATGTTCCTCCTATTGCCCCTGCCTCACCCCACTGATGTGGGCAGCAGTGGTCTCCACGTGCGGGTCGGGACTCTGTGGCATCCTTGGTGCAGTGCGTGATACATAATTGCATCAGCTCCTTCTCTGGGGAAATTACTGCATAGGAAGAAATCAATTGTGGTGGAATGTGCACAAACACACACACACCACTCACACCACACACACACTCCCACACACACACATACACCACACCATACATATACATCTTCACACACACCACACACATACATATACCACACCACACATATGCATATTCACACACATACAGCATATACTTACACACACATACATAAACCACACCATACTTGTACACGTGTCACACACCCACACACCATGTGCACACACACACAAACACACACCCTTCTCTCCCAAGGACAAACATCAATTCTCAGAGAAAGTACAATCTAAATCAATGTTTTTCAAAAGGGGATTTAGTTTAGAAACACTGGTGTAAATCCACAGGAAGAAGTAGAATTCTTTCCCTAAATGTCCCGTAGTTTCTCCAACCTGCCTGTCTCATGACAGTGTTCTTTTATATGTGCTACAGCCTCATCCCCCTAATCATTGTCCCACCTCATAATCCAAATGGACACCTGTCTCCTAATGGCTGGTCCCCTGGCCACCCTGCAGCCATGGAAGGAGTTACTTAATCTCCCACACTTGGAGCCAAATTCTTCTCTTTCTCTGTGTCTCTGTCTCTTTTTGAACCTGCCTGACAGGAGGGGCAGGAGGGTTGGCTGTCTGGCAGCTCCCTCTGTATTGGTGATCTGGGGTCTTACTCTCTTTGGAGGCCACTGGTGTCATGTTGGACCCTTTCTTGTCTGGGGTTGAGTTGCCTGCAGCATTGACAGGTCCCTGAGGAATTAAAACGGAGTGTAGGGAAAACTTTTCTTTCTGTGTACCTAGTTTAAGATGTTTGCAGATATTTCTCAACATTCTAAAAGAAAATCATCTTTTAGAATTTGTGGTATAGCAAAAGAAATCCAGGACTGATGTTCCTGAGACCTGGTGGTGTGCCTCCTTTCTCTGCCTTGAGCCCCTTAACTATAAAATGAGTTAAAACACCTCACTGTGCTGAAAAAACAGTTATGTTGTTCTTAAATATATAGTACATGATTTATTTTGTTTTTTCATACTACTTATTTTTTAAAATTTATACTCTACCTTGTCTCAGAATGGATTTAAGGGGCTTTACAAGGATACATAAAAAATAGCAAGATGGCATATATTAGAAATATGTGAAGAACAAAAGGGAAAATCAAAGAGAAGGACATAAAATGGAGTCAGTCTATAGCTACCACATTCAGGTATCCATTAAAGTCTTGCCCTCTTGCTTTAGGAAAATGTTGCAGATTGCTTTTACACCCAGATAAGGCACTTGGAAGGTAAGGGACATAACTCTCCCTACAAGCCAACCAACCAGTGATAGCATCTGTACAAGCATGCAAAATCTTTTCATTTCTAAGAACCACGGACCTGGCACAAAGGTCTTTGTATAAGTCAAAGACTACTTATTTGTTCATTTATTTATTTACTTATTTATTTATTATTGGTTGGGGCTGATAGATATACTCATTCATTATATTTCTTTTTAATTTAAAAGCAGACACCTCACACACAAAAATATTCAATAAATTAGTCCATGTATGAAACAATCTATTTCAGTTCCATAGTGTAGTCAGTTAAAAGAGGGAAGAATTCAGGAGGGTGACGTCTACAGGAGGCTGGAACACATTTTGCAGAGAGAAGGGACACAGCCACTGCTCCGAGGAGCCAGGAGGCTTAAGGTTTGGGATTCAAAATGAGTGAGTGGGCAGGGCAAGTCTGATTTTAAGACAAGGGCTGACAAGAGAGGCCAGAAAGCGATGCCTGAAAAGGCTTTTGATATTTGAAGCCAGTTCTGATGCCTCATCTGTCCGCTAGGCAGTGGTGGTGTTCAGTGGGAAAGACTATTATGCTACCGACAAAGAACTAAAACCACAGACATCACCATATAGAAATGAGGTAAGGTTCTTATCTCTCTTTCCTTGGCCTTTGCTAGCCTCCAGGCCCCTAGACACACCCTCAAATATATTCTCATAAATGCACACAGTCTCGTACACACATACCTACTCACATACATACACATTCATACGTACACACACATTCACACACACTGAGCCTTTGTAGATTGCAGAAGAGGCCATGCTCCCTCTTACCTCCCGTCTCGAGCATACACCAAACCCCTCTTTGCAAGAGGTTTCTCCCCTTTTCTATCCCCATTGCCTTTACTTTTCCCAGCAAAGCCCACTTGTCCCTTATGATCTGCCTTAAATGCTACTTCCTCCCAGAAGCTTTCTCTCCGAATCCGGGACTAGTAATTTCCCTTAAACAACAGCTTTCACAACAACTTTGCTCAAAGCAGTACACTAAAGAGATGCATTGCCGTAACATTCACAAAAGAAATTTAAGAAGTCTACTGTGTCAGGGAAGATCCGCCGGGGCGCTCCAGACACACCTTCGACTGCCTGACTCGCGAGTACCCCATGCGAGACGAACGCAGAGGAAGCAGAGGAGCTTAGAAAAATTCAGATGGATAGCAACAGATGGGATGTTTATTTATTTTACATGATTTTTGCTGGGAGAGCCACATGAGATGTATATCTTATTTCCAGAGAAGTCTCAAGGGAACCAGCTGTCATGCGGTTTCATTCCAGAACTCTTTAGTACAGTACAAACAATATAATGGAGGACAGACAGGCTAAAGAGCAGACCGAAAGAGAGAGCTGCCTCAAGTGCAGTTCATTTTACCCCGTGACTTCTTAACACGAAGGGAAATGTTCCTTACAATAAAACAGTGCAGTGACCTTTGGATATTAAATCACGTTTCATGCTCCAGAACTATGATCAAAATATTCTCGTGCTATTTTTTTCCTTCTGAATGGCACCAAAGTGCTTTAAGAAAATTTACTGAATCCTTGAAAAACTAATGGCCCGTTATAGCCTCAGGTAAGTTACTGCAAAATTTAATTTCTGCTAACCTACCCAAGATTGCAAACAACAAAATAAATGCATGGTACTTACCTGTCTGCTGTGTTTTGTTTTTCTCTCTGACCCACATGCCAGAGTGTGTCATTTCCTGCAAAACACTCAGGGATGCCCAGCGTCTTGCAGTGACTCCTGGCATTTGCAACATTGACTTTTGTCCCTCATAGCTCATAGGTAGAGAGAGTCATGGTTCATCCTTTACAAGCCCATTCATCTTGTTAAGAACTTCATTCAACATTTTTTCTCAACCAGAATGAAAATCAACTTGTTTCCAAGTTTTATCATTGCAATAAAAGAAAAGATACACAGGATTACATATAATACTTGGTGTCATTTAAGCATTTATTGTATTTTATTTGTTTATTTGCATTCATATTTTTATAAAATGTAATATATAAATATAACATATATAAATATAACATATTTATATATTTTATATTTTTGCTACCTGGAATCTAGTTCCCCTTTTTTTGACAACACTACCCTAATGTCCTTTTGGTGAGTTACCTTTCTTCTCTTTATGCGTCCTCGGTAGGACCTTCACTCAAGGCATGCTACCCTCCCTTAGCCAAAGGAAAGCTCCTTGAGCTAGGTTAGATCATTTTTGAATTAAATGATAGAAAACAAAATGGTTGTCACTGACCTATTCCCATGCTGGGACCCTGATGAATTAAGCTATAATTAGGGGTTATGGATTAAATCCTGCTACCTTATCTTCCAGAACTACCTTGATTGCTGTTCCCTTCCCAGTCTGATTTTTCAGTCTTCCCATCAATTCTGTGAATCACTAATACCTTTATGATATATATTTTTTCCTGCTTAATAAGTCAGAATGGGCTTCTGGTGCTTGGAACCAAAGAATCTTTATTATGAAAGCACAGGAAACTAGATGTGATATTGAAGACAAAGATAAGAAAGGCTACAAAAAAAAATTAAAAAGAGAGAGAGAGAGAGAAGACAATAGCTCAGAGTATTAGCAGGGAACTGTGGAAGGATAGCCAGCTAGAACTGTGACCAAAATCCTGCCACAGGCTCAGTCAAGAGAGGGCACCACAGCTGCTACCACTTTTCACTGAGTGAAAAGGACGTCCTGGCCCCGGGATGCCACTGCTGCCATCATGGCCACCACTCGTTTCTGAATAATGGAGGTGGTGGCTGCCCTCTTCACCAAAGGAAGTCTTCACAGACCAGAGTCAAAGCTCCAGTGGGTGCATATAATTAATTGACGGAGTCGAGGTCACATATTCACACCGCAGCTGTCCAGGAGGAGAGTATCTGCCACTTGAACTGTTCTAGTGGAAAGGTGAGTTCTATGGTGCAGAATTCTGCATATTTGGCAAAGAGGTGGGGGTTTTGCTGCAGGGCAGCTCACATCTTCAATTTTCAGGAAACTTAGTTGGGTGGAGTCAGAAATGGGTCAAAAGTGAGGATTATGAGAAAAATTACAACAATGTAATTGATGGTAGCGTTTGAAATTAAGAAACTTAATCTGACAGTCAAAACTAGACCTGTATGGAATATATAGAATATAGAGCAAAATGGTTGATTAAGAAATACAAGAATCATAAATTTCTTTCCAGGTTAGAAGCCCTTGGACAGCAGCATCCACCTAAGCTACACCTGCATTCTTGACCCACAGAAACTATGAAATGATAAACGTTTGCTCTTCCAACAAGCTAAGTTTTAGAGTAACCTGTTACATATCATTTGGTAACTAATACATACCCCAGTTAAAAGGCAGAGATACTGGGGAGGAGCCAAGATGGTGGAACAGCATGGAAGTCTTTTGTGTGTCTCACTTCCTTGAAATATAGCCAGACCAACACTAAAACATCCTTCACACCTAGAAAACTGATCTGAGGATTAACACAACAATCTGCACAACCTGAACCACAGAATTCAGCAGGTATGCAGTGAGGAGAGGTGAACTGGGGAAGAGAGAAGCCACAGAGGTCAGGGAGCCACTTTTGCATACGGAAAGAGGAGGGAGACGGGGGGGGGGGGGCAGGGTAGAGGGAGGGGGGGAATATGGGAAAAACACCCCCCACAAAAGCAGCTGGAGACAAAGTGAAAAGTGGAAGCAGCCGCAGGGACTGAACTAAAAAGGGAGAAAGGAGAAAGGAGAGGGTTTAAATTTCATTAAGACTATAATCAGGGGGAGTGCCGAGTCTGAAACTCCGCAGCTCGATAGCTGGCTGTGCTCTGGTGGGAAGGGCAAATCCCCAGGAGCAGAGTGGAGTCCCGGGTTTTTCAGACCACATGGGGAGAGGCAGTTCCCCTGCTGGGAGGACACTGGTAGAAGCTGTGTAGGTCCCCAAAGGCAAGGCCCCAGTGGACCCAGGAGAACAACCACATTCGCTGGTGCTGGAACAATGTCGTTAAGGGTGAAGCCTGGTGCCAGATGTGTGTTGTAATTTTCTATAATCCCTGAAACACTTGCTACAGTATCTCACGAACATTTTCTGGGGTGGGCTGGCACCTGGCCACAGTCTCTGGGCATCAGCAGGAGCACGGTCCCGCGAACGTTCCTGGGTGTGGCTGGTACCCAGCCATTGCTCAGTAAGACCATCTTGCAGAGGGTCAGAACGGGTCAAAGCTACAGTCCCTCAGAAGTAAGAGGTCAGGAAAAACAGCTGCATCTGAGACAAAACTCAGGAGGGAGGTGTTGCCTAGGGCTTGGTCACAGACTGTGTAAAAGCGGGAAGTGGACAGAAGCCAAAGACAAAGGATGGGTACACGATTGCTGATCGAGGACAACAGAGTTCCAATACTAGAGACTGGGTAGCTGGGTGACGCCATTTTCACTGCTCCCGCCGCCCCCATGGGTATACGCACCTACAAACACCACAACAATCCACCCCAGTAAGCCAAGCAGCACCATCTAGTGGAGAACTGAGCAGTTACACTAATTTCCACACAACTGGGCCAACCTTGCTCTTCAGGAACACAAGTCTCTCTGCCTGCTTAATTTATGGACTATAAAGCACTTCATAGTTTGACTTCTAGAGGAAAACAAAGTAATTTCAGTCGTATTTCAGCCTGTTCGCTGGTCCATCTATTCAATTTTCATTTTATTCTTTTTCTTTTTTCTCTTTTTGTTTCTTTTATTTTTCTTGAATAAACAAAGAGAAAAAATATTTTTATTTTCAATTTTTATTATAAATATTTTTCTTTAATTTTTTTCTACTATATTTTTTACTTTTGTGTAAATTTTTTCAAATTTTATTTTACTTCCATCATTTCACTTTAGTCGACTGCAGTGTATTCAATTTTTCAAATTGTCAAACAATTTCCTTTTTTTTTCCCCTTTTTCCAAAAATCTATCAAACCTCTTTCAACACCCAGACCAAAACAAAACTAGGATCTAGCATCATGCATCATTTATTCAATTTCTTTTTTGTCTGTGTTTGTTTTTAATTATTTTAATTTTAATATTTCCTTCATTTTAATTTTTTTATTTTAATTTTTTTACCTCATTAATTCCTTTTCTCCTTCAAAATGATGAAACAAAGGAATTCACCCCAAAAGAAAGAGCACAAAGACACGATAGCCAGGGACTTAACCAACATAGATATAAGCAAGAGGTCTCACCCAAAATTTAGAAACATGACAATAAGAATACTAGCTGGAGTTGAAAATAGATTAGAATCCCTTTCTGCGGAGTTAGAAGTTGAAGCTAGTCAGGATGAAATAAAAAATGCTATAACTGAGCTGCATTCTCGAATAAATGCCATGGTGGCATGGTATGGAGAACTATCTATCATGCCAATGGTCAACAAAAGAAAGCCGGAGTAGCCATACTTATATCAGACAATCTAGACTTTAAAATAAAGATTGTATCAAGAGATGCAGAAGGGCATTATATCATAATTAAGGGGTCTGTCCACCAAGAAGACCTAACAATTGTAAACATTTATGCACCAAATGTGAGAACACCCAAATATATAAATCAATTAATCACAAACATAAAGAAACTCATCGATAGTAATACCATAATAGTAGGGGACTTCAACACCCCACTCACAACAATGGACAGATCATCTAATCAAAAAATCAACAAGGAAACAATGGCTTTGAATGACACACTGGACCAGATGGACTTAACAGATATATTCAGAACATTTCATCCTAAAGCAGCAGAATATGCAGTCTTCTCCAGTGCACATGGAACCTTCTCCAGAATAGACCATATACAGGGACACAAATGAGCCCTAAGTAAGTACAAAAAGATTGAGATCACACCGTGCATATTTTCAGACCACAATACTATGAAACTCGAAATCAACCACAAGAAAAAATTTGGAAAGGTAACAAATACTTGGAGACTGAAGAACATCCTACTAAAGAATGAATGGGCTAACCAAGAAGTTAAAGAGGAAATTAAAAAGTTCATGGAAGCCATGAAAATGATAACACCACAACCCAAAACCTCTGGGATGCAGCAAAGGCAGTCATAAGAGGAAAGTATATAGCAATCCAGGCCTTCCTAAAGAAGGAAGAAAGATCTCAGATGCACAACCTAACCTTATGCCTTAAGGAGCTGGAAAAAGAACAGCAAGTAAAACCCAAAACCAGCAGAAGACAGGAAATAACAAAGATTAGAGCAGAAATTAATGCTATTGAAACCAAAAAAAACAGTAGAACAGATCAATGAAACCAGAAGCTGGTTCTTTGAAAGAATTAACAAAATTGAGAAACCACTAGCCAGTTTGATCAAGAAGAAAAAGGAAAGGACCCAAATAAATAAAATCAAGAATGAAAGAGGAGAGGTCACAACCAACACAGCAGAAATAAAAACCATAATAACAGAATATTATGAGCAATTACACGCCAATAAAATGGGCAATCTGGAAGAAATGGACAAATTCCTAGAAAGATGTATACTACCAAAACTGAAACAGGAAGAAATGGAAAATTTGAACAGACCCATAACCAGTAAGGAAATAGAATTAGCAATCAAAAATCTGCCAAAAAACAAGAGTGCAGGGCCAGATGGCTTACCAGGGGAATTCTACCAAACATTTAAGGAAGAGTTAACACCCATTCTCTTGGAGCTGTTCGAAAATAATAGAAATGGAAGGAAAAGTTCCAAACTCTTTCTATGAAGCCAGAATTACCTTGATTCCAAAACCAGACAGAGACCCCACTAAAAAGGAGAACTATAGGCCAATTTCCCTGATGAACATGGATGCAGGAATCCTCAACAAGATATTAGCCAACCGGCCCCAACAATACATTAAAAAAATTATTCACCACGACCACGTGGGATTTATACCTGGGATGCAGGTCTGGTTCAATATCCACAAAACAATTAACGTGATCCATAGCATCAATAAAAGAAAGGACAAGAACCATCTGATCGTCTCAATAGATGCAGAGAAAGCATTTGACAAAATACAGCATCCTTTCTTGATAAAAACCCTCAAGAAAGGAGGGATAGAAGGAGCATACCTCGAGATGATAAAAGCCATATATGAGCGACCCAACACTAATATCATCCTCAATGGGGAAAAACTGACAGCTTTCTCCATAAGGTCAGGAACAAGACAGGGATGTCCATTCTCACCACTGTTATTCAACACAGTATTGGAAGTCTTAGACTCTGCAGTCAGACAACACAAAGAAATAAAAGGCATCCACATCGGCCAGGAGGAGGTCAAACTTTCACTCTTTGCAGATGACATGATACTCTGTATGGAAAACCCAAAAGGTTCCACCAAAAAACTGCTAGAACTGATTCATGAATTCAGCAAAGTTGCAGGATATAAAATCAATGCACAGAAATCTGTTGCATTCCTATACAACAACAGTGAAGCAACAGAAAGAGAAATCAAGGAATCGATCCCATTTACAGTTGCACCAAAAACCATAAAATACCTAGGAATAAATCTAACCAAAGAGGTGAAAAATCTATACACTGAAAACTATAGAAAGCTTATGAAAGAAATTGAAGAAGACACAAAGAAATGGAAAAAGATTCCATGCTCCTGGATAGGAAGAACAAATATTGTTAAAGTGTTGATACTACCCAAAGCAATCTACACATTCAATGTGATCCCTATCAAAGTAACATCAGCATTCTTCACACAGCTAGAACAAATAATCCCAAAATTCGTATGGAACCAGAAAAGACCCCAAATAGCCAAAGCAATCTTGAAAAAGAAAACCAAAGCAGGAGGCATCACAATCCCAGACTTCAAGCTATACTACAAAGCTGTAATCATCAAGACAGTATGGTACTGGCACTAGAACAGACACTCAGATCAATGGAACAGAATACGGAACCCAGAAATGGACCCACAAACGTATGGCCAACTAATCTTTGACGAATCAGGAAAGAATATCCAGTGGAATAAAGACAGTCTCTTCAGCAAGTGGTGCTGGCAAAACTGGACAGCGACATGCAGAAGAAGGAACCTGGACCACTTTCTTACACCATACACAAAAGTAAACTTAAAGTGGATGAAAGACCTCAATGTAAGACAGGAAGCCATAAAAATCCTCGAGAAGAAAGCAGGCAAAAACCTCCTTGATCTTGCCTGCAGCAACTTCTTTCTCAACACGTCTCCAGAGGCAAGGGAAACAAAAGCAAAAATGAACTACTGGGACCTCACCAAAATAAAAAGCTTCTGCGCAGTGAAGGAAACAATCAGCAAAACTAAAAGGCAACTGACAGAATGGGAGAAGATATTTGCAAACGACATATCATATGAAGGGTTAGTATCCAAAATCTACAAAGAACTTATCAAACTCAACACCCCAAAAGCAAATAATCCCATGAAGAAATGGGCAAAAGACATGAATAGACACTTCTCCGAAGAAGACATCCAGATGGCCAACCGACACATGAAAAAATGCTCAGCATCACTCATCATCAGGGAAATACAACTCAAAATTCCACCTCACACCTGTCAGAGATTCCACCTCACACCTGTCAGATTCCACCTCACACCTGTCAGAATGGCTAACATGAACAACTCAGGCAACAACAGATGTTGGTGAGGATGCGGAAAAAGAGGATCTCTTTTGCATTGTTCGTGGGAATGCAAGCTGGTGCAGCCACTCTGGAAAACAGTATGGAGGTTCCTCAAAAAAGTAAAAATAGAACTACCCTACAACCCAGAAATTAGTATTTATCCAAGGGATACAGGTATGCTGTTTCGAAGGGGCACAGGCACCCCAATTTTTATAGCAGCACTATCAACCTTAGCCAAAGTATGGAAAGAGCCGAAATGTCCATGGATGGATGAATGGATAAAGAAGATGTGGTATATATATACAATGGAGTATGACTCGGCAATCAAAAAAGTTTGCCATTTGCAACTACATGGATGGAACTAGAGGGTATTATTGCTAAGCAAAATTAATCAGAGAAAGACAAACATCATATGAGTTCACTCAAATGAGGACTTTAAGACACATAACAGATGAACATAAGGGAAGGGAAGCAAAATAATATAAAAACAGAGAGGGGGACAAAACATGAGACTCTTCAATATGGAGAACAAACAGAGGGTTACTGGAGGGGTTGTGGGAGGGGGGATGGGCTAAATGGGTAAGGGGCATTAAGGAATCTACTCCTGAAATTATTGTTGCACTATATGCTAACTAATTTGGATGTAAATTTAAAAAATAAAATTAGGGGCGCCTGGGTGGCGCAGTCGGTTAAGCGTCCGACTTCAGCCAGGTCACGATCTCGCGGTTCGTGAGTTCGAGCCCCGCGTCAGGCTCTGGGCTGATGGCTCGGAGCCTGGAGCCTGTTTCCGATTCTGTGTCTCCCTCTCTCTCTGCCCCTCCCCCGTTCATGCTCTGTCTCTCTCTGTCCCAAAAATAAAATAAAAAACGTTGAAAAAAAATTAAAAAAAAATAAAAAATAAAAAATAAAAAATAAAATTAAAAAAAAGGCAGAGATATTGAAACTGAATAAAAAAACAAGATCCAACTATATGCTGCCTATAAGAAACATACTCTTATAAAGAAGTTAAATGTAAAAGTATGGAAAAAATATATCAGGCTATCAGTAATCAAAAGACAGCTGGAGTTGTTCTATTTTTTTTTTTAATTTTTTAAAAGTTTATTTATTTTGAGAGAGACAGTGTGCACATGTACAAGCCAGGGAGAGGCAGAAAGAGACAGAGAGACAGAATCCAAAGCAGGCTCTGCACTGTCATTACAGAGCTCCACACGGAGCTCTATCTCATGAACCATGACATCATGGCCTGAGCTGAGATCATGAGTCAGATGCTCAACTGACTGAGCCACCCAGGGGCCCCTGGGGTGGCTCTATAACAGATAAAATAGATTTTAGAACAAAATATTACCAGGGAAAAAGAGAATCATAACATAATGATGATGGAGTTAATTCATCAAGAAGACAAAATATTCCTCAATGTTTATGTACCTAATAAGCTAACTTCAAATATACAAAGTAAAAATTGATATAACTACAAGGAGAACTAGATGCATGACAATTATACTAAGATTTCAATACACCTTTATCAATAATTGATTGAACAAATAGAAAATAAAGAATGTTAGAGAAGACTTGAACAATACTCTTAACAAACTTGATCTAATTGATATCTATGGAAAACTCCGCCACCAACAGCTGAATATACATGCCTCTCCAGAAATATTTACTAAGATAGACATTCTGAACCATAAAATCAGTCTCAGTAGATTTAAAAAGATTTAAATCATACCAAGTATCTTGTATACAGTGGAATTAAATTTTAAGTTGATAACAAAAAGTGCCCCAGAAAATCATCAAATATTGGATACTAAAGAACACAGTACTAAAAACAAAACAAAAAACCCCAAAAACTCACAGGTCAAGAAAGAAATCAAAAGGGAAGTAAGAATATATTTTGAACTGAATGAAAATGAAAGCACAATATATCAAATTTGTGATGTACAATTAAAGCAGTGCTTGGAGGGAAATTTATAGCTCTAAATGTGTATATTAAAGAAAAGAAGGAAGGTTTCAAATCAATGACCTCAGCTTCCATGTTAAGAAATTGGAAAAAGAAGAGCAAAAGTGAAAAAGAAGTAGGTAGTATAAGAGAGTATGCAGAAGTCGTAAGTAGTAAATATTAGAAAAAAGAAATAAGATTACAGCAGAAATAAAATGAAATAAAAAACAAAAAAATAAAGAAAATAAAGGAACCAAAAATTTATTCTTTGATAAAATCAAAGAATCTTTCAGAAAGTTGAAAAGAGAGGAATACTTTTCAATTCATTCTATGAGGCCAGAATTTATTCTGATACCAAAATCAGGCAAAGATATTATAAGAAAACTGTAGACCTTTATGAACATAGACACGAAAAATTTTAACAAAATTTTAGCAATCTGAGTTCAACAATATATAATCAAAATAATACATCATGGGTAAGTGTAATTTATTTGAAGAATGCAAAGTTGATTTACATTTTGACAATCATGCAATGTATTTCACCATATTAATAGATTAAAGAGAAAAATTATATGATCATTTTAATCGATAAAGAAAAATCATTTGATGAAATCCAAAATTCATCCTGATTAAAAAAAAAAAACAAACCCTGGGGAGAGGAGCCAAGATGGTGGAACAGCATGGAAGCTTTTTGTGTCTCGCATCCATGAAATACAGCCAGACCACCACTAAACCATCCTACACACCTAGAAAACCGATTGGAAGATTAACACAACAGTCTGCACAACCTGAACCACAGAATTCAGCAGGTACACGACACAAAGAGCTGAACTTGGGGAGCAAGAAGCCCTGAAAGGTAAGGAACCCCATTTGCAGGCAGAGAGAGGACGGAGGCTGGGGAGGCGGGGAACAAATGGGAAAAGCGCCCCTCCCCAAAAGCAGCTGGAGAGAAAGTGGAAAATTGGAAACAGCCACAGGGACTAAACTGAAAAGGGAGAAAGGAGAGGATTTAAATCCCATTAAGACTGTAAACAAGGGGATCGCAAAGGCTGCAACTCCACAGCTCAATACCTGGCGGTGCTCTGGTCGGAAAGGTGAATCCTCAGGAACCGAGTGGGATCCGGGAGGTTCTCAGGCCACACGGGGAAAAGCAGTTCCACTGCTGGAAGGACATTTGGTAGAGACTGTTGAAGCCACCTGGTCCCAGCAGACCCCGGAAGGCAGCCACATTTGCTGGTGCTGGGGCAAGGTTGTTGAAGGTGAAGCCTGGTGCCAGATGTGTGTTGGAATTTTCCATGGTCCTTGAAACGCTGAGGCTACACTGTCTTGCGATTTTTGGGGGGGGGGGGACGGGCTGGCACCTGGCCACAGTCTCCGGGCACCGGCAACAGCAGGGTCCAGCAAGCGTTCCTGGGTGCAGCCGACATTCGGCCATTGCTCGGTGAGACCCTCCAGCAGAGGGGTGGAGCAGGTCAAAGCCGCAGTCCTTCGGAAGTAAGGGGCCGGGGAAAACAGCCGCACCTGAGACAAAACTTAGGAGAGAGGTACTGCCTGGGGCCTGGTCACGGAGAGTGGAAAAACGGGGAGTGGATGAGAGCTGAAGACGGAGGACCGGTGCGCAATCGCTGATCCTGGAGAACAGACTGGGTGGGTGGGCAGCGCCATTTTTCACTGCTCCTGCGCATGTGCATGAGCACCAACAAGCACCCCAACAATCCACCCCAGTAGGCTAGCAGTGCCATCTAGGGGAGAGTGGAGCTGTTACACCGAGCCCTGCCCAACTGCGCCAACTTCGCTTTTCAAGGACACAAACCTCACCGACAGCTTAATTTATGGACTATAAAAGAGCTACATGGACTGACCTCTAGGGGAAAACGAAGCAATTTCAGTCCTATTTCATTCTGTTAGCAGGTTCATCTATTCAATTTTTTTCTCTCTTTTCCTTTTTCTCTTTTGCAATTATTTTCTTTTTCTTGAATACAGAGAGAGAAAAACCTCATTTTTATTTTCAATTTTTATTAAAAATACCTGTATTTAATTTTTATTACTATATTTTTTTTAATTTTGTGTAAATTTTTTCAAATTCTACTTTACTTCCATCATTTTATTTTAGTCTATTTCAGTGTACTCACCTTTTCAATTTTTCAAACAATTTCTTTTTTTTCTTTTTCTTTTTTTCTCTTTTTCATTTCTTTTCTTTTTCTTGAATGCAGAAAGAGAAAAACTTCATTTATACTTTCAATTTCTTTTAAAAATATTTTTATTTAATTTTTATTAATATATTTTTTGCTTTTATGTAAATTTTTTCAAATTCTATCTTACTCCCATCATTTTATTTCAGTCTACTACAGTGTATTCACTTTTTCAAATTTTGGAACGATTTCTTTTTTGTCTTTTTTTCTTTTTTTATCTTTTTTCTCTTTTTCGTTTCTTTTCTTTTTTCTTAAATACAGAAAAAGAAAAATATTCATAAATTCATATTTTTTATTTTTAATTGTTATTAAAATATTTTTCTTTAATTTTTTTCTACTATATTCTTTACTTTTGTGTATTTTACTCTACTTTAGTGTATTCATTTTTTCAAATTCTCAAACGATTTCCTTTTTTTCTCTCCCCCCCTTTTTTTTGGTTTGTTTCCCTAATCTGTCAAACCACTTTCTACACCCAGAACAAAACACAACAAGGATCTAGCATTATCTATTCGATTTGTGTGTGTGTTTTAATTATAAATTTTAATATTTTTTAAATTTTAATTCTTTTAATTTCAATTTTTCTACCTCATAAATTCCTTTTCTCCCTTAAAAATGACAAAACGAAGGAATTCACCCCAAAAGAAAGAGCACAAAGAAATGACAGCCAGGGATTTAACCAACACAGACACAAGCAGGATGTCTGAACCAGAATTTAGAATCACGATAATAAGAATACTACCTGGAGTCAAGAATAGATTAGAATCCCTTTCTGCAAAGATAAAAGAAGTAAAAAATAGGCAGAATGAAATAAAAAATGCTATAACTGAGCTGAAATCACGGATGGATGCAATGGCGGCAAGGATGGACGAGGCAAACAGAGACTCAGCGATATACAGGACAAACTTATAGAGAATAATGAAGCAGAAGAAAAGAGGGAGATTAAGGCAAAAAAGCATGATTTAAGAATCAGAGAAATCAGTGACTCATTAAAAAGGAACAACATCAGAACCATAGGGGTCCCAGAAGAGGAAGAGAGAGAAATAGGGGTAGAAAGGTTATGTGAGCAGATCATAGTGGAAAACTTTCCTAACCTGGGGAAAGACACAGACATTAAAGTCCAGGAAGCACAGAGAACTCCCATCAGATTCAGCAAAAACGGACCTTCAACAAGGCATATCATAGTCAAATTCACAAAATACTCAGGCAAGGAGATTTCATGAAAGCAGCAAAGAAAAAAAATGTCCTTAACCTACAAGGAAAGACAGATCAGGTTTGCAGCAGACCTATCCACAGAAACTTGGCAGGCCAGAAAGGAGTGGTGGGATATATTCAATGTGCTGAATCAGAAAAATATGCAGCCAAGAATTCTTTATCCAGCAAGGCTGTCATTCAAAATAGAAGGAGAGATAAAAAGTTTCCCAGACAAACAAAAATTAAAGGAGTTTGTGACCACTGAACCAGCCCTGCAAGAAATTTTAAGGGGCACTCTTGGAGGGGAGAGAAGATGAAAATGAAAACCAAATAAATAAAAACCAAAAGCAACAAAAACTAGAAATGACCAGAAAATACCACCAGAAGCTTCAGCTCTATGAGCATCTTAATAGCAATAAATTAATATCTTTCAGTACTCACTCTAAACATCAATGAACTAAATGCTCCAATCAAAAGACATAGGGTAACAGAATGGATAAGAAAACAAGGTCCATCTATATGCTGTTTACAAGAGACCCACTTTAGACCTAAAGACACCTTCAGATTGAAAACAAGGGTATGGAGAACCATCTATCATGCCAATGGTCAACAAAAGAAAGCCGGAGTAGCCATACTTATATCAGACAATCTAGACTTTAAAATAAAGATTGTATCAAGAGATGCAGAAGGGCATTATATCATAATTAAGGAGTCTGTCCACCAAGAAGACCTAACAATTGTAAACATTTATGCACCAAATATGAGAACACCCAAATATATAAATCAATTAACCACAAATATAAAGAAACTCATCGATAGTAATACCATAATAGTAGTGGACTTCAACACCCCACTCACAACAATGGACATATCATCTAATCAAAAAATCAACAAGGAAACAATGGCTTTGAATGACACACTGGACCAGATGGACTTAACAGATATATTCAGAACATTTCATCCTAAAGCAGCAGAATATGCAGTCTTCTCCAGTGCACATGGAACCCTCTCCAGAATAGACCATATACTGGGACACAAATGAGCCCTAAGTAAGTACAAAAAGATTGAGATCACACCGTGCATATTTTCAGACCACAATACTATGAAACTCAAAATCAACCACAAGAAAAAATTTGGAAAGGTAAAAAATACTTGGAGACTGAAGAACATCCTACTAAAGAATGAATGGGCTAACCAAGAAGTTAAAGAGGAAATTAAAAAGTTCATGGAAGCCATGAAAATGATAACACCACAACCCAAAACCTCTGGGATGCAGCAAAGGCAGTCATAAGAGGAAAGTATATAGCAATCCAGGCCTTCCTAAAGAAGGAAGAAAGATCTCAGATGCACAACCTAACCTTATGCCTTAAGGAGCTGGAAAAAGAACAGCAAGTAAAACCCAAAACCAGCAGAAGACAGGAAATAACAAAGATTAGAGCAGAAATTAATGCTATTGAAACCAAAAAAAACAGTAGAACAGATCAATGAAACCAGAAGCTGGTTCTTTGAAAGAATTAACAAAATTGAGAAACCACTAGCCAGTTTGATCAAGAAGAAAAAGGAAAAAACCCAAATAAATAAAATCAAGAATGAAAGAGGAGAGGTCACAACCAACACAGCAGAAATAAAAACCATAATAACAGAATATTATGAGCAATTATACACCAATAAAATGGGCAATCTGGAAGAAATGGACAAATTCCTAGAAAGATATACACTACCAAAACTGAAACAGGAAGAAATGGAAAATTTGAACAGACCCATAACCAGTAAGGAAATAGAATTAGCAATCAAAAATCTGCCAAAAAACAAGAGTGCAGGGCCAGATGGCTTACCAGGGGAATTCTACCAAACATTTAAGGAAGAGTTAACACCCATTCTCTTGGAGCTGTTCGAAAATAATAGAAATGGAAGGAAAAGTTCCAAACTCTTTCTATGAAGCCAGCATTACCTTGATTCCAAAACCAGACAGAGACCCCACTAAAGAGGAGAACTACAGACCAATTTCCCTGATGAACATGGATGCAAAAATCCTCAACAAGATATTAGCCAACCGGCCCCAACAATACATTAAAAAAATTATTCACCACGACCACGTGGGATTTATACCTGGGATGCAGGTCTGGTTCAATATCCACAAAACAATTAACGTGATCCATAGCATCAATAAAAGAAAGGACAAGAACCATCTGATCTTCTCAATAGATGCAGAGAAAGCATTTGACAAAATACAGCATCCTTTCTTGATAAAAACCCTCAAGAAAGAAGGGATAGGAGGAGCATACCTCGAGATGATAAAAGCCATATACAAGCGACCCAACGCTAATATCATCCTCAATGGGGAAAAACTGACAGCTTTCCCCATTAGTTCCTGACTTTCCCCTTAGTTCCTGACTCCCTAAGGTCAGGAACAAGACGGGGATGTCCATTCTCACCACTGTTATTCAACACAGTATTGGAAGTCTTAGACTCTGCAATCAGACAACACAAAGAAATAAAAGGCATCCACATCGGCCAGGAGGAGGTCAAACTTTCACTCTTTGCAGATGACATGATACTCTGTATGGAAAACCCAAAAGGTTCCACCAAAAAACTGCTAGAACTGATTCATGAATTCAGCAAAGTTGCAGGATATAAAATCAATGCACAGAAATCTGTTGCATTCCTATACAACAACAGTGAAGCAACAGAAAGAGAAATCAAGGAATCGATCCCATTTACAGTTGCACCAAAAACCATAAAATACCTAGGAATAAATCTAACCAAAGAGGTGAAAAATCTATACACTGAAAACTATAGAAAGCTTATGAAAGAAATTGAAGAAGACACAAAGAAATGGAAAAAGATTCCATGCTCCTGGATAGGAAGAACAAATATTGTTAAAGTGTTGATACTACCCAAAGCAATCTACACATTCAATGCGATCTCTATCAAAGTAACACCAGCATTCTTCACACAGCTAGAACAAATAATCCCAAAATTTGTATGGAACCAGAAAAGACCCTGAATAGCCAAAGCAATCTTGAAAAAGAAAACCAAAGCAGGAGGCATCACAGTCCCAGACTTCAAGCTATACTACAAAGCTGTAATCATCAAGACAGTATGGTACTGGCACTAGAACAGACACTCAGATCAATGGAACAGAATACGGAACCCAGAAATGGACCCACAAATGTATGGCCAACTAATCTTTGACGAATCAGGAAAGAATATCCAATGGAATAAAGACAGTCTCTTCAGCAAGTGGTGCTGGCAAAACTGGACAGCGACATGCAGAAGAAGGAACCTGGACCACTTTCTTATACCATACACAAAAGTAAACTCAAAGTGGATGAAAGACCTCAATGTAAGACAGGAAGCCATCAAAATCCTTGAGAAGAAAGCAGGCAAAAACCTCTTTGATCTTGCCTGCAGCAACTTCTTTCTCAACACGTCTCCAGAGGCAAGGGAAACAAAAGTAAAAATGAACTACTGGGACCTCATCAAAATAAAAAGCTTCTGCGCAGTGAAGGAAACAATCAGCAAAACTAAAAGGCAACTGACAGAATGGGAGAAGATATTTGCAAACGACATATCATATGAAGGGTTAGTATCCAAAATCTACAAAGAATTTATCAAACTCAACACCCCAAAAGCAAATAATCCCATGAAGAAATGGGCAAAAGACATGAATAGACACTTCTCCGAAGAAGACATCCAGATGGCCAACCGACACATGAAAAAATGCTCAACATCACTCATCATCAGGGAAATACAACTCAAAACCACAATGAGATATTACCTTACTCCTGTCAGAATCGCTAACACGAACAACTCAGGGAACAACTGATGTTATCGAGGATGCGGAGAATGAGGATCTCTTTTGCATTGTTCGTGGGAATGCAAGCTGGTGCAGCCACTCTAGAAAACAGTATGGAGGTTCCTCAAAAAACTAAAAATAGAACTACCCTATGACCCAGCAATTGCATTACTAGGCATTTATCCAAGGGATACAGATGTGCTGTTTTGAAGGACACATGCACCCCCATGTTTATAGCAGCACTATCAACAATAGCCAAAGTATGGGGGCGCCTGGGTGGCTCGGTCGGTTAAGCGTCTGACTTCGGCTCAGGTCATGATCTCACGGTCCGTGAGTTCCAGCCCCACGTCGGGCTCTGTGCTGACAGCTCAGAGCATGGAGCCTGTTTCAGATTCTGTGTCTCCCTCTCTCTCTGCCCCTCCCCTGTTCATGCTCTGTCTCTCTCTGTCTCAAAAATAAATAAACGTTTACAAAAAAAACAATAGCCAAAGTATGGAAAGAGCCCAAATGTCCATGGATGGATGAATGGATAAAGAAGATGTGGTATATATATACAATGGAGTATTACTCAGCAATCAAAAAGAATGAAATCTTGCCATTTGCAACTACGTGGATGGAACTGGAGGGTATTATGCTAAGTGAAATTAGTCAGAAAGACAAAAATCATATGACTTCACTCATATGAGGACTTTAAGAGACAAAACAGATGAACATAAGGGAAGGGAAACAAAAATAATATAAAAACAGGGAGGGGGACAAAACAAAAGAGACTCATAAATATGGAGAACAAACTGAGGGTTTCTGGAGGGGTTGTGGGAGGGGGAATGGGCTAAGTGGGTAAGGGGCATTAATGAATATACTCCTGAAATCATTGCTTCACTATATACTAACTAATTTGGATGTAGATTTTAAAAAATAAAAAATAAAGTTAAAAAAAAAGAACCCTGGGTATATTAGGAATGGAGGGAATCTACCAAAAATAATTACGACAAACATCATACTCAATCGTGAAGCACTTAATGTTTGCCCCCCAGATTAGGAATAAGGTAAGGATGTTCCCACTCACCGCTTCTGTTCAATTCTCTACTAGAAGTTCTAGCCAGGGCAAGCAGATGAGCAGCAGAAATAGAAGGCATCCATATTGATAAGGAAGAGATAAAATAGTCTGAATTCTCAGAAGACTATGATCATCTTCCGAGAAAATCTGAAGAAATCTACACAAAAGGTACTGACAGAACCATGGTAAGTTTCAGGATCTAAGGGCAAGTACAAAATCACCTGTATTTTCCTACACTAGCTCTGAATGATTGGATATCGAACTTGTTTTTAATGTTTATTTTTATTTTTATTTTTTTGACAGAAAGAGAGAGTGTGAGCAGGGGAGGCACAGAGAGAGAGGGAGACACAGAATCTGAAGCAGGCTCCAGACTCTGAGCTGTCAGCACAGAGCCTGATGCGGGGCTTGAACTCACGAAATATGAGATCATGACCTGGGCTGAAGTCAGACACTTAACCGACTGAGCCACCCAGGCGCCTCTGGATATTGAAATTTTAAAAAACTACCAGCTATATTAACAAAAATATGGCTTTGGGATGAATCTAGAAAAAGATGTATAATATCTGTAAAACATTTCTAAGAAAATCAAAGGAGACTTTAATTAAATGGAGTTGTAGGCCATGTATTTATGACTTTATTAAAGTTTGGGTGTAATGAATGGTGCACGGATTTCAGAAACACATACATAGAATATTAGAATATTATAGAATATATATATATTATTCTATATATATAGAGAGAATATATTATATATATATATATATAATATATATACATATATATTATATATATATATATATAATATATATACATATATTATATATATATATATATATATATATATATATATATATATATATATATACAACCTTTCATCAGAAATCAGAATCCTGCTTGATGCTGGTTCCCCCATCTCCTCTTTTGCACCAGCAATGCCATCTTTTCCCCTCCAGACTCCTCCTTCTGCCCCTTCCTCCAATTTTGATTAATTTTTCATGAGGTTTGTTTGGACAGTTTGTTTCACTATGCTTTCATACTCTACCCTAAAGATGTCATCTTCTCTGAATATCAAAGAGTTTTGCTAAATGCAAACGCTTCTGTCTAAAGGAGCTCACAGGGCCAGCTGTTAAAATATGAATTGTTTCTCTCCACTACAGGCAAAGAAGAATGATAAACAGTACAAGATTTGGAAACTTCTGTACACAGATTATAAGATCTCCTACGCTTTGAAGGGGTTGAATGTTTTTATTTCAAAGAAGTTGCACTGTTAATACACTTGGGAGGCTCATTTAAGTGGTAACTTAATGAGCTAAGGTGCTGATTAAGATAGATGTGTTTGTTGCTGCTTCACTAATGGGTAGCAAACAGAAAATGGTATATTTATGTGTATGTGTGACTTAAGTATGGGCTATATATGTATACGCATGTGTGTGTGTGTAATGTATTAAGTGCTTTGCCAAGTGATACACATCGAGTACCTCATACATCCTCACAATTAGGAGGTCTCTACTGTTATTTCCTCCATTTTACAGATAAGGAATTGAGGCTTAGAGAGGTGAGATGCCTCCCCCAAAGTTGAATAGTTAGTGATAGAACCCATCTCCAGCAGCATCCTTGCTCTTAACCTGGTGATCTATCGCCACCGAAGGACACATACTAAAATGCTAGCAGTGGGTATATCTGCGGGTAGGACAACAGTTGATTAAAAGGTCCCTTTCCAGATTTGCTAAATTTCCTACAATGGGCATATATTACGTCTGTAATAGGAAGGCTGCTCCCCCAGCACCAATAAATGTTATAAAGAGACAACCATACCAGTTTCATAGCTGACTGAAAATGCAGTGCTGTTATGAAAAAAGTCAACATTAAACTAGAATAATATAATATTAATGCCTGCTGTTCTGTATAATGCTTTATAAAATACAAATTATGTTCACATGCATTATCTCATTTAATCCTTGCAATAACTCTGTGGGTTGTAGAGGGTAAATATAATGAAATATAATTATATGCTCCCCTCCTCCACCTCCCCCCCACCCCCCACTTTTGTTTATCAAACAAAGGTCAGAGAATAAATTGGCTCTTTACTCTCAGAAAGTCATGGAATGGCCTAACTGGGCTGGAAGCTCCCTGAGAACCAGGAGCATGTCTGAAATGTCCACATGGCTGTATCTCCAGCCCCTGGAGTATGACACACAGAGCATATCACACAGTAGGTACTGAACAGATATTTGTTGATGAATGAATGAAATTCAGTGCCTCACTCTTACATATGTCTTCTACCCATTGAACTCTGTCTCTGGTCAACTGAAGTGTAATCTTTCTACTGCAGTCTTTTTATTGCAGTCAGGCCTTTAGGGATCCATCATTGTCATCACCACCCTTTAAAGTGGTTGCAAGTAAAAACCAAAGGGCTTCAGAGAACTGTTTTAAGTTGTATGTATGTGTGTGTGGAGGGGGTAAAATATGCATGACATAAAATTCACCATTCTGATCATTGTAAAGTGAACAATCCAGTGGCATTTAGTACATTCACACTGTTATGCAACCAACACCACTATCTAATTCCATGACAGTGCCACGCCCCGAAAAGAAAACCCATGCCCCATCAAGCAGTCACTCCCCATTCCCCCTTTCCTCCAGCCCCTGTCCCTGTGGAGTTGCCAGTTCTGGGTGTTTCATATAAATAGACTCATGTAGTATGTGACATTTTGTGGCTTCTTCCACTTACCATAATGTTGTCAGGTTTCGTCCATGTGATGGCATATATCAGTGCTTCATTCCTTTTTATGGCTGAATAATAGTCCATTGCATGTCTGTGTCATTTAAGCACTTTTTTAAAGAATTCTTTTTTTTTTTAATGTTTATTTTTGAGAGAGAGACAGAACCCCATGAACCATTCAAATCCATGAACCGTGAGATCATGACCCGAGCTGAAGTCGGATGCTTAACTGATGACCCAGTCACTCTATTCTTTCTTTATTTCTTTTTTAAGATTTATTTATTTGAGAGAGAGAAAGAGAGAAAGAAAGCACAGCAAGGGGGAGGGGCAGAGAGAGAGAGGGAGACACAGAATCCGAAGCAGGCTCCAGGCTCTGAGCTGTCAGTGCAGAGCCCAACATGGGGCTCAAATCCATGAACTCTGAGATCGTGACCTGAGCCCTTAACCAACTGAGCCACCCAGGCACCCCTAAGCATTTTTTTAAAGGTAAAAAGTGGCGCTGGTAGAACAGAAGCCTGGGCTGGAGGAGAGGGAGCTAAAGCGTCTAACTTGGACTTGGTTTATGAAGAATTTCTTTAGGAAGTTGCCAAGAAGGTATTCTCCAGGTTTGTGGAGTACACAGTCCAAGGAAACCATTGAGGAGGGAGGTAAGAGATTCTGGGCTGAGATCAAGTGAGGATCTTCCTGAAGATCAGAGCAGTTAAAACAAGAAGGCACTATAGAGGGGAGCTGTGTGAGTTGGAATCTCTGACTTTCAGAATGAGAAGGGTCCTCTCTTCATCCCAGATGAATATTTGTGGCACATTTACCGCCCAAAAGTACTGGACAAGGCTGGGTGATGTTTCAAAATCATTCTCGCACTGTAATTCTCGGACCATGAGAAGGAAAACTCAAAGAATAGAAAAGTAAATCATGGAGGGTTTATGAAGATACAAAACTGACCATTTAGGTAACTGTATAAGCAGCCTAAAATTATGTAAATTTGCTATAAAGTTAGAAAGGGGCAGGTGACATTTTGACAGAAAAACAAATTAATGAATGGAATAAAGCAGCAATTGATGGCCTTGATTATAATTTATAGTGCAAAGAAAAAGGTCAGCTCATCTTCTGGATTTTATTTGGATTAGAGATAATTATGTTTAGGTAGAAAGAAATGAAACTCCTAATTGCAAGCTAATGTCAGTTCTTTAGAGACCATCTTGTGCCTCCCCACAAAAGAGAAAAGAAAGTACAGTTATTATTTCCTTAATTTCAAACTCAAGCTGAATATAAATAACCTGGAAGAGAAAATTACCTATGAAGATTAAAAATATTGTAAATTCTCAAATCATTAGACGTAGATGCTTTAAGAAAAACACCCACCAGTGCTTTCAAACCAGTTTTAAGTCCTAATCCCTGCATGCTTAAATAAACATTACACACACAGATGCAGTGTGTGAAGCAGGCTCAGCTTTAAGAGAGGAAAGATTACGTTTCTGTGTTTACCCAAGAGCCAGCTAAAACACATTCCATTTGGCCCTGACACACAGAAATTAGAGTTTTAGAAACTGGAAAGGGAGCTTTATGTCTTTAAACACACAGACTGAAGGTGGTGTATATTTCACAGATATCATGAGAAGTTTCTCTCTTCCACCTTTTACTGAGCCATCAAAGAGGTGATTGTGTGAACAAAATAACACAGTAACATGTCACATTCCATATACATCGATTTATCAAGTCCAGGAAGAAGCCTTCACACTTTCTGGACTAGTGATCAGCACTGGACCAGCATAAAAATCTGAGAAACACAGAGAGTTCAAGGGAAACATGCATGAAAAATAAGCATCAAAAAGTCACTTGGGGGGCATACTTTTAGTTACCTAGGCTCCAAAAAATTAGTCCAGGGGCCTCATCATGACTGTCAGGGCTTCGAGCCATCTTGGCTTTCATGGGCCCCTTCCTACATTAAAAGCTAATACAAATTATATTGTATGGCTTTGTTGGTATAGAGATGAATATAATATAGGCCACATTTGTTAGTATGTATTTATTATTCTATGTCAGTTTTCTGTTCTCTGATTTTAAAAGAAATGAGAATTAACCATTTCACAGCTCTCTAGAAGTTTGGGGGGCCATATGTCTATGCCTGCTGCACCCAGGGGGTCCATCAGCCCTGAGTCATCAGTCAACAGATAGTTAGCCCATCTGATGAGCAGAGTTCTGGAATGGGCCCTGGGGGGACAGGAGGAAGTATGAGATGTACCTTACCATGTAGCTGGATTGAGAAAACTGTCACTCACAGAGGGGGAAGAAAAGAAGCTAAGAATCCATAGGAGATGGTGAGAGGTATGGTGTCTGGGAAGGGCAGGGGAGAGGGTGGAGGGAGGAGTGTAGGGGTAGCAGATCAGGTAGGAGATTATTGTTGCATGCATATTGTTGTTCAAAGGGCCTGAGTGAGCTTGATGACAGTGAAAATGATAAGAAGGAAAGAGATAGAAGAGAAAGAACATCAAAAACAGGAAGGGTAGGAAGTCACCGATGATGCTGTGGTGTTAGATGGCATCTTATACCACAATTCTTAAAGGTTTTATGTCACATTAGTATGATTTCCTTGTATGCTGGCCTTCAATATTTCATTTAAAATGTTCTCTCTTTATTTCCTCTTCCCACAAAAGGACAGAGCCAGACTTAAAGGTATAATTATAACGTGACTTCCATTGAGCTATGTGGCCATCTTTCCACCTTGTTCTCAGTAGCCAGCTGGTTCGAACCCCCAACCCCCAAATAATTTGCATTTGTTAAAAAAAAAAAAAAGAAAGTGTAATTTAAAGGCAGATTGGTTCAAATTCATGTTCTGGGCCTTTTCAATTATAGCAACCTGGTAAGAATGTCCTTGCCACCCACCGCACTCTGGGCAGTTCCCTAGTAACAGACAGCGAATAAATGACCTAGTTGAGGGGAAATTGAAATCAGCATTTGAATACTATTTTAAATGTGGTTTCAAAACCAAGTGCTCCTTCCTCTGAAACTGGCATCAGTCACAGTGGTAGCTTGTAGCACTTTGGAATAACCTTCCAGATATTTTTAGTGTTTTCTCTGTGAAAATACCAATGTTCCAAAAAAGGGAGACAAGAGTGGAAAACCCAGACCCAGGAGATGCTCTGAAATACACCACAATATGATCAATTATTCAGGGACCAATTTCCCAGGCCCTGTGCTAGGAAGTTCATATGCAATGAAGATGGTGCCCATCATCAGAGAATTCACAGTCAGCGGAGGAGAAAAGCAAGCAAACCAGGTGGTGGCAATGTGATGTAATACGCATGACTGCAGAGGTCTGCCCCGGTGCAACAGGACACAGAGGAAGGTTGCCTCATAGCTGGAGGGACAAGAAGAAAGTGACTCAGGAAGTCTTCCAGGAGAAGGTGATATTTAGGCAAAGATTGCTAGTTGCCTACCCAATATCCACTCCCTTCCTTCTTAAACTGATGCCAGTTTTTATTCAGTGTGGCAATATGCTGAGCTGAGAGATGACATTTCTCAGTCTCCCTAATGATCATGTGACTAAATTCTGACCAGTGAGATGTAAATGGACATTTTGATCAGTTTATCAGGAAGACTCCTCAAAAGAGAGGACAGCTGGAACTTGCCCTTTTTGCTTTCCCTCTTTTTTTATTCTCATCTGGAATTCAGATGCATTAGCAGGAACTCTAGCAGCCATATTGTGCCTTTAGGTGAACTCAAGAATAGGATCCAAGGACTAAAGCTGGCAGAGCAGAACAATATAAAGACTCTTGAGTCCCTAATGATCATGGTGCCCACCATAGAGTTCTGGACTACCCACTTCAGGATTATATAAAAAATATAAACCCATATATCTTAGCTATTATCATTTTGAGTTTTCTTAATCCTAACCTATATTGTGCCCACTGAGCTCAGTTTTGAAGGATTCATAGGAGTCAGCAAGGTAGAGAGTTTTCTAGAGAGAGAAAAAAACTTTGGCAGCACCAGAGGAGCATGAAGGCACATGGAACCCAAAGGGACTTGTAGATAGTTCTGCTTGGCTGAAGTTCTAGGAGATGAAGTGAGGGAGTAGGGTAGCTAGTCTCTTTCAGGTTAGCTGGCTCTACTAATACAGATAGTCTTTTTGTCATAAATGTGCAGCCACACTAGAGGATTGCCATTTACTTACTGGCTCCAGAACACAGGTGGGGACCTTGGTTTTAGTGAGGTAGACAGAACACCCGTGCAGTAATAGGAGGAAAAGAAGGGGACAGAGTAGATGCCAATAAAGGTGTGTGCTCAGGACCTGCTGTCTGGGTGGGTGGATGGTATCTGTTTCTGCTGCGAGGAGGAGAGGGTAAGCCTGGAAGAGAAAGGATCTGAGGAAAGTAGAGGAACTGAAACAGTTGCTGCTCATTATGCCTTTGTGTCTTTGTTTACCTAACTTCCCCTAATTAAAATGATTTTATGGTTAAAACAAATTTTTTTTAATGATTTCCTGTTTCTTTCCACCTGATCTGGAACTTGTTTGATTCCCTCATCTCCAATCCCCACTGCAGAGACTCCCTGAATGCTGGGACAGGCTTCCCCTTCTCTGAACTCTTGCCTTGCAGCCATCATACACAACGTTGCTTGGTGTTGTGCTTAGCACTGTGCCTTGTGTATAATAGACAGTATGAGGTAGCTTTTAGCACTATTTCTTTTTTTTTTTTTTTTAACGTTTATTTATTTTTGAGACAGAGAGAGACAGAGCATGAACAGGGGAGGGTCAGAGAGAGGGAGACACAGAATCTGAAACAGGCTCCAGGCTCTGAGCCGTCAGCACAGAGCCCGACGCGGGGCTCGAACCCACGGACAGTGAGATCGTGACCTGAGCCGAAGTCAGACGCTTAGCCGACTGAGCCACCCAGGCGCCCCTAGCACTATTTCTATAATACATAGTATGCAGCTAATAATCATTCTTTTTTAAAAAAAATTTTAACATTTATCTATTTTTGAGGGACAGAGCACAAGCGGAGGAGGGGCAGAGAGAGAGAGAGAGAGAGAGAGAGAGAGAGAGAGACACACACAAGATCTGAAACAGGCTCTAGGCTCTGAGCTGTCAGCACAGAGCATGACTCGGGGCTCAAATCCACCAACTGTGAGATCACGACCTGAGCCAAAGTCGGATGCTTAACTGACCGAGCCACCCAGGCGCCCAGTAATCACTCTTGATTATGGTGGATCCAGTCCCCAGGATCCCTGACCCAAGGTATCCATCAACTGGAAACTTCTTTCTATAGCACCCCCCACCCCCTTGCTTTCTCAATGACCATATCACCTCTGGATCATGGAAGGAATCCCGCTGCTCATTCTGGTTCTGGGCTAAGAGTCCTAAGGTCTGAGATGCAGAATGGAAGCTCCATTAGAGTAGGGAATGAGTCTGTCTTTAACTTCAGGGCTCATTTGTGTGAGGAACTTATAGGGGGCACTTAATGCATATTGATTTGTTGAATGAATGGAAGGAGGGAAAGAAGGAAGGGAAGTGGGGAGGGAGGAAGAATGGGTCTGAGGCAGCAGGACTTCTCTTTGGCAAGAGTTTCTTTTCCCTTTATTTCCACTTGGGTCACTGAAAGATACCTGTGCCCTCAAAAATTAGTACTTACACATTTTTCTTGAATCTTTACCTGTGCAACTTAACTCCTCATTTCTTTATTTTTGTTAATTTAGTTTTAACAGAACAGTAATAAAAAAAACAAAGGAAGATCTTTGGGAAAAATAGAACTCTTAAAACCTTTCTGAAAAGAGTGCTGAACAGGCCAAGTGTGCGTTCAGCTCCTACCTGTGCTCAGGCAGGGACTAGCTACACAAAAGCAGGGTCTGTGTTCGTGCTCCACAAAGCACCTGATTCATGAGACAGCTTTGCAGGAATTTAATTAGTGAAGGAATGTGCAAAGCTTAAGCACTTCAGATGTCATTAAGCATTGGGGAGGGAAGAGGGAGGGGAGGAAAGCCCAACAGATGTTTGATTCAGCCTCGTTCCTGCGAAACAGATCGTTGCGCATGTCGTTTTTCTATTTGGGTAGCTCTTGGGTAAATCTTGTTAATGATATTTCATTCTTTCTGGAGTCTGGTTTAACATGTATCCAGTTTAAAGCGAATAAACATGCACCTTCTACCTCACGAAGGGAAATAGACTGGTTTAAAACAACAACAACAAAAAAAAAAACACCTGGAGTTTCAGGATTGCTTTTGTGAAGCCATTATTTGAACACATCGTGGAGTGACTGCTGATCCGTGAGTTGAATGAACGTGAATCTTTAGTTTCAGAAAGTCAAGTTACGGTCAATCTGTGAAAGGAACTGCATGTTTTGGTTTCAGCGGTTGTACGTGTTTAACAGCACTTTACTCCTTTTAAATTGGATCACCATGCTGTGGGCAAGAGAGTGTTCTGTGAGGTTGTTAGCTATAAGCGGCCAGCCATCAGGGTGGCTCCATCCCGGGCTGGCCTCTGGGCCGAAGGACTGCCAGAGAGGACCTGTGCTGGACTCCAGTTTACTGCAATGGACAGCATTTGCTGCTTTTCCACCAAAACCGGAACGCCCATTTTGCACAAAGGAGCAGGCCACTAGATTTGATGGTGTCATAGAAACAAGAAACACAAGTCTCGAGGCCATCTGATTTATCTATCTACCAGCTCCTGTTTACAGCCTATTTGTCAGTGTCTATTTCAAGTTCTTTCTGCTGTTAACATCTCAGGATACTCAATTTTGGGTGATAAAATTAGAAAAGGAAGGAAAAGATGCATACCAACTAGACTTGCTTTGAATTCCATGTGTAGGCTCCACTGACTTCTGAGAAATTCTAAAGAGCTAGTTCCTAAAACTTTTTTTCCCTAGAAACGTTAGCATAATGGTGTTCTGCAACTGATTGCTGCCATGCCGAAATTGCACTCTTTCAAAGCATAATAGTAACCACTCATGAGATGAAAAAAGAAAATCAGCAAAGCAGACTTCTTGTCCTGGGCTCCTTGATTTCTGGACTTCTGTGCTCCAAACCCATAGAAATTAACACTTAACTATCTGCCACTATTTTTGGGGTCACTTTATACTCTTTTCTAGTTTAACCATTTAGTATTTAGCAGTGTATTGTCATGTGGGGTAATTCATACCAAGAATAGAAAGGTTTTCTAATATTTAGATAGGACACAAAATGTTTGTTTTTAATGTTTCTTTATTTTTGAGACAGAGAGAGACAGAGTGTGAGTGGGAAAGGGGCAGAGAGAGAGGGAAAAATAGAATCCAAAGCAGGTTCCAGGCTCGCAGCTGTCAGCACAGAGCCTGATGTGGGGCTCAGACCCACATGACCCGAGCCAAAGTCGGGTGCTTAACCAACTGAGCCACCCAGGCACCCCTGACACACAATGTTTTTGACAGTTAGCTCTGTTTCTTCCATAGTCCTTCACTTCCAACTTTTTTTTTTTATTGTATTGATCATTTTTTAATTTACTCATTCAACCACCTATTCAACTATTTTGTTGAGGGCTGGGCTGAGGCTAGGTGCACAGGAGAAATCATAAAGAGTTGTCAGGATCAGGGTCACCATGTACTGTCACTGGGTCACTGTCGTGTTGGGTTTGCACTGATGGCAAAGCAGCCATTAGGGCTCTGCAGCAGTCTGAAACACCTCCAACTGAACGGAGGGAGCATTTTCCTAAATCTCACAAAGGCATTTCATGTGTTAGCAGCAAACCAGTCAGGATACATAGAACAGTTACTAAGCATAGTTTTTAGGTAATTCTGTTTCATATTTCTACACAAAGAGTTTTTAGCCTTCTCATTTTTATTTTATGCTTGTTTAGTTCCATATCCCGGAAACAAGAGAATACAACTATTATAGAATTTGTAGACAGTTCTGTTAGGTGATTAAGATAGTGCATCAAGGGAAATTATATTTGTTGCACACTGTTCACACTGCATGAAGATGGAAGAGTAACACCTCTCTCCCCCACCTACAGTAAGGATCAGAAAAAACCAATTGTTAACATTACATGTGCAGTTTGCAGAGTGTTTCAAAAAAAAATAAAGCCAAAGCAGGTTTAAAACACATTATAGTTAAAGTCAATAGAGGCAAGTTTAAAACTTTAAAAAGAATATAGACTTCTGGGGTGCCTAGGTGGCTCAGTAGGTTAAGTGTCTGACTCTTGGTTTCAGCTCAGGCCATGATTTCACGGTTCATGGGTTCAATCCTTGCATCTGGCTCCACGCTGACAGCGTGGAGCCTGATTAGGATTCTCTCTCTCTCTCTCTCTCTCTCTCTCTCTCTCTCTCTCTCTCCCCCTCTCTCTCCTGTGCTCTCTTTCTCTCAAAATAAATAAATAAACTTAAAAAAAAAGGATATGGACTTTCAAGAATAAAACTCTTGGCAAACTCTCTCAATAGATAGGTTTTTACACCAATATTTCCTAAAAAGTTGAAGAAAATTTAAGACAAAGACACCTTCCTGGAGAAAGTTTCAAGTATCAACAAATCAAGGGTTTTGCTTGTCTTTTTTTCCCCTTCAGTCTAAAAAAGATACTTAGCACCAATTTTTGTTTGCTTTTCCACAAACGTTTTCTAGGAGATACTGCAAAACCTCCAGCTCACCAACCACAGTATGTTTTAGGAATGGAACCTTATGGTTAGCAAAGGATTACTGTATTCAAATAGTAAATTCAGAGGGCCTCCCATACCATACTGGGTTTTGACTGTAATTTAGCGCTTCATCTAAACGATTTCAATTAATTGTTGGAATGTTATCTGGGAGGCAAATCCTGTGTCTGCAAGTATGCAAAGAAACATTTGGAATCACTCCACTGAAATAGGTTGGATCAGTTTGGACAACCTTAACCCAGCAGACTGGGAAAATTCCCACAGGTTCCCACAGGTCTGGTCCACCATTACTGCTTACCCCATGACCAAATGGCAAGCTGCCCTCTCAGGAGAACCAACACCAGATGGAGTCCTCACATCCCCTGCCTGTTGCCTCACTGATTTTTCTGTATAAAACTCTCACATCTCCCTAAGCTCTGTGGAACTCTTTTCTTTTTTTTAGGTTTATTTATTTTGAGAGGGGGAGGATGCGAGTGGGGAAGGGGCAGAGAGAGAGAGAGAGAGAGAGAGAGAGAGAATCCCAAACAGGCTCCGCACTGTCAGTGTCTAATGTGGGGCTTGAACTCATGAACCATGAGATCATGACCTGAGCCAAAGTCAAATGCTTAACTGACTGACCCACCCAGGTGCCCCAGCTCTGTTGAATTCTTTAAAAAAATTGTTTTTTAATTTATTTTGAGACAGAGAGATCACACAAGAGGGGCAGAGAGAGAGAGGGACAGAGAGAATCACAAGCAGGTTCCACACTGTTGGATGTGGGGCTCGAACCCACAAACCATTAGATCATGACCTGAGCCTAAATCAAGAGTTGGATGCTTAACCAATAGAGCCACCCAAGAGACCCTTGAATTCCTAATTCATTGCTCACTGACTTTCACTATGACTTGGCAGAGAAACCAGAGTTCAAAACTCCTTGAAGAAAATCATGGTCTCCCTTTCATAATTATAAAAGGCCTTTGTGCTGAGGTGTATTGGGCATCCTTTGGGAGCTTCCATTCAACCTGTTATACTTTAATACTACTGCCTCTGAATAGAGGGTCTAGTTTCTTTTAAACCTATTATTCTCCCTAATGGAAGTTACAAAAGCACTTATCTTGTCCTCCTCTGTCTTTTCTAGGTCTGACTCTAGAAATTTATGCACAGAAGCTGTAACCACCCTTCCATGAGAGGAGCTGGGGCTTATCTCATTCTCCATTAGGACCGTCAGGGCTGCCCCACCACTGACCAGCGTGACCTTTGACCTGGGCAAATGGCTTGCTCCGCTCGAGCCTCAGAGGACTGTGCACTTCAGCAAACCTTCCTCAGAGAAGGCCAGTCTCTAATTGAAGGGACCAGCTGGAGTGGTCAGTGCCATCTGAGCAGAGTACCATGAGGTCATCTCCATTTTTCCACACTAGGGTGCTCTCCAAACTTCTACCCCCATCTAAGGTGTGGGATCAACCAGATGTCTTAAAATGTTTTGTGTTTTTTGTCTCTGCAATTGTCCCAGTCTGTGGTCAAAAAGGTTCTTGGAGGGCTACCTGGCCAGCAGATCATAGCCACTGAACTGTAAGGTATTCTTTTCACAGGATCACATAAGACTGGGCCACCAGAATGGTACTGGCTTGCTGATTTGGGGTGACTCTCTCTGATGTTGGGCACAGAACAAAATTAGGGCTTTGAACTCTTGATGGTAGACTGCCCACTCTTTAAACCTGTTATTCTCTCTTGAACTACACTTGTGGGCCCCACTTGGTTCTCGCTTACCTATATATGCTGACCATGGTGCCATCTGGTATATAGCACCCACATAGGGGAGAGGTGGTTCTACTGTCTTTTATTCTCTGCAACCCCCTCTGCTGTGGGCACCCAGGACAGTCCCCCTACCTCTTCTGTGGGCTCTGTGCCACTGGTTGTAAAGGTCCCCAGGTGTGTCTGTTCTTTGGTCCAAGAGCTTTTGAAGCTGTTGCTCCATAGCCCAATAAGCCCTTCTGAGTGGTACACTCTTCTGCCTCCAATGTATGTGATGATGCCTTGATCTTGAGGGCAAGTCTTAGTGAGGGACCAATGTTCCTTAAAGGACTTGGACTGCTCTTCTCATTCAGCCATAGGCTTCTTGCCTCTCTTCCTCTTTGGTGATGGTATCCTGGGCTACATCAAAATCAAAAGAGATACATTCTAGAAATTCAGCGATCATAGCCTAAGAGGAATATCATACTATGCTTCCATTATAACATTCTAAAAGGAAAATTTTACCTGACCAGAAAATAAATCATTGCTCACATTTTTTCTGCATACTCTGGGTAAGACTTGCATGTTTGGTCATCATCAATGAAGCACAGAAACGACCTTTGAGAGAGCCAGTGAGGCAAGTATGGGGGCAGGCTATATGACATGACATCGTAAGTGACTCTGTGACTGACATTAAATAGTTGGTGGGAACTGCAGAGGCCAAAGATCTGTATCGTTTTGATACAAACTGGCTCTAAAGAGCTGTATCATTGTGGGTAATAGTGGTATTTCTCCCTCTTACTTGTGGTGAAAGATACAAAAACTCACCAGGACCTGCACATTTGACAGTAAAGAACATAATGAGATGGTTCCTGGACTTGAGCAGGAAAAGATGGCGTGTGGATATTACGAAGACTCTTCAGATATACTGACTGGACTGTAAAGAAATACGTAAGCGTCTTTTCTTTATCCGTTATTCAAAATCCTCTTCACTAAATTACTATACCCCATACAGGCCCATGGGTTTTGTGATATATTTTTGTAATCAAATTACTTATATAGACAAAGTTCCCAGAAAAAATATTTTTACCTGGGCCCCACATCATCTCAGGGCAGCCAGGCCTCTGGCTCCTGTGGTGGGGGCGGGGCCACAAGCTTGCTTCTAATCCCCTTTGTCGCTCAGTGTGCTGAGTCTTAGGACATCCTGCAGGGCCCCTGGAGATGAGAACTGAGCCCCGGCCCTGCAGAGCAGCGTGCTGCCCTGTGCTCTCTCGTATCGGTGGAGAGTGGCCTGCCCCCATACTCACAGGATTGGCCCTAGCTGATGGTCACAACTCATTGTATGGACTTGATCTGGGCTGGGGGTCTTTGAATTATTTGACAACTCATTCAACAGAGACACTTAGTTCTTGCTATGGACCAGGAAATGCGATCAGCACAGGACTTAACAAAGATGAGAAAGGCTTGCTTCACGTCCTCTAGGAGCTCCCAGGATAGTGGGAGACAGATCAATAAGCAGATGGGGCAACAAACCAGAAAGAGCTGTCAATGGACGTGTGGGGAGTACAGATGGAGCGCGGAGGGCTGTGGGTCCTGCACAGAGTGACACCTGAGGAGGCTTCACAGAAGTCTCTTAAACAAGTCTGTTTGGACTAAACTTTGAAAGATGTGCGGGTGGGGGTTGGGGGAACCTCCTGGCCAGAGGATGGGATAAGAGGAAGAAAATGGGCCATTAAGCCATCAGATGTAGGCAAGCAGCCAAACTGGGTGGAGGGAAGCTGTAAGTAGGTTCTGTGTGGCTGTCGTGCAGGGAGGGGCTCAGTAAGGACAAAACTGGAGAGGCACAAAGGGCCAAGATTGAGGGCACTTAATATACCACACAGAGGTATCTGGGCTTTACACCATGGACAGTGGAGAATGACTGATTGTACTGAGTTTCAGAGGCACAGATGGTATTTTGTTTTAGAAATCTGTCTGGAAGAGGTACAGATTATGGTTTGGGGAGAAACTGAGGGCAGGGGAGAATTAGGAGGATGCCACGGTGTGCGGTTCAGGAGAGACAGAGAGGCTAAACCTGCAGCTGCTGGGGAGGGCAGGCAGGCCAGTGGCTGGGAACCCCACACCCATTTGGATGACTTGTGTGGTGGCAAGTATTAGGACAGCATATGTTACAAATGATTCTGCTGCAAGAAAACCTGACTGACAGTGGGTTCTTTTTCTCCCCAACAAGTGCAGACCTGGAGGACAGCTGGCATTGGTGGAGAGGCTGAGCACTTTCAGGGCTGGCGTTTTTGCCCTGGGTATCACGTAAGCATTCAAGCAGCAAGAAAGGGGAAGGGGTCGCATGGGCAGTGACTGCCCCAGTTTCTTCCCATCCCAGCTTCCAGCTGCCTTCCCCCGTTCGCCAAGAGATGCAAGGCAGCAGGAAGCAGCCTCTGTAATATGGGGTGGCACGGGGAAGAGGTAAAGCAGGTCACCCCCGTCCGTGCCTCTTGCCCAGGTCAAACTCACCCCAGGCTTTGCTGATATCCTGTTGGCCCCATGCTCCGATTTGCTCCCCATAGAAGCTGAAATAGGAAGATGGAGGGGCGTGATGAGAGGTCTCATCCCCAGTTCAAGCAACAGAATCTATAAGCAAGGAGGCTGAGCTGGCTTCCTTGTGGGGCCTGCATGAGGAGACCAAAATGACAGCATATTAATAATATCCACAATTGATCAAGCAATTTTCATTGGCCATGTCAGGCACCACTGAGTGGCTTATCTTTTTCCTCAGCTAATCTCATATTTGATATAGATATTACCATCCCATGTTTAATAAAAAAAATTGAGGCTCAGGGTGCTTCCCTTGCCCAAGGCAACACCCAAATCTAGGCAACCCACCTGAATTTCCATATGTGGTCAGCCCCTTGGCAACAAGGGTACAACCTTGACCAGGGGAGGACCAGGGCTCAAAATTTATCATGAACTGTGGCTTCAAAGTTGGGGGAAATGCTACTGACCAGGCCAAGATCTTTCCTGACGAATAACTTTCCTTTTAGCTCACAGCCCAACATCTGTATGTAGGAAGCCCTCTGTGTAGTTTAAGGGCAGAATGTTTTTCCCTTTTCCTTAACCTGCACCATGTGACTGATTACCCGAACTGCGACCTGACCATTGGCTCCTTGGCCAGACTTGCACTAAGAGCGGTCCAGCCCCTGGGACGAAGTCTTGAACAACTCTTCCTTGGCTCCCACATCCATTGTCAGCTACCAGAGAATTGTTCTTGTTTGTTTTTCTGTTAAAGTCATCACATTAACATTCACTCCCAACACTACCTCTATAACATTTCGATATGCTTAAAACCAGTAGAAATGTTGTCGATAATAATTATAGGAAGGCTGGAATAATGAGTTCTTCTTGAAAGAAAACTATAAAAAGGGAGGCAAGAGATTTTTGCTCTCATTTTGGTAGGTCCTGAGTACTTTGGCAGACTATTTGGTGGGATTAAATATAGCAAAGGTGGAGTACTGTGGCTTTGGAAGGAAAAGAAGGTGAGTGAGGCAGGGTCTCTTCCCTGGCAAAGCTGAAGAGCTCGTTTACACCAGCAGCTGTGTCTCCTGGGTTCTGACTGGAATCATCCCAGGCACCCAGGCATTGCTCAAATTGTACGCTGAATAATTGCCCTTAAAAAATAGCAGCTGAATGTCTTTTCAAAGGAGATTATGGAATCTGTTCTGGCCCTCTTTAAATAAAGGACATTTGCTTATCTCCAGAATTGTTTTATTGGCTCTTCTGGAGGTGGGCATGTGATTTAGTGACCTTGTAAATTCCTCTGCAGCCCCTGGATTCCATAGTTCTGTTTCCTCCATAGCGGGTGAAAAGCAGCTGTAGCAAACCTCTTTGCCTTCTTTCTACTTTTCTATGCTGTCATCCTCCTCAGCTTTAGAGTGTATTGGTTCCCATGGAAACGGCAATGTCCTTGCTGTGGACCGAACTTAATCACAGCCGAAAGGGTGAAATAAAGTACATTTTTATCTTGGATTGAAATTTGTATCATGATTCATGCAATGGAAGACAGAAAGAAGAAGAAGGAAAACAAAAGGAAAGAAGGATAAGGGGAGGGGGGAGGAAAGAAGGAGGAAGAAGGGAGACGGTGGGGGTTGAAAATGATTCTGTGTGCATCTGCCTGAAAAAAAACTGTTGGAGCAGAGGCTGGCTGTTCAAAGGTACTATGTCGCTTACTACGTGCCAGGCTGGGACTGTCCCAGCTCTTGCAAAGGCTCTGTAGAACCAGAGCTGTGGCTGGCCCTGCAGGCTGCTAGCCTGATGTGATCTGAGAGACACCTGTCCCAGAGTCTCTCCCCAAATGGCTGCTGTACCTGGACTTCCACCATGAGAGGTTAAGATCCTTAGGAACGTTTTTTGGTCATGACACAGGTCCCACTAAATGAGGGAAAAATTTAAGCCGTGATCAACTCATGTTTTTAGATGATATTTTGCTATATCCCTTTCAAGCCCTAGCTATTATAATAGTTGAGGCACTGACACTTGGTAAACAATAAAAGTCACAAGTCTCCAGAGAGACTCCCAACCTGTTCTTGCAGGTCCTCCGTCCTGCTGACCTTGTCACCTACTTCCTGCCATCTGAGTACTGACCCTATACATCCACCTGGGAGCAGGCCCAGGTTTGTGGATTTTGAGAGCTTATAGGATTTTGCACCCTCTTTAAGAAAAAGGATGCATTATTACAAATAAAAAGTTAGGCACAAGGTCTTGAAAAGGGCCCATGCAAATGAAGAGCTTAATCTTCATTAGCTTCATGGTAATTCATCTCTGCATCTATTATCTAAATTAATCTTTAAAACAACACCATGAAGTACATAATTATCTCCTTTAATAGGTAAGAAAACTGAGCGTCTATGAGAGTCATCAAACTTTACTAAAAATTTACAAAAAATTTACTAAATTCATGGACACCATTGTGATTCCTTGGGATTGGTAATTGGAATAGATCATCTGGGGGTGTCTCCACTAGTTTTTTGTTTTGTTGCATGAGCATCAGTTGTAACATGTTGAATCAATCTCACTTTTCCAAAATGTGACTTTCATTTCCCCTCTAAATCCAAGCCAGCTGATGGAATTGGATTTCAGCTGTGGTTGGAGGACTAGAGATGGTATCGTGTATCCCACTTGCAAATAATCGATCGGCTTCCTGCAATGCATTGCGTGCTCTCTCCACAGAACAGACACGGAAACTGAGACTGTCAATTGGATGGCTAGTTAATATCCACAGGAAATGTGCGTCTGGTGTTCCGGGACTGGAAATCAGGGCCCACCTGCAAAGCAACTGGATAGAGCAGTTTCTGGACGCCTCCTGTTTGCAATGAATTACAGGAATCCTCTCAGATTGACAATGGAACCAGCCTTCCTTTTCTTTCTTTTATTAGTATTAGCAGTATTGTCTAATCTTCCATTTAAATCCAATCAACTTAAAATAGGCACATGCACAAATATCCTCACTTGCAGGTGTGAGGTGTAGCTCCTTTGGTATTGTCTTCAAAATGGTAGAAACTCAGGTCAGAAGAGCTGAATGCTCTCCCACCTCATCCTCCCCAGAAAACCATAGTGAGCACATCGGAGGAGGGTAATTTAGCAGCATGTCTTCCAGCAGACCAGCTGCCACCCAAGAGAGAGCACGGGTGGTGAGAGGCAGGGCAGGGAGCCATCCAGGACAAAGTCACAGAGAATAGGATGGGAAGAGGAGATGCCCTCCCCCAACGAGGGAGCCTGGGTGTGAGGGAGAGTTGGGACCTCTGACCTGAATCTGGATTTACATATTGTGGGAAGTACTTGCATCTGAGGCACAAACCTCCAATCCAAATCTTTCCCAAGGGCTTTTGTATACAAAGTGCCGTTCTTGGACCCATAAAATAGCACAAGTTTATTTTGAAATTGCCAAGTGCCGGGTACTAAACTAGATATTTTTATATCCATGATTAAATTTAATTGACCATCTAATTTATTCTCACAACACCATGAAGAAGGAGCAGTGGTAAGTAACCCCTTTTTACAGATAAGAAAACTGAGGTCACCAAGCTAGTCAGTGGTGCAGTCAGAGTTCATATCTAGTTTTATTTGACTCTAGAATAGTGCTCCAGACCTTAATGGCATTTGTGTAGGGCTAACCATGTACCAATCCCCGTGCTTGCAATTTACAGTCTCTCTCTCTCTCTCTTTTTAATGTTTATTTATTTTAGAGAGAGAGAGAGAGAGTGTGTGTGTGTGTGTGTGTGTGTGTGATCAGGGGAGGGGCAGAGAGACATGGAGACACAGAATCCAAAGCAGGCTCCAGGCTCTGAGCTGTCAGCACAGAGCCTGATTTGGAGCTCGAACCTACGAACCATGAGATCATGACTTGAGCCAAAGTCAGATGCTCAACAGACTGAGGCACCCAGGTGCCCCGTTACACAGTCTCTTTTTTGATCTCCACACTGGTCTGTAGGGTATTTTATTTCTGTCTTCAATTACTTATAATTTAGTCTAGAGACAGGAGTGAGGTAAGTGGGAAAGAGATATGTATTTTTAAAACTCTAATACAAATCAGTAAAATAATAAGTGCAAAAGAAATATGAAGAATTTAACCAAGTCCATGGTTCTGGATTGTATTTATAAGGATAGTTTGCATTTTCAACCCATTAAGTTGAAGAAACAGGGGATTCCTCATGGAAGCATCCATATGAACAAAGGCAGGGGCATATTTAGGAGACGGAATGTGTAGGGACTATGGTTTGACTGAAGCATAGGTTATGTGTAAAGGATATTTGGCTGGGGAGGTGGGTTGGTTATGACCACCAGGTTGAAAATCCTCAATCTGGCAGACAGAGGGAGAAAGATGATCAGGTTGGAGCTAAACTTTAAAAATAGAAGTTGCCACACCATTTGTAGACCGGACCAGTGCGGTAGTTTGAACAAGCGGTAGCAAAGGTCTGAACTTGAACTTGGGTGGGAATAGGGAGGAGGTAAGGGAGGGTCATGCAAAAGACATGTCTGAAACATTGGATCTTGCATTCTTACCTATGGGGAAAAGACTCACACCAGAACCCTATTCACTCTGCCACGAGTCTTTAATTGTGCCAGGATCCCCATGGAGAGCCAGAAAGTGTCTCTGGGGGAGATTGTTTCTTCAAAGACATTGACTCCCTGGAGCGCCTGAAGCCTGCACAATACCACAGGGTGGCCCATCTGCTGTATTCACTATACACTGTTTTTCCCGCATCTGTGAGCCTGGAAGCTCAAGGTAGGGAAGAGAATGGGAGAGCAAAGAGCTTAAGAAATGGTTAGTGGGGCTGGCAGAAATGTTGGCTGTCATAGGACACAAAATCTATATTTTGTAAGCATAATTATTTTACAGATTTCTATATTTTCTTTGTTGTTTTCCCATTCATTCTCCTTTTGTGTTTTCTGTGGTCGTGCTTTCTCAAATGAAGTTCCTACTGATAATACCGCCTGTTTCAGCTACACTGGAAGGAAATAAGAAAAAGGGATTCTTTTGCACTTGGATCTGTATGTTAATGGTGCAAGAGCAGGAAGGCTCAGGACAGGCTATGGGGCAGTCGGCGCCCCTAACTCCCGTGCTGTTCCAGGGTCAACTATAGTTGGTTTACAAGTCTGCTTTCTGAACCAGACCACGGACTCCTTGAATATAAAACTGAGTCTTCTTCACATTGGTATCCCTGTGTCCAGTAGTCACTTGTGAGCGCTCAAGAAATGTTTGAAGAATGAATGAACCCTGAAAACTGTCCCATGTGATGCTGTGTCTGCACGGTCCCAGCTTTTCCCTGCTGCAGAGATGTGTTTATCATCTGCACAAGGAGAAATAGCATTGGTATAGAGGGGCATTATACTCACTGGGAAACAAATAAAGATGAAAAATATATTGATTGGTTAAGTGTAGGCTTCATTCAGAATCTCCAGGTTACAAGCTCCGAGCCCATTGATATTTCATGTTTATTTGTACATGGCAAAATCTAGCTTTCTGTTTTGAGAGAAAATGTTTCTCACAAAGCTTTATTAAAATGTTCAAATAGTCTCCCAGACATCAAATCGCTCTCACAACACAACTCTTTAGTGTAAACAATCAGAAATGCAAGGATTAAATTCCCCTTCAAGTGTATGAGGGCTTAAAAAGAAAGAGCAACCATGCTTGACCAAATAAGCTCTGAGCTTTATTGAACCTCTTTTTCGATGGAAGCTCAAGACTGTCAGTCAACCAGAGACACATCTGGGGCCCGCCATGCTGACTGCAAGGAACCAGAGAAAGGGATGCGCCAGGACCTTGCAAGCCAAATATTTTCTTCTCCTTTATAATAAGGAAAAAAGCTCGAGTAGATGCCATTAGCATACCAGCTGGGCAGAGGACTCATTTTTCTTTTTCAAACAACTAGACCTAAAAGGCCAGACCTCCTGGTTATCAGTGTATGATTCCCATTGACATGGGAAAGGGTGAGCAGTTATTTTGTGTGTTGTTGTTTTATTTTTAAATACACCATAGTCTGGGAGTCTAAAATGGGGCACAGCAGGGAAGAAACAGCTACACCTGCTTTCTCAGAAATGCAACAGTGCATACACACGAAGGGCATGAGTTGTCACCATTATGTTGTTGTCACTGTTTCCCTTAAAGTGCACAATTGAAAGCAAACAATCGGGAAATCAGAAGACAACTTTTCTTGAGAATCTCCCCTTCTGAGGGTCTAGACTGCTCTTGCCTGTGTGCACAATAGATTCACTAACAAAGAAATTTTTGAAAGCACAGCACATATGCTCATATGTACATTTGGAAAACCACAGAGGGTTTTTCTACATTTTAGCTTACACTCAGAAGCTGAAGCTGTCATAAGGAAAGAGAAAAGGCTGCTTTCAAGCATGAATCATTTTTCACAGACTTCATTAAAATAAAATAAACTTCTTTGCTCGTTAGTGAAAGGCAGTGGGGGAGGGTGGGGACAGAAATTCTGATTCTCCCTCTTGTGCTGAAGATAAGGAAACATGGTTCCATTCTTGCCGTTTCCAAGAGGTGGAAGACAACACATCCATTCTAAAGATAAATCAAATGAAGCCTGAGGATGTCACTGGAGACAGACTAGCCCAGAGACTCGAATCAACGGCAGAAATGTGGAGAGAATTTAGGTTTTCGGATTCCAAGGCCATACTTTGTCCCCTAGGTTTAGGGGTGCTTCTAGAAAATGTCATCAAACTGGAAGGTGCAATAGTTAGACTTACACATTTTAAGGAAGATTCTCCTCTCAGACATCTGAAATATACCACAATATCAAGTCTCTAATTATAACTTGTCTTTCTCCCGACAAGTTTAACAATATATTTTAAATAGTTTGGGTGCCCCCTTTTAAATTTTGAAATATTTTTGACCCATCAAGAAATAATATAAAAACATCTGTGTATCTACCATCCAGCTTAAGAAATAAGATTTTCAAAATATAGCTGCAGCTCCCTTTGATATCGAGCCTCACACCAGTGACCATTCTCTGGAATTTGATATTTATCATTTGCATTTATTTAACAGACACAGATACTCTGACAGGCACTGTTCTAAGTACTTTACAAATCTTAACTCATTGTTAATCCTTATAACAACCCAATGAGTTGGATACCACAATCATCCTTTCTTAACAAATGACAAAACTGTGATACAGAGGAGCTAAGTAACTTGTCTAAAGTCACACAGCTACCAAATTATGGAGCTAGGATACAAATCCGGGATATGGGATCTAGAGTCTATGCTGTTATTAACAAACAAAACATACTACTACTTCAGCAGCATCGTGATGCCATTATTATACAGTATGTATGCTTTTGAGGTTTTTCCTCTTGCTAGAAGGTTCATCCACTTGGCTGCAGGTAATTCTAGCTCACCCATTTTCATTGCTGATTATCGCATTATGGTGTGAACACAGGGAATTATGCATTTTAATATCAATGAACATTTAAGTTTTCCAGAATGTTTTTCCATTACAAACACTGCTGTTATGAACATTTCTGGGCATGGTTTCTGTGCACACATGCTTTTTTGTTTTCCCCTTCTACAGGGTATGTGCCTAAGAGGAAAACTACTGGGTCAAAGGGTACATTAAACTTCAGGTATACCATGTACTGCCAGATTATTTTCCAAAGGGGTTGCACTAATTCACACCCTTTCACTAGATGAGTTTCCATTTTCCACATTATTGCCCAAACCAGGTATTTTCTGAAAACTATCTATTTGGGGATTAGGTATTTTAGACTTCTTACATTCTTGCCATCTTGTTTTAATTTGCATTTCCTTGATTACCGCTTAGGTAGTAGGGCCTTGTAAGCAGGCTCTTCTGAGCATTGCCTGTTCTTTTACTTATTTATTTATTTTTTCCAGTAATCTCTATGCCCAAACTCACGACCCTGAGATCAAGAGTCACATGCTCACTGACTGAGCCAGCCAGGCCCTCCTGCCTGTTCATGGTTTTTGTTTTTTGTTTTTGTTTTTTATCACTTTCCTCTTCAGCTGTTTTATTCTTATTAATTCATAGGAGTTCTTTGTGTATTCTGCCTAATAACCAATGTCTATAATATTCATTAGAAAATTTTTTCTCAAAGTGTTTTTTAATGGACATAATGGATATGGGTGCCAAAGAGACTAAAATACCTAGAAAAAGAATTTCTAGGTCATATGGTAGGTTTATGTTTAACTTTATCAGAAACTTCCAGACAGGTTTCCAAATTGGTTGTAATATTTTAAACTCCTGCCAGAAAGGTAGAAGCATTCTAGATGTTCCACATTCTTGTCAACATTTAGCATGGTCAGTCTTTTTTAATATATTTTTTTTTAATATTTAAAAAAGAGAGAGAGAGGGGCGCCTGGGTGGCGCAGTCGGTTAAGCGTCCGACTTCAGCCAGGTCACGATCTCGCGGTCTGTGAGTTCGAGCCCCGCGTCAGGCTCTGGGCTGATGGCTCGGAGCCTGGAGCCTGTTTCCGATTCTGTGTCTCCCTCTCTCTGCCCCTCCCCTGTTCATGCTCTGTCTCTCTCTGTCCCAGGAATGAATGAAAAACGTTGAAAAAAAAAAAAAAAAAAAAAAAAAAAAAAAAAGAGAGAGAGAGAGAGAGAGAGAGAGACACAGAATCCAAAGCAGGCTTCAGGCTCTGAGCTGTCAGCACAGAGCCCAACATGGGGTCCAAACCCATGAACCATAAGATCATGACCTGAGCCAAAGTCAGACACTTAACCAACTGAGCCACCCAGCACCCCTTATGGTCAGTCTTTTTTATGTCAGCCATTCTAGTGGGTGTGCAGTGATATCTCATTGTAGTTTCATTTGAATTGTCCTGGTCATTTATGGTGTTGAGCACTTTTCATTTGTTTCCTGGCCACTGTGCATCTACCTGGTGAAATGGCTGTTCAGATATTAGGTTATGTGTGTTTTTATTATTCACTCGTGGGAATTGTAGTTGTCTTTATATATCCTAGATACAAGTTCTTTGTAAGATATATGTATTGCAAAGATTTTATCCCAATGTGTAGCTTACCTACTCATTTTTTAACAACGTCTTTTGAAAGTTTCCATTACTCCATTTTATCAGTCTTTTTTTTTTTTTTAATTGTCAGGTATTTCCAGAAGTTCTAAATCTTTCCTTATTTCTAAGTGTGTATATATTTTCCTGGAAACTTTGAAGTTTTAGCTTTTATGTTAAAGGTGTTACGGTGCTTTAGCATCTTGGTCAAAAGTCAACAAGTCATGTAAACATAAGTCTATTTCTGGTCTCACTATTTGGCTCCATTAATCTATTTGTCTACCTTTGTAGGAATACCACAGTCTTAATTTCATCAACTTATATTAAGTCTTGAAATCAAATAGCTTAAGTCTTCCACTTTTGTTCTTCTTTGTCAAGATTGTTTGGGCTACTCTAGGTCTTTTGCATTTCCACATAAATTTTAGAGTTTTTTTAATTTCTACAAAAATCTTGCTGAAATGTTGACTGGTATCGAATTGAATCTACAGATCAATTTGGTAAAAAGTAACATTTAACAATATTGAGATTTCTGATGCATGAACATGGTATACTTCTCCATCTAGTTAGGTCTGCTTTCATTTATCTCAGTAATGGTTTGTAGTTTTCATTGCAGAAGTCTTAAATATATTTCATAAAATTTGTCCCTAGGTATTTGTATTTTTAATGATATAGTAAATGGTGTTTTTAAAATGTCATTTTCGAGTTGTTTGTTGCTAGTATATAGAAATACAATTGAGTTTTATATAGTGACTTGCATATAGTAGACAGCTTCTTATAACCCCCAGTGATGATCCCCTCTTCCGGTATTCATATGGTTGTATCATCCCCTCACTCTATGTGTGGGCTGGACCTAGTATCTATTTCTAACACATAGAACACAGCAAAAAAGATGGGATTTAGGTTACAAAAAGACTGACTTTTGTGTTGCTAATTCTAGCTTGCTTTAATTTGCTTTCTTGCTCTCATGGAAATCAGCTGCTCTGCTGGGATGTGTTCAGTGGAGACGATTGTATGGTAAGGAACTGAGGGACGTCTCTAAACATTACCAGCAGAAAAATGGCAGCCTTCACAGTGCATGAGGAACTGAATCCTGCCAGCAACCATACAAGTGAGAGTGCAAGTGTGTCTCTTTCACCTAACTTGTGCCTCAACTTTTGACCCCAAGAAATCATGAAATACCCAATGTTTTTTGTTTTATGTTGCTAATTTTGAGGTAATGTTATGTAACAATAGATAATGAATATGCCACAAACTTGCTTAACTCACTTATTAGCTCTAATAATATTTTTTGCAGACTCTAAGGTTTTCTACATACAAAATTAAGTTTAATTAAAAGTTTCATTATGTACTTTCCAATCCATATTCTTTTTTTTTTTTTTTTTTGGTCTGTTTTGTTTTATTGCATTGACTAGGAACTGAAGTACAATGTTGAATAGAAGTGATGATATTGACTATCCTTGCCTTGTTTCCCATTTTAGGAGAAATGTATTCAACTAAGTGTGATGTTGGCTGTAGGTTCTTTGTAGATGTCTTCCATCAATTGAGGAAGTTCTCTCTGATCCTAGTTTTCTAAGGGTTTTCATCAAGAGCAGATAATGAATTGTTTCCAGTGTTTTCTCTGCATTTATTAATATGATCATATTATATTAATTTGATGATTTACATTAATTGATTTTAGAATGTTAAACCAACCATGCATTCCTGGCAGAAACCCAATTTCATCATAAAGTATCATCCTCTTTACACATTGCAGGATTAAATTTGCTAATATTTAGCTAGGGATATTTGCACTAATATTCATGAAAGATATTGTTTCTTCTTTTAATGTCTTTTACTGGTTTTGTTATCAGGGTTATGCTGACCTCATAAAGTGTTTTGGGAAGTGTTTTCTCCTCTCTATATCATAGAAACATAAATTTAAAAAACCAAACAGTAAAGCAATCTGGATCTAGTTTTCATTTGTTTTCAATTTATTAATTTAAGTTGAATATGCTTAAGTTGAATATGCATATGAAAATAATATGCTTTTCATTACAAATTAAGTCTAATGGATATGTATAGGGCTGCTCAAATTTTCTATTTCTTCTTGTATGCATTTTGGTGACTTTTTTTCTTTCAAGGAATTTTTACATTTTGCATAAGTTGTCAAATGTTTTGGACAAATTTTTGCATAATATCCTCTTGATGTCATTTTAATGTTATATGATCTATAATGTTGTTCTTTTATTCTCAATATTGGTAATTTGTTGTTTGGGTTTTTTTTTCCCCAGTCGAGTTATGGGCTTATCAATTTTATTAATCTTTCAAGGAACTAACTTTCTATTTAATTGATTTTTCTCAATTATCAGCTTTTTATTTTGTTTCTGCCTTTATCTTTAGTAATTCTTTCCTCCTGATTATTTCGAGTTTAATTTGCTTTTGTTTTTTAGCTTAGCTTCCTAAGTTGGTACTTTGATCATTATTTTTAATAGTTTACCCTTTTCAAATAAAAGTATGAACTACAAATTTCCTTTAAGCATGGCTACAATGCAGACTCTTGTATGCTGCATTTTTATTATCATTCAGTTAAAAATATTTTTCTGATTCTTCTTCGCATTTTTTTCTACCCCAATTTATCTCTTTTCTCCTCCTAATGTTGTCTGATATTATAAGTCTTTTTTTTTTTTTTCCTTTCTGGGCTTTAGTTTGTATAGATTCTACTGCCTGTCTTCAAATTCACTATTTCAGCAGTGTCTAATCTATTAATAATAATATTAAATCAATAAATGATTTTGGATATTATATTTTTCAGTTCTATAATTCCCATCAACTCCTTTTTTAATAAATTTTCTTTCTCTATTGAAATTCCCTATTTATTCCTTTAATGTGTGTATGTTGTCTTTTAAATCCTTGGACATATTTATAAAGTATTTTTCCATGACTTCCATCATCCCAATAATTTCTGGGTCTGTTTCTATGGCTTGATTTTCTTTCTAGTTAAGGATGCCATTTTCTTTTGCATATCTTCAGTACATTAGATATTAGACATTGTGAATGTTACACTGTTGAATGCAAGAATTTGCCTTTTTTTTAAGGGTGCTCAACTGGGGAGGGCAGGTATTTAGTTACTTATGAATCTGCTTCATATTTTTAAAGCTTATCTTTAAACTGTGTTAGAATGGGTCTGGTGTAGCTAGGGCCACTTGAGCTCCTTTGCAGGATCTCTACCAAATGCCCTGTGGGTTCAGTGAGGTCTCTCTGTTCTGGCTGGTTTGGATATCAAATGCCTCCCAATCTTTGTGAGCGCCACTAGTTGTTCAGCTCATTAGTTGGTCCACTCGTATTACTTTCTTCCCGGGTCATCTTTTTTTGCCTGGCTTGTGGAGTCTTGCTCTATGAACAGCTCAGTATTTGGTCAAAGACCCAGAGAATCTCCTGTTTAGACTTCTTTTTCTGTCTAGCTCCCTCTTCTTTGTATACTGCTCTGTAAATTCTAGCTCACCTCAAAAGCCTTGAGTTCCAATGTCTATCTCCTGTGCTGTTTGACCTTGCTCTCTATACCAAGACTACTGTGCTGTTTGACCTTGCTCTCTATACCACAGTCTGCAAAGTGCCTCCAGGTAAATAGCCAAGTTGATCATGGGGTGATCATCTCATTTCGTTCTCTTCTCTCAGGGACTGTGGTCATATGTTATTTTTATTCAACATCTGAAAACAGTTATTAATATATTTAACCTAGTTTTATAGTTGTTTGCAATAAAAAGAGCTAATTACTTCATCATGGCCCAAGAGTTTTTACTTTTTAATCATAAATATGTTTTAAATGTTATTGAATGCAGTTTTTTCACCTATCAAGGTTATCTTGTGACTTTTCTTCAATTTGTTATGGTGGTGAATTACTTTAATAACTTTTCTAATGATAAAATGTCCTCATATGCCTAGGATAAACTCAACTTGATAATGATGTTTTATTTTTTTAATACTTGCTTGATTTGTTTTGCCAATGTTTTGTTTAGGATGTTTATTCAAGAATGAGATCAGCCTCTATACTTTCATCCTCATACTGTCTTGGATTTTGGTAATCGAGATTATGCTATTCTTTAAAAGACTCCCGGGGCGGGGGGGTGTTCATTTCCTTTTAGTGTTGTAATAATTTATTATAAACTCAGTGACTTAACACAACACAAATTTTTTATCCTACAGTTCTGGAGGTCACAAGTCTAAAATGAGTTTCACTGGGCCAACAGTAAGCTGTCAGTATGTCCATGCTCACTCCACAGGCTCCAGGAAAGAATCCGTTTTATTACCTTTTCTATCTTCTAGAGGCTACCTGCATTCCTTGACTCATGGTCTCCTTCCAGCCGGCAATCACATCACTCTGACCTCTGTTGTCAGTCACTTCTTCTTTCACTCTGGTTTTTCTACTTTTATTCACTTATAAGTACACTTTATATTGGATTCACATTGGAACTACATAATCCAGGATAATCTCTCGTAATCCTCAATTTAATCACACCTGCAAAGTTCCTTTGCCATGTGAGACAAATATTCATAGGTTCCAGTAGTTAGGACATGGATATCTTTGGTGGCGGGCATTATTCTGTCTACCACAAAAAAGAGAACATTCCCCAGTTTTCTTTTCTTTGAAAAATCTTATGGAAAATTTGGATGATCTATTCCTTGAATATTTGATAAAATTTATCTGTCAAATTATATGGGACATGTTTATGGATAACTTTTTAAAAGAAACATAGCCAAAATGTATGTGTGCGTGTGTATGTATGTTTGTGTTTCTGTGTATGTTTCAAAATAACCATAAGAAAATTATTACTAAGAATATGATTATTACTTTTAAGTATTTCTAACCATAGGACATAACTTTCCATGGTATACATATATACCATCTTCCACCAAAATACAATGTTTTAAAATCTCTTTAAATAATTTTTTTCTATGTAATTAAACCACCAACTAAAGATATAGTTGGGTTCTTTTGTCTTTTTATATTTCAGAATTCTTATAATTTTGATTTAATTTTGCCTTGTAGGGGCACCTGGGTGGCTCAGTTGGTTAAGCATCTGACTTCAGTTCAGGTCATGACCTCGAGGCTCCTGAGTTCAAGCCCTGCATTGGGCTCTGTGCTGACAGCTCAGAGCCTGGAGCCTGCTTTGGATTCTGTGTCTCCTTCTCTCTCTGTGCCCCTCCCCCATTCGCACTCTGTCTCTCTCTCTTTCAAACATAAAAAATAAAAACATTTAAAAAGTTAAAAAAATAATTTTGCCTTATAATTATGTAAACATTTGTATTGTCCCAATATCAACACTATAAAACAGGATTTATTCAGATAAGTCTAGCTTCCTGACCGGTCCCCTAACCTTATTTCCTTCTTCACCATGTAAGTAATCATTTTCATCATTTTTTTTGGTTTATTATTCCAGGGTTCTATTTTTAATGTTAGCAATGATGTATATGTATGCATGTATGTATATTAGTTCATAATTATAGAAGTATATGTGATTATATGTATTTTTTTTACATAAAAGATTGCATGGTAAACACAGTGCTCTAAATTTTACTTTTCTTACTTTTTTCTTACTAACACTATATTTTGGAGACCACTTCATCACTATAGGCAGAGAACTCCCTTAAGATTTTTTTATAACCTCATCGGACTCATTGTGTGCATGTACCATGTTTTTTTCTTTTCAAATAATTCCGTATCTTTGGACATTTGAGTTATCATAGTTTTGTTTTGTTTTGTTTTTTAACAACTGACAATCAGTTTATTAAAAAAGTTGATTTAAGCATCTTTGCTTTGATGGTGACTTCAGCCTCAACTCCTGGCTCAATACTGATGGAAGTAATCTGTTTAACAATATCAGAAAGACCGTGCAGATCAATGAGTCACTTGTGAATCCTTGTCTAAAAATGATTCCAGGTCTTAAAACCTTTACCACAAGGAGTTTTTCTTCTACTGATTCTTGGAGTCTTTAGGCATCCAAACTGGTCCTTTCACTTTGAGATTCTTTTCCTTTGCACCTCTGATCAAGTCAGCACATACCTTCTCCAAAGATTTTACATTGTGTCTTGTTAGAGTAATTCTAATTCGATGAATCGCCACCTCTGGTGCCATGGGTGTCTTTCCGGGGTCTTTAAAAGTCATGGCTGCAGTGCAAGTTCCTGGCTGACTTGTTCCTGGGGGAGAGTGAACAGCGGGGAGTCAGGAGCAGGAGCAGGTCTTCAAAGCTCTGTTGTAGCTGTGGCCCCGTCCGTCCTCAAAGTGGTGAGTTATTTTAGTTTTTGTCTAATAGTTACTCAACAAAAAACTTTAGGCATATGTTATTTTATATTTTTCTAGTGCATTTTTATTTCTTAATTTTTTTTGAAGTTTATTTATTTTGAGAGAGAGAGAGAGAGAGAGAGAGAATCCGAAGTAGGCCCCATACTGTCAGATCTCGCCAACTGCAAGATTATGACCTGAGCCAAAATCAAGAGTTGGATGCTTGACTGACTGAGCCACCCAGGCCCCCTGCTAGTGAATTTTTAGTATAGCTTCCTAGAAGTGGGACCACTGGTTCAAAGAGTTAGTACTTTCCTGTACATCCACAGAATCATCACAGAATATCTTGTCAAGTTTTTTGGATCATTGCCAGTATGATAGGTAAGAAATGGCTTTGCAGTATACTTGTTGAGCATCTTTCCCTAGGTTTTTTACAGTTCCTTTTTGTGTTTTATTTAAGATGGATAAAAGTATAGGGGTGCCTGGGTGGCTCAGTTGGTTGGGTGTCTGACTTCGGCTCAGGTCATGATCTCACGTTTTGTGAGTTTGAGCCCCACATCAGGCTCCGTGCTGACAGCCTGGAGCCTGCTTTGGATTCTGTGTCTCCCTGTCTCTCTGCTCCTCCCCTGTTCATGCTCTCTCTCTCTCTCTCTCAAAAAAAAAAAAAAGATGGATAGAAGTATTATCTATACTTTTCTATAGGGCTAATGGCATTTTCCTTTAGATACTAGATATCAACAACTTTTTGTAATATAGATTGCTAATATTTTTTAATTTGTCTTTTCCCCTCAAAATATCAAGTCTCATTCTTCTACCTAACTTCTTTTAATTTTTTAGTTGGACTTACTTTCTTTTGCCACCTACCAGTAATCATCAAGGCAACACTTCCATTAACTTTTAGTTCCCCTACTTAAACAGAGGCTCTTGAAAATTACTGTTTTATTATAAAATAATGTATACCTAGAGTAAAAAATACAGAGAGACATTCTTCTGCAATTCTGTTATCCAAACATAAATATTAATACTTTAAAGTATGTGTTTCTATTTTCAAAATATAGTTTTACAATGGTAGATACATGTTGTTATATATTTGTCAAGACCCATAGAATGTACCATAATGTACCGTAGAATGTACCAAGAGTAAACCATAATGTACATTATGGACTTTGGCTGATAATGATGTATCAGTGTAGGCTCATAGATTATAACAAACATACCACTGTGGTTCAAGATGTTGAGTGGGGGAGGCTTTGTGTATGTGAGGGCAGGGGATATATGTGAACACTGTACTTTCAGCTCAGTTTTGCTGTGAAAATTGCTCTAAAAATAGCATATTAAATTTCAAAAATATACGTATGTTGTTTTATGTAATATTCATATACTGTTATGGCCAATCTGCCATTTTCATTTAATAATGGTTTATGTTGTATAGAATTCTATTTTATTGTTTTTTCCACTTAGTTTTTATCTTTTACATTGCAATTGAACATCCTTATAACCAAGTCCATGATATTTCCTAGTAAAAGTTCATAGAAATGAAATAATTTCTCAAAAGAAATGCACATTTTAAATGCTTGTGATATTTATCATCATCTCTCATAAGGACATAATAGATATTTGTTAACTGAATGAGTGAAAACTGGTAGCTTTTTGTGAGGAGGGAGGAAGTGAAGAGTCAGGACAGCTGGCTTTCACTTATGAGGGCACCTGGTACTGAAGAGACAGTGGGAGAGTGAAATTGCAAACATTTTTCAAACCACACCCTACCATCCCATCTCCCAACGACACCTGGCTTTTCTCCAAGGGGGAGAATCTCAAATGTTAGGCAGCTGTGGAAATGCTTGTGTTATACCCCTCCCCCACTGAGCCTCACTGCCTTATGGGACTTGTGATTCTGTGACAGAGAATATAATGAAGAAGCAAGGCAAGTATATTTGACTTTCTGAGGCAGGAGATTCAACTAGAGAATTTCAGATTTTCAAAATGAGGGTCAAATTAGAAGGGGCTTGGTTATCTCTGAGCCTGCATGGGGCAGTAGAAGGAGCTGAGGTTTCAGGCAGAGCTATGTCTGGGCTCACTTCTTGGTTCTGCTACTAACCGTCTTTGTGGACGTGGCCACCGGACTCTTTCTGGGTCTCAGTGATGTCAACTGTTCCAATCAGCTTGTGAGGACAGAGGGAGTATAGAAGTACCCCTTATCCACGGTTTCACTCTCTGTGGTTTCAGTTACTTTCAGTCAACTGTGGTCTGCAAATATTAAATGGAAAACTCCAGAAATAAACAATTCATATGTTTTAAATTTCATGCCATTCTAAGTAGCATGATGAAATCTCATACCATCCCACCGGGGATGTGAGTCGTACCTTTGTCCCACGTATCCACACCATACACACTACCTGCTCATTAGTCGCTTAGTGGTCATCTTGGTTATCAGACCACCCACCTGGGTATTGCAGTACTTGTGTTCAAATACCCCTTATTTTACTTAATAATAACCCCAAAGCACAAGAGTAGTAATGTTGGCAATTCATGGCCAAGGAGAAGCCATGAAGAGCTTTCTTTGAGTGAAGAGATGGCAGTTCTCAACTTTAGGAAGAAAAAGCAATCATATGCTTAGGTAGCTAAGATCTACAGTGAGAATGAATTGTGTGTGCTAGTTTTATTGTTGTTGATCTCTTATTATGCCTAGTTTATAAATTAAACTTTATCATAGGTATGTACGTATAGGAAAAAACATACTACATATAGGGTTTGGTGTTATCAGAGGTTTCAAGCATCCACTGGGGGTCCAGGAACATACCCCCCACAGATAGGTATGTGTGTCCAGGGCTTAGCACATCTGTTGCATAGTGAACGTTCACTAAATATGTGATCCCTCCTCCTTTCTGTAACCAGAGTGCCCGATGATATGGACGAGCTGAGGTGTGATGTTCTTTTTCATGGTATACCCCATTTGCAGTTCCCTACATATAAAAACCCTGCTTAGGAGCAACCTGTCCACAGAATGACAGTATCAGCCATCCTCTTTCATCTCTGCCACCAAACCCTCGATACTACTTTTGTGGGACTCTCTTCCCTGGCCTAATCCAAGCTCTCCCATTCAGGGCACCAAAGACGTGCTGCCCCTTCATGGATATCAGCTGCCATCACTGCTCTCTGCACCTCCTACCTGCCAGTATCGCCAGACTCCCACACCCCCTCTGCCCAGGAGAGTACCAGCCCCACACCCTCTAAAAACTGAACCCAAATCCCTGTTCCTTTGTCCCTGGATCAGCTGGGCATTCAGCTGGTATTCCCAGTTTGAGCTCCAAGAGTGTTCTCGAGATCATGTGTCTACAAGTAGTGGGGAAGTTGATCCCACTTGCCCCTGCCTTATTTTGTGACACGCAAGTTGACACAATAAGAAGCCGCTTTAACCATGAACTACCTGGCTCCTAGTTCCTGTTCTGCCACAGTCTAGCTGGGGCCCTTGAGCCTAGTCATTTCACCTCCCTGTGCCCCAGTTTCTGTATATGTAAAAAAGAAGAGGTCAGATTAAGTAATAATTCCTCTAGTTGGGCATTCATCATTTCCCTATGCTATTCTTTTATATGATGGGGAGAAAATAGTGGCATATGTGTGATCACAGTCTCAACTCTTGGGCTTCTAGTGTAGTAGAAACACAAATGCATCAAATCCCTTAGCCCTTGGGGTGACCCAGCAAAGCCTCAATTACTTGTCAATGACAGACCGAGGTTTCTTTCACATAACACGATGCGGTGATGGGAACAACAAGCAACTCAGCTTTCACACATTGCCCAGGATCGTCTCATTTTTTCATCCTCATGACAAGCCTGTGAGGCTGGTTTTGTTCCATGTAATGCATAAGGAGAATGAGGCCTAGTGGGATTACATACCCCATAAGGTTACCTACTTAGTAAATGTGGTCTGACTTCAGAGCCCATGCTTTCTGCCTTGGTGTGTGCTACTCAGTGATTTCCAAGCTCTCTTTCATCTTTATGATCCTGAACAGACTTTTTGGGCACTAGCCTGGGAACCCTTTCTGGTGGTGTTTTGATGGGTGAGCATGTTTAGATGGCCTAACAATTGACTTTCACATGAAAGGTTTAAAAAAAAATACAACCCAACTAAAATATAACCTGTGGGTATGGGTGTAAAAAAAACCAACAAATCAAGCTTTGTTATGTTTAGCTACACTCACAGCTACCATTTCTGCTCTCCCGCCTGCTTACTTTCTCAGCTCTCAACCATATCATCTCCATCACTCAGCCACTCTTGACTCCTATAGCCATGGTGAAATACCCTCCCTGCATCCCCACCCACTCTGCACACACTGTCAGGCATCACAACTGAGCTGTTCTTCTTTAAAATTGCCTCCAAGGGGTGCCTGGGTGGCTCAGTTGGTGAAGCATCAGGCTCTAGATTTTGGCTCAGGTCATGATCTCACGGTGGTGAGATCGAGTCCCAAGTGGGGCTCTGTGCTGGGTGTGGAGCCTGATTAAGATTCTCTCTCTCCTTCTCCCCTCCCCCGCTCTCACTCTTACTTTCTCTCTCTCTCTCAAAAAAAATTACCTCCAAAACCTGTTCTGTCTTCCAAAGCTTCACTGCTGCCCCTCACACCTCCCCCATGGCAGCAGCTTTCCAGGTCCTGTGCTGTCCTTCCAGCTGGCCAGGGAGTGTGATTAGGGCGTATCAAATGGACAGCAAGAACCAGGTCAAGAGTAAGGGATAGGTTTCCTGAGACCTGAAGCCCTAGCAACTTCCAAGACTGTGCAGAGAGAGGTCAGTGCAAAAGTGATGCCAAATCCAGGGTGTCAGCAATGCAAGCAACTATCTCACCTTGAACAAAGACAAGGGGAACTTTCCAGAACTGCCTCAGAACAGAGGAAATGATGTTCTGACCATCCTGGAGAGAAGAAACGTGTTGGGAGGATTTGAGTAGCTCTCTGCCTCTGACATTGGTGCAAGCCAACCCCATCTCAGGAAAGATGCCCTTCTGGGCCCTTCTGGGCATGCTCATCCAACATAGATTTGGGGCTAGGAAAAAGGGCTGGGAACAATCAGAAAGGGGGATCTGAGGACTTTGCTATCCTTCAAATCTAGAATCCGAGAAGCCTTACTCTCTTTCAGCTTCTGCCTTGAGCCCTGCAAGATTGCTTATTGCATGTCTTTTAATCCCTGCCCCCTTCCGAGAATGACTTTGAGAGCCTCTCTCTATTCCTTGCTATCAAACATAAGGAGCCCTTCACCTCCCAGCACTCGAACCAGTATTACAGCTCTTTGGGGCTGTGGGGTTTGTGGAGAATGGATTCCCAAACAGCTGCAGGGCAACTACAGCCTCTTAGCAGACTGCCTAGCACATAGAAAATTTGTTGAACTAAATTACTGAAACAAGGCAGGCAGAAGGATTGCATTTAAAACACCCTGGAGCATATGTTCCCATGAGGTGCTGGGACTGCAGGCTTCACGGAAACAGCAGCAGCCAACATCTCAACCTGGCAATCAGAAAAGAAGATGTTGAGGGGACCCAGAGGTCACAAAACAGAGATACATAGAAGTCCTATAGACTGAGGACTTGTGAGTCAGAATTAAGCCTTCTCAGACACGCCCCCAAATCCTAGCGATTCAGAACTGACAAATTCAAGGCTCCCACGTGACCATTCCCCACCCACCGCTTGCCCCAAACGTTAATTGTGCGCAAGTCTCTGTCACGGAGCCCGTAAACGGCCTCAGGATCCTTCTCAACACAGTACTTCAGGAAGCCATTAAAATCAAAAGGTCGGCAGTTGGGATAAAACTTATCTGCCACTCTTATGTAACATGTCTCTCTCGTTCAAAGGTGAGGAAACTGAGCTAATGACGTTTACTGAATTCTCCATTCCCCTTGATTATTTAGTAAAAGAATTCAAAATAGCACATAGAACTTTTTACTCCTTTCCCAGTGCTCTTTCTAGTAACTATCTCTGAACCTGGAAATGCCCATTTGCAATAATATTGTCTTGGAAACTTAAGAGATTTCCCAACACTTATGACTCACATGGTGTCTTATGAACGGCTATCTAGCCTTCACCTCAAAATAGTGGAAATGTAAGTCAGTGGTGACCATGGCAGGTTAGATGTGAACTTGGGCATAATTCTTTTTGTCTCCATTTCCCATGTTTTGCCTCTCTCATCATTTCTCTAGGGGAGTCTAGCAGCTGAACTCAAATGACCATATAAATGGCAAATGCCTATAAGAGATAAATGCTGAAGCAAAACAGTCATGTTTGGGGGCATTTTAGGATCGATTTCTGTTTCTCAAGCTTTTTGCTTTGTAGCAAGAGCATCTTTTGAGCGTATTTTGCTCTCTTTGATTGTTCATCTTCTCATAAGGGAAAAAAATCTTAATAAATCTTTTGTCTGTTTTGAATTCTATAGATTAAATTTTTACCATGCTAATATACTATAATGCTGAAAGAAGATAATTATGCGGTAAAATTAAGACATTCTGCAATTATATCTTGTAATATCATTAATTTCCAGATGCACACAAATTATATCTACCTCAAGAAGAATGGTAATTTCCTTTGTTTCACTCACAAAAGCAGGTAATAACAATCTTTCTCCTGCAATTATTTTAGACAAATTTTCCAATTTGTTATCTTAGACCTCTCAGAGCAGTAATGATACATTATCTCAAGTTTCCAGTTTTACTTTTATCATTGTATCACTAATGATCTTTTAGATTGAAAATATTTTCTTTTTGAAAAAGCATTGACACTTATTGTCATATCTTTCCAGCCTCTTCATAATCTTAGGAGAGAAATCATTAATGGTAATGAATGAACGGGCTTATTGAAAAAATTATGCCATAGATAACATGTCCCCATCTATGCTAACACGAGATCTATTTCATGCAAGACATATAGAGAAAAAATTAATGGCACAGAACAAAAGAGCTTAAAGAAGCATCCCATGAGTAGCTTATAAAGTTATTCCAATCTTTATTAGAATTTTGTATTCACACCAAATCAACAAATATTATTAAGCACTAATTCTATGCAAAACACTGTATCAGGGAGTAAAAATGTCAATGGGCCCTCTAAGAGTGCATAGACTGGCTGGGGAGACGAGAATGAAAGAAATCAGTATGGAAGAATGAGTAGCAATAGAAAGCAAGAGGTCCAGTAGTGATACAAGACTATTACCAGGTGAATCTTAGAGAAAGGAGTTCTGTGGGCTCAGAGGAAAGAAAGCACATGGGGTTTGGGGTTCCTAGAGCAGGAAAGAGATACATGGAACTAAATATAAGAGAAAAGACCCCATGGCCAAAGTAGAATTTGATCAAGTAAGCCTTCTCCATGAACTCATCTTTCATTGTCATCATCTTTCCACACCTCACCAAGACTCACCTCATCTGGCCTTGCTTTATTTCTCATTTCTGTTTTCTCTTTGCAATATCACTAACTCTCAGGGATTCAATAACGTTATGTCTTAAATCTCAGTCTCCAGCAAATCTGTGTCTCTCCACTTGGACTTTGAATCCCACTATGCTTCCTGCTTGCACTGATACCTTTCTTTCCACCCCAGTATGAAAAAATCTTGTCTATCGAGCCAGTCCAGTTAAGTGCAACCTCCAGGAAGCTTTCTCTTGACCCTCTCAGTTGGAAATTATATGTCCCTTCAAGTCCTACAGAACTTTTTTTTTTACCTCTACCATGAACTACCCTTATTGTTTGCTAAAAAACTGAACTATGGTTATTTGCCATCATGATTTCCTCTTTAAGCATATGTGTATCTATGTTTCCACCACCAAAAGAAGTAGACCTAGAAGCCTAATTTGTACTATATGATCTTACCCTCCTGGCCATAACTGATTCTGCCATAGGTGGATACCTGTCTCTGGTTGGGCAAAGTCAATTTTCTTTCCCAGCAGTTGCAACCTAGAGAAGCAAATGAGTTTCTACTGGTTCTTGAATTTAAAATACATTTGGAATCAAACAACACTTTCAATAGCATGTAAAGACAATGCACAGAATGGAAGAAGACAGTTGCATAAGGGTCTATTATGCATAATATATAAAGAACTCTTACCACTCAACAACAGAAAGACAAACAATTCAATTGAAAACTGGACAAAAGATTTGAATAGACTTTTTTCAAAGATATACCAATGGCCAACCAGTATGTGAAAAGATGCTTAACATAACTAGTCATGAGGAAAATGTAAATCAAAATCATAATGACATAGTACTCACACACACTAGGTTGGCCATAATAAAAAAAAAAAAAGGAAAAAAACAAGTGCTTGCAAGGATGTGGAGAAATTGGAGCCCCCACACATTGCTGGTGACAACGTAAAATGGTGCAGCTGCTGTGGAAAAAATGTTGGTAGTTTCTCAAAAAGCCAAACATAGAATTATAATATGAACCAGCAACCCCAGTCCTATGTACATCTTCAAAAGAATTGACAATGGGTATTCACACAAAAACTTGTACATAACTGTTCATAACAACATAATTAATAATAACCGAAAAGTGGAAAAAACCCAAATGTCCATCAGTGGATGGATAAACAAAATGTGGTATATCCATACAATGAAATGTAATTCAGCCATAAAAAAGAATCAAATATTGACACATGCTACAACATGGATGAATGCTGACAACATAATGCTAAGTGAAAGAAGTCAGACACAAGAGACATTGCATGATTCCATTTATATAAAATACGCAGAAGAGATAAATCCAGAGAGACAGAAAGGAGATTGCGGTTGCAGGAGACTTGGAGATGAGGGGAATAGGGAGTGACTACTTAATAGGTATGGGGTTTCTATTTGGGAGAATAACAGAGTTTTAGATCTTAACGATGATGGTTGCATAACATTGTGAATGTAATTAATGCCTCCAAAGTGTATGCTTTAACATGATTTAAATGATAAATTTCATGGTGTGTGTATTCCTAAAGTTATTCCAATCTTTACTCAAATGTATTCATACCAAATCAACAAATGCTATTCCATGCATATTCCATGTGTATTTTACCATAACAATAACAAAAGACATTTAGAACAGTTGGTTGACTTTGTCCATTATATTCATGAAGAATCAGAAAAATCCAACCCACAAAGAGTGAATGATGAAGCAACTGAGCAGAGAGAAATGTGAAGCCTGAGAACAGGAAAGAGAAGTTGCTCCTGTCCTTCCAGAGCTGGCCTCAGCCTTCAAGAGGCTCACGTGGATTTGCAGCCTTGGACTTCTACAAGCATCTGAAATTCCCTCTTCACAGTTCAGTAATTTGAGGGGGTTACTGCCACAAAGAGCTAGTAAGACACACACCCTCCCCCCTCCCCAGCTCCTTAAGGGCATGGTCTGTAGGATAACTCATCTCCACTGTTTTGCCCACAGGGCTCACATAGCCTAATACCCATTGTTTAACTGGCACACAGTATATGTGCATTAAAAAGAAAGAAGGAAAAATAGATTCAAAACCAACACAGGCCAAAAAAAAGTAAAAAAGCCCCAAAACTTTTTGACCTAAGTAAAAACAGACCTAATGGAAGAATTTCCTCCCATTTCTCATAATAATTTAAATCAGGTTGCTTAGTAACCATCTTCCTTAAAATGGTACATTTATAAAAAATAGTGTTTTTATAAGAAGCTGTGGATTTCCAAGCCAGATTTTATAACCTCATGCAGGCCCATATGTCTTTTTTCCAGGCCAAATTCCAACTGGCTTGCAGAGGGATATGCATGCTGAAAAGCAATGCTGAGAATGTGGAGGGTCAGGTCGATAGGGGAGGAAGAATTTCAGTGTAACAGTAATATCAAAGGGTGCCTTGAAATGAAAAAAGATCTTGATTTTTATGCTGTATATTTATTTTCTTGGAAAGAAAATCATTGGATAGTATTGGCCAGGAGTGTCATGCCCATGACTTTCTGGTGTTCCTATCAAGTCACATGAAGACATGTCTAAAGATGGCAGAAAGGAACTCTTAATCATTTGGATTTTATATGAAAACTCCCAAGCCCTGAACAAAAACATGACCTAGGAGATACAACCGTCTTGTTATTTTTCTCATGTAATGCAATTTTGGTATTCATTCTCAATTGTGTATCATACTAAGAATTACCATTTAACATTATATTATTGCTACATTTGTATAGTTCTTACCAGTTTTCATTGATCATCTCCTAAAACAGGATATCTTGAATCAAAGAATGAAATAGGATGATGGTGTTTGTTTAAAAAAAAAAAAAAAACTTATCCTAACCAATTTTTTGGTATCCTCAGGGCAAAAAGTGTATCTCATTGCATCCTTTCTGAGTTATGGCTCCTTTCTGTGCTTGATTCGGAACAGAGGCAGACACTGGAAGAGAAAACACTCAATCTGAAAACATCCTAAATCAAGGAACTCAAAAAGTCAAGTAGGCAGTCCTCAATTGGAGTAATTAGCAGAATAGCCCATCTAATGTCGAAGTGCCAGCAGGTACCAGAACCACATCTTGATTATTACACTGTTTAAATGCACTCATAGCATAATAGTGTACTACAACTAAAGAGCCCCTGGCATTTTCTAGGTCTGCTTCCCCCCTAAGATTCCTGTTCAGTCATTTTCCCTGGGGTTAAGATGGCTGGACAGTATCTCTTTGGGAACAATATGAATTTCAATAAAATCATAAAAGGACACGTTTGAGGAGCTCAGCTGTGCTTGCGTTTATTAGTTAAATAATTTAGAAAAACTTCTTTCTGCTTGACATCTCCTTAAATTGTATGACAGGATGAATTTGTCATAGAAACTGACAGGTAGCATTCTAAGTTGTCTGTCCCTGGTCCCAGCATCCAGCTGAGGTGATGTGTGTGTGTGTGTGTGTGTGTGTGTGTGTGTGTGTGTAGTGAACAATGGGGTTACCTACATGATACAGTTATACCAGGAAGACTCAGCTCAGGGGCCACTTTAGCCAGAGGAGCTCACGATGGCCCCTCCCCAGTGCCACTGTACCTTGCTCTGGCCACCAGCAGTGGCAGCGGAGGACTCTAGAGATGGATAGGAAACTGATGGCCCAGTGACCCAGGAGCCTCTTCTAGTAGTTATTGCAGCCTGGCCCAGAGCTCCCAGCCCAACTCTACAGACAAATTGTTTCAGAACAACCGCTACCTGTTCAGCATGGAATCAGGTACTGTCGGGGGTTCAGAACCTTGTAATTAATGGCTCCTACTCATACTGCTTACCAGTAGTAGTCACACCCAGATATAAAAAGTTAGGCCTATCTCGCTGAATCCCTTTGTATGTACACTACGTTATTCCAGATGAAAAACACTTTTTTCTCCCTCACTTGATAACAAACCACTTCTGAGATGAAAGGCACATACTTAGAATCCAAGAATGGCAATCCCAGCTCTATCTAGCTGTGTGGCCATGTGCATGTCTTCTCTGCGTCTGTACTTCCCTATTTGCACAATGACACATGTATGCCACATGATCTCTAAGTTCCCTTCCAGCTCAAAATTCAGTATGAATGGAGTTTAAGTCACTAATATTTCAGTGGGATCATAGAATGATAAAGAGGTACATTTTGTTTTTTAGGGTTTGAGTTCCTCAATTCATTAATTTATAGTACATTTTCAATTCGGTTGAAACTCAACTTCAGTTCCACTAAGAATTTAAACACTTGAATTTTTTATGTGTTATTCAATTTGTGATATTCAACAAATATTTATTCAGTGTCCACTGTGAGCTAGGTCATTGTGTGAACTATGAGTTAGAGATAAATGAGGAGTGAGGCATGGCCCCTGCCCTCAGAAAGCTCACAGCCTAATATAGGAGAATTAAGCCAGCATTGTGTTGTGTGCCAATTAGTAGGTGCTTTGGGGATGCAGAGGAAGGGCTTAAAGAGTCGGGCAGGCAACGATATCCAAGAGAACACCTGAGCGAGACAACCATGAGCAGGACATGAGAGAGACAGAGATGCGGAGTAGTTTGTGCAAAGGCCCAAGGTGAAAGAGAGCATGACAGCTTGGGAACTGTAAGTAGGGGCTGGAGCCTAGGGACTGAGGACTGGAGATAAATAAGGCCGAGGAGGTTTGGAATTATCACTATTTAATAAAGCAAATTACAAATCAGAAAAAGACAATCAGAACCTCGATGATGTACTATTATACTCTCAACACATGGGCAACAATTTTAAAGGTGGACAATACCAGGTGTTGTAAAGTAGAGCAATTGAATCTCCTACATGTTGTATGTGGCGAGAATACACACTGATACAACCACTTTGTAAACCAGTTTTGAGATCATCTATTACCAGCAATTCTAATCCACTCATCACAGCATTGTTTGTAATACCCAGAAACAAAAGCAACCCAAATGTCCTTTAATGAGTGGAATAGATACGTTAGTTGTGGTAGGGTCATGTAATGGAATACTATACAAGAACAATGTAAACTATTTATAAAGATGTGCAATAATATGATTGCTGGGGGCACCTGAGTGGCTCAGTTGGTTGAGTGTCCTACTTCGGCTCAGGTAATGATCTTATGGTTCGTGAGTTCAAGCCTAACATCAGGCTGGTGGCTGGCAGTGCAGAGCCTGCTTTGGATCTTCTGTCCTCCTTTCTCTCTGCCCCTCTCCCACTCAGGGGTCTCTCTCTCTCTCTCTCTCTCTCTCAAAAAGAAATAAACATTAAACGATAGTAATAAAAATGTGATTTCAAATCACAAACTTAAGGCTGAACGAGGAAAAAGACACAAAAATGTATATAGTATTATTCTGTTTATATAAAGTTGAAAAACAGGGGAAACTAAACTTTCCTCTTTAGGAACTCATAATATAAAGCTATTTTCTATTTTATATAAATCTAGTTTTAAAAGGAAAAATTAGGGGTGCCTGGGTAGCTCAGTCAGTTAAGCATCCAACTCTTGATTTTGGCTCAGGTCATGATCTCACAGTTTCGTGAGTTTGAGTCCCACATCAGGCTCTGCACTGATACTATGGAGCTTGCTTGGGATTCTGTCTCTCTCTCTCTCTCTCTCTCTCTGTCCCTCACCTGCTCGCGTGCTCTCTGTCTCTCTCAAAAATAAATAAATAAACATAAAAAATAATAAAAAAAAGAAAAGAAATTATCACAAGTCAGGGTAATGTTACCTCTGGGAGAGGAAAGGGGTCTGTGATTTGGGAAGGGCTGACATGGAGTATTTTCTATAAAATTGTGTGTTACACTGGATGTTTATGTTATGTACTCTTCTCGTTGCCTATTACATTGCACAATGAAAATCTTAAACAAAAAAGGAAACACTAGAATCAAACATGACCAAAAAAAACCCCAAAAAAACAAAAGAGGCAGAACAGGAGGGAAAGGAAAAAAGGAAAGAAGGTTAACATATACACTTAGTAGCCCTGATTATATTTGGGGTATGACAAGAGGGTCTTGGTGCAAAGATATTCGGGAGGAATGTTTGTCTCCATCTTAAGAACAACCCATTGTCTCCTCCCTCAGCCTGAGTGTGAAGTGGGAGACCACAGCCAAGGACAGAGCAGGAAGAATGACAAATAGAGTCAATCCCTTTCCTACCACATGTGCTTTGTGGGTTTCTTCCACTTCTCCTGGAAAATCTGTTGCTGATCTCCTGTGTCCCTTCACCCTGCCTTGTAAGTGTAGACAGGGGAGACTGTTGCCGGGAGAACGTTCTCAGGCCTTTTTCTATTCAGTTCTCTGGCATCTGAGGCCGACCAAACATGGGGCTCCAGGCCACTTACTCACATTTTCCCACTTTCTCTGCTGTATTGTTGAAAGCCCTTTCATATTTTTCTCATTTGATGCTTCAAACAGTCTCCAGATGTGGGTAGAGCAGGTATTGTTATATTCATGGAAGAACAGCCTCTAAGCAAAATCCAAGGTCACACAGCTTAGACTAGGATTTGGGCCCCCCATTCTGAATCCACTTCAGTGTGCTATCTTACTGGCTCCACATGTCACCAGAATGTAGGGTCCAAGTCCCACACCCCAAGGTCAAGTGGCTCTGCCCATTTGTGGGAACTGCTAAAAGCCCAGAGATGCTATGGGGGGAAGTTGCATTAACCCACATATTAAAGCACTAAGTGACAAAAACTCTAATCCCCCCCAAACTTTTGAGTTCAGTCTAAATATGTCAGTAGAGCTTGCTTTCTCTGATGTGAACTTCACACGCTTTCTTCATTTCACAAAGCACTAAGGAAACAAAGGATTCTAAGGCTTGCCAAAGGTTTTAGCCCCTTCATTGTTTTATCTCAGAGAACGAGGGAGAAAGTGAGAGATTCTCCTGTGTTTCAAAGATCTAATTTTGGTGTGAAAGAGTAAATGGCTCAAAGCCAACACCTTTGAAGCATGTGGTAAAGAATGAAAAAGGAATGGACAAGTAGAAATCAATACTTCTTTGCTATTATCTATCAATGCAGGGAAACCAATCCCAAATGTGCATTTCTTTCACTATTTCAGTTGCTTGTAAATATCATACAATAATATCAAGTTTGGGGACAAATTTTTCAGTTTTATAACATCATCTAGGAAAATTTTCAATATTTAAAATTTCTTTGTAGCTGTGCTTGACTTTAAGAAACATACTGCTAAAATTGTAACTGGTGAAATAGATGTGTTGGTAGATGCTCATTTGTGTTTCAAAATGATTCTTTGCTTTACAAAAAGATTCATTGATCACATACAATCTTTCTCATAGCTCTCACATTGCATTTTGAAATTGGATTCAGTGTCATCCTAAAAAAAATGTTATTACAGTCTCTTAGGAGCCATCTATTACATAAAGTGAGAACCATTTATATATTCATTTGATTACAAATTCAACAAAGTCCTTTTTAAAAATACTTCAGAAATTACTCCATCACTTTCTTCTCCTTGAAGTCTAAAACCAGCTTGTGCTGTCACCAAAGAAAAAGAAATAAGAATGTGGTGAACCCAATAGTCAAGCAAATGTCTTAAGTCTTTTCAAGAGATAAAAATCAAACTAGAATTCTTAATTGCAATAAAAATCAGAACAGTGGCTATAATAATTGATTAAAATGATCATTTTTCTAATTTATAATAACTGCATCCATTTAAGTTCATAATTTATTCAAAATGTCAGGCAGAATTAGGGGTAGCCCTCTTATAACTCTTATAGTCAATTTGAACAAAGATAGCAACATTACTGAATTTTTCAATTTGAGCAAATATTCCACCAAATTTTCCGTATGAGCTACTTTGCTGGCCTCTTTAAAAAAATTTTTTTTAACATTTATTTATTATTTAGAGACAGAGAGACACAGAGTGTGAGCAGGGGAGGGGTAGAGAGAAGGGGAGACACAGAATCCGAAGTAGGCTCCAGGCTCTGAGCTGTCAGCACAGAGCCTGATGCGGGGCTCAAACTCACGAACTGTGAGATCATGACCTGAGCTGAAGTCGGTTGCCTAACCAACTGAGCCACCCAGGTGCCCCTAATCTGGCCTCTTTATTTTTTTTTAAATTTTTTTTCAACGTTTTTTATTTATTTTTGGGACAGAGAGAGACAGAGCATGAACGGGGGAGGGGCAGAGAGAGAGGGAGACACAGAATCGGAAACAGGCTCCAGGCTCCGAGCCATCAGCCCAGAGCCTGACGCGGGGCTCGAACTCACGGACCGCGAGATCGTGACCTGGCTGAAGTCGGACGCTTAACCGACTGCGCCACCCAGGCGCCCCTAATCTGGCCTCTTTAAAACCATCCTCCAGACACCAGTACCAAAGCCATGGGCACCTTCTTCTGAACACCTCGTTTAGAAAACATGGAGCAGAAGAGACAGAAATGAAGAGCTTTGCCAATAGATTTCGCCACTGAGTGATGAATCGCCTTCTCTCTCTAAATTTTAGTTTCTCTGTCCATAAAATGGAGACAATAACCAGGCTCCCAAAGTTGTGAGGATTAAATACAATAATAAGCAGAAAGCTTTCAGCACACCACCTGGCACAAAGTGAATGACAGCTGTTGTTCTTTGAGCTGGGGGTTAGGGAACATGGGTTCTACCAGTAGCTTTGTTGCAGCTAGCTACATGGCCTTGGTAAGGTTGACCCCCACCTTTTGTAGGCCTTAATTTCCTCATTGCGGCATGGAGCTGTTTTGGGATCACTAACCCAAATGCCTTCAGATATCAGGCAATGAATATACATGCAGTAGACCAGGTGTAAGACAATTGAACGGGTTGGAAACTGTCTGAACTTTGGAGTTCTTCCCAGCCTATGGCATTTAAATTCTGAATTTGTTAAATACACCAACTTGCAACATCTTGGGGTCACTCTATAATACCCTTTTCAGCTCTTGCATTCTTTTCCTCTTCTTTTCCATGATCTTCCTCTTCCCAAAATCTACTCCAGGTGGATTTACATAGTGAAGCAACTAGTGGGTCAACCCAAGAGGTTGGTGATTTTTGAAAGTAACCCTGGTGTCTGCATTCCCTCCACAACTGTTCTCCTATTTTCTACCTCCAAAAACTCATTCATAACCTTCCCCACACATATACCGTTTCCTGAAACTACGGCTTCGAGGGTATAGTTCACATGAGCTATGTACACATACAACTGTCTGCTAAACTACCTCTCTGTGTGCTTGAAGAGGGAGATGACATGTTTTATATGTTTTGTTTGGGCTCCACACTCCATGGACATTTAAGCCATCATAATGAAAAAGAGTGCCACACACATTTCCATTTAAAGGTATCCCATTTCAGGCTCCTAGATTTTTCTTGGTTCCCTAAGCAGACAGCATAATCATATGCTTCATAAGTCTATAACAAATAAGGCATGTTCCAAAGTGCTGAATTCTTTCCCCTCTTTTTGCTTCCCATTCAAGGCTTAATTGATGCAGAACAATGACTTAAAACTATTTTTTTTCCTCATGGGTTATCCACAGAATGAGTACAAACAATATATAGTAGCAACATTCTGGGCACAGAATATACCAGGAACATCCTATGCCTACAGAAAGGAGTAAGACACAAAGATGAAAGGAGCTACCTACTTCTTTGAGGCTTTGTTCCTTGAGAAAAATCCTTTTCCTATCCCTTTCATTACCTCAGAGATGGAGGCAAATGCTTTAAGAGGGGTCATATAATACTTTGAAAGGCCTTTTGCCACAGTGTGGTTATTAAACCCTTGGGAAACAATGGGCTTCTCTGAAAGTATATGGAACAGTTGTACCCCCTGAGAGTCATCTTGGATTGGAATGAAATAAACTGGTTACTCTAGAGAGCAAAATATGATTGATTAAGGCTTAGAACCAGTGGTGTTTGGGTCTCTCACCTCTGGCTCTTTCTGACCTATTCTGTAGTACAACAGAATTCAGGTTGAGTCTTTGAAAAGCTCTCTGGCTTCTAGCTATAATGTAACATATGGTAAAATGAGCTCAACACGGAGTTATGTTTTTCTTTTCTTAATCCTCCCAGTAAGACCAAATTCCAAGAATGGGATTGAAAAAAGGAGGCGGACAGCAGAGAAATACAAGCAGGCTGTGGAAGTAAAAGCTACATTAAGGCTTTGAGACTGAAAAATCATGGAAAATGCGTATTCATGATGAAGAAACAGAAAACCCCGGATGGTCCCCTCCCAAGATATTTGTGTTCCTTTGCCCAGTCCTGGGAAGTTAGGGCAATCTAAGTATTTGTTTAAATACATATAAGTAAATGCGGCTTATTGGTCCAGGGGGAGAATACTAATGTGGCTCTCCTAATACTATACAGGAGAATATCTAAAACTTGAATCATCTCTTTTTTTTTTTTTAACTTACTCCTTAAGTCATTTTCTATTCTGCAAGATATTTCTACAAGTCAAGCCAAGTCTGTAATAGGGAAAGGCCTTGAAATAATTCTTTCTCCCTTTTTCCCTGTGGTGCTGAAAGTTCCCAGTCAGCTCTACAGGCTACTTAGTTAGCAGGGTTCTCAACAGGCTCCGGCCACAACATCAAGGTTTTCCCTCTCTCACTGCATGAGAGGGAAGAGTAAACAATATACAATATATGGGGCTACCGGTAGTTTGGGTACAAAGGACAGTAGAGTGGAGGAAGCAGAAAATGAAAGATTTCGAGCCACGAAGGGGAGGAGCACCTGTCCAACCACATGGCTCCTGGTCACATGAAGCTGCATGGCTTCCTAAAGCCCCTGCATTATGCACATTTACTGAGAGCTTCAGCTTAGACATGGCTCTCCATTGCACTCAATTTAGAGTTTAGGAAGTAAAGCTAGTATCCAATATATCAAGATTGATCACTTTTTGAAGTCTACAGAAGAAAGGCACTTGAACCTTCACATTTATTGTTTTTTTGACTCTGAATACACATTTATTGATGTCTGGCAATTGCAGTTAGTTATAATATTTTAATAAAGAACTCTGTTTTGACTTTTAAAAATCAATATTAAAGGAATCATGTCTTCAGGATAAATTCTCTGGGATAAGATAATTGGACTAAAAGATATGAGTGAGTGCCTTTTTGTCTCTTTGGGTTCTTTTTGCTAAACGAGGTTTCATGAAGACGAGAGCAATGTAGCATGCCCGCGGCTGGGCGTGAGGGCACCAACTTCACCAGGACGTTGTCCGCACTGGATTTTCATTTCACTTTTAAGTAAGTATAAAAAGGCATTTCAAAGTTACTCTACTTTCACTGCATCTTAAAGTAGTTTTAAAGTAGTTTTATCTCATTAATTTATACCAATAGGAAGAAATTGGACTCCTTCATAACAGCGTAAGTCTCCTTTCAAGATCTAATTTTCTCTACTTGTGTAGTCAGTACTAAATTGGGCTATGGATTTAAAAATGAAGTATGGTATTGAGGCAATTATCCTTCTACCCTCTGCTCTATTTTAGGAAGGAAAACAAAAAAATTTTGTTGCCAGGAGCAGTGGTAACACTACTGCCATCAGGAAAACTGGCTATGAATTCTAGATATTTCACTCATCAGCTCAATGGGCATGGTCAAGTACTTAACCTCTACCCTCAGTTTCATCTGTTGCAAAATAGGCCTACTATTTGCTCAGTAATTCACAGGATTTTTTTTTTGTCTTTTTTTTTTAATGTTTATTTATTTTTGAAGGAGAGAGACAGAGTGTGAGTGGGGGAGGGGCAGAGAGAGAGACACAGAATCCGAAGCAGGCTCCAGGCTCTGAGCTGTCAGCACAGAGTCCCATGCAGGGCTTGAACTCACCAACTGCGAGATCATGACCTGAGCCGAAGTCAGACGCTCAACCGACCGAGGCTCAACCAACTGAGCCACCCAGGCACCCCTCACAGGATTAAGTATTGAATGGAATGATAACTGTAATGGTGCTTTGAGAAGTAACAGTTATTTAAAACATTATAAGAAGTAACAAATGAATAACAATAAATAACAATAACCCAGAAGTTTGTCAGTAGGAAAGTTGCTATGTGAGAGAGGAAAGAAGGTCAGAATCCAAGAGGGAGAGCTTAAAAGTCCTAGCAGGAAAAAAAATTATTAACAAGATAACAATCCCATTATTTCCTAAACCTTTTGGGTTTTTCTAAAAAGACATGCAGTTTTCAACTAGATTTATATGTGGTGTCAAAGCTGCCGAAGAAGGTCAGTAAATATGAATCAAATTTAATGTTTATCAGTCAAAAAATTTTTTAAATGAACATATTCATACATGATCCATTGACAGATGAGATCCACAAATCCTCCCCCAAACAGAGGTGTATTGGGAGAGCAGTATCTGTTGAGGTGGCTTACATTATAAATGATAGGTATTAGATTTTCTGATGCTTTTGCATTTTTTATTTCATTTTCCAATTGGTGCTTAAAACTAGAAAACATTGAAAAGAGAAATTAGCAGGCAAATTAAGACAAATAAAAGGAGAAATATTCCAAGTTTCTGGCTTGGACAACTCATGATTAAGATGTCACTTCTCCCCCAAAGTGATCAATGCAACTGTGATTCAAGAGATCCTATTACTTTTTTAAAGTGTTTATTTAAATTCCAGTTATGGAACATGCAGTGTAATATTAGTTTCAGGTGTACAATATAGAGATTCAACACTTCCATACATTACCCAGTGCTCATCACAACAAGTAGGCTCCTTAATCCCCATCATCTATTTCACCCATCCTCCCACTTACCTCCTTTCTGGTAACCATTAGTTTGTTCTCGAGAGTTGAGTCTGTTTTTTGGTTTGCCTCTTACTCTCTCTTTTTCCTTTTGCTTTTTTGTTTTGTGTCTTAAATTCCATATATGAGTGAAATCATATGGTATTTGACTTTATCTGACTGGCTTATTTAGCTTAACGGTAATACTCTCTAGCTCCGTTCACGTCATTGCAAATGGCAAGATCTCATCCTTTTCTATGGCTGAGTAATATCCCATCATTCATCTTCTTTATCTACTCATCAATTGATGGGTACTTGGGCTGTTTCCATAATTTGGCTGTGATAGATAATGCTATGGTAAGGGAGCATGTATCCCTTTGAATTTAGTATTGTTGTATTCTTTGGGTAAATACCTAGTAGTACAATTGCTGGATCATGGGTTAGTTCTATTTTTAACTTTTTGAGGAACCTCCATACTGTTTTCCAGAATGGCTGCACCAGTTTGCATTCCCACCAATAGTGCAAGAGGGTTCCCTTTTCTCCATAACCTTGCCAACACTTGTTGTTTCTTATGTTGTTGATTTTAGCCATTCTGACAGGTGTCAGGTGATACCTCATTATAGTTTTGATTTGTATTTCCCTGATGATAAGTGATCATCTTATCATGTGTCTTTGGCAGTCTGTATGTCTTCTTTTGGAAAAATGTCTGTTCGTGTCTTCTGCCCATTTTTATTTTTATTTATTTTTAATTTTTTTAATGTTTATTTATTTTTGAGAGAGTGAGAGAGAGAGACAGAGAGACAGAGCATTAGTGGGGGAGGGGCAGAGAGAGAGGGAGACACAGAATCTGAAGCAGGCTCCAGGCTCTGAGCTATCAGCACAGAGCCTGACGCGGGGCTTGAACTCACGAACCATGAGATCATGACCTGAGCTGAAGTCAGATGCTTAACTGACTGAGCCACCCAGGTGCCCCTCTTCTGCCCATTTTTAAATTGGATTATTCATTTTTGAGGTGTTGATCTTTATAAGTTCTTTATATGTTTTCGATGCTAACCCTTTATCTGATGTGTCATTAGCAAATATCTTTTCCCATTCCATAGGTTGCTTTTAGTTTTGTTGATTATTTCCTTCACTGTGCAGAAGCCTTTTATTTTGATATTGACCTAGTAGTTTATTTTTTAAATTTTGTCTCCCTTGTTTCAGGAAACATATCTAGAAAGAGTTTGCTATGGGAAATGTCAAAGAAGTTACTGCCTGTGTTCTCCTCTAGGATGTTTATGGTTTCAGGAGACACCCTATCTCTTTGTGTGTGTCCACGTACATGTGTGTGCAAATTGACAAGTTGATTCTAAAATGTATATGGAAATGCAAAAAGCCTAGAAAAGACAAGACAATTTGAGTAAGAAAAATTTGGAAGACTTACACTATCAGATTTCAAGACTTATTCTAAAGCTAAATAATTAAGACATGATGATACTGGTACAAGGATAGACAAATGGACCACTGGAACAGAATGGAAAGTTCATAAATAAACCCACACATGTACAGTCATTTAATGACAAAGGCAACATTGCAATGCAGTGAAGAAAGAATGATCATTTCAACAAGTGGTTGCTGGAGGGGCGCCTGGATGGCAGAGCCCACTTCAGATCATGGGTCCCCTCTCTCTCTGCCCCTCCCCTGCTTGCATTAGTCCCCCCTCTCTCTCTGCCCCCCCTGCTTGCATTAGTCCCCCCCTCTCTCTGCCCCTCCCCTGCTTGCATTAGTCCCCCCTCTCTCTCTGCCCCTCCCCTGCTTGCATTAGTCCCCCCTCTCTCTCTGCCCCTCCCCTGCTTGCACTAGTCCCCCCTCTCTCTCTGCCCCTCCCCTGCTTGCATTAGTCCCCCCTCTCTCTCTGCCCCTCCCCTGCTTGCACTCTCTCTCTCTCTCTCTCTCTCTCAAAAATAAATAAATATTAAAAACATTTTTTGAACAAGTGGTGCTAAAGAAACTGGATATCCATATTAAAAAAAAGTGAACTTGGACTTCTTTCTCATACCATATTGTTAACATTAATTCAAGATAGATCATAAAGCTAAATGTGAAACTAAAATAATCAAACTTTTAAAAAATTAATCAAGTTTTTAGAAAAAACATAGAATATCTTTACGAACTTGAAATAGGTAAAGATTTCTCAAACAGGACACAAAAAACCAGAAGTGATTACATCAGAAGTGATAATTTGGACTTAGTAAAATTAATAACTACTATTCATTATATTTATAATATAAAGATATATACAACATTTTATGTTGTACTGATGTACATGTATAATTATATACATATATAATTACATAATACGTATATACAATTATATATAATTAATACAAATGAATATTTATATTACTGACAAAGACACATCCAGAATATATGAAGATCTTTCACAGATCCATAATTTCAAAAAGTAAAACACCCAATTTTTCTTGTCACCCATCACAAAAGAATGTCTGAATCATGAGAAAAGATCATTATAATTTGTATGAGGGAACTACAAACCAAAACCACAATGGGAGACCACCACACATGGTCCAAAATAGCTAAAACTGAAAAGACTGACAATAACAATTTTTGAAAAGTATGTGGATCAATTGGAACTCCCACACATTCCTTGTAGGAACGTAAACTGGCAGAACCACTTTGGAAAATATTTGGCAGTACATGTGTCCAAAGCTAAACATATGTTTACCCTATGAATCAACAATTCCACTCCTGGGTGCAAGCCCAAGGGGGAAACTGTGCAGATATGTCCACCGAGAGACATGCACAAGAATGTCAATGGGCAGCTTTACTCCTAATAGCCAAAAACTCTGAATGATCCAAATGTTCTTCAGTGTGAGAATGGATAAACGAATTGTGATAAATTCATATAATGGAATACCACTCAGCAATAAAACAAAGACTACTGATCTATTCAACAACATGGATGAATCTCATAGATATTATGTTGAACAAAAAAGTAGAATCTAGACATCGTACATACTATGTGGGTCCATTTAAATGAAATTCAAAACCAGACAAAACCTGTTTATAAAAGTCAGAATAGTGGTTTACTTCTGGGGAGCTGTTGATCGGGAAGAGGCATGAGGGGACTTTCTAGGGTGGAGTACATGTCCTATATTTTGATTTGATTTGTTATTAAGGGTACATACATATGTAAAAATGCATTGACTTGTACACTTAAGATTTGTGATCATGACTCTTGTTAGTTATATTTCATCTAAGAAATAAAGAAGAAAAGGGAAATAAATGATCCTTCACTATAAAGATATTAAAAGTTAATCTCCTTTCTGAAATGGAATTCTAGACTCCTGATGTTAGAGGATGCCTTAAAGATCAGTCACCTTGTTTTATAGATGGATCTAATGACTGGAGGGTATGCTGTCTTGCCCAAGGCCAATAACAAATTAGTGAAAAAGTTAGGATCAGACTCCAAGATTCCTGATAACCTTGTCCAGTGGTCCTTCTTCTCCCTCACTTCACTTTCCAAAAGCACCCCTGAGAATGATACTGGCACTTAAGTGGGCTCTTCAATCAATCCCTATGTCCTAATAAAATGTCTGTGGAACTTAAACTTAGTCCATGCATCCCCTCTGCTGGAATTCTCATTCTTAGCTTGTTTTTTCTGCAGCATCCCTATCACCAACTTATCTCTCAAGACTTTGTTCAAGGTTTCCCATTTTTTAGAGGTCTTTCTTTATTCTTTTCCCCAGTAGAACTGATCCCCCTTTTACCTATGATAATAATATCTATTCTTTTTACCAGTACTTATTGATCATCTACTATGTACTAGGTGCTGTTGTAGATGCTTGGAATTTTGGAATCTACATTTTGGTGAGAGAGAAATAAGGTCAGGAGATGAAAAGACAGCATTAAGCAATAGTGTCAGGAGGCAGTAACAGGAAGTACTCTTTAGATCAGCTGGGCAGTAAAGGTATCTTTGAGGAAAAGACATCTGAGCAAAGATCTGAATGAAGCAGATGAAGAATCTATCTGAAAATAAGACTCTCCAATGTATCTGTTTACATGTCTGTTTTCTCCATGCAAGAATCTGATTCAGATTGAGGGCAGAAATGGTATCTTAACTCATCTTTGTGTTTTGGATCCATATAGGGACTCAAAAATGTTGGTAAAAAATAAATAATGACATAAGCAACAGAAGAAACTATAAAGTGGACTTCAAAATTTTGAACTTTTGTATTTAAAAGGAAAATTAAGAAAGTGAAAATAAAATCCACAGAACAGGAAAAAATAGTTGCAAATCACATCTCCAGTAATATATCTAGAACATATCTATATATCTAGGATATTTAAAGAATTCCTACAACTTGACAATAAAAAGACAAATAGCCCAATTTAAAATGGACAAAGAATATGAATAGATATTTCCTTTAAGAAGATATATAAATAGCCAATAAGCACATGAAAAGATGCTTAAGACCATTAGTCATTAAGGAAATGTAAATCAAAATCATAATGAAACACCACTTCCCACTTGTTAGAATGGCTACAATCAAAAAGACAGACAATAACAAGTGTTGACAAGGATGTGGAGAAACTGGAATGGTCATGCATTGATGGTAAGGATGTAAAATGGTGCAGCCATTCCTGGAAGATAGTTTGGTAGTCTCTCAAAAAGTTAAATACAAAGCTACCATTTGACCAAAGAATTCCACTCCAGATGTTTATTCAAGAGAATTGAAAACGTAAGTCTGCCTACAACTTATATGTGAATGTTCATGTTCACAACAGACAAAAAGTGGTAACAACCTAAATGTCCATCAGTTGATGAATGGATAAAGAAAAAGTGGCATATACATACAATCAAATATTATTCACCCATAAAAACAACTGAAGTACTGATATATGCTATAACACAGATGAGCCTTGAAAGAATTCAAATTCAAAAGGAATATTGTATGATTCCCTTTATAAGAAATGTCCCAAATATACAAATCCATAGAGATAGAAAGGAAACAAATGATTGCCAGGAATTTGGAGGTGGGGAAACAGAGACTGACCGCCAGGGGGTGTGGGTTTCTTTTTGGGGTGCTGAAAATATTCCGAAATTAGATAGTGGTGGTGGTTGCACAACTTGGTGAATAAACTAAAAACCACTGAATCGTCTACTTTCAAAGGGCAATTTTTTAGCATGCAGATTATATCTTAATTTTTTAAAAGAACAAACGAATGAATATCCAGGAGACAACTCAGGCTTTGTAAAAATTGTAACAAATATGAGCTCCCAAAATGTTACATCCACCATGAAATGGCAAAATACCACCAGTTCGTTCCCACAGTTTTTCCTGCACTTGGTCAAGAGGCTGCCAGCTGCACCATCACTGAAGACGGTATCTGGCCCATCAATAATTGAAGCAGTGAGCCTAAACCAGGGCTCTGGCCACAAAGTCAGCATCCAGTGCCAAAGGTTCAGGAGAACATCTGGACTATGTCACAGCCAATTCAGACTTCACCCACACATCATCTGATCATCTGATTACAGCTCCTTAGAGCACTAAAAATCTACAGGGGAAAAATTCACTCAGAACAAAAGATGTCTGGGTGAGTTCATTCTCTAACAAGCCAATCAAAGGGGTAAAGCAAAGGAGAGCATAATAACAAAAGAAAGAAAGAGAGAGGGACCTTGAACAAAAACAGCAAGCTCTTTTGATCCACTTGTTTGTCAGAAATCAATAGAAATGTTTTCTTTCACTTTGGAGAGTGAGAATTGGAATTTGTTGAAATTGGATCTTGAAGCACTTAGAATGTTGTTTTTTTTTCTTGGTACTGAAACAATGGCACACATTCTGTTTACCAGGAAGCTCTAACCACTGGGGCAAAAATTGTAGCAATTGTAGTAATTCTATACGCAGATTTCTGTTTTCAGGGTTGAATAGAATGGGCTCAGAGATATTAATGGGCAGTACATGAAAAAAGCCCTTAAGAGATTTTTGAAAATATGTAAAATATTTCCCTTCCTATAAACGCTTGTTTCTGGAAATGTTATCAGACTGTGATGTTGACTGGTAGGTATAACAGAGAGAACACCATTACAAACTCTGAGTGAAATTTTCACCTCAGAAATAGGAAATGATTATGGTAAATGAATGATCTCAAGATAAAACAGTTTTATGCAATAAGCTAAAATGAGTGTGGCAGTGCATGTTGGCTATCTTTGTATGGCTTTGTTTTAATTAAGGACTGATACCACAGCTGCTCCTCGTTTACTTAATAATGGAGTTTTGGTGTATCAGAAGCAGAGGACCTCAGGGCTGGAAATGGTGCCTGAGTGTGAGAGGGAGCATGTCATGGTAACCTTCAGTGCACAAGCTATGAATTGCTGGAAGATTTTGCCTAAAGCCCCATGAAATTCATGGCAAAGAGAGCATTGTGCTGAGCTATGGAATAAAAAGCAGCTGTCCAATAATGCCTCCAAATAGGCCAGTGTGGGCCTTCTGCATGCCCCTGCTGTGACTCAGAAAATTCTTCACCAAAATCCCCCTTAGCTTATTAGATCTCGAAAAGATTCCCTGTCTTCCCTACAGCAAACACTGTGATCCAACTGAAATGAGGACATTCAGAATTACCTTTCTTCCTGTACAGTGAGTTTATTTCCATGTCCTTTCATGTGAGTGGACATAAGATCTGTAATAGGTTTTTCTGGGTTGATAGGCCCTTTAGGCTGATCTGCAAGGCAGTGCTAGATTGGGCCAGTGCTACAAGTACAGAAAAAAATTATTTGTTGGCTGCAGCATGTGAAAAGTTCTGTCTAATGGGACTGTTCATCCCAGCCACTCTGCAGCATGCCTACATTTTCTCTCCCCAAATCCCATCCTATCCACCCCTTGAGCTGGGCCATCCTGAGCTCTGATGCCTAAATCTTAAACTGTGTAGAGGTGCGTTCCTCTACATCAGGTAAGAATTGATAAACCCAGATGAAAAGGAGATATTGGACTGGGATAGTGCTAATATTCCGTACCTGTCCTGTCCTCAGCTCCAAGGCAGGTCTTTCTCCCTAAATGCCATGCTGAGTGTCACTGGACCCTGACTTCTTGTCTAGAGCTGGTTGGGCTGGAGGCCCCAGCATCTTAGCTAAAATCAACTATTAATAATGGGCAACTGTATATGATTACTCCCCACTTTTTAAAAACACAGAATAGGGGCACCTGGGTGGCTCAGTCGGTTGAGTGACCGACTTCGGCTCAGGTCATGACCTTGCAGTTCGTGAGTTCAAGCCCCGCATCAGGCTCTGTGCTGATGGCTCAGAGCCTGGAGCCTGCCTTGGATTCTGTGTCTCCCTCTCTCTGCCCCTTCCCCTCTGTCTCTCTCCATCTTTCAAAAATGAATAAATGTTAAAAAAATAAATAAATAAAATAAAATAAAAACCTGGAACACTGTTATTTTAATTATTCTCATACAGCTTTTGCATCTAGGGTAGCTGATTCTGAATGATGAAATATTATTGTTCAATTTCTCAGTAAGATAAGGCTCCATGGCTATTTATTTTCCTGTATTTCCTAAACTTTTTCTGCATTTTACAATAAACCCTAAAAAAAATCTCTAAAATCTCTTTAAAAATCTGATTTTTATCTAAAGGAACCTATTTCTGTTCCTTGTAACCTGATGAAGCTTAACAAAGCAAGGAGCTTGATAAATGCCAGGAAGGCAGGGATCACATCTATTTGTTCACCGCTGTAGACACAAGGCCTAGACTAGAGTAGGGGGCTCAATAAATATCTGTTAAATGCATGGAAAGCAACTTCATGGTTTCTGCTTTTTATCATGGAATTTAGGTTGTGGGAATATACATTAATCTAGGTGAAGGTTCTTAAACCCTGAATATTGTCAACATTGCTAAATTAGCCTGTCTGAGAAGGATAATTTCAGGTCAAAATGAAAAGCTATTCAATTGAAGTTCAGCTGATAATTGGGAAGAATTAATTGGAGTTTGTAAAGGAGAATTCTTACTTAATGAGTTTCATCAATATGGTGTAGTGTTTTACTTGTCTTATTGATTGATGTAGATAAGAAGCTGAATGGTCTCATTTGGGGAACATTTAGGCCTCCTGCAAATGCACAGATAGATCTGGGGCTCAGAGTTCTCCAGCACTGGGGCAAGGGTCCTGGGGCATATAGGGCAGCAGTTCTCAAACTTAGTTTGCATCAAAAATCAGTTGGAGGTACTTTTTAAACTCAGATTGCTCCAGAATTTCTGAATCAGAAGATATCCAAGTCAGGGTTCTCCCAAGAAATGGAACCAATAGGTGATAGATCTGTGTTGTATTTATAGGCACACATATGTTATAGAGGTTGAGAATTTCCATGATATGCCATCTGCAAACTGGAGGTCTAGGAAGATAGTTCTAATCCAAGTCCAAACACCTGAGATCTTTAGGAGAATGAATGCCTTAAGTCCCAGTCCGAAAGGAGGAAACCAATGTTTCAGATCAACAGTCAGAGAAAGAGAATTCTCTCTGCCTCCACTGTTTGCTCTACTTGGGTTCTCAGGGGATTGGAGGAGGCCCACCCACACTGGGGAGAACAATCTGCTTTACTCAGACTACCAATTCAAATGCTAATGTCTTCTGAAAACACTCTCACAGACATACCTAGAAATACTGTTTAGCCAGCTATCTGGGCATTCCAAGGCCCAGTGAATTTAACATATAAAATGAACCATCACAAGTCCATCCTTGTCAAGTAGGCAACCATAAATATCTCTTTAAACCATATTTAATCACAAAATAAAGACAATAACAATGTTATAATTCTACCTAACATGAAAGAACCATCCTGCCTGTAACTGAAAATGCACTAGTTCCTTCCTCAGAAGAGGAGGTAAAAACTTTGAATGATGTTCACTCTTCCCCTTGATACATAATACTATAATGTAAAATTAACAATACTTAAATACTATGATATAAAATCTATACATCTTATGTTACATGATAGGGAGATAAGAGAAAAGAAAACAAAGGTACATACACACACAACCATATTCATAACAAAATAAGGAGAAAATACTCATGACAATTATAGTCCTCATTTCTGTAACTGGTCATGTGGTTGTAGCTGGTATTTATAACTACCTTCTTCCACTATGCATTTTGTATTCCCTTTATATTCAACAAGCACGTCAACTGGTCATGGTTTTTTACCTGGTGGGATGACTGCAATCTTCATTCCTAAAGGGCCTAGGCCATTAGCCGTCCTGCCTGGATTGGATTGTTGTAATTTTCAATTGACCTTAATCACAGGGTATGAATGCCCTAATGGATCTCCTGTCTTCCAGATATACTCTTCCATACCTCCATTGTGGAATAGTAGTCCAATTTCCTCTTGTAGTAAGAATCAATCACCCAGGCAACACCTTAACTCCCTTCTTTGCCTTTTGATTGAGAGGCATGAGGATCCCAAAGTGGCTGGGTGTCAATCTTAACTCCCAATTCAATGGAATCATTGTTGTATCTCTTGCAAGAAGCATTCCTCCTTTTAGAACTAAGATCCCTAGGCCAGCAGAGCATAAGGTCACAGAAACAGGAAGCAAAAATCTTGCTAGTGGGTCACCAGGTGTAGTAGTGAGTGGTGACACTCCCATTTCTCCCCCTTGAATTCTGGACCTGTTAATCTTAGCTATAGGAGATACAGCACCATATATTGGACAACTGTCTCAGAGCATATACAGCCTTCTGAAGAAATCCTGCCCCAGCGCTGCAAAGGATTGCCACCCAGCTGGCACTACAACTGTCTTCAAAAGGCCATTCCACTGCCTTAGGATGGTGAGGGGAATATAGTAAGACCAGTGATTTCCATGAGCATGAGCCCATCACCACACTTCTTTTACCATGAAGTCAACTCCTTAATCAGGAGCAATTCATAATGCATAATGATGGATAAGGCATTCTATAAGTCCACAGATAGTAGTTTTGGCAGAAGCATTGTGTACAGGGAAGGCAAATCTCTATCCAAAGGAAATGTCTATTCCAGTAACAGGAAAATACTGATCCTTCCATAACAAAAGCAGTCTAATGCAATCAACTGACCAACAGGTAGCTAGCTGATCACTTCAGGAAATGGTGCTATATTGGGGATTCAGTGTTGGTCTCCGCTGCTGTGAGAGTAAAAGTTCATGTTACTGAGCTCATGTATAACCTCTATCCCTGTCACATGGCCACTTTGTTCATGAGCCCACTGGGTGATAACAGGGGTGGCTGGGCACAGACACTGGTATCCACAGAACAAATCATTCTATCCACTTGATCAGTAAAATCTTCCTCTGCTGAGGTCACTCTTCTGTGAATTTTCACATGGGACACAAATACCTTCACAGTGGTTGCCCATTCAGACTGGTCTATCCACACATCTTTACCCACATTTCCTTGTAACCAGTTTTCCAATCATGTACCTTCCAAGTCCCTGACAATCCAAACTATTGACCACAGTCTATGAATCTGTATTTAATTGTACATCGGACATTTTTCCTTAGAAACAAGATGAACAGTGGGGCGCCTGCGTGGCCCAGTTGGTTAAGCATCCGACTTCAGCTCAGGTCATGATCTCATGGTTCATGAGTTTGAGCCCCGCATCAGGCTCTATGCTGACAGCTCGGAGCCTGGATCCTGCTTCAGATTCTGTGTCTCCCTCTGTCTCTGCCTCTCCCCTGCTCATACTCTGTCTCTCTCTCTCTCAAAAATAAATAAACATTAAAAAAAATTTTTTTTAAAGAAACAAGGTGAACAACCAGGTGCATTGTTCATAGTTCTGCCTACTGGGAAGATTTTCCTTTACTACTACTGTACTTCAGGGATGCCTCAGGAAGGGGCTATAGTGTCACAGCTGTCCACTTCCAAATAGTGCCTGCAATTGCATATAAAGCCATCTGTAAACCAGGCCTGAGTTCTCTCTTCCTCTGTCAACTGACCATAGGGAGCTCCCTATGAGGCCATAATTGCAGGCCAGGAGAGGGAAGGCAGTATAGCAGAAGTAGGGACCATGGTCATTTGGGCCAATTTTTCATGTAAATTACCTGTGCCTTTAGTTTCTGCCTAGGACCAATCACATGTATACCACCTCCATTTGATAATGAAGTGTTACTGTGCATGCCCAACTTCATGATCCGGTGAGTCAATTAACATCCAGTTCATAATGGATCACATGGTAACTTTGTGGCTCATGGTCAAATATTCAGTCTCTTCTAAGGCCCAGCAGCTGGCCAAGAGATGTTTCCCAGATGGAGAGCAGTTATCTGCAGAGGATGACAGGACTTCACTCCAAAGGCCTAAGAGCCTGTGTTAGTGATTCACCTGTAGGGAGCTGCTAAAGACTCCCAACAGCATGGCTATCTGTCACTAACACTTCAAGCAGCTTGAAGTGTTAGTGACAGATCTTCTGGACCTTATGGTCCAAATGGCAGAACAGATTGTACAGCAGCATGGACCTGTTGCAGACCTTCTTTTCTTTGGGGCCCCGCTCAAAATTAGCAGCTTTTCTGGTCACTCAGAAAATGGGTTGGAGTTACAGAGACAGATGAGGAGTATATTTCCTCCAAAATCTAAAGAATCTATTCCAAGTATGCATTCCAGAGCTAGAGAAATAACCACAGGATGTGTTCAGCAGCCCACTGGACCCATGGACCTGAGATAAAACTCTGTTGCTCTCCTGATGTCCATAAGCCTCTACTCTGACCAGTGGACCAGAGTGACATTTCAAATCTCCTGAAATTAGTGTTGGTTGGTTCAGAGTCAGTGTCCAGTGGTCCCCCTCAAAGCTCTGATTATTTCCTTTCCTCCAATTCATAGCTACTCTGGTAAAAGCCATAAGTCCCTTTGGGGAACACTAGAAGAAAGATGAAAAGTACAAATATTTGGTAGTTTACCAGGGCTCTTCTCAAGGGAATCTATTTTCCCCTTTATTCAAGGAGTTCTGGGTCTGTAAACTGGCTCAAGTCTGGAAATTGATTAAGGATCTATGACTGTTTTTATGATTCAAGTTACACTTTTATTCACTTGTCCTAGAACTTTTCCACTTATACAGATTAAGAATTTAGTAAGCTTCCTATCTATTTCACTTCCAGGAACATCACAGTCTATGCACCAACACCAGGGGTCTATGTCAGTCAGTCTATTCTGATTGTTGCTTTAACTCTGCTGGCCATTATGGGAACCACACCCATCTTGCCTTTGGCAGCTGAATGATGCCACTTGGCCCCTGCCACCCTGGAATCCAATTATTCCCACTGCATTTAGGTTTCTCCATTCAATAACTGCAGCTCCCACTGTAAGGTCTGGTCTACAGAGAAGAGCAATCACAGAGCTCACAAATTTATTTCTCACGGTCATGGTGAAAGGTGTGTCTTCTGGAGCCTCCCAGAGTGAGTAAGTAGCTCTTAAAGACAGATCGAATCTAACATCACTATCTCCTTAAGCCTTTGAATCCCTCCCTCTGCATTAAACCAAGGCAGATCTGGCATTTTCAATTTTCTCAGTGTAGGCCATCTTTTGGTTCATGTTTCAGCCAGGCAATCAGAGTCCTTTGTAACAAGCTGCAGCATCAAATGCAGAATCCCTGCTTAGGGAGCCATATCAGTAAATTTGGCCTGATCCAATTTTATGTTCCTTCCTTCATTATCCTATACCCTTAATATCCATTCCCACGCATGTTCCCTGGATTCCTATGTCAACAAATCTGAAAACTCAAGTAGTTCTCTTGGAGTATAATCTGAATTCCTAAATTCATGCTTAAGTTCAGTAGGGAATGGTGAGACACCCAAGAGAAGAGCAAGAGAAGGAAGTCACTACCAGCTCCTTGACCTCAGGAACAACAGGTGGAGGTAGTGTCCCTAGAATTAAGGGGCAGAGGGTGGTGGGGAAACTAGAACTAGAATGGGGTCTTTCTGGTGGAGTGGGAGCCCTGGAGGAGATTTACTAGTTGTGGAAGAGATGTTGCCCTGGACAGACAGAAAAGGAGGTCTAGAACCCCCTGGTTTCTCTGTAGCCACCCCCTACACACACCCGTCCTACACATGTACACACACACACACACACACACAGCCCAGAGAATGGATCCTAGGGCAGGCAGGCACAGGGCCAGAGGGTCTACTAAATGACAAGTGGTGGATGAGACAGACATGTGCCCTGCCTTCATTGACCTTACAGTCTAATAGATTGTACAGAGCCTCACAGCCCTATAAGATATTGGGGAGCATGGGGCCTTATGCTCAGTAGAGAAGTGTTATGGACTATTTAGGTTCCCCCAAATTCATATGTTGAAATTTAATCCCCAATGTGATGATATTGGAAGTGACATGTTTGGGAGTTAATTAGGTAATGAGGGTGGGGCCCTCATGACTGTGATGCAGGCTTTTATACGAAGAAGCCAGAGAGTTCATGACACCCTCTTTCTGCCATGTGACAGTACAACAAGAAATTGGTGGTCTGCAACCCAGAAGAGAGCTCTCGCCAGAACCCAACAATGGTGGTACCCTGATCTCTGACTTCCAGCCTCCAGAACTGTGAGAAATAAACTTCTACCATCGACAAGCCCCTCAGTCTATGGTATTTTATTATAGAAGCCCAAACTGACGAAGGCAAGAAGCTTTTAAGTAAGTTGATTGTGTCACTTTATAAAGGTAGGAAAAGCAAATGTATCTATAAGAGAAGCTGGGCTTAAAAATTATAGCAATTATAATTATAATACAATGCATTTTTACTTGTCTGTATAGGAAGAAAGTTCTAGAAAGAAATGTTCTTTTCTTTTGCCCAAATAATCATACTCTGTATAAAATTAATGTTTTGAAGTGGAAAAGCTCTGGAAGTGGCAGTGGTTATCTTTTGAATTTGTGAATATTGTTACTATCATATGTTACATTAAAATTAATAGGAGCTGAGGATGTGTATTGAGGGGAAAGGAATGGATCCCTCACTGAGCTTTTGTTGGGGACTGCGGTTGCACTGGGAAATGGGATTTTAGGTATGATGCATAATCAAGCATGAATTAATAGCATGGTAGAGTGGGGTCTACAATAAAAACGCATGGCTGTCTTTCACAGCTCAAGTACTCTGCTCTGCTCGACATCCTAGAATTAAGCACTTAAATCAGATATCTTTTAAGTTCTTGCCAGAAAAGAAAAAAACCATATTTCTCTTGTAAGCCCGAATTTTTTTGGAGGAGGGAGTGGGTGGGTGGCAGTATTACAGAACTGTTCCTTTGAATGTTGTTCATATGGAATGTATTTGAACGACACTGACATTTGGGGGAAAAGATTCTGTGAGGATATGAGCTAACTGTGGGACTGTTTGCTGGCTGTAGTCATATGGTAACGATAGCAGCTTTGCCTGGGAAAAATGACGGCACAAAATTCAGCTGATTTGCCTAGACGAAATTACATGAAATTGCATGTATTTGTCTGGAGCATTCTGGTAATAAGCATTAGAGGGATAGATTTTTGTTTCTTAGAGAGCAAATAATTTGGAGGCATAGTTCATACCCAATATATCATTGTAGCAATAAACAAGTGTCAGAAAAACGTCTTGTCTTTCTTTAGGATTACATGTTCCCGAGTAGCTTATTTAGTAAGATAGCATATTTTCTTCACAATCTCACATTTTAAGTAGACTATTTTATACATCTTACATTCAGGTCATCAGCTGAGTTTATCTTATCTTTGGGGAAATAATAAAGTAGTGCCTATTAGTAAAAGAACATTTTATTTTTCTTTCCACAAGATTGAGTCAGTGCTAGTATGCATGCACAGTTGTGCCTCACATGATAAAATAAATGTATTCCTGAAAGGTGGTGTATAAATTGAGCCATTTTCCTATTGGCTGATATTATCTTGTCAAAGATGTTATATTTTCCTTCCAGACTGAACTTTAATTAACTTCCAACACGTTAACTTTCAGTTTCTCTTTACTCCCGCACTCTTTCCAAAAAGTTTTTCATATTAATCTTGGTAATTTTAAAAGCTCAAAAATATGGAGGAAACTTCACAACTATCCCAAGAGAGATAGATGGAGTCTCGGGCATGTCTCAACCTCAACCACCCTGGAAGAATCACTCTTTCGGGCTACTAAGAAAAGCTCAGTGGTCTGATATTTGTATAATTCTGCTTTTTTTGGGGGGGGAGTGGGGAGGGGGGTGATAAGGGACTGCTCTAGGGTACACACTTATGTGCAAAATCTTTTATTCCCTGTTACCATCCGTTGAATGACTGACCCCTGAAAGTGCCTCTCTGAAACATGCTGTTTGGTTCTCAGGAGTCAAGAGGCACCTTAATTTCTCTTTTTCCCCTTCTTCCATTGCACTCTGGATGTTTTCTACTAAACAGCCCATCATGTGATAGAAGGATTGAGATTGTAGGGTCCTACAAATCTAGGTTTGAATGCTATCTCTGACATCTACTAGCCATCTGACAGGTCAATTTTCCTCATCATTAAAATGGATTTAGTCAGCACTATTTTTAGGACTGTCGCAAAGATTAGTAATAATATATGTGGAACACAGTGCATGGTGCACAAATGATACACAAATTATGATAGTCCTCAACATAATCTTCTTCTTCATTATCATCATAGTCCTCATTAGGGTTAGTTATTGATTTCTCATTATTACTACTTGGTTTGGAGACCTGTAACTTCAGAAGCCAGCACAGTGCCAGGCATAGCAGGTGCTCAATAATTCTTTATTGTAACAATTCACAGGTAAAATTGAGCGTGTTAATTATACGTCTGGAAACTCCGGATTCCTCATGCTCCACTAGCCTATGGATACCAAAATAATCCAGATTTCTGACTCACACACCTGTTCACATAGCTCCCTAGTCTCCTAAAATATGCTTCTTCAGCATTTCTGTGCATCTCCAGGGTTGTCTCACATATGCAGAGAAAGAAGTTTGGTTCCAGAGGGCTCCTCTTCCATTGCCAGCAGGCAATGTTCCAGAGCCCCAAAAGCACCGAGCTGCAAGGGGGTTGACAACAAAGGGGTGTGTCTCTCTCCCTTTGGTATTAAATCCATTACAGAGGCTCCAAAACAATACTGCTTGGGAACCAATGTTACTGACAGGTTCTGGGCACGTGCACAGGACGGAAAGGAGAGACAGCACTGTGCCATATTCAAAATCAGCTCTCCTCTGGCAGAGGCTCTGTGCACCAGATCTCGAGCCTGGCTCCTTCTTCCTTAGGCAGAATTATCTTCAGGAGGCAGCTCAGCCATCATGAAGATAGGTGTTGCTCAGGTCTGTCCCAGTGGCTCACCAGACACATCTGAGGACACATCTGAGCTCCGGTAGTGGTGGACACAACATCAGTTCAAGTTGTAACTCCCGCTGCATAGCTGCATGCTGGTTGGAAAAATCAACATGCTACCTTAATCTGCCAATGCAATCTATACCTCCAGCCAAGGGCTGATTTGTTGTTTTCTACAACATTGATAAGAGTCTTATGGGAGAGCTGAGGTTTCCTTTCAGGAGCCCAGATGTAGAAGGCTCAGCCCCGCTGCTGACAGGGCACAGCACAGCACCACAGTCGGTCTGACGTCCATCTTGCCACACGTACCACAGGACTCCAGGGACTGCCAGACTGCCCTGGTTTCAGAGTCCCTTCTAGGAGTTTGTCGTTAAAGCAGAAACAGCAAGTGTGGCCCAAGGAATCGCAGGGTTAACCCTCTGTCGAGACACTGGGAGCCAGGTGGCAGGACAGGCCCGAATCAGGACTTGCCTCTGTATCAATCAAGTATCAGCTAATTACTCCCGAGCTCTCAGCATGTGGAGAACCTGTAAGCCCTGGGGAAGACATGCAGCTGCTCCAGGAACAGGCCAGGAAGACCAGTGCCCCAGTTGGGGCCGCGCATGAAGTGGGGGAATCTGGGTCAATGGCTAGAAAGAGAGCCTAGGAAAGAATCAGCTTTGAGGAAGCACATTTACCAACAAATGACTGCTAAGCACTTTGCGGTTGTCAGATTCCTAGGCACTGAATAATAATGAGAGGGGGCTTGGAGAGGCTAATGACTAATGGCCCCTCAATTTCCTGCTGATGTTGGCAGTTTTGTGTCATTTTGTTTTTATGTTAATTTATGCACACAGGATTAGAATGTAGCATTATGTGGTCATTTAATTTAATTGAAGTATGGAACTTCATGGGCCCAGTTTTACATTTCCCTTATAGATTTCAGTGATTTTATCTTTAGCATTTAATCTTCCCTCCAGATCACCATTCCTAATAGCAATAATAATACATTTACACTTACATCACGCTTTTCCTTCCTAGGAGCTCAAAGCACGTCATGGCCCATTACCCCACAAGAGCTGTGCAAGGCAAATGCCAGGGAGGATTTTAAGCACTTTCCTTAGGTTTAACATACATAAAAAGGTGCAGCCTTTATCATAGAGATAAGTTTCCCAGCCGTTTAAATTACTTTCGAATGCAATGAGAAGCTTTGCTTATGCATGAGGCTTCCAGTGTGCTCCGTGTTTTTCATACCTCAGAAATATGTGACCTTTAAGCCTGACAGAACCGCTCAGGGTGCTTGTAACTTATTAGGGAGTTTTCATTGATCATCCCGCCCCCTTCTCTTAAAGAATGAGGTGTTTGTGTCACACAGCCTGGAAAAACTGCCAAAGGGCATGGGGAAGAGCCAGTTGAGAAGTGGAGGAGAAAACATGAGGTTAGTGAACTCCTTTTAAAAAGCCACTAGCTCTTCTCTGGTGAATACAGATGGACCCAAGGAGCACTCTCAGCCTGCGACTCACTGGATCTATTCATGCTCTTTCTGAAGAGCCATGCAAGTAGCCACTTGGAGACACTGGCATTCAGCACTCTTTTTTTCTAAAGGCCAAAAGAATAAGGGGAGAGTGGCAGTGAAATCTGCTGAGGTGACAGTAGAGAAGGAGCAGCTCATGAGCCTGATGGGGACAGCCCTCCCCCGTGTCTTAAACACGGGGCCACGGAAAAGGAAAACTAGAGGGATGGCCGTGTCGTATGTGCCTTTTTCTGAGGGGCCGCGAAGTAGCTGGGGCATTTCTTTTACCAGGACGTCAGAGAAGATACGATCTGACTTAGGTGCCCAGTCATTGCCAGACCGTGTGCAGCTTGGCAGCATCTGTTGAGGCACAGGAGGAAGAACAGAGATGGGGTTTGGGGCAACAGCCAAGGACCGGCCCACAGGACTGATGTGGAGAGTTCTGTTTCAGCCCCACTACTATACTTCAGTTCAGTTCTGCACTAATTAGAGTTAGTGCAGACACCATGAGTTCAGTGCTCAGTCCCAAGAGACTGCCCCTCCCCCTTTGATGCCAGCCACAGGTGGAGTCCCCAGGGCACTTGAACTGACCTGCAAACTCAGGGGGTTCCAATGACCTTCCTCAGGTTCAATAATTCACTGACTCACAGAATTCATAGAATAAATGACTCCTAGAACTCAGGAATATACTTATTATTAGAGATTTATATTATATTAATTATATTATATTATATTATATTATTATTATAATATACTTATTATTACAGTTTTATTATAAAGGATACTAATCAAACCAGCCAAATGAAGAGACACATACGGCAAGGTCTGGGAGGGTCAGAAGGCAGAGGGGTCTGTGCCCTCTCTCCATGGAATTAAGACATGTAATTCTCCTGGTATGTTGATGTGTTCACCAACCAGGAAGTTCCGCTGAGCTTCCTGTCCAGGATTTTCATTGGGATTTCATTTTGTAGCCATGATTGCTTGAACCATTGGTTATATTATTTAGCCCAGTCCCCAGCTTCCCCCATAACCCTCCCCTGAGGTTGGACTGACTCCAAGTTCCAACCCTCTAAACATATGGTTGTATTTCAGGTGACCAGCCCCCATCCTGAAGCTATGTGGGGGCCTACCACTAGTCACCTCATTAACCTAAAATCAGGTGTGATTCAAGGAGCTCATGAATAACAAAAAGCCTGGGACAAAGTCCAGACAAATTCCTTATTATACAGTAAGAGGCTTCTGAATCAGGAAGTGGGGAATGTGACACATATATTCCCCACTCTGGAGATTTCACAGAGCCCCCAGGGAGAGAGTGGAGAGAGTGAATCCTTGAAATTAAAGTCTTAGGAATACTTACAGTTAGGGGCCAGGAGACAAAAGACGTTTGGCTTACTTATTAAAATACTTGGATTCTAGCATCTTGTAGTTCTAGCACCTTTGGACTTACTGTCTGTTAGCAACTGATGAGTAGCCTTCTTTAATTCACTCAACACTAATTAATACCTGGACCTATATTCTCATTGTCTTCATTTACTTAGTTTGCAGTGTTTTCCATTGTTCTAAAGCAAAGGAAATACTGTGTCTCCAATCGGAATTGTGGTGCATACCCGCATTAGCAATTATGTGAGAGATCCTTTGGAAGCACTTTGCTAAGTTTTCATAATTAAGTCATACTAATGCAATTGGGCATATGATATACCACAAGATAAGGTATGCAAAATTATGAATATATGGATTTGAAATAACTGTAAGCTACATGAACTGGGCATGAATTTCCACCACAATTGAGTTTACAAGAATTATTAACTTTATTTTATTTAAATCATATTAAATCTGACTCAGAAACCCCACTGCTGGGTTGTAGAGAATAACATTCTTGGTCATTATTAGGCCTTTCATTCACTCCTTAGCCCCAGTCATTACAACAAAATATTGGGGGGAGCTGTCCTCATCTCTGTTCCATACCAGTCAGTCCTGAGAAATCCACTGTCAGAAGTCACAGGAGCCCTTAAATCCAGGAGTTTATTAGAAAATGCAAATTAGAACCATGAAGAGGTACCATTATACACCTATTACAATGACCATAATAAAAAAATGCTAACAATATCTAGTGCTAACGAAGAAGTGGAACAATTGAAACTCTCATAGATTGTTGGTAGAAATGTTAAATGGTACAGCTTCTCTGGAAAACAGCGTGGCAGTATCTTATAAAGTTAAATATACTCTTACTATATGACCCAGAAATCTCACTCATGGGTATTTACACCAGAGAAAGGAAATATGTTCATACAAAAATCTGTACATGAATGTTCATGACAGTTTTTTTGGTAACAGCCAAAGCTGAAAACAACCCAAATGTCCTCCAACAGGTGAAAGATAAGGAGATTGTGGTAAATCCATACCATGGAATACTCCTCAGCCATAAATGAAATGAACTGTTGATACACACAAAAACATGGATGAATCTCAAAAATACTATGCTGAGTGAGAGAAACCAGCCTCAGAAGGATACTGACTGTATGATTCCATTTAGCTGGCAGTCTCAAAAAGACAAAACTACGATAGAAAATGTGTCAGTGGTTTTCAGGGGTTATGAGTGGGGGTGGGGTGACTATAAGGGAGTCAGTGGAGCTTGGGGGAGTGATAGAACTATTCTATATCCTGATTACACGAATCTATACATGTCTTAAAATTCCTTGATTTGTACACCAAAAAAAAAAGTTAATTCTACTTTATGACCATTTAAAAACACTAAAAACAAAACAATCAATCCAAGGGCTCTATTCCCTTAATGCCGTGTTTGGTTGTAGTATTCTACAGACCCTTGTGCTCCAGTGCCTGGGATCCAGTCTCCCTAGGCACAGGGGACATTCCCCTTAAAGAACTCGTCACTTCCCCTAGGAGGCATAAGGGAGACTGTGGACCCTTCCTGGCTTTCTAGAATGTTCATCTTCTAATATTTTTTATCTACTCCTCTCCATTCTCTCCCCTGTCAGGGGACATTCTCATTTAGTATTCTCAAGACTTTCTGGAAAGCCAGAAAGAGAAGTTGTTTCAAGCACTTTCTGCTTTCAGCTCTTTAAATACCCCTGAGGCTTTGACCCCTTCCAGGAAAAAGAAAGGGGGAAATAAAGAGAATATAGCCCTAATGGTGCTCAGTTTTGCTAAAGTTTTTAGAAGCAAAAACAAAACCTAAGTTAATGCCTCAGTAAATTAGCCCACACTGCTCAAGCAACGAGGAGAAAGTTTTGCCCAGGCCCCTGTTGCTCTTGATGAGAGAGCGTGGAGCAAGCTGAGGGCAAAATACAGGCTGGCACCCTCCCCTCCTTCTCCCCTGCCCTGTGGAATATGTGTGATATTCCTTGGACACTCCTGGCTACCCAAGAATGAAGGAAAGGGGTTTAAGTGCTTGCCATGGTAACGTGGGAAACTAAGACAAATGAAAAATTAAATTCTCTTACTGCCTACTGCCCATTGACAAGTCCTTGAAAAAACGTGCAGAGTGCCCTCCCTCTAGGACCTCAGCTGCCTTGATGGTGACACTTTGCTGGGAGCAAAAGAGAACCTTAGCTTAACATTATCCCAACCTTGAGGATCCTATAAGTCTACTTCCTTTATCTCAACTGCCCCAAGATCTAGGCTGGCATTCATACTTCAAGCTTGTGGCCCCCCGACGTATATCTGAAGGGTCTCATGACTGAGGTTTTATTAAAAGGTAATAAGTGGTGTTTCCTGAACAATAGCTAGCCCCTCAAGATCCTGGAAACCTGGCTTCAAAATACCTTAGAGACTTACTCTATCCCTGACCCCCTCCAACCTGAGGTTATGTAATGAGTTACCCGTCACAACTCCAGTGCAGGGGTCCTGCCCCCATGCTTTAATAAAATCACATTTTTGCACCAAAGATACCTTCAAGAATTCTTTCTTGGCTATTGGCTCTAGACCCCGTGAGCCCCCCATCACCCCAAAACTTCATCATTCTGGCCCTTGTAATCAACACAATCATAAAGTATGGGAAAGATCAGTTCACAGCATTGTGCACAACCCAAAAATGTGTGCGTGGATTTGTGTAAATTAACAACAAGAACAAGAGGAACAAGAGTCAACCAAGAGTGAGATATATGAGACCCCACCCCCACCCCCTTCTCCCGATATAGAACCAGTAGTTCACCTGCTGGAAGATAAATGATTTCAAAATCATAACATCAGGCCCAAATCCTCAGGTCTGACCTAGTGGTAGAAGGGGGACCAGCAAGAGCTCTGTGCTGACTGAGGTCAGGATCTTCCCTAAGACTTAAAGACTTGCAAGATGGAAGATGGTCCCAGACATTAAAGGGAATGAGCAGGGGCCATGGCTGAGGTTCATAAATGCATTATATTGAAAAGAGCAAGAGAGAGAACCAATGATGAAGTAAATGAGGTAAAACATTCATAATAAATGAATCTGGGTAAAGAAGTACAGTTCTTTGTTTTCTTCTTATTCTTGCAAATTTCCTGTAAGTTTAAAATTATTTCCAAATCAAAAGGTTTTTTAAACAAAATATTCTTTTATAAAAGGAATCCTTTTGTATGATACTATGTCTACATATCATAAATGTGTGACTACAGGTCATAAATTTTTTTTTTTTAATTTTTTTTTCAACGTTTTTTATTTATTTTTGGGACAGAGAGAGACAGAGCATGAACGGGGGAGGGGCAGAGAGAGAGGAAGACACAGAATCGGAAACAGGCTCCAGGCTCTGAGCCATCAGCCCAGAGCCTGACGCGGGGCTCGAACTCACAGACCGCGAGATCGTGACCTGGCTGAAGTTGGATGATTAACCGACTGCGCCACCCAGGCGCCCCGTCATAAATTTATTCAAAACCATAAAATGTGCAAGAGTGAACCCTACTATAAATGAAGGACTTTGGATGGTAATGATTTATCAATATAGGTTGATCAATTATAACAAATGTACTGCTCTGGTGGGAGATGGAGATAATGGGGGAAGTGATGCATGTGTAGGAACAGGGAGTATGTGAGAAATCTCTGTTTCTTCTGCTCAAAATTACTATGAACTCAAAAGTGCTCTAAGGAAAGTCCTTTTTAAAAAAAAAAGAGAGAGAGAAGATTCCTAATGCTCAAAAAGTTTGGGAACAACAAACTTCAAAGAATGAGTAGTTAGCATACTTATTTCCAATGGCAGCCTTCTGTATGTTAGATCATAGTAAATATATGGTTAAATTCTGAAGCGTGACTGAAGAGTTGACAGTCTTTACTGTTGATTAGAAAATGCCTCAATATTTAGCCAGCAGACAGCCAGATGGCATTCAGTTATGATAATTTGGAGTTTCCCATTCTCCAACCATCATCCCACTTTATTTAAAGAAGATAGGTCCCTACAATGCCTAGGGACGTGGTACCTCAGCCACAGAATTTAGAAAGATTTTTTTACTTTTTTTTTTACATTTCAGAGGAAAGTCTAAGCTGCTTATAAGTGTGAACTGACACATGAAATCAGTCTTCCTTCCATGCTTTTTCCTTAGGCAGTAACTCTGGGCTGACTCTTCAAAGAGTCCATGATCAATTCTGATGGACAAGAAGTATTAATAAGAGTGTCAGGAAGGTGGGTCTGGCATTTGAGAATTTGACAGATTGGGAGTGGCACCAGCGGGGCATCAAACTCAGATCAAACTGGGGATCATTACAGTTGGGATATTGGTTTCCTATGTAGCTGTGACATTGGACATCTGGCTTCTCACTCATCAGTGGTTTCTTCCTGGCCTCCTAAACACCAAGGGGAAATACAAATTGGGTTAAGAAATGTCAAACCGTATGTCCAGAGGTGAGACTCTGACGCTGTAATAGCATTGTAAACTATGACTCACCTTTCATCGTACCTTCAGAATCGTAAATCTTGTCCCAAGCTAAATCTGGATCTCCCCAAAGGAGAGGTAGGTAGGGGAGAGGAAGAGATTCTGTATTATGTTACTTCCTGAGAATTCTCTTTCATTAATCTTTGCTCTGAAGGTGCCTTTGAATGGCTCTTGGTGCAATGAAAAATGCTCACACACAATCTTTCCTGTCAAACATTTTACTCACTCCAAAGTCTGACGACAGTTTGGGAGCAGTGTCTTTTGCTATTATGTTTTTCAATTGGCTTTCTATTGTCACTTCAAGAAGTGTGGAAACACCTGATTTATGAGAGCCTGGCTTAAAAAGTGTCATTTTCATTGCTTCCTTAGTAACTGCCTCAAATAAGCAGAGGACAGCAATTTGGCTTGAACTTGCTTTGAGAAGCTTTCAGTTTAATTTATACATTGAGTAGAGTTCTCCAACTCATTGAAATTCTACGTGATGCATCCTCAGAAAACACCTGGAAGACAAGAAAAACAAAGCTATGGTACGCACGACCCTAGTTAAGGCGACAGCTGTGTGTTTGTGAATACAGTCCCCAAGCAGGTTCTTGTTTCTCTTTCTTCCCTCCACTGTCAGAACCTATGATAAACAGAATTTCAATGAACTCAGAAACTACACCGCAGTTAATAATTAGACCTGCTTCTCAAAGGTGCTTTAATCTTTTTATTTCCTTAAGTACCTATCTATAGTTTGTCTATGTTATTCCTGTTATATTTTTTTCCAATAGCCTCATTTATGGGGCATGGCTTAAAAGTCAGCAGCAAAGAACTGACAGTTTGTGAAAAGAGGAAGTTTAATTTAATATGTGCAGGCACTGGAGTCTCTTAGAAAATGATTGGTGCCAAGAAATTTGGAAGGTCATTATGTGGAATATCTGTAGCTCAGTATCTTTTGAACCTTTGTAATGGGTAAGGAGGAACATTTATGCATAATGATGTGGGACTTATTGTACCCTTGTCCTCAAAGCTGTCAGTCACCTGCATGACTCTAAGATTGGTTTTGCAAATGCAGGCTCACACCAAGCTGAACAAGCGGTTTGAAAGCTCCTCTCGGCCTCAAGTGGTGAGAGTTTCTTAGACACTGCTTCTCCAACTTTAATATGCATGTACAGCACTTGGGGAAAGGCTAAAATGCAGAGTCTGCTCCTTAAGGTCCAGGGTAGGACCTGGAATTCTGCATTTCTAACAGGCCCTCAGGTGATGTAGATGCTTCTGGTCCATTGCCTATACTGTGAGTGGCAAGGACTTGGAGGACAGTGTTCCCCAGCTTTCCTCCCCTATGTGGAAAAAGGACTGGGTTACTGGGGTTTATACAGCTCTCCTGCTGTGCTGGTGGATGCTCTTCAGTTTCATTTCCCTTATTTATTTGCACTTTTTCCGGTCAGCTACAGAAGGCCTTCCTGTAAAAAGTGAAGAAACTGAGGCAAGAATTCAAAAAACTTTATTTGAACGTCTGAGATTACGGTCTTACGCTTTACTTTGGTTTAGAAACATGATTTTTTTTTTCTTTTTTTCTTTTTTTGCCCAGCTTTGAAACAAAAACAACAGCAGGCAAATAGTAATTTGGAGATGTAAAAGAAGCAAAATGTACATACAAGGATGGCTTTTCTATGCTGATTCTTTTCTCAAATGAATAATAAGGCCAACGTGGGATTGCCAGGTTTTGCCATAATTTAGGCAATTGTTTCCATGTGTGGAAGTTGACTTAGGATTCTCTATTGGTTGTGTTTATCATTCCCTTTTCATTATTTCATTAGGGCAATGTATGCTTTCAAAAGGGCCAAGATCACACCACATGGATATGTTAGGGATCCAAAATTTGAAAACAAAACAGACTGTAGATTTTTTTTTAAGGAATATCTTTGTGGTTCTGGGTATTCCTTTCTAGCCTTCTCAAGCATTTTTCAGTCACTCCATTTGGAATATGGAAATTTCCTGATAAATTCCACCAGCCAAAGAGTTCATACTAAGTGGGTGTCTGTATTAGTGGTGGAGAAGGGTGGTCAAAGCCTGGGACAGTAGAGCTCCAAAGGGTCAACATCAAAGTCACAATGTCATGATAGCAAACCAACACTGACACATCTGGATAATACTTTGCTGTTTATAAAATTCTTTACTGTGTGCTTTGATCCTGAGAGTAAAATAAGAAGGTTAAAAACGGCAGCCTCCTCTTTACTGATTCAATTCTAGTGTAACAAAGAATGTCTGGTGCTACAAGAAACTATAAAATCCTACAACTACAGAAAATACCTATTACAGCTAAACCAGCTAAACTTAGCCTCAGAGATCAGCTTCTTTTTTTAATTTTTATTATAAATGAAAGTTTATTTATTTTGTGAGAGAGAGAGCACATGCATGCACGTGTGTGCTCACGCACATGCGAGCTGAGGAGGGGCAGAGGGGGAGAGAATCCAAAGCAGACTTGAACTCACTAACCATGAGATCATGACCTGAGCCGAAATCAAGAGTCAATTCTGAACACAGCCGTTGGAAAGGTCTTTTGCAAATGTAAGTCAGATGATACTCCCACCCCCTCAAAACTGCTCCTTTCAGAGGAAAGACTCAGATTCTTTCAGTGACCTACAAGTACCTACACAATCTGCATTCCTCCAATACCTTTCTGAAATCACTCACATGTCTGCCAATTGATGATGCCTATCATCAGCCAGAACAGCTACATGTGGCTTCTCCATGTGGCTGCTTGGGCTTCCTTATGGTATGGTGACTGAGTTCCAAAAGTGGATATCCCAAAGAGCACCACATGTATGCTGTATCAGCTCTCATGACCTAGCTTCAGAAGTACATAGCGTCCCTTTCACATAGTCACAAACCTACCTTGGCTCAAGGGGAGAAACACAGACTCCCACCTTCTGATAGGAGGGGTATCAAACTTACATTCTAAGGAAAGTATGTGGGATGGGAAATACTGTGGTAGCCATCTTTAGAGAATACAATCTGGCACACCTTCCCTGACCACTTTATTTTAAATTGCAATCACTCTCTGCCTCCTGCCTCCTCCACCTCAAAATTCTCTATCCTCATTCCTTTATTTTTCCCATTGCGTGTAACAAATTACCACAAATTTAGTGGTTTCACACAAGTTTGTTTTGTTTTGTTTTGTTTTACATTTCTGGGTCAGAAGTCTGAAATCACAGAGCTAAAATCAAGGTAGGCAAGCCTGCATTCCTTCTGGAGGGTCTAGAAAAGAATCTGCCCCCTAATCTTCTCTTCCCAGCTTCTATTGGCTGCCTGCATCCTTTGGCTTGCTGCCCCACATCACTCTGACCTCTCCTTCCACGGTTGCAAACTCTCCCTGACTCTGTCCCTTCTGCCTCTTCCTTACAGGGCCCCCTGTGATTACGTTGTGCCCACCTGGATAATCTCTTCACTTCAAGATCCTTAATGTAGTTATAGCTACAAAGTCTCTTTTGCCATATTAGGTGCCATATGTGTAGATACCAGGGATTAGGACATCTTTGGAAATGATTATTTACCCTACCAGAGCAGCTATCAGCATTTTAAACACATGACACTTTCTAATATTTATGTGCTGTTTACTAGAATATAATCTCCATTACATTAAAGACTTTTCCATTTTATTTTCTGCTGTATCCCATGAGCCTAGAACAGTCCCTGGCACATGTTAGAACTCAATATATATTTGTTGAGTTATTTGCTTGTCAAATGAATGGTCCCATAAAAGTTATTGACTGCCTATTATATGCCAGATTACATGCCTGAGTCAAAGCTTTGCTAACACTTTTTCCCTTGTTCCCCTTTTCAATACATCGTGTCCACAAAGAAAGCCTCATGTGTAGTTCATCAAGGTAAAAAGGGGTCCAGACCATAACCACAATAAAATTGACATTTTTCATGTCTTTTTAAATATTATGCAAAAAAGTTATTTTCTCTATTAACACAAGCATGCAACCTGAATCTCTGTGATCTCCCCACCCAGTCACTTGTCCTTTATAAAGATATTATGGGTAGAGGGAGAGTCAGACCTCGGGTCTTAATTACCTACACAGGGTTTGAGCACTGTTATTCATTTAGCTCTTAATTGAAGTGTCCCACGGCCATGCTTAGAGTTTTGTTTCCATAACATTCCATGATATTTCTCTAGACAGTACACAAATAAAAATGGTTTTTATTTTGACTTTGAATTTCCTGATTCTCTCTGGATCAAGCCAGATGTGTGGAAGAGTGTGTGTGTGTGTGTGTGTGTGTGTGTGTGTGTGTGTTTAGACACCAATCCATATGCTTGCACGGATGTGAATTCTGTGACCTTCTGTTCTTTCTTTTGCTTGATGACTTGTACACACAACCTCATAAGGCAAATCTCATAATTAAGTTGGATCTGATTCAACCATGAATTTTTCAAAAGATCATAATCATCATGGTTTTCATGTTCATTTAAGAAACAATGTAGTCACATATGTCCACAAATGAACCTCACAAAATACTGCCCTTATCAATTTGGTTTTGGAACAAGGGCCAAATTGGACTTATTTATATTCATTTAAGATGTAATGCCTTAGCCTGTCACTAAACATCACACAGAAAGCAGAACCTCAAAACAACATAAAATTAAAAAAACCAATACTCTTTTCTGTGTTAACTAAAGTTAGAGACTATAGGAGCAGAGCGACAGAGGAAAGAGCTTAAGTTTCTTTTCAAGGCTCTGTTTTCACAGCTGTGAAATGGGAACACTAAAATCTTGTTGGCAACCTCCTTGATCTCTATAAACTTGAATTCTTTATATATAAAATCGAGATGATAGTACTACCTGCGGCACAGGGAGTTAGTGGGATGAAATTAGTTTCAGGCATAAAATGTTTCTTTCAATGCCTGATGCTCAGTTAAACATTCAACAAATTCTAACCCGTTATTAATATCTACTCATAGCATTAGGAATTCTAGACATTTGATTTACATTAATTAACTGGTAGTTATTGTTTTTGCAAGCAGAAAAGACTCCTCTAGCTGAAAGACTGAAGAGTCACTCATATAATGTGATCTCAGAGGTACTAAGAATGTTCTACTTACCTTTAGAAGGTTCTCTTCCACCTTGAAATAAAGCCTGATACTTCTCCAGCAAAGCTTAATTTATCTGACTTAAAATGTTAAGATGAAAATACTCCTAGGAGAAATATTACTTTAAGCATCGTTTGCTATTTACACTTTAGAATGAGTGAGTTTTATGTCTTGTTCTGAGAAATTTCCCCAGGGGTAGAAAGAAACAACATGAGACAATTGGCAGCAAGGAAAACAACTTCACCTGCTCCACAATTATAAATAACTTATATGATTATCACATTTAATGACATATATAATGTTTGGTCTCCGTGTGTATCCCACAACTGCCTCCCGACACCCCAACTGAGTCACTATGCCTCACAGATATTACACATAAAGGCAAAAACCCTTTTACTGACCTTGATTGGACATCAAAATTATGTGAGTAACGTTAAATATTTTTCAAAGGAGTGTTATCTCTGTTTCTAGAGGACATTTATTTGTTGTAAATCTCATGGCTGGGACTAAAGCTTGAGAAAAAACATAGCCATTGCTTTTTTGCTCCTGTTTCTCCCTCTCTTCTGACCTTGCCAGGCACCCGAGATCCACACATCCCCCCGACAAGGCACCCCAGCCAGGCCTGGGCCTGCCAATAGCTTTACTGGCGGAAGGAGAAACACTGCAAAAAAGCCACAGAGTGCAATTAGGTAGATTGCCTATTGAGGAAGCAGTGAATATTTCACTCAGCTGGTAAGGACCGAGGCGCTCATCCCAGCTTTCACAAATGAGCTAACCCTGGCAAATCATATCCATTCTCTTGGCCTTGGTTTCCCTATGAGCAGAATGAGGATCACAGATGATAATAATCTGTAAGGCAACTTCTCTAGTTCTAAGACTCTATGATTACTCCTTGACAGTTTTGTGTTTAACTAAATGCCAGATGTCATTAGTTCCTAGGGTTTCATGCCCAACTGGAAGGTAAGCTCCTTTAGGCTATGGCATCAGTGCTCCTAAGCTCCTGGGACAACTTGTCTTTCATTGCCTACATGCAGCAGTGATGGTGCCCAAGGATTCCAGCCTCTCCTTTTCTCCCCCAGAGTCATCCAGGTAGAAATTCTGGAATCTTATGCCTCACTCAAACAGGTTATCTAAATTCTCTGAGCAGTAATTTCTTCTTTTATAAAATGGGAACAATAATCCCATCTCACTGGGCTTGTGGTGAGAATGAGTTTACATAATGTATATGAATTGTCTAGCATGATGCCTGACCTCTACTGGCAATTGTCTCTTCCCTTCAGTTTCACTGCTCTGTGCTTTTAAAATTCTAATTCTTCCTCCACATTAAAGGAAAGGAAACTATTTGGTGAAGCTGAAACTCATTTATATTGGATGATGGTTCCCCCAGGCTCCCGTGGGGTTCAGCCTTTTATCTCTGACTGTGGAAGGCTTTGACGGTTCTAAAAATGATCCTAAACATCTGGGGTGCAGGTGGGAAGTAGGGTTCTCTTTCTAAGCTGGGACTTTGCTCTGATTCTGAGCTCAAATGTCCTCAAAATCAGTTCCTATGTCTACTTGAGTTATTTCCTAGGAAGTCACAGAGAGCTGGGTAAGTCTGAGTCGGAAGGAATGGCAAATCTCTACCAGCTCCACATGCCAAAATGACAACTGTTTGGGCTCCCTTGGGAAGCAGCGGCAGCTGCTGGAGATTCTGGCCTGGGAACTGGTGGTGTGGAGGGTGAGGTGCTGGCATCGAGGGTTGTTTGCACTGAATCGACTATCCCCTCCAGCTGGCCACAGGAGTCCGGGTGAGGAACAGGTGGAAAGAAGAGGAGGAAGAGCCAGGAGCAGCTGGACTGTTGCAAGGATCCCACAGAAAAGGCTATTCCAAGATCTGAGCACTTGGACCCAGTTCAGGGAATTCAGTCCCAGGTCATTAGCAAGGGACTCCCTCCCGCTGCTGCCTATTGCCTTCGAAGGGAAGTCCAAAACCCTCTCATGGTATCCAGGGCCTTTCCCAGCATAATTGCTACCAAGCTTCATCCCCCACAACTTTCCCCACACCAGCTCCTCAGCCTCCATGCCTCCCTGCCCCCTCAGTCTGGAAGGCCCCTCCTTTTCCATACTGAAAACTCTAACACAGTCACAAAGACCCATCTCAGTCTCACCTTCTCTGCATAGGCCTTCGAGTCTCCACCCTGTGCCTCCATTGCATGCACACCTGGGCTGTGACCTTTCACACCACTGTATCACTGCTGTCTACTTACATGGCTTATTCCTCCTCTAGGATGCAGGCTCCTTGACAACAGGGACCTTGCTTGATCGCCCCTTATTGCCAGCCCTAAGCCTGTGTTGGCACAGGGCAGGTGCTCAATAAATGCCCTTTAAGTGGATATTGAGCCCCGGTTGCAAGAGAATTTATAAGGAGAACATGGGATTCCCCCATGACTATGTCTAAGAAGACCAAGAGGCTCATAGTACCAGGAACTTAATCAGCACTGACACTGATCAGTCTATTAGAAGATTAACCAAAAATAAAAACTAGAAACTTGACTCAACTGTTTAAAAATAGTATTCATTTTAGCCACTTTCTTCCATATTCAAAAATATTCAGATATTTTTTCCTTGCCCATTTAAAAAAATCCTTTTATTGTGATAGCAGGATCGTATGCTCAGCCTCCAAGGAGCCTCGCGGTGCATTTCACCCCCTTCCTTATCTTTATTATCCTAGAGAAGCAGCTGAGAGAAAAAAAATAATGATCATTCACTGAGGGTTTCAGAACTTGGTCACAAAATGGGCATCAGGGCAGCTAGCTGAGGGTAATTTTTCTTTAAGAAAAAACTCTGTACTGTATTAAACATGCAATAGCATTTTCTAGCTTCTCTATCCATTTCCTCCACCCATGGAGGAATTCCAAATCTAATTATAGGCATTTATGGGAACTGCTTTCATTTATGCCTAATTACCATGTAGTACGATAACTATTATGTACCCCACTATATGTGTCAGATTAACTTTGCTATCAGTTTTATTGGATTATCATATGAAACTCTACCAAAGCACACTCTGTCTGGTTAAAGCAAGCTGTCCACTCTGCATGACTGACCATTTGCTGAGGACAGTTATCTACCCATGTTTTAGAAAAAGTGGTCAGAGATTTGGTGACAGTTATTTCCTTTGCACCCTTGACAATACCTGCATGCCACGGGGCCACCCTGGGAAATTTCTTCAACATCTGTAGCAACCGTCTACATCCGAGAGAATGTGGAACGCCGTGGAAAACGCCCGGAGCGTTCAGAACGTTTAGTGGCCCAGAAGTCTTTGGAAGACTCCCCGGGACTTCTAATCTGGCAGGAAGAGCCACATATTTTTAAAGGGGTCTTTTGAATAGTTATTTAAAGAGAAATGTGATTTTAATGTTTTGTTACCTTTGGACCTTTCAGACACCCTACCATGAGTGCCTTAGGTCTAAGATGGGAGCAAATGTCCCCTGGAGCAAATTTCCTAATACGAGGAGGGGCAGGGCAGAGTGGGGTGAGGGAGAGAGAGCCCTGAGGGGAGTCAGTTCCAGTTCTGTCACTCCCTGGTGACTTGGGGCATTCCCTCTGGGCTTCCCACTCTGTAAGATGGACCCATGGCCCAAAGCTGCCGACTGCAGGCTAAAGCGGTGTGGATGTAAATGTCGTGAGCTAGGCACTGTGGAGGGCCGGGGTGAGATGTTGCTGGAATCAGTTTTCATTTGCAGCCCTCCTACATCTGTATGTGGATCAGGGCATTGCGGAGGGAGGGAGATGTGTAACAGAGCCCTAAAGACCACAGGGAATATTCACTGCTCTGAAAGTCGTTCCACGTTTGCCAAGCACAATGTCACCTGCCCTGTCCCCACGGCCCTTCTAGGCCGTTTGGGCCTTTTCTCTCTCAGAGATATCCCTTCCTGATATGTGCTACAAATGACTGTTCACTCTGACATCTCAGGAAAGCTAAGGAAAGAGCACTTGTAAAATCACTTGTTTGGATAGGCTGGGAAGATGGGGTGGGAGCAAGTCCGTGTGGCTGATGGAGTCATTAGATAGTCCCGAAATGGGAGTTGAGCCCCCAGTTACTTGGGGTTCACCATGGAGGACACAGTCCTGAAAAGCACCGTGTTTACTGGAAACCAAGAACTGAAGGAACGAAGCGTGTGGATGCTGAGGGAGAAGGATGGTGGCAGACACGGCGGCCGGGCTCAGATAGCCCTGGAAGAGAGAACCTGCATGGGGCATCTGTGAGCTGAGGGCCAATTGGTGGTGTTGGGGTCAGGCCACCCCCTTCCCAGGCCGCAACTGAGCCAGCAGGGAGCTGAGGCCTGGCTGGAACCGCCTAACACGACCTTCTTGGAAGAGGCAATCTTTGCTCCAGACGGGCCTCCTCACTGGGCTAGCCAAAATTTCTTGGAGTTTCACTGCAGCCAGTCCTCTGTCCTTCCCTCTCTCCTTTAGGGACAGCAGACCTACGTCCCGATAGGAAGGCTATCCCCTGCAACCCCCACCCCCCTGCTCCCGCTGCAGCGGCTCCTTCCCTTTATCTTTCCACAGTGGTTTCCCCCAGATTGCTTACACTTCTAATTCTGGTTTGATGTCTGCTTCCCAGAGGACCTGAACTGATCATGGGTATATGCCCCCAAGATAGGAGAAATTTATTGTGCCTTTAAAAGGTTATTTTGACTCAGAATACAGGTTCATAATATTTTACTCACAATTTAAATCCAAAAATCTCTGAAAGCACCAAACCTTGATCTGACCTTCTATGAGGCTAATTGTAGTCTATAGTTATTCTACTTGAGTCCTGCAGTTTATTACAGAGTTATAAGGTGTGTGGTTATGGGGCTGCCCCAAAGTCTGCTGGGTATATAATACACAGTACATGCATTATATTCTCTGTAAAATATTTTAGAAACCCGAATTATGGAAAATACGTGTGACTCCAAGGGTTTTGAATAAGACATTGTAGACCTGAGCTATATAGAAATTAAAAGCAGCATGAAATAGCTGGCCTTTAAAACAGGCTGTCAATGAACCCTGCCTCCCAGTCTTCACACCCTTGTGTGAAGATTCAAGGTCCTCTCACTTTGAACCTGGGTGCTTTACCCAGAGCATATGGCATAAGTGATGTTCTGAGTCTAGGCCTTAAGAGATACCAGGGAGTCTGGCTGCCCTGGTAAACAGATCACATCAAGAAGCTAGGCAGACAGAGAGATGTCCTAAGATTACTTGAGGAGTGTTCCATCTGCATCCATCCTTCTGGCCATCCCATCCAGGAAACTGACACGTTATTTAAGCCATCTGGAATGTTCCAGCTCCTGCCATCTGACTACAGTGGTGTGAGACATTCTAAGTGAGAGCACTATAAGAACCATCCAGCTGAGCCCTGGTCAGCTCATAATCTTGTGAGAAATAATAAATCATTGTTGCTTTGAGTTACTAAATTTTGTGGCGGTTGTTAAGTGGCAGAAGATAACTAAAACATTTCTAAAGCCCTTGATGACAAATGAGTTAAGGGTCACAGAATGGGAATAGGAAAAGCTAGGATGCCACCAAAGATGTAATGTTAACAATTTCCACAACGGCCCTAGTATCTATCGGCTATTGAGCTTATATGTGTTGTCTCAGAGCAACCCTGAGAAGAAGGCTTTATTACCTCCATTTTAAGAGATGAAAACTGATGGGAAGAGGAGTTCTGTAACTTGTCAAAGGTTTTTCAGCTCATATGTGATAGAGCTAAGGTTCACACCTAGAAATTTCTTGCAAGACTGACCCTGGCCACCTCCCTGCTATTTCAGCTCCAGTGGAAAGTAATCTCCTTTACGGCGAGCATGAGTCCTCTCTGCTCTCTTGCATCCAGTCACCCCAGGACTGCACCCTCAACCTCCCTATGGGGGATCACCCACCCTACTCTCAATGCATGTGCTTTGGGTGGAGCTCTGTCTCGTGATCTTGGCCTCAGCCCATAAGCACACCCATTCCCCAGGACACTGTTGAGGCTGGGGCAAGGACAATGACATTTAGTGGGGAAAAAACTCTTTCCTGTCTACACCAGACTTGATACAAAGGAATGTGCCCTACACCTCCTCTTCGACTTCATCAAGGTCTTCACAGGTTTTTTACTCCAAGTCTTACTGCATCCTTAGCATTTCCCTGAGCACATCCTTGCCTGGAACACCCTCCCCCCACCTTCTGTTTTTGTCCAGTTATTTCTCATCCTCAAGGCTCAGTTCATATCTCCCCTTGACCCAGCCTGACCTAGTCTCACCCATCCCCCTCACCCTAGAACCTGAGTTTGTGCTTCTGTGGTGCTTGTACATATTGTGTTACATCAATGATCACATTGCTATATCACCTCTGGTCTACCGATTCTGCAAATTGCTCAAGGCAGGCAGCATGTCCTACCCATCTTTATATCCTCATCATTTTATACAAGGCTCAGTCTTTAAATGATAACATAAACTAGATGAATGGGTGAATGACTATAGGGTTATCGTGACCATCTTCACTTAGGGTGGTTTTCCCGTGGCATTTAATAGCAGCAAATAAACGATGAAAATGTCAGAGTCTGCTTTCGGTTTTCCAGGTGCTCTAGGTTGTTGATAGTTGGCACTGGCATGTGTGAGAGTTGAAATACTGGTTAGTTTTAGGGTTGGGAGATCATAAATAACTTCTTCTTCCAGTTAACTGAGAGCCAAGACATAAAACAAGAACATTAAGATTCAAATGTCAGTTTCATTACAGTTAAAACCAATTGAAGAACATGATTTTAATTTGGTGGCCAAGCTGGGCTTTCAAATACTCTCTCTCAAAGGGGGAGTTTGGGTCTGCAGAGAGAATCATTCATTCAGAATTATTGCCTCCTTTCATGACAGAGAAAGGACCCTTCAATGTTTGCAATGTTTTAATGGTTTCTACCCACACATTCAAGGAGCATGACCAATAGATGTTAATTCTTTGTAAGCCCAATCAATCACGTCCCTATTCCTCTCATGTGGGAAAGTGAGAAGGAGCCTATGGGAGAGACCAAGAGTGTTACCTAGGAGAAGTCCCTTCCTGGAAACACAAAGCCAAGGGCATGTGTGCACATTATGTGATGGACATGTGGAAACAGGAACACCAGAGCTTGGAAAGCTGGTGCTATGTCCCTGGAGAAACACAAATGTGCTGGTGTCTTTGACAGTTGAAGGAAAAACCAAAATACCCAGTGAAAGTGCAATCATGAAGTGCCTATATGAGTGCTTGAAAACACTGATTAGGAATTTAAAAACCGTGCATTTTACCCACTCAAGCAATAATATTTATGGCATGTAGAATAACAAGCCTCTTTGCTCACATATCCAATGACATTTCTGAAACATGAACAATTATAGCGTTCTTTAGTTTACTTGGATATGTGGTAATTTCTTGGTTTTAATGGGAAATGCTGAAATGTTATATTACAATGTTCAGGCTGAAATAAATGAGTTTTTTTTTACATTGTTTAGAAAACTTGGGGGAAAAGTGCAACCCTGGCTTACTTCCTATTATAGATTCAAATGTGGCGTGTAGTTGACTGATTTTTCACATTTCAGGCTTAATTTTGTTCTGAGGTAATAAATGAGAGAGAAAGTTGAGCTATGTATTTTTTAAATGGCACTGGAGACCTGGATTTAAGCGTTAACATGGCCAAGTCAGCCATTTCCATGCAAGTCAGTCCCCTGATCCCCATCTGTAAAATGGGGATATTACAATACCTACATCCATGGGCTGAAGTAAGAATCAAATGAGATGAAGGGCATAGACATCTGCAGGTCAATGCCAGGCATAGAACTAGGTGCTTGATAAATGTTTTAAAAAGTAGTCGATGGGTCATCCCATAATGCATTGCCAAGCCTCCAGCGGCCAGAGGACATGGGGGGGGGGGGGTGGATCTCATTTCACAAGTTTATACCCTGATGTGGACTTGCCCCTATGAATAGAGTACATCTGCTAATGTGGAATTAGAGACACACTAAGAGAAACCACTCTTGGAAAGTGTAGAGAAAAAAAAGTTTGAAGGACTTTCTCTAAGCCCTGTGCTAAGGGAATGGAGACTGAAATTGTTGTAGGGCTACTCAGGATGTAGGGACAGAGAGATGATGGGACTTGAGGGAGAGAAGCCTCTTCCTGTAGAGCATATGCAGTTGGCAAGTAGCTATACAATGTAAGAAGTCATTCATTCGAACCTGAACACTCAGCATCTTTCATCAAATATTCAGGTATGTACATTCAAGTATGCCAAGAGCCAACAGTATAATTCAGGCTTCAGGATATGTGCTGTACAGACCAAGTGACAAGAATACCAGACAAAAAGAGAAGTTCTGAAGGAATGGTCATTGCCCATCTGAAAGTTTTCTGTAAGCATCTGTTTACAATTCAGTCATCCTCCTGTGGGAACTCTGGACAGTGAACAGAGAAAAAACAACTAGATAACATGATGGAAGCACATTTCCCTAGCAAGTTACTGTGCTTCTTGTATGAAAGCACAATTGAACAGGATGCGTACGAGGTGTTTGTTCAAGAAAGGAGTACATGTATACCTATCTTCAAATTGACGCTTGAAATTTTCATTTCTTCATTTGACTATGCAAATAGGGGACTTGCAGAATTAATTTGATCACAGATATTATTAGAACTATATACAGGAGGGGCACCTAGGTAGCTCAGTTGGTTAAGCATCCGACTTTGGCTCAGGTCATGATCTCATGGTCCGTGAGTTCGAGCCCCGCGTCGGGCTCTGTGCTGACAGCTCAGAGCCTGGAACCTGCTAAGGATTCTGTGTCTCCCTCTCTCTCTGACCCTCCCCCATTCATACTATGTCTTTCTCTATCTGAAAAATAAATAAAAATTTATTTATTGGGTTCAAGCCCCACATCCGGCTCTGTGCTGACAGCTCAGAACTTGGAGCCTGCTTTGGATTCTGTGTCTCCCTCTCTCTCTGCCCGTCCCCTGCTTGTGCTCTCTTTCTCAAAAATAAAAATAAACATTACAAAAAAATTTAAAACTATATACAGGATTTTAAGCTCATTGAGAGCAGAAATTATATCTTTTTAATCATTGCACCCTTCTTAGCACCTCTTGTACAATGTAGAATCTCAATGCATATCAAATTAATATAAATAAATGTAAATGGGTTTCTCAATATAGAAGATTCCAATTGTTTTTCATATTTTTCTGCATCCTATAGTAGCAAGTGAGATGTAATTACACACATGGGTATTAGCTACACCTTAGTTCCTTTTTGAATAAGCGTAATGACTAAACAATAAATACTACTCTTCCTATATGGCTGCTGTTCGAGAGTGAGCTTGACAGAACCAAAAAGGCAAGTTAACTGACTCAGGCCACTGGGGTATCGTTTCTTGTGTGGTAAGAGAGCTCAGAATCTCGCAGCACTGCGTCCAATATCTCAGCCCTGCCCTGTGTCAGTGTCACCTTTCCCCTGGCTTTTCTTGCTTTCCTGAATACAGCCAGGGCTTCACTATTGGGTAGGTATCGGGTTTCTCCATTAGAAAGGACAATGCAGCTCATAAAAGGTGATCAAAATATTACCTCAAATAAAACAGTTTTAGATGAGAAAAGAAAGCACCCATAAGTTTTCCTCTTCGCCTGCCCCCAAAAGTGTCAGAAAGAAAGACAGTTACTCTAACAGGAAAAAGAAAAAATGTTCCATTCTGCCAGTCGTGCGGGGGTTTACTGTGTAATGTCACAAAAGAGAATAATTATACTCCACCACCTTGTTTTTCTTCAAGATAGACTAATAGCAGAGCTACACAGCTCAACTCTGGAAAACTCTGAAATGAACAGTATGGGAAGTGGATCACCTGGGATCAGAATTGGGCTGCAATGTTTTACTAAAAGTTAAGTATTCTTCTGTTTAATTTCCTCCAGGATTTATGAAGGCAGAGCCACCATAAAGTTTTATTTCCCAGGACATTCCCTGAAACACTCCAGGCACCGGGGCTAAGAGAATTACCCCTAAGTTTTTCTTGTTGTAGCTTCAACTTGAACTGTCTTCTTTTGCTGTGGTTCACTGCCAGTGCCTCACTCTTATGCCACAATGACCCAAACTTGGAGATTGATAGCCTGAACTTCACTGAGCCAACACAGTTTCCCAAGGAAACTTGTGTATTTATTAACTAAAGAAAAATGAATACCTTCTTTTAAGCATGTGTTTCAGAAGTCTCTGAATGATTTCTATAAGCCACAGACAATAGGAGAAAATCCAAGAAGCAAGCAGGAAGAGAGTAGATAGGATCAACTCAGAACAGCTCCAATGAGACGGAGAACAATACGGTGCTTTGATTGATAAGGTGATTTAAAAATTAAAAGAGAGGAGTCTATCTGTGAGCTGAATCCAGTTACCAGAGATTGATGGATGGCATGAGTCTTCTTTTCTTTGTGGCGTCTTTCAGATAAAGCTGTGTTTCCTTTTAGAGAGGATCTTTGTAAGACAATTGCTAGACTAGAAGGAGTGTGTGTGTGTGTGTGTGTGTGTGTTCACGTGTGCACGCACTGCAGCATTTTAGGGCAGGGCTCTCTACCTAGAATGCAAGCCTGCTCCGTAGCTTTGTGAACTCTGTACTTTCTATAGCTTGTGCATAGATAGCATTCTTAAAAAACATCTTTCCTGGATAAGCCTTCATTTCCAATTGTGTCTATGCACCATGTGGTAGCCAGCATGATTAAGGAAAAAGTGATTGTGTGAACCTCCAAATCCATCTGTCATGTCATTGGCATTGAAGAGCCTTGCTGAAAAATTAGCCTCCTCCTTCCCCCAACTTGTGTTTTCCCATCCTCAAGACAATACGGGAAGCTCTTAGCTAGGAGAGAAGGGAACAAAGGGGCAAGGAATTCAATAAAAAAGAGATCCTAGGCAAAATGAAATATTGTTTCCCTGTCTGTATTGCTTTCTTTCTCTCCAATCTGCCCGAGTATTAACCACTTGTCTGCTGCGCTACGAGGCAGAATCATTTCTAGGATTTGTCTGCAGACGACTGTGATCTCTGAAGACATCAGGGACATCCAGAGTGATGAGTAGTCTGGAACACAAGAGACTAAACTGGACATAAAACTTACAGCCCAATGTGAGAAAATACTTACATTTCCTCCTCCGGAATTTGTCTAGTACACTTGCTTATTAAACTGCACATACAGGCTCAAAGGCTTATTGGATTTTTATATTCTCTGTACACATTTGAGGACCTCCTGAAATTGCATACAAAATTTTATTTACCTGTGCATGTGTGCGTTTTTCTGAGGAGAGGATTTTTGCAATCTTCGGTTTCTTTAAAGGGTCTATGACCCACAAAGTTAAAATTCACTGCAATGAGGTATGTGCTGTTCTGTTTATTTTCTCAGTTATAGAGGGTGCATCTTCCCTCTATAATTCATTGGGGATTAGGAGTTGGAAGACAAATTCTATCCACAAAATACTTAGACTGAGAATAGACCACAAAGAAAACACAAGTAAACCAGGCAACAGATGCTGAATTAGATGATGGAAGAGGATGAGGTGAGGGATATTAGATTTATAAGGACTTTTGCTTTGTGTCACAGTTGCAACTCAGACTCAGCCAAAACATATAACATGTACCATATATGGATTTGGGTTTCTTTTTACTTTTTTTTTTTTTAGAAAAATTTTTTTTTTGATTTCTGCTTATTTCAGTTGCTGAGAGGAAAGGATGTTGAGTATTTGGACTAATGAATTCATTTAAAATGTCCTCAGTTGATATTAGGTTTAAAGACAGTTAATTAAAATGGGAAAATTACAGGGTAGCAAACTTGTTTCAGGTTTAGGAGCTTTGGATGGAAAAGATTATTAACATAGCTTGCCACAAGCAGGCTGGCTTATAGTCAATGAAATTTTTTTTTTTAATTTTTTTAATGTCTATTTTTGAGACAGAGAGAGACAGACCATGAACGGGGGAGGGTCAGAGAGAGAGGGAGACACAGAATCTGAAGCAGGCTCCAGGCTCTGAGCTGTCAGCACAGAGCCCGACGCGGGGCTCGAACTCACGGACCGTGAGATCATGACCTGAGCCGAAGTCGGACGCTTAACCGACTGAGCCACCCAGGCACCCCAAGTCAATGAAATTTTTAACCTATGTACATTCATCTTAACCTGAATATTTTCTAAAAGTTAAAAAAAAATCAGTATTCATAGGTATATTTTATAATGGAGTATTTTAACATTAAGAATAAACGATTTTTAGGTAGGGGTGCCTGGGTGGCTCAGTTGGTTAAGCATCCAACTTCGGCTCAGGTCATGATCTTGAGGTTTGTGGGTTCGAGCCCCACATCAGGCTCTGTGCTGACAGCTCAAAGCTTGGAGCCTGCTTCAGATTCTGTGCCTCCCTCTCTCTATGCCCCTCCCCCACTCGCACTCTGTCTGTCTGTCTCTCTCAAAAATAAACATTAAAAATTAAAAAAAAAAAGATTTTTAGGCAAGAAATAAACCCCTAATATTGGGATTAAATGGAGATACTATCTCTCATGAAGAACTGAACCCTAACATTGATTGCTCATTTATCAGAATATGTAAAGTAACCTTAGAGAGACTAAAAACATCCCTTCACAATCAAAACACTCAGCAAACTAGAAATAGATGGAATTTCCCCAAACTGATAAAAGACACCTATGAAAAACCAAAGCTATCCTCATACTTAATGGGTAAGAGTAAAAACTTCAGTTGTGAAGGTCAGTATGTTAATCTGAAAAGTCTATTGATTAACCATTTGTGATAGATTGGATTATTTGTTCCAATTCTTTATTCTCTTGGGTAATAAGAGTATAAGGTCAAACTATATATAATTGGCATTTTTGGGTAAGCAAAAAAATGGTTGGATATCAGCAATGGTTTAACCTAATACACTCATATCTTCATGTGGTTTAACCTAATACACCCATATCTTTTGCCATATAGATTTTCACCACTCTCCCAATGTGGGTGGACTGTCCTCCATCATCTCACTGATGTTTGGCTTAGGCTTGGCCATTTGACTTGCTTTGGTTGGTAAATGTTTGCAAGCAGAGGCTTTAAATACGCTTGTGTGGTTTGGCTTATACACCAAACTGCACATTAGAAGAACTTTCCCCGGGTAATCCCTAGTCCAAGGAGGGTGAGACACATATGGAACACACCTGGAGTCAGCCCACAGCCTGGAGCTGAGCCCAACAGACTTGCAGCCTAAAGCCGAGCCTCCCAGCCCCGAGTGGCTGAGCCCAAATCTTCCTGCAGGCTATTGTATGAGAATAATTGTTTCTGTTTTAAACCACCACGGTCTTGAAGCTATTTGTTACTCAGCATTACCACAGCTATAGCTAACTGACAGCATGTAAACAGTGAGCAAGGGAGAGCAGCTGAAACAAAAGCAGGTTGTCTGTTCAAACAGTAGTCAGAGGAAATGGAGTCTTATTAGACTTCAACTGGTAAGTTTCCTAAACTCTTAAAAGAAGACAGGCAGATGGTTGGAGAGCAGCAGTGGCAGTGGACCACCCCCCAAGCAGCAGACCATAGCTTGAAGACAGGCCTGGGATGGTCTCAACCTTGACCAAGGCCTGTGTTGCAGCCCTGCCTTCATAAATAGGGGGAAAGTCAAGAAAAGAAAGTTTGGATTACAAGCAAGGGTATGTTATTAGTTATGATTGTAACATGCTGAGGAATAAGCGCTTGGATTCTATATTGCTTTCATTTACTCTGAGTTTTATGCTCAGTATTTTTCACTTCTGCAAGTCCTAGAGTTGAGAACAGTTTCAGAAATGAAACCACAATTAACTAAAGTTGTTGGAAAATGTATAATCATGGGCTCGTGCATTTATTTATGTCAACAGTTCCAAAGAAAATTGCTATTAAGTCTTACCAACTGTCATCCATTTGTCCTTTTTCATATCCTGGGTTAAACTATTACAACAATATCCTCTAGTGTCCCTAATCATAACAGTAGCTGCTGTTTATTAAGTGCTCATTACCATGTACCACCAGCTCTGCTAGGCACTTTTTAAACATTGTATCTAATTCTCACAATAACATGGAAAGACAGGTATTATTATTTTAGAAGTGAGGTACCTGTGACTCTAAGATTGAGTAACTACACCAATAATATAAACAGCTAACGAGAGGGGGAACTGGAATTTGAACCCTGGTCTAACTATAATCCTTTTTAATGTTGAGCAAACATCAGTTTAAGCTGGAGGTTTAGCTGTTGAAATAAAAATATTCTATCCATGGAGATTTAGCTACTCGTATAGAAAAAGATCCTTATGAGAAGGTATAGTCTCAGTTATCTTATTTATCTATCTACTGAAATCCATCAAAATTTTACCGGAAAATGCCAGTTTGATCTGGATTCTATGTCTCTTTCTTTGTCCCAACATTTAATTCATTTTCACTTCATTTATTTCCTGTGTCCTTATAATAGGCTCATCATGGACCTTCGGCTCAGTACAGAATGGAGTTGTTTTTGAAAAAGCATAGTCTAAATGAGAATTCCAATCTTTACCCATATTTCTGAAAAATACAGTGTGGGATAGGAGTACAGAATCCCTAACAGTTTTTAAAAATCCTATATCTCTTGGGAGTCTCTTGCTTTCAACCCCAGAAAATTCTCCCTCTCTCTCTCTCTCTCTCTCTCTCTTTCCTCACCCCCAGCTTCTACCCTCCTGCCCCTTTCCTTTTCAGCCTATCACTCCTGGGCCCTGCCACCCTCTAGACAACCTCTCCTTCCTCCACATCCCCACACTGCTCCCAGGCACTAGCTGACACTCAACCTACCCAGCCCCATAAAGTATTTATTTAGTGCCTCTTTCTTTATATAGTAACAGCCTTTTAGGCAAGATCCTCCCCTGAGGCTCTGATGTCTTCTGGCCCTCCCCCTTTCTTCTGTCGCACATCTTCCTCACAAAGGTCCAAGAAAGCAAAGTAACTCAGAATACTCTTCAGAAGTGTAACTACGTGGGCAACCCCGGAATATTCTATCTATGGAAAACAGTCTGTGGTAGAAAAAAATAAAAAGGCTGAGACCTCCCTAATCCCCCATATGAATGTTGTTTGCCCACCATGTGATGTGTTAGTTTCTTATTGTTGCTATAACAAATACGACACATTTAGTGGTTTAAACAACAAGGTAGCATACTGTCTTACACCTCTGTAGGTCAGAAGTCCAACATGGGTTTTACTGGGTTAAAACCAAGATGTCAGCAGGCTGCATTCCTTTCTGGAGGCTCTAGGGGAGAATCTATTTCCTTGCTTATTGGTGTTGTGGGCAGAACTCAGCAACTGGGATTCAGACACAAGGATTGAGATCCCCGTGTTGTTGCTGGCTGTCAACTAAGGGCCATTCCCTGCTTCTAGAGGCCATCCACAGTTCTTGGTTCATGGCCTTTTCCTTCCATCTTTAAAGTCAGCAAGTGGTAGGTCAAGTCTCTCTCATGCTCCAACCTCCTTCTTGCATCTCATCCATCTAACACATCTGGGAAAGGCTCTCTGCTTTTGAGGACTCATGATGACACAGGGCCCACCTGGATAACCCAAACTACCCTCTCCTTCTCTAGGTCCATACCCTTAATCACATCTGTAATGTTCCCTTTGTCATGTAAGGTAACATAGCCACAGGTTCCTAGGATTAGGGTATGGGCATTTCGGGAGGGTCATTATTCTACCTAATACACGTGATAAGTTTCACTGTTATTTTATAGATGGAAAAAACTGAGATCATGAGAGCATTGCATTGAACTGGAAATCCCACTGTAATACCAAGATAATAGCCAAGAGCTGGGCTAACCTAGATCATACACGTCTCTGCCTAGGCTATACCCTTAGGTCGTATATGATTCTTATAGAAAAATAAAATCATTACCTTTGAAAGTCATATGATAACTTCATTTTTTTGACCTGTCCTCCAAATGTTTTTATTAAGCTGCGTGCATCTAGAAAGTTTTCACTTGTAGTATAAGAAAAGATACAAGTTACAAGATGTATGTTCTTCGGGGAAAAAAACTTAAAAAATAAGTACATGTTGTCAACAAACAGAAAGCCCTGTTAGTATTTCTGTCAGGCCATCTTCCTGTAAGATTTGGTAATTTTTTGCTGAAAGTTCTCCTCACAATGGTCTTCCAAGAAAATAACATTTTCCTACAACACCCTCTCTGAATGTTTTGAGTTGGATAGGTTGAGATAATTCAAAAGTCCCTAGTCACCATCACACCAAAACATCACATTTTGCTTTGCTTTGCGGAAGATGTTGAAGATGAGACATTTTAAAATATGTGGCTAAATGGAAGGCTTGTCAAGACAAGGTGGGGTAGGGAATATTCGTGTTTATTACCTTTCCGAGTAGCTACTGCTGATACTTTATGCTGTCTAGGAAAATTAGAAGCCCAAATGACATCAGGTAATTGCAACACAGAGAAACAAAACAGGATACACACACGGAGGCTGCCAGGAGCAACCATGATTACATTATCAACGATGCACAAGTCAAAAGGAAAAACATGAAGCAAACTGGAACACCAAAGCTGAGTGAGATATCATCACACATCAAAAACTCACAAGAAGGAAAGCATGTGGGAATTGTGAGGTGTTGCCTGAAAATGAGATAAGAGGCTTTACGTGTGGGACGGTCTAGGGGGGGTCTCTCGAAGACCTTTCTCAAAATGTACTGTATTTCAGAAGTCTTGGCAGTAGATGTAATGAAATGCTGCAGTGCGTGCCTTATTGTGGGGGGTTTGAGCTGTGTTCTTTGTTGTGCGTTTTTATCCCACCTGCCAAAACTTTCTATTTATGCTTTTTCTCTTTTTTTTTCCCATAGAGAACAGGAGAGTCATGATGGGCAGTTGACAAAAAATGTGGGGCTGAATTTCCATAGTCATTCAGTGACTGTCACGCGCCCTGATGCTTACAGAGTACAATTAAAGAGAGTCTCTAATCTGAATAAAAATCTGTTCTTTTGGTTTCGTGTCATATACAATATCACTACAAGCTCATCTACATAGTCTATTATAATGCATACTTTTATACTACTATAGCCTTCACCTAATCAGTTCTCTACAAGCTAATCAGCTCAAATACTGTCACAAGTGGCATAATGCATGCAATTATCCTTAATTCAACTTCTAAACATGGAGGTGAAAGATCAGATTTAACCAAACAGGCTTATCAGGAATTCATGAATTGATAATCATGATTAATGGGAAATCACAGTGCAAAACTTGTTTTAATTTACCTGTTCATGTGTTACAGAGAAATGTGAACTTTCATCCAGAGCAAACAAAGAATGTCTAGACTATCAAATGAATTTTAACCCCAGGATAAGAAACATGCATTCCCTATTTCAAGGATAATCTTAAATGACAGAAATCAGTGTGGCTAAGTCAGGATTACAGTTTTGAAAATATCCCGACCTTGACTCACTGAAAGAGAAATAATTACTCAGAAATGGAATCTCTAGTTATCACCAATAAATGTTTGAAGGGGGGATTTACTTTGAATGGGATAAATTTAACTGCTTGTCTCTGTAGATCCTCAGATTTCTGTAGAGCTGGGCTATTTTTGAAAAGGGGCCTTTGAAGATATCTGCTCTAGTTTGTGTTTCCCTAAATATTGACTACTTTTAAGGCACTCAGAATACTGACCTATGTATAATTCATTTATCTATTGAAATAATATTTATTGAGCAAATATTATATGGCAGAACCTATACTAAGTATTAGAGATAAAAATGATAAATAAAAGAAATCTCATCTTTGAGAAACTTGCAGTCAGTTCAGCAGGCAAGATAATACACAGAAACTGAAATAATGGATATAACAGGATGAGACGTTGAGGAAAATGCTGATGGGTGCCTTACTTTGTGAGTGTTGTACTATGATGAGTTCACCAGGGAAGAGTAAAATATATAGTAGCACAATCCCAGTATTATGTCTCTGAGAGGCTTGGATTTCCCTTCTAGACCTTCTGTGGTAGTGGGAGTAAACACCTTTCATGTTCCTAGCAGGAATGTAAGGGGTGAGAGCAGATTGTGCCAGCAGGGAAGAGTTGGGCTGGTGTTCAAGGTTAAAGTGGGGGACTGGCCCAGACCCAGGAGGCAGCTTCCCCCAAACTGAATGGGGATGGTGGTTATATGCAGGAGGGAGTGATGGCCAGGATGCTGGGGATAGTTGTGGAATCCTTATGGAAACTGGATATGTAAGCGCTGTGGCTGGGGTCTGTGTCACTGAGTCTTTAATCCATGGAAAGGACCCCTGACAGGCACATCTCTGAGCTTACCCTGCTCCCCCATAGCATGTCAGCATGGACACAGAGACAGCAGAGGACCCACACTGGGCAGAGCAGCGATGACAGGGTTGGTCCCATTCTCTGGGAACTGCTCCAGCACAGAAATCGTATACATTCCTGTGCATGTTCAGGGACTCCACAGACATGACTGTGATTGAATTTCTTGCTGAGGAATGTATTATTGGGGAGCAAATCCATACCAGGTGGTGCAAACTAGATGCCCACAGGTACTACAAGTACCACAAAGGAATCTGGTGATGAAGTGGGCCTGATGTGACTAACATAAACCAGAAACTACCTGCCTTTCAAAGAGAGAGATTGCTACCCAGATCCAACCGGTTATGACCATGTGGGAATGCTGGTGGAGTATAGTGGAAGATTTGTTTTCAAGAGAAGCTGAAGTTTTATGTAAACATCTTGAATTTTAAGTATTGCAACTAATTCAAATTTTAAAATGTTGTGTAGACCAAACAAATTTCACCTGTCATATTTGATCTAGAAATAAGTAATTTGCAACCTCTGGGCTACGAGGAAGGCAACAAATTTTTTTTTAAGTTTATTCATTTATTTTGAGAAGGAAAGAGAGTGAAAGCACAAGAAAGGGAGACAGGGAGAGAGAGAGAGAGAGAGAGAGAGAGAGAATCACAAGCAGGCTCTGCACTAAGAGCACAGAGCCAAAATCAGGGCTCCAACCCACGACCATAAGATCATGACCTGAGCTGAAACCAAGAGTTGGACCCTTAACCCACTGAGCCACCCAGGTACCCCTAAAAATTTTTTTAAGTGTAGAAAGTGGTGGGAAGTGGGTAGATAAGTTAGATTTTTGAAATGGGAACAGGGGAATAGATGTGGCTTCTGATAAGATATAAGATACCAGAAACAACTGAAAAAATGAAGCAGCAGAATTCTTAACCTTATTTCTCATTCAATCAGTATTTACTGAGTACCCCCCTATATTAGGCACTGTGCTAAAATTTGGTAAAGATGTAGGTGAGTGTAAACAAGGAGTCTCTGCAGAGCCCAGGATAGTCTGTGTGCCTGGATGACAGAGTTTAGGGGAAAGTGGTGAGAGGTAGCCAGAGAGGCTGGCAGGACCAGAGCCTGGAGTGCCCCATAAGGAAACCTTGCAGAGGAATTTGTACTAATCCTAAAGGCAATGCAAAATTAATGAAGGATTTTAAACAAGAGTTCCATGATCAGGTGTGAATATTCAAAGATCACTCACTCAAGGGTAGATTACAGAATGTAGGAAAGAAGGCTGAGTATGAGTCAGGACTATAATTCTGGTGAGAAAGAATGGCCAGGTAAAGCAGGAAGAAGTGATTTGAGAGAAGTGAATGGATTCATACCATTTAGGAGATGGAAGGATGATAAAAGGTAATTGATGAGTAAAGAATGAAGGAGATAAAGGATTTAAAGTAACTTCCCCAAGTTGCTGATTTGGGCACTGTGTGAATGATGGTGCCATTCCCTGAGACAGTAAACGCTGGTCCGAACAAACAAACAAAAAGAAGCAGGTTTAGGGGAAAAGTTTATTTGTTCAGCTTTGGCATGTTAAATTTATGGTGTCAGAGAAACCTCCACATAGATATACGCACAGGCAATTGGGTGTATGGGCTATGAAGTTAAGAGGAAGGTATTTAAGGTATGAGTAGAAAGGAAAAGATTATAAAGACACATAAGAAGGGCAGAGAGGCAAAAGAAGAATCAGATGTTTGTAGCCAGAAGGCAAGAGGAGAAGATTTATTTTTTAAAGAGAGCAAAACAACTAAAATATCCTTGAGATTTCATGACAGTGTAGGACATTGGAAATTTAGGTAAGAGTAGTTTCAATGGCCTGGGAAGCCCAAGGTTTATCTTCATCCTTGGTAAAGAAATATAAACAGCAAATGTAGACAGTTCCTTAAAAAGTTTGATTGTGCAAGAAGTTAAAGAGGAAATTAAAAAGTATATGGAAGCCAATGAAAATGATAATACCACAACCCAGAACCTCTGGGACACAGCAAGGGTGGTCATAAGAGGAAAGTATATAGCAATCCAGGCCTTCCTAAAGTAGGAAGAAAGATCTCAGATAGACAATCTAACCTTACGCCTTAAAGAGCTGGGAAAAAAAAACAGCAAATAAAACCCCAAACCAGCAGAAGACAGGAAATAATAAAGATTAGAGCAGAAATTAATGCTATAGAAACCAAAAATAAAATAAAATAAAACAGATTGATGAAACCAGAAGCTGGTTCTTTGAAAGAATTAACAAAATTGAGAAACCACTAGCCAGTTTGATCAAGAAGAAAAAGGAAAAAACCCAAATAAATAAAATCAAGAATGAAAGAGGAGAGATCACAACGAACACAGAAGAAATAAAAACCATAATAACAGAATATTATGAGCAATTACACGCCAATAAAATGGGCAATCTGGAAGAAATGGACAAATTCCTAGAAACATATACACTACCAAAACTGAAATAGGAAGAAATGGAAAATTTGAACAGACCCATAACCAGTAAGGAAATAGAATTAGTAATCAAAAATCTGCCAAAAAACAAGAGTCCAGGGCCAGATGGCTTTCCAGGGGAATTCGACCAAACATTTAAGGAAGAGTTAACACCTATTCTCTTGAAGCTATTCCAAAAAATAGAAATGGAAGGAAAACTTCCAAACTCTTTCTATGAAGCCAGCATTACCTTGATTCCAAAACCAGAGACTCCACTAAAAAGGAGAACTATAGACCAATTTCCCTGATGAACATGGATGTGAAAATCCTCAACAAGATATTAGCCAAGCAGATCCAGCAATACACTAAAAAAATTATTCACCGCGACCAAGTGGGATTTTATACCTGGGATGCAGGACTGGTTCAATATCCACAAAACAACATGATTCATCACATCAATAAAAGAAAAGACAAGAATCATCTGATCCTCTCAATAGATGCAGAGAAAGCATTTGACAAAATACAGCATCCTTTCTTGATAAAAACCCTCAAGAAAATAAGGATAGAAGGAGCATACCTCAAGATCATAAAAGCCATATATGAACAACCCAACACTAATATCATCCTCAATGGGGAAAAACTGACAGCTTTCCCCCTAAGGTCAGGAACAAGACAGGGATGTCCACTCTCACCACTGTTATCAACACAGTATTGGAAGTCTTAGACTCTGCAATCAGACAACACAAAGAAATAAAAGGCATCCACATCAGCCAGGAGGAGGTCAAACTTTCAGTCTTTGCAGATGATATGATACTCTATATGGAAAACCCAAAAGATTCCACCAAAAAACTGCTAGAACTGATTCATGAATTCAGCAAAGTTGCAGGATATAAAATCAATGCACAGAAATCTGTTGCATTCCTATACAACAACAATGAAGCAACAGAAAGAGAAATCAAGGAATCGATCCCATTTATAATTGCATCAAAAACTATAAAGTACCTAGGAATAAATCTAACCAAAGAGGTGAAAAATCTGTACACTGAAAACTATAGAAAGCTTATGAAAGAAATTGAAGAAGACACAAAGAAACGGAAAAAATGATTCCATGCTCCTGGATAGGAAGAACAAATATTGTTAAAATGTTGATACTACCCAAAGCAATCTACACATTCAATGCGATCCCTATCAAAGTAACACCAGCATTCTTCCCAGAGCTAGAACAAATAATCCTAAAATTTGTATGGAACCAGAAAAGACCCCAAATAGCCAAAGCAATCTTGAAAAAGAAAACCAAAGCAGGAGGCATCACAATCCCAGACTTCAAGCTATACTACAAAGCTGTAATCATCAAGACAGTATGGTACTGACACAAAACCAGACACTCAGATCAATGGAACAGAATAGAGAGCCCAGAAATGGACCCACGAACATATAGCCAACTAATCTTTGATAAATTAGGAAAGAATATCCAATGGAATAAAGACAGCCTCTTCAGCAAGTGGTGCTGGGAAAACTGGACAGCGACATGCAGAAGAATGAACCTGGACCACTTTCTTACACCATACACCAAAATAAACTCAAAGTGGATGAAAGACCTCAGTGTAAGACAAGAAGTCATCAAAATCTTCGAAAAGAAAGCAGGCAAAAACCTCTTTGATCTTGCCTGCAGCAACTTCTTACTCAACACGTCTCCGGAGGCAAGGGAAACAAAAGCAAAAATGAACTGTTGGGACCTCATCAAAACAAAAAGCTTCTGCACAGGGAAGGAAACATTCAGCAAAACTAAAAGGCAACTGACAGAATGGGAGAAGATATTTGCAAACGACATATCATATGAAGGGTTAGTATCCAAAATCTACAAAGAACTTATCAAACTCAACACCCCAAAAGCAAATAATCCCATGAAGAAATGGGCAAAAGACATGAATAGACACTTCTCCAAAGAAGACATCCAGATGGCCAACCGACACATGAAAAAATGCTCAACATCACTCATCATCAGGGAAATACAAATCAAAACCACAATGAGATACCACCTTACACCTGTCAGAATGGCTAACATTAACAGCTCAGGCAATGATAGATTCTCTGCAAGGATGCAGAGAAAGAGGATCTCTTTTGCATTGCTGGTGGGAATGCAAGTTGGTGCAGCTACTCTGGAAAACAGTATGGAGGTTCCTCAAAAAAATTAAAAATAGAACTACCCTACGACCCAGCAATTGCACTACTGGGTATTTATCCAAGGGATACAGGTGTGCTGTTTTGAAGGGACACATGCACCCCAATGTTTACAGCAGCACTATCAACAATAGCCAACATATGGAAAGAGCCCAAATGCCCATCGATGGATGAATGGATAAAGAAGATGTGGTATAGGGGCGCCTGGGTGGCTCAGTCGGTTAAGTGGCCGACTTCGGCTCAGGTCATGATCTCGCGGTCCGTGGGTTTGAGCCCCGCATCAGGCTCTGTGCTGACAGCTCAGAGCCTGGAGCCTGTTTCAGATTCTGTGTCTCCCTCTCTCTGACCCTCCCCCATTCATGCTCTGTCTCTCTCTGTCTCAAAAATAAATAAACGTTAAAAAAAATTAAAAAAAAAAAAAGAAAAAAAGAAGATGTGGTATATATATATATATATATATATAATGGAGTATTACTTGGCAATCAAAAAGAATGAAATCTTGCCATTTGCAACTACATGGATGGAACTGGAGGGTATTATGCTAAGTGAAATTAGTCAGAGAAAGACAAATATATGACTTCACTCATATGAGGACTTTAAGAGACAAAACAGATGAACATAAGGGAAGGGAAACAAAAATCATATAAAAACAGGGAGGGGGACAAACAGAAGAGTCTCATAAATATGGAGAACAAACAGAGGGTTACTGGAGGGGGTGTGGGAGGGGGGTGGGCTAAATGGATAAGGGGCATTAAGGAATCTACTCCTGAAATAATTGTTGCACTATATGCTAACTAATTTGGATGTAAATTAAAAAAAATTAAATTAAAAAAAATAAAAATAAAAATCAATTTTACATTTGATATTAAAAAAAAAGTTTGGTTGTGAACAAGAAGAGTGAAGTTTCTTGGGCCTTGACTGAAAGGTTGCATGGGAATAAGGAAAGGTGTGTGTGTGTGTGGTGTGTGTGTGTGTGTGTGTGTAACAGACTTGAGCTTCTCTAGGTGTGGATAGAAAAAGGAACAGGTAGAGAAACACATATTGCAAATATGGGGAAAAAATGAATGATAGATGGTGCCAGCCCCGAGGAAGTGGTAGAGAGGGGTCCTGTACAGAGTGGAGGAAGAAAGGGCATCTCTTCCAGTACAAGAGATGCCAGTGGACGTGTAGATGTGGAGACAGAGTCAGAGGCACTTCATTCTCACAACTCTTTCCCTGCAAAATGGGGAGCAAGATTCTCAACTGAGAATGAGTGAAGGACATGGGGAGCTGGAGACTGGAAAAGACGGGGTAAGGTTTGACAGATCTTGTGAAGAAAGAGGGTGAGAAATACAATTCTGGGTGGTTTAAGGAAGCCTTTTGAGATTGGTGCTCATAAATGTGTGGTGACACAGATCTATTGCACTGTGATGTGTCCTTTGGCAGAGTTCAGTAGCCCAGGTAACAGCTATAGCATCAGGAGTGGGCAGCTGGGCTCCTCCAGTGTTGGGGTGTTGCCAGAGAATACAGCAAAAGGAGCCTCTCAGGATGGGGATTTTAGAATCTCAGAGAAAAAATAATTAAAATGTTGGACTTTACGGTAGTAAACAAGGCCTTCATTAATAATAAAATCATAATATTTTTTTAAAGTTTATTTTGAGAGAGAGAGAAAGCACAAGTGGGGGGAGGAGCAGAGAGAGACAGAGAGAGAGAGAATCCCAAGCAGGCTTTTACCATCAGTGCAGAGCTTGATGCAGGGCTTGAACAGAGATGATTACCTGAGCTGAAGTCAGACACTTAACTGACTGAGCCACCCAGGTGCCCCCGTAATAATTTTTAAACTGTTACCATTATTACCACTTATACAATGCTTCCTGTGTCCTGGGAAATGTTCTAAATACTTCACGTAAATAACTCACAACTACATGGCATCAATACAAATATGTTCCCCATTTTACAGCCAAAGAAACTAAAGCACAGAAAATTTAATTAATTTGCCCAGTGTTACACAGCTAATAAATGAAGAGTTAAGACTTGAACCCAAGCAGCCTGACTCTAGAGAGGCCATGTCTGTAACAGTTGGTAACACGTTACAGTTGGTAACTGTCTCCATCCTTTTTCTGTCAGCAGGTCATTCTCTGACATCCACACACAGGCATTCTTTTCTACTCCAAAGGAGAAACGGATGAGCCAGACTTGCTACATTAGAATATGAACACATGCAGACATAGCCCGGAAATAGGAAGCAGAGTTGGGAGGTTCTTAATTCCATTTTTCTTTATTCTAAAATACTTAGATCAGATGCAAGGCTTAGTGTTCCATCCCAGAAGGACTGGGAAGCATGCTTCTTTGAAAACCAGCATGTATGACAATTGTAGCTGCATCCCATCCTGACCACCATCGCCCTCCCTGCCCACAATGTGGGCAGTGGTGGTTGGTGTAGCATCTATCAACCCCTTGATGCTGCGGAACATCAAGAAAGGATCACTGTCCCGCATTTCTCTCCTCTACCCGCTGGTGCTCTACTTCCCTGGTGCAGATTTACTCCTTTGCCTTCAGTTAAAGTCCACATACTCTGCTGAACATACCTAGTCATTTCCATCTCATTGTGAAAGTGTTTTCTGAACTCAGTGTTTAATAGATGGTTATAGATAACAAGGTCATGAAAGGGAAAGAAAAAGAGGGTGTAGAGCAGACAAAACGCTGTGCCCACTTAAATTTTATCTCCCAGCTGATGGCGACCATAGAGTTTACAGTTACAGAACAGTCAGACTGAACTATTCAGACCAACTCTAGGACTTAATCTGGACTGCAATTCACTCCTAAATTAGAAGAATTTTTTAGAATGAATGTATTTTCAGTGTCTTTTAGACAATGGAATCTTGCTTGGTCTTTTTTTTTTTTTTAAGTAAAATAGCATTTTTTATAAAGTGTGGTTTCTTTGAGGTCTTTAAAAAGACTCCAGCTGTATAGAAATATCTCATTAGTGACAAAGACAAAGCAAGTTTTTTCTGCTTTGTTTGATCTAACAATGGAGGACTCATCACACACTGGTGCCTTGCGTGCTTTCAATGGATTGTATAAATTGGGCATTTTGTTACCATTTTTTAAACATTTCCTCCTCCTAGCATTTGTCCAGGTGCTCAGCTTTCTTTCCAAAGTCACAAAATACAATATGAATTGAACATCTGGCTCATAAAAGTCCTTTTGAAGGCAGAACAGAACGCCTCTCCAGTCAAAGAAAGATGCAGAAGAAAGTATACCTGAGGATTCCTACCAGATATGGCTTGGGGGCTCATCTTGTTCATTGAAAACTGGAAAGTTATTGTCCTTCCTGGATACTGAGCTGCCTGGTATTGTCATCAGGAAGTATTCACAAACTGAGCATTCACCCAGACAAAAGACTGAACGCACATCATTGTGCCCCTAAGCATGCACTCCAGAGAGGGGTAACAAGTATTTAATGCAAACTATCCAGCTGGGTGAAGTTGCTATTAACACAGTAACCCTCTAAAAGATGTGACAAAAATATAAAGCTCAGAAAGCAAGATGGAAAAGGTTGACGCCAGAGCACCTAGGTGGCTTGGTCCGTTAAGCTTCCAACTCTTAATTTCGGCTCAGGTCATGATCTCACAGTTTCGTGGGTTCGAGCTCCACGTCCGGCTCTGCACTGACAGTGCAGAGCCTGCTTGAGGTTCTCCCTCTCACTCAGACCCTCTCTTGTTCTCACTGTCTCTGTCTCTCTCAAAATAAATAAACCTAAAAAAAAAATGCTGCTAATTAAAAACAAAAAAATGTTGAAGTCACTCATAGGAATGATGAAAAAAATCAGTATTTGATAAATCCTGTATGACCTGTCAAACTTAAGGCTAAGCTACAATAAAAGTTCACTTCACATTACATGTAGGGGTAGTGGGTTTTGCTTGGCCATCCACGTGTCAGCCAGCATGCAGGCCCTCTGAGGGCAAGAATCTTGCCTATCTTGGTCAACAACTGGATCTCTTTTGCCTTAGACAAGGCCTTGCACTAATTGGACCCTAAATAATTTGTTGACTTCTTTAAAGACCAAATTACCTAGCCTAAACCATTCTATAAATCTCCCATGAAACAATGGTAAACACACACACACACACATTGAAGTATGTTATTACTAAGATTTAGCCTTCAAATAAATAGCTTATTAAAGTGGATTTTTTTCCCCTCAGATTTGTCCCTGTTTTAATAGACACTTAATTTACCTCAGGTCTTCTGTTTCAACAGGAAAGAAACAAAATGATCTTTTCTCTCAGGTAAGGCCTTCCAGAAGGATACATTTTCTCCAGAATTATTTAGTAAATTTCTACCCCGTTGGGTTCAAATCCTGGACACCCAATTTAGCCAGAAAAGAAAAACTATTGCCTCAATAATTAAAAGGGAAAAAAACCCAGGCCCCTATTGCCCAATAAACCTCCAAGCTGTGTGACAAACAGATATCGAACAAGCACAAAGCCTGAGAGAAATCCAATAGCATCCACCTCGAGAACAAGCTAGTCTCGGGGGAGGACAATTATCAAGTGACCAGCGCTTACCTCTTGGTTATTTAGTGCAGTAAAGTACAAAGCACCTCTGAGATTTCCTGATGTTTCCTCAGTGCTCACCCATTGCCTTTGACTCAGCCCTCTGAAATTTTCAGAGGCGCTAACATTCACAGATGTCTTTTACTCTGCTTTAGCAACTTCATAAACACACCCTGGTTTCTTTCTTTCTTTCTTCCTTCTTTCCCTTCCTCCCCCCTTTCTTTCTGTTTATTTTGATGGCTCAAGGGCTAAAATTACACAGGAAGCAGAGAACGTATGGGGGAAAAAAAGATTATTTGAGAAGAGTTTAATAAAAGGGCTATTAACAAAAGGAGCAAAAGCATAAGGAATAATGTAGCACTCATCACCCAGGCTAGCATTCGTGGGACTCACCACACCTAGACTTGAAGGAGCAGGGTAGGCAGGGCTTTGTGAGAACAGGTGGGCTATGTAGGCAGGGCCTCCTGACAGGAGCTTAGACCTCCCATCACTTTTTGGGTATCCCACAGGAAGAAAACAGCCGAATAAATACCTGCTTCCTACAGTCTCCTTCCTGTGCTTCCTGTTGACCTAACCCAACTGGAAGCCAGAGGACCAAGGAACCTGTTAACATCCTCCATACTTGTCAGAGTCCAGAGGCACAGAGCAGGGCAGAAAGAGGTAGAAAGTAAATCTGGAAGGGTAAACATAAGACATTCAGCATTGTACTAAATCCCTGGCTCCCACATTTAATTTCTAGCTTCATGACATAATTAAGATGTCTCTAAGTCCAATTGTTCCCTCCCTCAATTAGATTTCAAGGCATCTTTATTCTTCTGTCTGCTGACTATATAACCTATTTTATTTTAATTTTGTAGACTTTGATTGCCTACTTTCCAAACTCTATGATTATTTCAAAAGTCACAAACCAGAGTGATCATTTATTTAGAAAACCAATCTGGTATTTAATATCAGACAGACAATGACGGGTATTCAAATACTCACTGTTAGCACTTTAAATATGTAGGGTTTACTTCAACACACTCACACACACACACACACACACACACACACACACTTTTCCTGGAGCTTACACCAAAAGAGTAAAAACTACAATCCCTCAGTCAGAAGCCCAGCTAAAGTGCTAGTTCTCCTAACATTAACCACATAGTCACCTTTGTGCTAAAATTCACCCAGAGCAGTTTATACTTCTTATGCAACAGGGGCTTGAATCTGGAATGATACATGCAATTCAAGCTTGGAAACCATAAAGAACGTTTTACCTGCAAAGTTTTTACATTGGGCACCTCTCTTCCCTGCTCCAATACCATAACATGGGCAGAGATTCTGCTCTGCTCCACCACACCCCACCCTCGTGTGACCATAATAAAACTCCCCCAGTTCAGGTTTCCTAGGAGAGCCATCAGCTGATGATATCTAGCCGGAGAATCATTTTGGTTTTAAACACAAAATTACTTCAAGTCACACACGGGTCGTTTTTGCAGCATGCACCAGTTTATATGAGTGTATCTTCAATCAAAACTCCATGTCCCTCAGGATAGCTATTTTGGATACCATATTTTCCAAGATTAAAAATAATCATGGTAGATAAAACCACCTGGCCAGGCACATCTCTCCAGCACTCCACATCCAAAGCAGCCATGACTGAAGGCAGATGCCAGTGAATGTCTCAAGACAAGTGAACATAAATACATGGAGACACTTGAGTAGCAGACATTTGATACTATCTCTTAATTTGTTCCACATATCTATACTCAAACCAAAGTTTCTTGAAAGTAATTTAAGAACGATCTAGTCCACAAGAGTACCAGGAAAAAGGAGTCACAAGCCCTTTAACACAAGCTCTTGTATATATGTATCTATATCTATCTATCTCTATCATCTATCTATCTATCTATCTATCTATCTATATTACTTACCACAGGCTCCAGTTGCATTGTACTTAGAGTTAATGCTACTTCAGACGTGTCCATGTTTGGTCAAGAATACCTTTAAGGTATGGTAAGGATTCTAAATGTCTCCCATGATTATACTTTTTTATTGTTGAATTGTGTATGGTATCGTAAATATTCCTTGACATCCACTCTTGCTCCATACGTCAGGCAGCAAACTTTGGTCAAAAGCAATACAATTCTGACCTCCTGGTACACTGACTTAATTCTCTTTGTCTATTTATTTGACCCCTTTATCAGGTAATCATATAAGAGGCATTTTTAGGTCCCACCATGTGCAGTATGATGTGATAAAAAGAAATGAACCTTAGGGAGTGTGCCTGACAGGAACCCTCTGGTCCAGAGAAGCAGCCAGCCTTGGAGACTCCCACATGGAGGGAGCTAGGGAAACAAATACCTGACCTCACTGACTTCCCTCTGCTTGGCTTGAATCCCATTTTCTCCACTTATCAGCCATGTGGTCTTAGACAAATTTATTAGGCTCTCTTAACCTTGAATTTTTTTTGTTGTTGTTGCAAATTTGGGATGGTGATAAAAACCTTTTCTACTAAGTTGATGTGGATGTTGCTGATCAAATGAAATTATAAATCCCTTAGGATGTCACCTATAATACTTATTAAACAAACAACACCTTCCATCCCTCTTCCCTCCCTTCCCCACTCCAATGAGCCAGGTAAAAGCAGCACCTGCAAACAAGCTAGGAATAACAGAATTTTACCCTTCAAAATGATCATAGCTGTCACATCCCCTTGCTTCCCAACAGGGACCCTCTCTCCATCATCCTATCTTTGTTTCTCCTATGCAGAACTCATTTTTAAAATAAAGTCATTCGGAACACCTGGGTGGCTCAGTCAGTTAAGCGTCCAACTCTTGGCTTCAGCTCAGGTCATGATCTCACAGTTTGTGAGTTCAAGTCACGTGTTGGGCTCTGCACCCATCGTGTGGAGCTTGCTTGGGATTCTTTCTCTCCCTTTCACTCTGCCCATGCTCTCTCTCTCTCAAAATAAATAAATAAACTTAAAAAAAATAAATAAAGTCACTCATTCAGCTCTTATATAACTCTAACTGTTAAAAGTTATTTCTCATTGTGAACAGAAATCTATCTTCAGAAAACTTTTATCCACTTGCTATACATACAATGTCTAACGCTGCTGTGTTATGGAAACCCTTCTGGGTTCAGAATGAGAAGCTGTGAGGTTTAGGCCTCATTCAGACACAAGATAGCTTTGTGACCCTGAATAAATAAATCAACTCCCCTGGACCTCAACTGATCTAGGAAATGGGGACAATAGCACCTGTCCAGACTCCTTCGGGGGGGGTCTTATGGATACCACTTGACATTTCTCTCATGCTCCTCTTCACAGGCCATGCTTCACCATTTCTCCATATGACAGCACCCTCATTTCTTTTAGCAGTTTTTTCATTTGAAAATTTCAAAGGACAAGGAATATTATATAATAGGATCTGATGAAGAAAAAATGCTTAACAAAAAGTAACAGTGAGCAAGAGCCTTCCAGACAATGGGCAACATGGAAAACGTTCTGACTATGAAAATAAGCACTCAGGACAATGGGGAGATGGTCCCAATATAATTAAGGAAATAGCATGCCCTCCTCAGAGTGTGGCTGATTTGAGGAAGGAATTGGGATCCAGCTAAAAAGTTTAAATGAGATACAATAGAAAATAAGGATGTCCGGGACACCTGGGTGGCTCAGTTGGTGAAGCACCTGACTCTGGATTTTGGCTCAGGTCATGATCTCACACTTTGTGAGTTCCAGCCCTGTGTGGAGCTCTGCACTGACAGCACAGAGCCTGCTTGGGATTCTCTCTCTATGCCCCTCCCTCTCTTTCTGCCTCTCTCTCTCTCTGAAATAAACTTAAAAAAAAAAAAGAAAGGAAAAGAGGGACATTCTAAAAGTTTTGAAGCCAGAGAAGAAACATAATAAAAGTACCATAACAAAAGTGTCATCTCCTTAAAGGAAGAGAACCTGGCCCAAACATGCAGGAAGGATGAGAAATATGAAAGTTTAGAGTTAGAGATGCCACATTTTTTTCACGCAGTAATACTCACGTGAGCAGATGGCAACCCACACTGGTGGATAAATACACACAGAAGATAGTCTGAGGGGACATCCGAGGGGGTGAGAACTTCCTAGATGGAGGAGAAAGCAAGAAGAGTGAGAGTCAATTCTGAGATTTCACATCCACGCACCTGGCAGAATGTGGAGGCTTGGACCAGAGGCAGGAAAGTGAGAGGAAGATTTTTGTGGAGTCCAGAGCAGAGATACGAGTTTACCAGTCACGTGTGCAGTGGTAATAGCCACAGGGGAGGTAAAAGCATGGTAGATGGGCCTCTCCAAGAGAGCAGAGACACATGGGAGCAGATGGCCCAGTCTGTTTCTTATACTACACCGACTTGGTTTATTTTGGTTTATTTATCATCTTTGAGTGGTAGTACTTTTTCTGTATCTTTATCATTTTACTCATACGGTTTATGAATCTGTGTGATATTGTAGTTATTTATGTATATCTTGTCCTTAGCAGACTATAAGCTCTTTGAGAGCAGGGATCATCTCTGACTTTTCTTGATATCCTCCAGTATGTCTAGAAAAGCGTTTACACACAATGGGTGCTATTCAATATTTTGAAGAAATGATGAGCCCGATGGGCTGTATGCTCGATGAGATCTTTTACTAAAAACACTTGACAAGCAGGCAAGTCAGCATTGTAAGTTTGATTTGAAACCTCCAGGCACACAACAATGAGAGATAACATATGAAAAGAGTATTTATTTTTTAAAAGTTTATTTATTCATCTTTGAGAGAGAGAGAGAGCATGCGAGAGCGAGTGGGGGAGGGGCAGAGAAAGAAGGAGGGAGAAAGAATCCCAGGCAGCCTCTGCACTGTCAGCACAGAGCCCATGTGGGGCTCAAACTCACAAACCATGAGATCACGACCTCAGCTGAAGTCAAGAGTCAAACACTTAACCGACTGAACCACCCAGCACTCAGGAGCCCTTGAAAAGAATAAAAGGTACATCAAGACTGGGGCTCTTGGATGACTTAGTAGGTGGAACATGTAACTCTTGATCTCAGGGTTGTTAAGTTTGAGACCCATATTGGGTGTAGAGGTTACTTAAAAATAAAATCTAAAAAAAAAAAAAAAAAAAAAAAAAAAAAAGACAGTTCGAAACCAAAACCAAAAGTTTTCTTGGATAGGAGATGAAACAGTAACTCAAAGCAGGAACCCAGGAGCCAAGGTCTGGGTGCATAAGCAGACAGAGGCAGCCAGAGGTCAACCCCTGCACTGCAGTTGGGGCTAAAAGGGTCCCACACCAGGCTGAGATGATCCACTGTTCCTTTTATGTATGACAGCCTAACAAGCCACCCACAAACTCAGTGCTATAAAGCAACAACCATTTTATTTATTTATTTTTTTGAAACTTCTCTTTATTTGGATTCAGAGCAGCCCAAACTTACAAGGATCTTTTTTTTTAATATAATTTGTCAAATTGGCTTACATACAACACCCAGTGCTCATCCCAATAAGCACCCTCCTGAATGCCCATCACCCATTTTCCCCTCTCTCTCACCCCCTATGAACCCTCAGTTTGTTCTCTGTATTTAAGTGTCTTTTATGGTTTGCCGCCCTCCCTTTCTGTTTGGAAAAAAAAATAGTTACAAGCAACAACCATTTTATTATGCTTGTGGATTCTATGGGTTGGGAATTCAGAAAGGGCAAAGGAGACCACATTCTCTGCTCCACGGTATCTGAGGCTTCACCTGGGACAGCTCACACAAGAGGGAGTGATCTGAATGGCTCGTGGCAGGAACAGCTGGGGCTGGAGAACCCATTTTCAAGATGGCTTTTTGACTCACATGTCTTGAGCCCAAGCTGGGCTGACTGAAGTACAGAAAGTAAGGAAAGTAAAGAAATGTAGGAAGAAATGAGAAAAGATAGACAAAATAACAAGTGTTAGTAAGAATGTAGGAAAATGAGATCTACCACAGGTAGAGGTGTAAACTAGTCCAATCGCTTGGAATTTAGGAATTATCTAGCACAAATAGATGAAAATTCATATCCCTGGTAATCCAGCAATTCCACTTCTAGGTAAAAATCTTAGAACTCTCCTTTTATTTACAAGGGTATCTACCATATTAATTAGACGTTGTTGTGGAACAAAGACTACAACATCTCCATGGCATTCAAGAAGAACCGTGTATTGGGCTCATGCATCTGTAGGTTGGGTGGAGATTAGCTGAGGTGGGTGACTTTGTTCCTGTCAGCTGGGGTGGTTCACACCCATGTGGGTGTCAGCTGATATAAGCTGGCCTCCACCAGGCAGCCCTCCTCTGACCCACTTCGACCATCTTCCTCCTAGGTCTAGTTAGTGGTTTAGGCATGTTCTCATGGCAATGACAAAGATGTAAGAGCACCAACCCAACAACACAGTTTCTTTCCAAGCCTTCGATCATATTACGCCTACTAACATTCCACTGGACAAAGCAAGTCGCAGGGCCAAACAGAAAAATACATTCTAGTAGGAGTAACTCCAAAGTCATCTAGCAAAGGACATGGTTTCAGGGATCAGTGAAGAATTGAGTCTATTTTTTTAATGTTTATTTATTTTGAGAGAGAGAGAGAACGCATGTGAGTGGGTGAGGGGCAGAGAGAGAAGGAGAGGGAGAAAGAATCCCAAGCAGGCTCTGTGGTGTCAGTGCAGAGCCAGACACAGGGCTCAAACCCACAAACTGTGAGATCATGACCTGAGCTGAAATCAAGAGTAATAGGCTTAACTGACTGAGCCACCCAGGCACGCGAAGAATTGGGTATATTAATGTAATCTACCACATTCATTGCAAAGTTGTTTGTAAAAGGATGAAAAGAACCTAAATTTTCATCAGAAACAGGGGATGGGTGTTTTTACCCATCAAAGCACTGTATAGCAATGAAAATAAGTAAATTAGGGCTACCTATATCAAAATGCATAAACATCAAAAACAAAATGTTGATTGAAAAAAGCAAGTTGTAGGATGAAATGTGGAGCCTAAAACCATTTATGGCAGGTTTTTAAAAGCTCCGGACTGTCATACATATTTCTTACAGATATATACATAATATAGTAAAACGATAAAACATGGATAAGAAGATTGACCTAAGCCTCAAGACAGTGATTACCTCTGGAGAAAAATAGAGATAAAATGGGAACCTGGAGAGAGACAAAGTGGGCTTCAGCAGTCAGTTATCTGTGACATTACATTTCCTGACACAAAAGATACAAAGCAAATATGGGAAAATATTAACAACTGCTAAATCTGAATGCTGAATGACAGATATTTCTTACATTCTTCTGAAGGCTTGGTGAGCAAAGGGTTACAAAGAGCCAACCAAGTAGTTTTGGGGCCCTGGGCTAGAAACAGTTCCCTACAAAACACAAGGAGATTCTGCCCACTCTTTCTGCCGGTTCCACTCTCTGTCAACATTTTGAAACTGTTCTAGATAAGGATGCAAAGCAAACTGGACCAAAAAAGATCACTAAGAATGAGCAAACTCCATTCACCTCATTCTGATCACTTGTGGGCTTTGGTTTTAAATCTCAGACACACAAACTGCTGCTTGTTTTTGTGACATGTTTGGCTGCTTCATGAGTCAGCAAATCAAGTGACTAGGACAGAGTCAAGGTGCCTTTATGGAGAGGACTGAGCTTAAAGGGACTTATTTCACTCACCTTTTCTTTTTCTTTTTAAATTAATTGTTTCTCAGAACACCTCAGCATCTCTTTCTACCCCTGGGGAAAGGAAAAGGGCTGTTATGGAAGGAAAATGACACCCAAATTTGGTTAGCAAATATTAGGACAATTTTAAGTCATGGCAAGGAGAAACTGCCAGTTCGCCTGGAAGTATACAGAAATGTCCATGTGGGAGTTGCAAAGAAGGACTGCAAAGTCCTTCACTTTGAACATCTGAGTAAAGCAAAAGTCAGAAAAAGAACATTGATGTTTAAGTAATATAAGTTCTAATACATTTTTCCCCTGTAAAGTTAAATTCACTGCCATTTTATTTTCCCTGTGATATTTCACTTTAAAGATGTTGGCTTGGAATTGAAATGTACATGCATATGAGAAAGCATATAAAAATTGCACAAGTATAATGTAGCCTTTCTAGATGGTCTCTGCTGTTGATCCACGGATGGCTGTGTTAGGAAGCATTAATGGTAAACAGATGACATGTCTTTGAAATAGCTGCTTAATTGAAGAAAATAGGATTGTTGGATGCAAGGCCACGAAGGGGCTAGCCGGCATATTTTCCAGAAGCACTCAGCCCAAAATGAATATATCTGCCTATTTGCAATGTTACATAATCTGAACGGTTTATCAATGGAATAATTTTAGAGTCATTAACTATAATTTTTGAAGTTGCTTATGGTGGTTTTTAATCAAGAAAAATCTCTCATCCCTCCTCTTACACCCCTCTGGAATTATTTACTATAGACTTCGACTTCCAAAGACCCACTTGAATTTTTTCCACTTCTCCCCAACTCTCATCCAAGCCAGCCTCCTCTCTCACATGACAATCTGGTCTCCCCATATCCACTCTGGCTTCCTCTTTCTATCTGTTCTCGAATAGAGAACAGCAAAAGGAACCTTTCTAAAATATAAAACAGGTTATGCAGTTTCCCCTTTGAAAATATCTTTCCTTCATTTGCTTCCTATTGTCCTTAAGATTCATAATATGGCCTGGAAGATCCCACCTCCCACTTATGACTCTACTCATGCTGCTGCCTGCTTCCTCCAGATACTCCTACCAGTGTGTGGTTTTTATTTTCAATCCAAGTTATAATACACTTATAGAAGAAAGAAAGAAATTTCTGTGAAGTTCGTAATGGCCCCATCTGAACAAATATCACATGCCTCTTCTCCCATAACTTCCATCTCCCCAAGGGCAACCCCTTAAAACTTTCAGCTGATTCTTTGGAATTTTGTGCTTACAATTCTAAATACCATACTTTTAAGCCTTTATTTATTTATTTATTTATTTATTTATTTACTTATTTACTTACTTACTTATTTTTAAGTAACCTCAAAGCCCAATGTGGGGCTTGAACTTACCACCCCAAGAGTTGCATGCTTTACTCTCTGAGCCAGCCAGGCACCCTTTTTTTGTCTTTATTTATTTTTTATTTATTATTCATTTTTAAAAACTTTTTTTTAAGTAATCTCTTCACCCAATGTGGGGCTCAAACTCACAACCCTGAGATCAAGAGTTGCATGCTCTACTGACTAAGCCAGCCAGGTGCTCCCTATTTTATTGTAAGCATACTATTCTATTGAGTTCTTACTATGCAAGGTAAGAATTCATTCTCTGCTGCTGTTCTCTCGTCCCGCCCCCAACCGTGTCCTTCCCATTCTCTTGTCTTCTCAACACGACTACCTGATAATTGTGGTTAGACAATACCCTGTGTTTACATTTCTGAGGCTATGCAAACATTTTTATAGCTGAGCCAAGTTGTATCAAACATTACTTTTCCTTTCTTGAATAAATTTTACTTTGCCTGGAGTTAATAGTTGTCATTTTTGGGGCGTCTGGAGGTCGGTTAAGTGTAGGACTTCGGCTCAGGTCGTGATCTCTGGGCTCATGGGTTTGAGCCCCTTGTTGGGCTCTGTGCTGACAGCTCAGAGCCTGGAGCCTGCTTCAGATTCTGTGTCTCCCTCTCTCTCTGCCCCTCCCCTGCTCACGCCCTGTCTCTCTCTGTCTCTCAAAAATGAATAAAAATGCTAAAAAATTTTAAAAAATAATAAAATATAATTGTCATTTTTTCCCATTGGCTTGATGTTCTTATCACTAAGTCAGCTCTACACTCTCCATTAGTGTGTAAACATCTTCGCCTTACTCTCAAACAACTAAGTTCATGACAATGGCTATATAAGACATTTCCCTTGTGTGGACTCCTACATCTGATGAGCAACTATAATCCTAGGTTTCCCCTTTATTCTCATTCAGGAGAAAGCTTCTGCAATTTTAGGAAAAAAGCAAAGTGCATGCATGATTCCATTTGCCATCTTTATCCACACTTCTGGCTTTCTTTCAGATCCTTACTTAGAGGCCCCAGGGCCTTCACACATGCTGTTCTCTCTTCCTCAAATTTCTTCCCTGGTCTTTGCCTAATCTCTTCTCATCCCTTAGATCTTAACTGAAAAGTCCCTTTTCAGCAGCATTCCCTGATTTCCCAGCCAGTCATCCTCAGTATATTTTTTCCTAACATCCTGTACTTTGCCTTCACAGCGCTTCCCGCAAGTGTTAGTGCAGTGTGATAATAACTTGAAATATTAATTTTTTCCCTCCACAACTTACACATGACCTTTTCCCTAATCAGATGCATTCAATTTTTTTCAAGGACAAGTAGGATTTTTATAGAGGGAGTGACAAGAGCAAGAAACATTTCATGCTCAGTTTTTCATCTTCCGATAGAAGCTTATAAGAATTCAAAGGGCAGGTTGTGAGGATGCAGGTGGAGGGAGAGCAGAGCTGATGCTGTAACCTGGGGACAAGGTAAAGAGGAAAAGTAGAGTTGACATCAGGACACTTCCAAGGCTTATCCTTGGCCAGCACCAGGGAGCCCGGGAGGGAGCAGCAGCATATAGCTAGGAGTGTACTTCAAAGATTTGGCAATCTGATGTTAATATTTACTAGTATATAAACCAATATATAAATCAAAAATTTAAAAGATTCCCTTATTGTTGAAGTTATCTAAATTAGAGTATGAAACTGTTTGCCATGAACACAAGTTATAGTATGAGTCAGTCAATAACTCATTGTAACAATTGCCAAAGCATTTGTTGGGTTGTAACAATTGCTGTGTTCGTGTGTTTGATGCAGCTGTCACTATCTAGGGAAGATTCTCCAGGCACCCCATGCCTCCTCCCCTGGGCCTCCCTCTGATTTCAGTTGCAGCTGAGGTAGTTGGCTCCCGTGGACACCATCAGCATCCCAACACAAGTGTCTGCTGATCTCTTCACTTTCCTGCCTTGGTGCTTTCTCCAAAGCCACAGGAGTTCACCCAACCCTTGTGCAGACACAGCTTGGAAGTACCCAAGGACAAATACCCCAGAGGCCAACTTCAGACAGTGGTAACCAGGCATCACTGGGAAACAGTGCCCCCCAGACTCCCATCCTTTGGAAAGACAACTTTGAGGTGTGCTCTACATGGTTTTTCAAAGTGTCCTTAATAGGATCTGGTCCCAGTTGTCCACAGTGAAAACCAATATAGTGACATCTCATCTGTTGACATCCCTTTCTGCCCCATCTCATTCCTACTCCCATACTGCTTTCTGGGACCAACTTGCAAATGCACCCCCTGTACATTTGTACATTTGTCGTATCCTTGTCTCAGGCTCTGCTTTGGAGAGAAACCCAAACTAACATGCTCTCTGAATTATTTCCTGGAACGAATCATGGTTCGATACTGGGTATTGTATCAAAATTTTTCAATGACTTCCCTCTTACAGTGATAATCATTTGGTGACTAGAGACCCTGTGAAGAACTGAGTGATGGTTCATGCAGCAGCCCTATCGCAGCTCAGCTGTGGAGTGCTGCCATCCCTAGGAAGACTTTAAAACTTGGAGTAATGAATATGATCTCAACAGGATGGGAGGAAGGCTTTCACAATGCGTATGTGTGTACATATATAGCACTCAAAGCCAGAAAAACAGTCTCAGTACTATAGTGCATGGAGTTTCTGAGATAACCACGTATTCTGAGATATGCATACTGTAGTTACTGTTATAATTCTTCCCAACTGGCATGAAAATATTCCCATATTTTAGTAGCCAGTGCAGTCATATTAGTGGACCTGCCAGTGATCAGTCCTGCCTGCAGACTTTTATCTCCATTCCAGGACAGGCCTGAAAAGGCCTATAGATAAGCCAGCAGATTACCTCTCCATTCCTAAGACTTTGTTAAGTCCTGTCCAAACGTCAACATGTGGAATTCACCCACCCCACCCATTTCAATGCCCCTTCAAAAATACAAGTCCAGACCCTGTTCCAGTTTTCTGCTGCTGTGTGAAAAACATCCCAAAACCTATGATTTAAACAAACATTCATGACAATCTCCAATAGTTCTGAGGATTGACTAGTCTCAGCTGAGTAGTTCTCACTTGGGGTCCCTCATGGGGTTGCAGTAGACTATCAGCTGGGGTTGGTCATCAAAAGCTTGACTGGGTGGGACATCCAAGATGGCTTGTTCACCATCTTCATGTCTATTCCCTAGCCTGGGATGCCTGGAAAAGCTGGAGGCTGTCCAAGCATTTTTCTCCCCACATGTCCTCTCCATATACTAGCTCAGGCTTTCCTGCAGCATGGTGAACTCCGGTAAATATCTGGTTTATCTTACAGCAAGCCTTCCAAGAGGCCAGGTGAAAGGCTTCTTCTGACCTGGTCTAAAAGCCACACCATGTAACTTTTGCTATATTCTCTTGCTTATAAGCAGGTTATAGGCTAGCCAGATTTAAGGAGATGGGAAGGCTAAAACAATCTAAATCCTGGGAAGCCCAGTTCACTGGGGGCCATCTTTTAGAGAGTACCTACCACAGACCTAGATATTAGAGGGGGTGAGTGGTAGTGAGAAAGGTTCTTGGGTAAAATCAGACAATAGTCAAACCACCCACTTTGCTTAAATATCTATTTGTTTGTGTGATCACATGTTTGATTAATTCTATCAAGACCAGGGGTTGGCAAATTTTTTCTGCAAAGGATGCAGTAGGCTCTGTGAGCCATGCATCTCTGTCACACTTATTCAACTATTGCCCTGCTAGTGTGAAAGCAACCAGAAACAAGATGTAAATGAGTGGGTGGGCTATACAAAATAAAACTTTATTTATGAACACTAAAATTTGAATTTCTTACCATTTTTTTGGAGAGAAAGAGAGAACATGAGCAAGAGAGGGGCAGAGGGAAAGGAAGAGAGAGAATCTTAAGCAGTTTCCATGCCCAGCATAGAGCTGGACCTGATACTCGATCCCACAACTGTGAGATCATGACCTGAACCAAAATCAAGAGTTGGACGTTTAACCGACTAAGCCACCCAGGTGCCCCTTGTATATATGGAAATAAATAAATAAATAAATAAATAAATATACATATTTAATTTCTTATAGTTTTCAGGTATCTCAAAATATTGTACTCCTTTTGATTATTTTTTTCAATTATTTGCAAATGTAAAAACCATTCTTAGCTTGCAGGCAGAACAGAAACACGCAGCAGGCCAGATTTGGCCCATGGACTATAATTTGCCAACCCCTGGTCTAGACTAAGGCAGGGACTGTGTCTGCCTTATCCACCCTTATAAACCCTGTATTTAGTACATCATAGCAGTGCTCAATAAATATTTATTGAATGAATAGTTGATTTATAAACAAATTATAAAGTCCTGAAATAAGAATTTCTCTGAAAAGCCTTTAGTGTTCACCTCAACATCAATCTCCTCCACTTAAAACCTAGGTCAAAAATTACCTTTGCAGCTTTATTGACATTTTCCTGGAAATATAGCAGGATCAGTACACCCAAGTCTCACTTACCCATGCTAAATGTGCCCAGAGTACCTTGAATAATCTGAGATTTCAATACGAAAGAGTGATGGAGGTTTACTGCCTTCTCAGCTTCTCAGAGAGGTGCAAGTGCAAGCCATGAATCAGTAGTATCATAACTCCTGAGCCACACATCGCTGTTAAGTGCTAGCAATATGACACCAGAGAATCCTAGAATTGCCAAAAGTCGTCCTGGAGACTCTTGCTCACGTTGCCTCACTTCCCAGCCATCCTGCTGGACATCCCTGCCATTGACACGCTAACCACAGGACCTGATGCCAAACCAGTGGTCTTCCCTTTTGGCATTCGAACCTGCTCCTCCTCCTTCCTTGTTTCTTCCTGACTTCCTTGTTTCTATTAAGGGCACAATCGGTCCTCAGTCCCTGAGGCTCAAAACTTTGGAATTTCCTTTTTCCTCTCCCTCTCCCCCATTATCCCATCTTCTCCTTGCTACAGGCCCAATGTAGATCCTATTAATTCTTGTCTAGACTCTAGACTAATGCAATCTCCTAATCCTCCTTCCTCCCATCCCCCACATTCCCACTCACGTGCACACACCTTTTGCCTCTTCCACCTCCAACACAATCTCTAGATGTTAAACTAGGAGTCACTCTCAAATGATACTTAATAGTTATTGCCTTACTTCATAATCATTTCAGTAGCAATCTTCTTAAAGTATAAATTTGATCATGTCACTTGCCTGCTCCAAAAGTTTTAATGGTTGTTCATTGCCAACCAAATTAAACAACCTCCTTGGTCTAACATTCAAGTGCTTCTAACGAAACTTTCTAGCCTCATCCATCATATAGAGCCTACTTTTTTTTGGCAAAGTGGGGGTGGAAGAGACTTCCTGTCTCTCAGTATGTATTCTTTCCAGTTTCCTTAGAAATAGCACTCTAGGTTTTTATATGGGCACAGGGCCACTACATTTTCCAGCCTGCCTTGCAATTAGGCATGTCCGTTGAGACAAAATTCTGGCAAACAGATTGTAAGCAGAAATGTGTGCATCTTGCGAGAAGTATCTTTAAATGGTAGAGGGTGCACCTTTTTTTCCCCCATTTTTTCTATCTAGTTGGGCAGAATGTGTATGTGATAGCTGGACCTGGACTACCATCTTGGGCTGCAAGCTAGAAGCCACTGATGAAGGATGGCAACATAACATGATGGAAAGGGCCTGGGTCTTTGATGTTCATGGCCATCCTGCCAACCCTGAACTCTCAACTCCTTTGTATCAGAGAGAAATAAGCGTCTATCTTACTTAAGCCATGGTTATTTTGTTGCCTGTTCTTTTGTTTTATCGTTTGCAGGCAAACCTAATCGTGAGGGATATCAGGGGTTACTTCTCATTTTCTCAGAACTTATCATTCTTGCCTCCAGGTCCCTCTGTTGTCAATGTTCCCTCTGGCCATTGTACGCACCATTTTTATATCCCCATTCTCTTCTGCTATGCATATCTCTATCTTTATAATCTACCCATTGTCAAGGCCTATCTCCAATGTCTTCTCCATGAGGCCTTTCCTAATTCTTCAGTCACTAATTGCTCCCACTCCTTAGATTTCTCCAGAATTTTTAATTCCCTTATGCAATGTCTTCCCTCAGAGTGGTCATCTGTAAACTAATCTTAGCCCATAACCCTCCTTTCCTATGCGAGGGCAGATAGCCACCCACGAGAAGCAGGTATTTGTTGAAACACATTTTGGGTGTTGCTCCAGCTCACAGAGACCCTCCTTTCTTTGGGAACTGCCACAGCCCCACACCCACTCCCGTGACCACCGCCATCACATTTTACTATATGACTGCCCATGACCCTGGCTGACTGGACAAGTGATGGACACCTCCCTTTTAGCTGGCCCAGTCCGAGTCTCTCATCTGAGAAATGAAAGTAGAATTCTGAGGCAGCATGTAAACTTGAGAACTATGGGCAGCCATGTTCTACTACAAGAGCTGGAGAAGTGATAAATGTCAGTCTGCAATATGAGAAAAGATGGATAAGTGATGGAGAAAGGTTCTGATGACTCTCCACCTTCTTGGAATTCAATTTAACTGAACTACTGGAGGGTCATCGATTAGTCAGTAGCAAAGTAAGGGAGTCCTTCAGCTATGTCAATTTGGTGGAACAACCACATGGGCTGAGAATTTCACAAACTTCTTTTACTTTCTCCCTTGGCCCCAATTGTACACTCTTTTGGCTTCTGTGGCATTTATTATCTGTGGCATTCACATGATATTTATTGTTTACTGCCTTATTTGGTTAGTCTCGATGTACAAACCTAACTCATAAACCACCGAGGGGCAAGGCTCTCTTACTTATCCTCCTGTTCCTAAAAGCTCAAAGAATCCATTGGTGTGTTAGCTTTTCTGTGTTTGCATTGGGAATAAACTGAACTATCACAGGCCAGTGTTTATTATCTGAATTAGATTAATACCAAGATTGAATTTGTTTTTAATTTAATTTGGTAGAAAACTAAGTCCACAGTGGAAAGAAAGAAAGAAAATGTTATATTTTCTGCACTACCTAAAAATCCTGACCCGAAAGAGAAGGAAAAACCAGAAGTGAGAACGTTGAAGAAAAATAAGTTTCAGTAAGTGAATAACTTTAGACTTTAACGTGAAATTCACTCTCAAGTGTGCCGTGCTATGGAACACGTATTCTTCTGTTTTCTGTGTTCAGCAGACAGCTGGAAACCCACACAGGATGCCAAAACTATGTGACCTACATTTGCAGCTAGACAGCATTTGCTAAAATGAAATCTAAGATTTAGAATCTTTTCGTTTAAATTTCTTTGGGAGTATTATGTGTACTGGATGATGGGGTAACAAATGCATTACTTTGTTTTCTTCCAGGTATGTAAAACCACGTTAATATATCTCTACATTCTTAAAACAAAATAAGATTAACAAAAACAAAAAAATACCTCACTTTTGGAGGGACTTTTTTCAGGTATGAAATATTAATCTATTGAAACTTTAACCACATTTTTGCATCTTTGGAATTAAGGTAAAATCTAAAATAAATGGAACTTCTTGCCTTCTGGCTTACATTTGCTTTTTTGTTAGTGTGGATGAATAAATAAAGCTAAATAATTAACATTGCAGTCAGATTCATTCTCTCTTTAGGCAAATGGTCTGTGAGTACATCTTCAGAAGTCAAAAGCAAATGTTTTAAGGGGAACTCCACATTTTCACAGGATTCCCTGAATAGGCTGACTCAGATCTAGCAGCTAACTCCTTAAAGTGGGCACAGAGTTCGTTTTGATGATCATGGTAACCATGGAGGTAGGCAGAAAAGTATCTTTTTCTGAGGCCTGGTCAGGGAGGGATTTCCCTTAAAAATCAAGATCTGTTCTGAACTGAAATGTCCACACCCTCTGACTCTCAATCCCCAAATTGAGCAAAGGCAGCCTCAACCTCAAGTGACCACATATCCTTGCAGCCTTTCGAGTCAACTCACTGGGAGCCTTTTATTTTCCTGACTATCCAGGAGAAATTAACAAGCTATTTCCACATTTCCATGGCTCACATTTCTGTCTGGAATGTTTTTCCTATTCCTCTTTATTTCTCCCCTGCTCCCCCCATCCAACTAATGTGCTGAGATGTATCACAAAGGTCATTTCTTCAGGAAGCCTTCACAACCCACCAGAATGAATCATTTTCCTCTCAGTGCCACCCACAGTTCTGCTCTCATATCTACAGCTCTTACAAATCACCTTAGTAAATGTTTCTGTCCCCTTTTCCAGGGGGCTGCCCCTCCCGACCCATCCCCCAATATATAACATTTCTTTGTGATGTGGCCCTGTTTTACTCATGTTTGCATCTCAGTACCCAGACTAGTCAGAGTTTAACAGAGTCGCAGAATAAAAGTTAGATGCTTTGCTACATCAATTATGCACTCTCCCTCCCGAATTTTCCCTGGCTTTTTTTTTTCTATGCCTTTAAATGTGCTCAAGTGTGTTTGTTTCTTTGTTTGTTTGTTTGTTTGTTTTAAACTACCCAGAGTAAGAATGAGACCTTGGCATTTGCACCAACATGGATGGACCTGGAGGGGTATAATGCTAAGTGAAATAAGTCAATCAGAGAAAGACAAATACCATATGATTTCACTTTTATGTGGAATTTAAGAATCAAAACAAACAGATAAACAAAAAAGAGACCAAAACACAAACACATAAATGCACAGAACAAACTGGCAGTTGCCAGAGGGGAAGTGGGGTAGGGGTAGGGGTGAAATAGATAGAGGATTAAGAGCACACTCATCTTGATGAGCGTCGAGTAATGTATAGACTTGTTTATTTACACATGAATATACACATGAAACTAATATAATGCTATGTATTAATTATACTTCAATTAAAAAAACTACCCATAGTAGATGATTTTGACTCTTTGAATGAGTAAGAATCCATGGGTCCACAGTGACATGAATGAATAATTAAATGAATGGAGGAGAAGGGAAAGCTCTTCCTCATACTCTGAGGGAATTAAATGTAGAAAGGAATAATGAATTTAGAAAATTTCCATTTGCAACCAGTATAATAATAATTGATTCAACAAGAATCATCAACAGATGCTATAGCTAGGGGTGAAAATTTGAAGAGAAATGGGCCATTTACTTAGTCCAAAAATATCTCCTGTAAGATTCTTATTAATTATAAAGAGAAGAACAGAAAGTTTACAGTGAAAAAATCTATCAAATATCACCACCTTGATCAAATAATTACAATGACCAGTACGGAACAAATCAGCACCGTGTGCCTCCTAATATAATGCACTGAGAAAGACACAACATCACTTCTATAGTATTCCTGCAGTAAATGCATTACCAGAATGTAATCAGGAGAAACATCAGACTAACCCAAATCAAGCAACATCCTACAAAATAACTGGACTATTTTCTTCAAAAATGCTAGTTCACTATAAAGTATGAAGACTGATGAACTATTCCAGGTTAAAGGAGGCTCAGAGTTATGACAAATGAATGAAACACTTGATCTGGGATTTTCTTTTGCACTAGAGGACATTGTTGGAACAATTGGCAAAATCTAAATAAGATATGTAAATTAGATAATAATATATCACATCGATTTCCTGATTTTGATTATTGCATTATTGTTATATAAAAGAATATCCTTCTTTTTTAGGAAATACACTGAAATATGAAGTATAAAGCAGCATCGTATCTGTGACTTACTCCCAACCAGTTCAGAAAAAAAATAAATAATGAGGTGTGTGTCAGGGGGCAGGATAGTACATGGACAGAGAGAGAAATAAAGCAAATGAGGAAAATGTGATAAAAATATTAACATTTAGGAAACACGAGAGCTATACAGGAACTATCTGCACTATTGGAAATGATCTGAAGTCTAAAATTCTGTCAAAAAGAAAAAAACATCACCACAAGTCAATCATACTTCTTTTAATTCCTCATCTTGCAATCAAGATTCCAGAAGAAGGTGTCTGGAAATCTCTGCACCTCTCATTGACGCTCACCCACTGCAATCCATTATCCTTATCTATTATCCAACTGAAATGACTTGATTTAATCTCCAATGATCTCAGTGCCACCAAATTCAATAACATTTCTCTGTCCTCCTCTACTTTTCGTCCCTGCAGCATTTGACACCCTTTGTAATTTGTTCGTAGAAGTACAGGTCCTTAAGCCCAAACACAGTTTATGATCTTTTCCTCATATGCCTTTGTAGCTTCCCTCCCCACCATTCCCCACAAGGATTCTTCTTTACCATTATTGGAAGAGTAGTACTATTTATGTATGGCTCTTCTCATGCATTTACTTTTCCTAGATTACTCTCATTTTCAGTTAGCCAAATCAAACTCATCCACCACTTGTCGGCACACATATCGCCTCCTTTGAGGAGTCTTCCCTGAATGCCACATCAGATTTTGGTGACTCCTCTCCACAGCACTTAACATATCATATAATATAGGTGTGAATTTAATTATCTTTCTCCCCGCTATAAAATCCTGAAGGACAGAGACCATAGTGTATTCATCTTAATATTCTCAACATCTAGAACAGCTCCTGGCACAAATGGAGCACCCAGGGTGCAATGGGTGAATAACTGATTGAAAGAAGTGACAAGTTGAATCTGGAGAAAGAATCTGGCTTCTAGACCTCGAAGAACAGAATTTTATTCTAAAGCAGAATGTTGTGGTTGAGAGAAAGCATTCATTTTTTTAAGTAAGCATATTTCATAGTTATGGCTATTTAGTACACTGGAACTGTAATACCATTTGTGGAACTACTGTCTGACTCCTATAAAACAGACTGAAATGGGAGAGTAAAAGCCTTCCATGCAGACTCTCCTTGATTTGCAGGGCTTCTAGAGATTAATGCTGGTTGTATTTCTCTTTATACTCTAGTTTCCTACGGTTTTCCATTTTATAGAGAAAATGAGGTCTGGCATAGGGCATAAAATTTGTTCATTAATCTGACAGCAGCTTCAAAATGATGCTTAAATAATGGCTTTATTCTTCTGAAAAAAATATTGGTCAAATTGTTGAAACAAAATTAAACTCTGGAAGAGTTTCACAAGAGAAACACTTTATTTTTCCCCATAAGGATTCATCCCAGATACTAGCATTCATAGCATCTTCTCTCAACTAGAAACGAACTGAGCTCTATCTTGCATCTAAAACCAAGAAGATGGGGTCGCCTGGGTGGCTCAGTCGGTTAAGCGGCCGACTTCGGCTCAGGTCATGATCTTGCGGTCCGTGAGTTCGAGCCCCGCGTCAGGCTCTGTGCTGACAGCTCAGAGCCTGAGGCCTGTTTCAGATTCTGTGTCTCCCTCTCTCTGACCCTCCCCTGTTCGTGCTCTGTCTCTCCCTGTCTCAAAAATAAATAATACATTAAAAAAAATTAAAAAAAAAAAACAAGAAGATGAAATAGAGATGACACATTAAACAAACCCTTGACAGAGTTTACATCAGGTGACATCTTACGGAATAACAAATTGGGTGTTGCTATTCTTTTTTAATAGTAACAAAAAGAATTACTTTTTTTTTTTTGAGGGCTATATGGAAAGGCACATTCAGAGCTAAAATTGGCCTAGAACCCAGTTTTATTGGGCTGAAGTCAGTATCCTTCTGTACTTTTGCTTCTTCTGTTATCTTAAGGAAAGCATGGCTTCAGCTCAGTGTGGTTTTGTGGGGTTTGGATTTGGATAGGCATTCTGGAGGGACAATAAACTATTAAAGCACATAAAAGTCTCAGCAAACCGGGAGGGAGGAGAATTGCTGAGAATTCAAGGGTTTTTCTCAGAGTCCTTTTCCAAACACCCAAAATATAAATGCACGTGTTGCTCTTGTGCAATACTCTGCACACAGAGATTCGACATTTAGTGATGGTGATGGTTTAGAATACACACAGTCTCTCTTCCTTTTTAAACATTTTTTTAATGTTTATTTATTTTTGAAAGAGAGAGACAGAGTGTGAGCGAGGAAGGGACAGAGAGAGAGGGAGACACAGAATCCAGAGCAGGCTCTAGGTCTGAGCTGTCAGCACAGAGCCTGACAGGGTGCTCAAACTCACAAGCTGTGAGATCATGACCTGAGACAAAGTCAGACGCCCAACCAACTGAGCCACCCAGGCGCCCCTAATACACACAGTTTCTGAGATATAAGACTGGAAGTGTTACAGAGCAATCTTTCTTGTTCCACAAGAGTACGAGAAGGAGAAAAGGTGACAACAGGACGAGTGGGGAAAATTAAGTATTTGGAAACTAGTTTTCAAAGGAGAGTACAAAAGACACAGAAGAACATCTTTATGCTTTTGAAGTAGGCAAAATGTCTTAGGCAAGACACAAATAAAGCGCTGAGCATAAATGAAAGATGGATGAATTAGACTATCTTAAAATATATACCTTCTGTTTATAAAGAGATGCCATTAATGAAGAGAATATACCCCCAGAAGTGAAGAAAATATTAACTAAAGAATTTGATTCTAGAATATTTAAAAAGAAAAAAAAAAAACTCCCGCAAATCACTAAGAAAGGAAAAGAAAACGCAGTAGAAAAACTGGTTATTGATTTGACAGTACTTCACAAACAAAGATATCCAATTGGCCAATAAACATATGAAATGGTGTTCAACCTCATTAGTTACCAGGGATTAAAATTGTTGATCATCCCCAAAGATAAATGGCTGTTTCTGTCTTTGCTCATATGTATAGCCAAGTATTTGAAGATGTGGTAGGACATCTTTTTACTCTTTCTGTTTACTTTGTCCTGAATTGCATAGAGGGAAAAAGAAAAGGGGGGGGGGGGGGTGTTCCAAGATGCTAAGCTTCTGTCCTGAATAACAACAAGTGAATTTTGAGAACAGATCTTGGATATTCATTAACAGACCTGGCCCTCACTGAGGAAGTAGGCCTTCATGTCTGGCCTCCCTTTTACATGTATTAGTTTTAAAAATCACAACTCAATCACATCAAATATCTAGATGACCATAACTGTCTCAAACCATTCTCTTTAAAGTGAAAAGCAAAAAAATAAACAAATAAAAGCAAATCTTTAAAGTCTCAAATGGCAACTAATTTACCCAAATTCCAATAACAAATAAGAAATTTTAGATTTTAATTATTCAAGTATTATTTGATCCTTCCTTCAAATAAACAGTCATTTCTTAAGTATCTACTAACTGTCAGACACAGAGCCAGGGTTCCAGGGATGGGGGGATATACACACTTGTGACAGGTCTCATATTTCCAAATAACTAGCTTGGAAAAGCACACATGCAATTTATTTTTTGCTAACTGGAATCAGCTTCTGTCTGTTGGCATATCCCTTAACTTAGTCATTTCCAAATAAAACCAGTTGTTTGGGGGCAACTTGGTGGCTCGGTCTGTTAAGCATCCAACTTCAGCTAAGGTCACAATCTCACCACTCGGTTCATGAGTTTGAGCTCTACATCGGGCTCTCTACTGTCAGCGCAGAGCATGTTTCAGATCTTCTGTTCACCCCCACCCCCCCGCCCTTCCCCTGCTCTCTCTCTCTCTCTTAAAAATAAACAAACATTTAAAAAAAATCCATTGTTTCAAAGTCTACTCCCAAATTTTTCCTTTCCAACCTTGCCCTCTCCAGGTCACGGGGTTCTGAGTTCCCATAGGCTAATGTAGCAGGAGGAGGAGGAGGAGGGATCCGATTGTCAGTCCTGTGCTGGCATATGCCAAGGTGACTAATCAATCATTTGGGTTCTCAGGCATGGCCACACCTCTGTCTGGCATTAATCGAATCATGTCTCCAGTCCACCATTTCTGTGTCTTCCTCATCCAGATATTACAAGTCTACCCTCAGCCATTTGCATAACCCTCTTGGAGCAGAATTGTCAGAGACTTTCTTAGGCTGTTGGGGACGGTGTCAAGCCTCTCAGTGAGCACATGCCATGATGAACATTTGTACTTTATTGAAAACACACTGTTGTAATGGGATTATTGTTGCTCTTTACCACCTTTTGGATGTGGTAGGCCCATGTTTGGTAGCTTAAAGTTTGGTTGGATTGGATTTCAAGAGAAGAAATTCAGCCGAGTCCAAGGTGGGGTGGAAATACTTTTATTAGTAAATCAACATAACATCCCAATGGATGCTCTCCAAGAACTTACAGCCTCCTAGGCGAGACAGACTTTTCACCAGTAAATATGAAGAAAACTCTCAGATCTGTGTTAAATACATGTATGCAAGGAATTTATTGCAATCCAAAGGAGAATAGTAAGTTCCATCTGGAAAGAGGCATGAAGAAAAAGTTTCCTGGAGAAGACGATTCCAAAATAAAATTTAAAAGGTGAACACAATTCCCACTGGTGACAAATTAGGATAAAGCCATTTTGGCAGAAGAAGAAATATGAGTAGTCTGAAGGCTTTCTTAGATATAACCAATTTTGAAAGAGACATATTGACATCTCCTATTATCATTTTTATTCAGTTCTCCTTGACTTCCCAATGGATTTTGCTTTATTTTCTAGGTTGTTTGGTACATATGGATTTGTAAGTATTATAGTTTCTTCATATATTATGCCTTTTACCATTGTCTAATTTGCTTTTTTGTGCTATTTAACACTTTTAATCTTAAATTCTAACATGTTGAATATTAATATTATTTTCCTGCTTTCTTGATTTCTTTTTTACCTTTTTATGGTTTTCTGTTTTTGTCTGTTTTGTTTTGGTGTCTCTTACTTTACTTTTATCCTTCATTTCAAGTGATTCTTCTTTAATCAGTGTGTAATTGAGTTTTGTTTTGATCCTAATGTAATAGTCTCTGCCTTTTATGGAAGAATTATGTCGGATCCATCACTGATATAATTGATTTTATTTCATTTATTTCATATTTATGTTTTATATATTTTTTCAATATATATATTTATATTTATATTTCAAATAGTCCATATTTATTTTACATTTTCATTTCTCCCTTTTTCTCTTATTTTTCCTGATATGATCAAATTGCTTTTCATTCCATTTTTCCCTAGTCTTTCTTTCTTTTTTAAGTTTATTTATTTATTTTTGAGGCAGGGGAGGGGCAGAGAGAGAGAATGAGAGTCCCAAACAGGCTCTGTGCTGACATCGGCATCCATATGCAGGCTCTGTGCTGACAGGCCCAATGCGGGGCTTGATCTCACAAACTGCGAGATCATGACCTGAGCTGAAATCAAGAGTCAGACACTTAATCAACTGAGTCACCCAGGCACCCCCTCAGCATTTTTCTAATCTATTAAGTTGCTACCTCTTTTACACTCTTCTCATCATTATTCATCAACTTCTCTTTTATTATTTGAAAACAAAATACTATTTTCACCAACACGATATACTGTTTTCCCATTGATAGGCCCTCTTTTCCTTCTGTTTGTCTTCTGCCTCAGTAGAAGGTGACCTTTAGGATAATACGTTTACTTCCCTCTTATGCCCTCCCACCCCTAGTTCCTAAGGTTTTATCAGACAACTTAGCACTTTAAATCTCAGACTGCTTTAGAATTCCCCCTGAAGTATGTCACTGAAGAGTTTTAAACATGGGATTGAAATGGTTGAATTTGTATTTTTAAGAAAGCACTGTGCTTCAGTGGAGAAGCTTGATAGGAGACAGATATACTTTATAGCTCACATTTTCAGATCATCCATATGCAGAGTAAACATTCAATAATAAATGATGCAAGCATGAATGAGTTATGTGCAAAAATATGTATATTGTTTCCCGTGACAGACATGTTTTTATATTTTGTACTTTACAAACATTCCTTCAAAAACCTCGTAAAGAACAGGTAGATAAGCAAGAAGCAACTGATAGAAATTCAGATGGTGATGGGATCACGAACTGAGGAACTTAATTTTCTGATCCCCATCCTCAAGTCTAGAATGCCCGAAGCTTAGCTTTATGGCAAAAAGAAATTAGGGAATAAAAGCACTGATCTAGAAGTCTCAGAATGCCAAAGAGACTGAAATGAAATGTCGAATTCTACTTCTTTTTCCAGTGGTTTGTGCTTTGTTTTCATGAGATATATGCTATGTATCCTATTTTACCTTTACAGGAATCATGGGATATACTTTCTTCATCAAAGGGTGGTGTTCCTCTAACATTGTACCTCCTTACAGTAGAACTTTAACAGTAGAACTCCTAAGTCTGATGCCACAACATCTCAGGATAACTCTATCTCAAAAGCATAGCAGTGACAGCAATAATACCTAATGTGTATTGAGTGATTATAATATGCCCAATGTTGTTCTAAGTGCTTTATATGGATATTGAACAATTGTAACAGAATTCTCAAAACACAAGAATTTCAATTCAGGCTAAAAATGCACTGTGCCTAATCTTCTGTGTTGGATTCAAGCCTAATGAAATGATTCAGAATATGGAAAATACCATTTACATGATTATGAATATTGCTCAGAATAGGAAACATTGGGGAAATAGTTAAGTAAAACATGGCCTATCCACCTGATGAAATATTAGCTACAGATGTTAGATGATCACACAACTCATCATACTTTTGTGATTATCTCTTTAATGCCTAACTGCCCTTTGAGAATGCCCTTTAATCTATATGTCTATTTTCTTCCCTACTATATTCTTGGTGGCTGCATAGTCTCAATTAATAATGTTATATTATTATTAATAATAATTTGCATTCCATTAATAGTGTTAAATTATTGGATAAGCCATATAGAAATAGGAAAAGTGCTCATAACCAAATAGTTGAGCAACCAAAGAAAAAAAAAGTCATTAATATTGAATTTACGACTACATAAAATATGCCTACAAAAAGGACTGGAGTAGAATCCTGAAGCTGAAAATTTCCCTGCAGGGGTGAGATTATGGAATTTACTTTCTACTATTTTCACAGTACCAAGGTTGTAACAAGAGCCTAAATGGGACTTTTCTAGTTTATGAATTGAGACAGAACAATACCTGTTAGTGCTCACACATTCTTGTAACATTTCCAAACCCTGTGTGCATCACTTCTAGGCTCTTCTGTCTTCAGTGTCTCTGTATAAGAAAAGGTCAGCATGAGGAGAAGGTTAGCAGAGAAGGTATCTGGGGAAGAGATCTGCTGGAGTGCTCTGCTTTTCTCAGCCACTTTCAAAGAAGGGACTGGCTCAAGAATACCCCTCAGAGGGCTTGATGTGGGCCCATGAGGTTTGAAGGACATAGACCTATACCCTCCTTTCGCTTAGATAAGTCCAAAGTGAGGGCTGTAGGTAGAGAGAGCTGCAGTGGAAATACTCAACACTTCCAGCAGCTGTCGAAGTGAATATTCCTGGTGCTTCACATGGAAAAGTGGACATCACAACAGGCAGCCGAGTGTGATCTGTCTTGGGATGACCTCATCCCCGATTCTGTGAGAAGGGTACCATTAGAAGTAGTAATGAGCCGCTGCACTGCCCAACTCCATGTGAGATAGGGTGGTACTGAAGGGTAAGCCTATGTGTCTAGAAAGGGTACAGTGAAAGAATCTTAAGAACAGAAGGTCGCTAAAGAACGGCCAGATGTCCCGCATTAGAGAAAACCATTGCTTGCACCTCTCCTACTCTGAGTCAGGTAACAAGGAACAAGAAGAGAAAAGAGGGCCCTCTGTCTCCTCCTTTCCTCTCTGCAAGTGTCCAAGCACGGGTCAGGTGGAAGCACTGAGAAGGAGCAAAGCTTTAGAATGCATGAGAGATGGGAGATTATGACCTAAATGAAGCTGGATTTTTTTAATACCTGAGGCTAGCATTGTTTGTTAGGATATAGAAGTGACTGGAGAAAATGATGGGGCCTGCCTTAGATGTCTTTGAGTGGCAGACAAAGGAGGGCAGATAGAGCAGTTCTGAAACACTCTGGTGTGAGAAAATAAGGCTGCCTCACAATACCACTCCACAGACTCTAGCTCATTTATTAAACTGGTTCTATGCAGCAAAAGAGAAAAATATGCTTTATGCCTTTTTATTGTGTACATATATATGTGTATATATGTGGTGAGGAATTGTGTTTCTTGCAGAAAAACACAAAAGTAAGTAATAGGCATCTTGATTATAAAGAACAGAAGGAGGAAAGAAGGCAATGGTAAATCTTGATATAAAAGTGACAGAATAAAGCAAAAACTTCAGTCACCAAGTATTTCTTGATTTCCCTCTTGGTTTGCTTCTCCAGATCTGCTGTCTACTGTCTCTTTCCCACCCTGAGTCCTAGGAGGCTGACTTCCATGGACTGCTTCACCTAGTCCCTTGTCTTTGGTTGTAGAGACATCAGTAGTAGATCAATCAGTAGGCTGGAGTATTTATTTCCTGTCACCCTACCTCTCCCCATCACAACCCTGTGCCAGTCCAAGGATTTGGGCAGCGGCCACATTCCTCTGGATTCTTCTAGGCTTCTTGATGTCCTCAGCTTTTCTCTAAAGCTTCTTCTTTTAAGGACTCAGTTTGTACTGGATTCCAGTAATATCACTCCCCTTCCTCTTCAGGCTTAGGGGTGGTTGTGGCTTCCTGCTAACTCCTGGGTGCCTCATGATCCCCTGCTGGTTCTTCTTATCCTACCCACACCTCTATAAAAAGAACTTTTCTTAAATTCTATCCATTAAACCTCTTGATTTAACCATCTGATTCTTTCTGAGAGTATAAATAAAACAGTATCTCTCCTCAATATCTCTATTATTCAAGGGGAAGAGACAAGATAACTCCCTTTAAAGAATTTACTTGCAATCAATCAATGATGAACAAGATTACTGATGTGCCAGGCATATTAGGCACTGTGAAGGGGACAACAGAGGTACAAGATCGATGTTAGTATGATAGTGAGCATGGAATCAGAAGAGCTGGAATCAGAAGAGCTGGAGCTCAGCTCCAACACTTACTATTTACACTTTCTTGTAATTACTAAAGAAGAATAACCTTAACCCTAATTGTTTCACAGGAGTGTTTAAGAAAAAAAGAAAAGGCTGTACATGAGAGTGCTTTGCATATCAGGCATGGACATCTTTTCAGAGTTTTACAAGGATATGACACAGTGCATTGGCTTCTACTGTCCCCTAGCAGAGAGGGACACAGAGCACTCAGAATATGGGTGAAACAGTGGCCATAGGAAAATGTTCCTATCACAAACTTCTATCTGCGAAGGATCAAGAAGGGGTAAAAAGGACAGGGAGGAGAAATATGATCCATTGAGCCCCCAGCCTTTAATCAGGCACCCTGAGCCTCACTCTGTATGAATCATCACCCTTGTTTTTAAAACCAACAAGACTCCACAGTAACTTTGCCTTTACCATCTTTCTTCTAGCATTCCAACATTTCTCACACTTTTCCAGATTGCCCACTATTTCCAGACCCCATAGAAGCCACATGATACAAAATTATCTGATGGAGACATCACACGTGTATGCATTTTGTGCATTGTAGGGAAGCACTTAGGCAGACGAGCTCAGACAGAGAGAACTTTACAAGGCACACAGCTTCTTGAGGCTGTGCCATCGCCATTCAGATCTTCAGAACACATAATCACATCACTTCCTCTGATGATCAGGAATGGCAGAGACAAGATTAGGTGACTATCTCTGATCTTCTGTTTGCTGGCACTACATATTTATTAATGAGACTTTTTAAGCACGTACTTTTAAACCACTCAGAAAATTTTAAATACTTGTGCTTTAGAGGCTAGTTGGGCATATTAATTTTCCACTGGGACAAATTCAATTGGTTCTATTATATGCCTCAATATTTGCAGATCTTGAAGATCAATACATGCCAGCAAAGAGTTTGCTAACTTTTAATTTGCCCTTTAATTTTTAAGCTGTGTGGTTCTTAAGAAAGAAATTTAATATATTGATTTGAAATTTCATTCAATGAAAAATTAGTTCTCTCTGGGCTGCAGCCTTAAATTAATCATCAGTGAATTTATTGAGTCACTACAAAGGACCTAAATTTCTGTTACATGGGTGGTGGCATGTCATTAAGCAGCCTCCTTCTGCAAAGTGGGAAAAAGATGCTCACGCATGGGGAATGAGTGAAATGCTTCTAGAATGGAATGAACTTTCCTGAACGTTTGCATTCAGCATGCATACTTAAATAATGAGGAAAATAAATAAGAAGGCAATTTTGAAGAAGAAGAATGACTTGAAGACAGGTAAAACTTCTGGCCCTAACCTCATTACCCTTTTCTTTTTACTTGGTACTTCTTTCCCTTCTAAAATCTCTCCAAGACCCCCAATTTTTAAGCCATAAACAAGAACCAATTTAACTTTAGTAAACTTGCCCAAATTATATGCTATATCTTTAAAAGAAATCCATTCATTTGTTCAACAAACATGCATCTATCACCTTCAGTGTAATATTCGATGAGGGAACACATACAAAGTAGACATAGGAATTTAACTGTGTGATTATGTCAGTTACATGATGAGGATAGTCATCACCATGATGATGATTTACCAAGCATTGTGCTAACTGCAAGATGTATTTTTGTGAACAAGAAAAATATGGTCTCTGGCCTTGAGTACCTTCCTTGCTCATTGGGCAAGACATAAGATACATAAAAATAAGCAAGATAGTAACAGTGTGATAACCAGTTTGAAGGAAACAATGGAGTGTTTGATAGAAAAACCGGGAAAGTCATTTTTGTAAAGTCTTGTGTAAAGCGTTGAACCAAGGGGTTTAGGTTCTGTTAAAATACCCTATTTTTTTTTAATTATCATGTGAAACTAAATCTCTTAATTTAATACATTTTGTTACAACTGTTAAGAATAGCAGATAATCATCCCTCTCTTCTTTCACTCGGGCTGTATATGGTTGGATCCATGTTTACTAACTTTATCAGGAGCAGAATATAATTCATAGAACTGTCTTCTGAGAGGGAGATACACAAAATGAATCACCCTCCCACCATGAGGAAACTGAGATATCAGAAATAACCAATTCTAAGTCAAATCTGTCGTTCTAATTCCTGCCTAAAATTAGTCGTTGGATTCATTCCCCCCCCCCCTTTTTTTTTTCTTGAGTGTAATCCAATTACTAAATGGTTTAGAAGAAATCCTAACGAAGCAAGAGTACTGGTTAAAGGGGAAAGAAAATTAGACTTTGAAGTACAACCCCAAAGACTGATTTTTTTTCTCTGTTTCTTTGCAAGCATGATGTTTTTGCGTAATTTAATTGGCTCATTTCTCATTTTTTGTCATCTCTTTCTTGTTTCCTAGCCCAGGGCCAGACCACTGTACTTTATACCATTGTTTTAACCTCTATCAAAGGCCTTATTATGCATACCCCATCATAAGTAATATCAAAATCCATAATCCTTACCTTCAACGGAGTTAAATGTAATTGGACTTAAAACAACCAATTATGTCCTCAATTCAGCTGGTGTATAAGGTGAAGAATGCAATTTCCCTGGAGGAAATGGGAACACCCTGATTCTGTAAAATAGTTCTAAAGGAATTTTATAATTGTTACTGTTCCTTGCCAGGCCTATCTCCCCACACCTCCCGAAACACAGATTCCATTTGTGTATGCTACCTACTTTCCCCCCAAACACCCCATCTCCTTCCCGGCAGTGCTTTTGTTCTTTCCTCCTCTGTAGAGAATGCCTCTCTCCCCTCCCTGCAATTCCCCTGCTGAAATCCTACTCATCCCTCCAAGCCCAGCTTAGATGTTCCCTCCTTCTCAAAACCTCCCTCATCCCCAGAATTATTCCTCCCCCTTGTTTGCTCCTGTAACATCTAGCATCTCTCCTCACATTGTGCCTGATTTTATAGATATTTTGTCGTCTTTGCTGTTTCACTTTCTAATTTGTAAATCTTTAAGAACAGGCATTTAGAAATGTATGTTTAGATCCCTTTATCTTCTCACATGTTGCCGTTGGCCTACAATGCATTCCATAATTGTGTTTAGTGAATGAATAATCAACCAGTCTACATACTACATCCATCATGGTTCTCTTATGTTCCAAATTCTTGTGGAGTAGAATATGTTTTTTCTCCCCAAAAAAGAATTATGCACTAATAGGACTTTTTTTTTTTTTCCTGCTCACGTTTATAGGAAATATAAAGCCTGGTACAGAGGGAAAGGCTAATGTTGGCTTTTTTTTTTCCCCTGCAGCAATTGCATGTCTAGAAAACCGTTTTTCTCTAATCATTGCAATGAACATGTAATGTACTCTGGTAAACACTGCTGTCTGATGTGAACCTTTCCTTATGCAGTCAGCTCCCCAGCCAGGGTTTTCATTAAACAGTGCACCATGCTGGGAGCTGGGAGCTGTATTATGCATATTCTATGACAAGATGTCTGACTCTTATCGGCATGTATCTGATGGTTTCAGAGTAGTAGTATTTTCCACCTCTTAATTATTGAATGCGAAGGTAATTAACATATGTTTATTGGATTGGTAATTTCTTTTCATTAATTCCAGATTTGAGAAAGAGTCTCCTAGAGGATGCCCAGTCCACGTGGACTCAGAGTCTCCAAAACGGGAGTGGTCAGACATTCAAGTCATTAAATCAAAGAATGCTCCTCTCCCTCGCTAATGTTTAGAAGGAACTTTTAGCACACATGCATACACACACTCACACACAGTAATTGGTTTTTAGAATACTTCATCAGCTTAGCTAATCTAAAAACAGAGCAGAACATTTGGTTTTTACATGTGTTGGGCTGATCACCAAACTAGATTACCTCTGCAACAAAAGGCTTTATGAATGAGTTTAAGAGCAATGTCCCAGTTATGAAAACATTTGCATGAGGCTCCAGGCTTTTGGCCACCCTTTCCAGACCCCTCAGACTTGCCCTGTGGTCAAGGACTGCGTTACCTCCAACTCTAGCAATTAAATTTTCAGACAAGCTCCAGACCATGCTCTGGAGAATGGACACAGTGACTATTTTGGTTCATGCCTCACAAGATGTGCATCAAGATGAAGCCAGGCTGTGCCGGCTGCATACCGCCCTCCCACCCCCACCCCAGAAGACCATCTCTAGTTGTGCGATGGTTGCCCTATGACACAGCAGAACACTGCAGACATTTTCCTGCAAGTTTGAGACTTCACTGTGTCCAAAAATAACTAGACAGGCCGGGTTTGGATCTAGGAAACTTTTTAGCTCATAGACATATTTAATAATGGAAACACTGGTCCAAAATTTCCTACAGAGACCTCTGCTTTGGAAATGGTTTTATTTATACACAGCTAAAAAAAATATCATTTCTGAAATAGTTATGTGGGGCCCAGTATTTAATCTTTTCATGACTTCTGGAAAAGTTCTTTCAACTGGCAAAGTCCAAAGCTCTTCTGTTTTTCCTCAACAGCCACCTCTGTAAGTGTAACCAAGACTACAAAAAGCAAGTAAAACAGGGCCCATCCACCTACTTATGATTTGATGTTTCCTTGATAAGGATTTTTTTTTTCCAGAAAATCTAGGTGCATTTTGTTCTGTTTCATACCATCCTATATTTAAACTTGCAAAAAATGGTAGTGGATATTTTTTATTTCATTTAATGTTTAAAAATGCTATGCATATTGTCATTATGCAGCTTAAAATAAATGTTATAATTTCAAGGGAGTTTTGAATTCCCTGGAAAATCCTGCAAAATGTTTAAATCTCATTAAGTCCAAAAACTACTCTTTTTAATCACCAGAGTCTGTGCCACTCTGTTTTTCACTTTTTAACACTATCTTAATTAATTCAGATTTCAGGTCTGTGGTCACTGCTCCATTGCTGGATATAAAAGAAAAAGCATCTTCCTGCAGCAAAGATGACAGACCTTTATAATGTCCCAGGCTGGTGCTGGAAATACAGCAGCAAACAAGACCAAGCCTTTTATCATCTCAGAGAAGAAAAGGACTTGGGCTCTAAAACTGTGGCATTGAAGTGCTGGCTTTGCTACTCTTGGCACAAACTTAACTTCATTTTACAAAGCCTTTATTTTCTCATCCGTAAAATGGGGCAATTCATTCTTGCTTTCCTACCAGCAAGACTGTCGGCAGAATCAAGTGATATATCATATATGTACAAGTACTTTGCAGGCTCCGCGGGATCAGAGAAACATATGTGTTACTTTAAAAAAAGAGAGGGGCATTAAGCATCTGCCTCTTGATTTCGGCTCAGGTCACAAAGTCACCATTCGTGAGATCAAGCCCCCAGTTGGGCGCGCGCTCTCTCTCTCTCAAAATAAATAAACATTTGTAAATAAGTAAATAAATAGAAATGAAAGAAGTTATTTTAAAACTAAACCTACTCTGGCTTTCTTTCGATGCTGAAATATGCTGTCTTTTACTTTCTTAATTGCTATGAAGAGGCTATCACAGCAGAAGAGAGTTTTTCTTTCTGTTCTCTTGCTTTTTGACAGACAGGCAGAAGAAACTAATATGCATTCAGAAAGTTTTGGTCAAAAAGGTGAGCAAAAGGCAAAACTACTAAACACATGTTCTATGAGTTCTTAAACATGCGACAAAAACACAGAACCTAAAACAGTAATTCAGTACCTCCAGCTGCTGGATGTCTCTGGATTAGCGAGGGTAACACTGACTCTAGGACAAACAGCCCCTCACCATTTTATAATAGTCCAAATACAACAGAAGTGTATTTCTTGCTCATGTGAAGACCAACCAAGATGTCCTTGAAATGTAAGGGCTGTTCTCCAATCAGCATTTGAAGTACAGGCTCCTTGTATTATTTTGAATCTTATATTAACCGCTAAATGTGTATACACACACACACACACACACACACACACATTTAGAGTTGTGTATATATTTATATATTTAAATGAGATGACCACTTATAGAAATATTACCTGTAGTTTATAAATATTTAAGTATTTTGAATCGAGTAAGTTTAAAAATAAGGATTAGATTTTGTTTTCCCTTTTACACATCTGTTTTAATCCTGAAATCAAATTTCTCTCAGAAAATATTTAAATTCTAAAAACGTCTTGCCTCACAATGCTAAATATACTTGTTAAATCTCCACTCTTAAAAAAAAAATTCTAAGCACACAGGTATGCAAAATTCTAAAATGATATGTGGGCTTCTCTCTTTTTTCACAATGTGATTTTCAAATTACAGGGTCGCTTGGAGAGTAGAACTAAAAGGTAGCTTTTGGAGGAGGAAGAGCACCATCCTTGGTGGAAACACCGCCATCTTGGTCTTAAAGGAACACCAATCATTAAGAAGCAAAAACATCTCTGAAACGAACACGCCCTCTAAATTCAGTTGCGTTTTTATTTTTCTTACATTCTATGCAAGGCTTATGATGTTCTTATGATCTCTTGCCAACGCTTTTGATTAACAAGATTGTGTGGGGAAAAAAATGCTTTTTTGAGCACACCTCATACATTTTGCTAGAATTGCACTGCAGAGGGTAATTAGTGTTATAAATAGTGAGTGTTTATTTGTATGAGCAAACGCCTAACTAGGTGCAGGTTCCAGCTGGCTAGGTGAGTGTTTCCTCAACTGAGAAATGCACACAGCAAGCACAATAGCAGCATTACCAGATACTGGTGCGATGTGGGAGAGGAGCTCAAGGATACTATCCTAGGGAGGAGAGATGTCCACCATTTCCTCCAAGTTAACAGGAATTGGCCTCTGATCCTGGAATTGGACTTCATTTTCTGGCAGCATCAGTGTGGCATCAGGTAGTAGACATGTAGAAGGAAGCTGAGAGCATGGGCTTTGGGCTCAAGCAGACCTGGTTCTAAGTTCTGACTCTTCTTCCTACTACCTAGGTGACTTTGGGCAATTTTCTCAACTTCTCCAAATCCTCCTCAATTAATTTTGTAAAACAGGACTACCTACATTACAGGACTATATGAGGATTGAATGAGATAATGCTTGTAAAGTACTTGGAAAACCTCTGGTATATGGAAAATGAACAATAAATGCTATTATTAAATTAAATTTTAGGACCCAAAAAAGGAACTTCACAAGGACCTATGAGGTTTAATTTTTTAAATTACTCATGAGCAGATCCCTTTGGGTTAGAGAAGCACTATTATTGTTATAAAACTCCAGATTTATTTTCAAAGGCTTCTATAGACTGAATTTGGTCTTCTCTAAAATTTAATAAAAAGGCCCTTTACTGGCATCATGTGGCAAAATAATACAGCTGATTAATTTATATTTAGGGAGAAAAAGATGTATCATCAGTCTGATGTAGTGACATACATATCACATTCCAGAGTGTAATTCCCTCTTGCACTCCCCTGATCATTTGCCTGCCCAGAATCCTGGATGAGAAACACTCTGGGACTTTCCTGGGTTTCAACACCACACGCCTCAACAGATACACAATCCTGGTTTGGTGATTTGAGCAGTGCAAGGAAAATCTCTTTATATTACTAAAAGATCTGGAGAACTAAACAATACTAAGTCTTGTGTTATCTAGCATATCACTCAGGTCATCTTTAAAGGTAGAGAATTGAGACAATTATCTAGATAATTGACAAGTCACGCTATGTCTCAAGGAAGGAAATCGAGGCTTTTCTCAACGTGATTTCCTTGTCGTTGTCTGGCTGATGAAATCCAGGTTCTTTTCCTGGCTCTTATGCCATTTAAATCTTAAAGACTTAGGAATTTATGAACTTCAAAAATTATTTTCTATTTAAATGCATTACTTACTTTGAGAGAAGATTTCATCTATTAAACACCAGTATCAAAGCATGATATTTTCTGCCTTTTGGGGAACTTTCTTTTTCACTCTAGGGACAAAAATAATAGCAATTCTATATTTGTTGGTAACTTTCAATTTCTGCATCACATCACATTAGATTGACCCCATAAAATACTTTATTTCAAAGGCAATTTCACAGGAAATGCTAGCTTACCTCTTTGGCAATTACTACACAACAGCTTTAATGGTTTTGTTAACTGCTGCATCCCAGTACCTAGCACTATGCTGGGCACATACTTGGCACACGGGAAGTATTAGTTGAATATAATAATAATCCATTAGATCAGCCTTAGACATATCATCATATTATAAACCATAGTTTTAAAATAAAGTTTGCTGCAAGATAATTATGGAATCAAAATAGAAATCATGATTATTATTCATTAAAATGAGACTAATAAAACATCTTTATTGATTGTCACGCATTTTTCAAGAGTCAGTAGTAAATAATTGAACAGAATTGTCACCCATATTCCTTTCTACAAATAAATCTTTGATTCTTAAAGTTTAAAGTCAAAACCATCAGGCACTATGAACTCTTTCGATCAACTGCAACTATTCCTTTGCTCCAGGAACTGCTCCAATGAACAGAATTTTCTTGTTTGCAATTTTTAGCTGGCAGATGAGAAACGCATGAAGCTTTATCCAAATGGAAAACTCAGTCATTCTTGGTAAAGGAGAAGGAAAAAAAAAAACCTGTCAGTTCTAAGAATTTGTCACTGGGAAGAATATTAAGGCGATGCACCTTATTTGCACTTTATTTGAAATGCAACAGGCATAGACTGGCAACTCCTAATTTTCACACTAAACTGGACTCTCATCACAATTACCCCTACTCTTCATTCTCTAAATGTCCTGTAACACATAGCCACACACTCACTCACTCATTCACTCACTCACTTACGAGTGGTTTCTAGGAATTTCTTGGTGGGACTGAAAGGGTAGCAGACAGGAGAGAGATTCTCTCCCACCTACAGTTGCATCCAGTCCCACTCAGCCTAGGACTCAAGGAGGAGAGGTGAGGCAAGGGTAGCTCTTGTGATACTCCTGGGTCAGCTCTCCCCTCACCCCCGCCTGCAAGTTGCATGGGAAAGTGCATATTGCTGATGATTGCAGAGGCCCTCCTGGGAGGAAAAGCAGTGTTTACACAATTATTACTGAGCTGGATTCCAAACTCTTTATTGTTTTAGCTGTCTGTTTTAAATCAGAGAGAACGGTTAGGAAGTATTTTGGAAACCAACTGAAAAAGAGAAGTGATGTGGACTAATGCAGAGGTTCCCAGACTTTTGAGTTTCATGGACCAGTAACATGTGAAATAAGTTTGAGAACCAAGAGACAGTTGCCTCCTTGTATTTTGCCAAGTAAGACATTAAAACAATACCAAGTCATGATCACCAGATCCTTCATAAAAGGAACAATACTCTAATACCAAAACAGCAGGAAGAACATAATCTCAGAATAAAGGACCATTGTTCCCAAGACAGGATGGTTGGTAACCTTAAACAGTGGGGGTGGGGGGAAGCACTTTTAGGGGATCCCATGGTCATCCTAGAACTCTTCCGATCTCTCTTACTGGTTTTTGTGCTCACCCCCTACCTTCTCTGCTGTGCTTCTGGTTGTTTTCACCAGCAACTTTCTTTAGAGGACTGCCCTCAGGCTTCTAGAGTTTCCTTGGGTTCATGTCCAAGAAAGCCAGAAGTAGTTGGGTGTGCCTGAGTGTGCAAACCTTGCTCCCTTCCTTAGAGGTGGACAACCACTGGGGAGTAAATTCTTCATGTTCAAGCTGAGACTGGGATTGTCCCTGAAGTCATACCCCTATTTGGCTTCCCTCCCATCCTGTCCTGCTTCCCCCACTCCTTTACTGCTTTCTCCCGGGAAATATTCCCTAATATTTCCTGTGCACATAAATCCTTGTCTCAGCGTAGCTTCTGGGGAACCTGACCAAAGACAATTGGGTAAACATTTCTTCCCAGATCAGGGTCAGTGTGTTTATGGCCTTTGAAGGAACATCCAGAGAAGAGACTTGAATGAGAGGGTTTGGGTTCAGGTCCAAGCCTCACCATCAACCAGCTGTCTGATCTTGGTCAAGTCCCAAACCTTTGTCTTTTTCTGTTCCTTATGCATGCAATATGGTGGCTGTGTGGGGGATATGAATGAGGGTGAAGTTGGGAGGCAATTTCACAAACAAAGGTAATGGGAAAAATGTAGTTTCTCTACTTCCTAGAGCTGATCTCGTTTTTCTTATAAGCCTCTGGAATATGCAGTTCCAGCCTAATCAATGTAGTTCATCCAATAATTTAAATAAACTCTATATATAAGTCAGTCTTTATCAGACAAATGCTATTCTTTCAGATGTCCTACTCCTCTCTGAGGTGTCTGGGAGAACAGAAGGAAGATGTGTTACCTCCGAATTGCAGGAGAAAGGAAGACCTCGGAGCTGTGGGTCAAGGACTCAGACCTGACTTTCCTGCTGCCTGGTCTCTTTGACCTTGTCCACCGAGCTCTCGGGCACCCTGCTGGTATTGGGGACTGAATCTACGGCTCAGCAACAGCCAGCAGTTCCCTTGGCTGGATCAGAGCATAACCCACTCCTCTGCTGTCTAGACTTCCCTAAGAATCTCTCTGACATTAGGACCTCCTGAAGTTTAGCTGTGACTTCCATTTGATAGCCACCTGGATGGCACTCTGTACATCTTGTCACAGGTCATTATGTCCCTGCTGTGGTGACCCCTCTGGCGGGTTCCCCAGCCACACTCTCAGTCTGCATATGTTCCTACAGATGATGAAGGACATTCAGGTCTCTGTAATGCCACAGAAAAGCAGAGCAAGCCTAGCCCCATCTTCCTTTCTGCCCAGTCACACTGTGTCATCACTTTATAGTAAATACAACCTACATGCAGCAAAAGGGTATCTTCCTGGAGTCTCAAATAGAAAGGAGTAAATGTATTCTTCTTTGAGCTTTCCCCTAATACTTATCCCAGATGCTTTACCCTCTGGGATTTCTCTCTGAAGAAGGAAGATCAGGGCTCATAGTTGATCTTTCTCTTATCGCTGTCTTTCTCCTCCCCACAACCCCCTGAGGCCCCGCAGGATGAGCTGTATTTAGTCAGGTTCAGCCCAATGGTACATCAAGGGCCACCACGTACCCTTGTACAGATTTGCTGCACAAGAATGCCCAAATGAGACAATGAGCAGGACTTGAAATCCTGCTCTCTGCTTACCCAGCCAGGTGTTCTGGCATTGGGCTTTTTCTCCTCAGAGCTAGGAGGTCCTTTTTCTAGTTGGCATGAAAGCATTGTAGGGATGAGCGGCAGCTCTGGTCATATCCATTCTCTTCTGAGGGCATTACCCCCCTTCTCTGGAGCTTCAATGCTGTCAGAGGACACAATTTATGAGGGAGAAGAACGACATACACATTGCTGAGTATTTTCTAAATGTAATCCACATTGTAGAAGATGAAGGCCTGACACCAAAGGGGTTTGAGTGATTGGTTAATGAACAAGTAGCTGTTGTGCTTTGCCATGAAGCAATGCTGTGCAAAGACTAAGGTGATGCAGGAGACGGAGGGGGGATGTACAGCATGAGCCCTAAAGAAGCAAAACTGAAGTGAGCTTTGGGGAAGAGAGCAAGACACCACGCCATTGGTGCAGCGTGGGCTTCCATTCTGTGGGGCTTCAGCGTAGATGCAGGCCCGTGAAGTCAGGAGCGTCCAGGCAAAGCTGATGTCCATGACTGGGATACAGGCAGGGGTGGCCTTGCTGACCTCTTAAACATGGCACAATCAGACTTTTCTTTTCAGAATTTTTCATCAGTCTTGGGCTTTTCTCTACTCTATCTATCTCTATTCAATCCCTTAAAAAACAATAAAAGACAAGCTCCTAGAGGTGGCTGATTTTTACACATGTTCCTAGAACAGGGAGGTTCCTGGACTGCCCTCATGAGGAAAACAGATACTTCTACTGATTTCAATTTGATTTATTTTTCCTGGTTAGAAAAAAACTCAAATATGATTATTAAAGAAAAACTTTAAGCGGAAAACACAATGCTGAGCAACTGTGGATTTAATCCCACCTCCTTAACAGGACACAGACCTGCCATTTAGTTTGTGCCCCACCCCTACCTCGTAAGACATGCTCGGGGGGTGGGTGGGGGTTGTGCCAAAACCTTATTTGGCCAGTGTCCATAATATGACATATGGACATCTGAGCTTCGGTGGTCAGGTCTCTTTACTTCAGATATATCCCTCAGGCTGTCAAGGATCATGCCCTTAAAGGCCTCCCTCATACCCTTGTTGGTTGCCCAAAGAGGTAATTTGTGTCAATCAAAGCAATCGGCTCACTCAGAGGTGGTCAGCATAATGGTCCTCCAATACCTCACAGACTAAGTAAGGGTCAGCATCCATCTAAAGAGGGTGCACATTTCAGAGATTCATAGAAACCAATGAATGACTTATTTTTAGTGAACTAGGGTCCATATCTACTTTATTTCTATAAACAAATAGATTTATGAATCCATGTAATATCTATAAATATTACAGATTGTTTCTAACGAAGAGGGGAGAGAAAAAAGAGAGGAAGAAGAGAGAATAAAGCCCTTCTCAGAAAATGTTTTCGAGTGCCTTTTCTTTTCTTGTATTTATCAGAATAGATGCACTATGGAAAAATAATGCACTACGTAAATTCTACTTATATTAGCATAAAAATGAAAAGTAATCACAGGAAATGATTACAGTGTAAGTATGCTTATAAATTCAATATTTTTCTTTGTAAAAGATGCAATGCATGATTTTTAGTAGGAAAAAAATGCTTATTTCATATCTGAAAGTGGACTTTTTTTCAGTTTGAGGAAAGAAAAAATACCAGGATGCTTAATGTGAGTTAATAGAATTACAATTAGTGTGAACAACTCTCCGTACTGTCTGAATCACTCACCAACATTTCACAGAAATGCCAAGTCTGATGGGCTATCAAATGAGAATGGTAATATTCGTAGTGGTCCCTGCCCATCCCACAGGGATGTTCTGGAAAATAAAATGAGCCAGTAGTATGCACAACAGGGGTCCAATTCTGTACCAGCACAGGGGCTTTTCTGTCCATTCTGTCACAGCCCTCTGATCATCAAGGCCCAACACTATCTCTATATAAGATGCAGGGTACACATGTTTTGGGTCATTGAAAAGAATGTGCATGTATCAAGGGAGTTTGGGTGGAGCCTGGCAAAGTCTCAGAGATGGGCCATCTTCCTCCCAATAGGCAATCCAGGGCCACTGTGCAGGCAATTGTGGATGACAGAAACATACCTCAGGGCCTTCAGGGAACAGCTAACATGGCTCCTACCCCTGGTTGACATGCAGGGCTACCTCTAAGTATGACAATGAAAGAAAGAAAAGAAAAGAAAAGAAAATAATCAGCATTTTAAGATTTCTCCTTTTTTAAAGTGTTATTTATTGTGTGTGTGTGAGAGAGAGAGAGAGCCTGCACAAGTGGGTGAGGGGCAGAGAGAGAGGGAGAAAGAGTATCCCAAGCAGGTTCCACAAAGCACAGAGCCTGATGGGGAGTTTGAACTCATGAACGGTAAAATCATAACCTTAACTGAAATAAATCAATCAGAGGCTCAACCAACTGAGCCACCGAGGTGCCTCAGATTTTATCTTGAAACAAACTTACATTTGTGTCCTCTCAACTTCCCTCTCTCCCCTACCTTAGAAATAGCCTTCTTTCCTTACCAGCCCTGTTTCCAGGTTCTGTGAAGCAGAATCAGGTAAATGGACATGTGAAAAACAGGACTCTTGTATAAGCCTTGGTAAGAGACCTGACCAGAAGGTAAGGGGTGAGAGTTAAAAGGATGAGAAGCAAGGTGCCTGGCTGGCTCAGTCAGTTGAGCATCTGACTCTTGATTTTGGCTCAGGTTATATTCCAGGGTTATGGGATCCAGCCCCGTGTTGGGCTCTGTGCTGATCATAGAGCCTGCTTAAGATTCTCTATCTCTCCTGCTCTCTCTCTCTCAAAAAAAAAAAAAAAAATGAGGAACTTCTGTTTACTATGTCTGAGAAAATGAGAGGAAGAGAGACCCTCAGAAAGGTTTCCAAAGATTGCAGAGTGGCCCATAAAGTAAAACCATACACTAGCCAGAAGATAAAAGTTCCTTCAGAAGCACAAGTAAGGAGGCACCTAGGTGGTTCAGTCAGTAGAGCATCTGACTTTGGCTCAGGTCATGATCTCATGGTTTGTGGGTTCCAGCCCTGTGTCAGGCTCTGTGCTGACAGCTTAAGAACCTGGAGCCTGCTTCTGACTCTGTGTCTCCCTTTCTCTCTGCCCCTCCCCTGCTTGTGCTCTCTCTCAAAAAAAAAAAAAAAACAAATAAATAAATATTAAAAAAAAAATTTTAAAGTAAGGCTTGAATGACTCTTTTTTCATTAATTAATTTACTTTTTGAGAGATATCACAAGCAGGGGAGGGGCAAAGAGAGAGAGAGAGAGAGAGAGAGAGAGAATCCCAAGCAGGCCCTGGGCTGTCAGCACAGAGCTGGATGTGTGGCTTAATCCCATGGAACATAAGATCACGACCTGATCCTAAATCAAGAGTCAGATGCTTAACCAAATGAGCCACCCAGGTGCCCCAGGCTTGAATGGCTCTTTAATTACCTTTGGATGCTAGACTGTGGTTTTTTTTGGATGATACACTAACACAAGGCTGCATGAAGCTGGGGTGTTAATTTAGGTGTTTATCTAGGCACCCTAGCCACAGTATCTTTTAATGGCATATATATTGTCTGAATGATATCACTGACAAAACTCATCTGATAAATCTAGTGAGAGTTTAGTAATGAGACCTTCCTCATGTGCCTCAAAAATTCTTGAAACAACTAGAAAATCTTTCAGATCTTCACAATGATGTGGAAAGCAAAAGATTCTGTTTTCCACATGAAAGTGAGTATTTCTAAGGATGCAATATGCTCTAGTAGGAATTAATATGTGAGTCGTGAGTCTTATCATCTATTTCCAGTTACAACCACAGATATTTTTTCACTTTGGCTAAGTCATCCTTTCTGACTCTTTATAACTCTCCTGAGAATGTAGTAAGAGAATAAATCTGATTATCATTTGTATCAGTATCATATATGCCATATTGAACATTTCAACAAAATGAGCCATGTTATCGCAAGGCTCGTGCATTAGTCAGCGTTCTGGGCACCCTGTGGCCCAGTCAAGTTGACACGTAAAGTTAACCATCACAGCTGGATTTAAAAACTTATAAATAAAACCATGTTTTCATCTGACAGAATGTAGTATATGATGTACCCTTCTGCCTGAGAACTAGCCAAGAATTCATCTTTTTGGGTAAGGCCATGCCGATGTTGAGGGAGGCCCCTCATAGATGTTTTCCTATTTGGCGTTGCTCCTGAAGAACAAGCCCTCTCATGAGTTGAAGTGAAGGGAGGTCAAATGCAGGGTCAGCAGCAGGCTGAGAGCAGGATGGGCAAGGTCTGGTAAGAGCCAGAGAGGGCTCATGGGAGCCCAGAGACTCATAGCTGGATGTGTCCCTAGAGCACATGCATGGAAACCACTTCCTCCCACACGAAACCCCCAAGACCTCGTGCCTCCACACTAGAGATTTAAGAGTTGGACAACCTTTGAGATCTACAGCTAAGGGTATGATGAAGTTGCTCAAAGAGGAAACAAAGGAAGCTCAGACCAGTTGTTGAGCTCATACGTCAGCCCCAGCGAGCCAATTTCTCTTCTTTGCTTTGTCTCTCAGAGTTCATTTTGTTTTGCAACCAGAAATAAATTTCATTTTAAAACTATATCTAAGTCACACCCCCACTCTTCTATATTAGGGGCACCAACTCTTCCCAAGGTGTGCCTTGCATCCAGATGAGAAATCCTTAGTGAATATCACTCTGGAGTAATAGCTTCTTTATAATAATGACTTACAAGTAACTCATTACCTTCTCACCAGCCAAAAATATGCACTTCTCCAGGGCATATCTACATGACAGTAAGTAAATATAGAAGGAAAGAATTAACTGCTTTACATGGAAATATGCGTTAATTTCTTTTCATGAAAATTGACTTGACAGACTGATAGTTCTGCCCTGATTCTTCAATAGGTAACTGTTCTTAGTTGATTAATTCTCATAATAAACAAGACTCTGGTATACTAACTTGTTGCCCAGTCTTCAAACTAATTTTTCTCTCTCTGTCTCTCTGTCTCTGTTTCTCTGTCTCTGTCTTCTCTCTGTCTCATTTATCTGAACATCTCCTCTGGATCATCAGTCTTATGGTATAATTACTTAGGTATACATTTTACCTTTCTACCACACTGTAAGCTCCTTTACCTTTGTGTGATTCACCTATCACACTTTTGTCTGATAGCACTTAGAACAGTACTTTGCTAACAGAATGCGAATGTGTATTTGCATACAAAAGCTAGTTAATACTTACTGAATAGCCACTAAGTAACCAACATTATGCTATCCCAATGGAAGGACATGATCTCCAACAAATATTTAAAATCATGTTAGTGAAAGGAGAGTTACTTATCCAAGAAACCACCAGACATTTTATACACAGGCTGTTAGGGATCTACCTTCTCCTTCAGTTAGTATCTACTTCAGCTTAGTGCAAAGACAAATATAAGAAATTGTTCAAAATAAGTGATACTGTATTATATATTACACGGTTTTCAAAAATATTACTGCAGTGTATTGAGAAATACCAATGTATGTGTAGGCAAGAAAAATAGTAAATATAACTTCACTGGCAAGATATTTCTGTTTTATGGGTGAGTAATATTCCATTGTGTATATATACATATACATATATACATATACATATATATATATCTTCTTTATCCATTTATCATAAAAAGAATGCAAGCTTGCCATTTGTAATGAGATGGATGGAGCTAGAGACTATAAGGCTAGTGTATTAAGTCAGTCAGAAAAGGAAAAATGCCATATGATTTCACTCACATGTGTAATTTAAGAAACAAAACTAATGAGTAAATGGAAAGAGAGAGAGAGAGAGAGAGAAGCAAACCAAAAAACAGACTATAGAGAACAAACTGATGGTTACCAGAAGGGAGATGGATGGTATAGGTGATGGGGATTAAGGAGTACACTTGTTGTGAGGAGCACTGGGTGTCGTAAGGAAGTACTGAATCACTGAATTGTACCTGAAACTAATATTACACTGTATGTTGACTGGAATTTAAATAAAAGTTTTAAGATTTTTAAAAAGAGAAAAAAGATATTTCTGTTTTAGTAAAAACCATATCTATTAAGAATGAGGACCTTAAGTTCATTTTAAAGTTCATTTGCAAGAAAAATAAGCAAGAGTGGCAGGAAAAGCCCTTTTTAAAAATTTGTACAAAAAATAACCACACACAACTAAGCAATAACAGCAAGGAAAACTAAAAAAGGATCAATTGTGAGGAGGTATTTTGAAATATATTATCAAGCCTCTATAATTAAAATTGTGTGGTATTGGCACATAAAGAGAGGGAAAGACCAATGGAAAGGAATAGAAAACACAGAAACAAACTCAGGTGCACGTGAGAATATAATGTGTGATGAACTTGAAATCTCAAATCAGTGCGGGGAAATGTACGTTTTAGTAAATGGTAAGTGATAATTGAAGAATTACAAGGAATAATGTAAAATTGGATCCATTCCTCACACCACACACCAGGATAAATTTCAAATGGATAGGAGACTTAAATGTAAAGAAGTAAAACCATATAATAACTAGAAGAAAATGACATGAGTGGATTTGTAATCTGGGAATGGGAAAGACTTTTGTAAATTTTTTTAATGTTTTTATTTATTTCTGAGACAGAGAGCATGAGCGGGGGAGGGGCAGAGAGACAGGGAGACACAGAATCCGAAGAAGGCTCCAGGCTCCGAGCTGTTAGCACAGAGCCCCATGCGGGGCTCAAACTCACAAACCATGAGATCATGACCTAAGCCAAAGTCAGATGCTTAACCAACTGAGCCACCCAGGTGCCTCATGGGAAAGACTTTTGTATCCAGAACTCAAGTATCCAGAAGTAATAAGGGGAAAGATGGATGAATTTGACTATATATAATTACAAAAAAAAATCTTTGAATGGTAAAAATATACTATAAGCAAAGTATAAAGATGAATGACAAATATGGAAACAATATTTGATAAAGGGTTAATGTTCCTAGTATACTTGATGATATGAAAGAATCATTGCCAAATTCTTAGGTGTGATCCTGCTCTTGTGGTTATGTTTTGGAAAAATAGTCTATTGTTTAGAGATACTTATTCAAATATTTATGGATCAAATTGTATGCTGTCTTGGATTTGCTTCAAAATAATCAAGAGGAGGGAGGAAAGGATAGATGAAATTAGAGTGACCATGAATTGAAAATTGTTGACGTTGGGTGATGGGTACATAGGGGGTCATTCTACTATGCTCTCTCTTTCTGTATATATTTGAAATTCTCTTTTACAAAACGATTAAATCTTTTTTGGGGGAAAAACTATATAAAGCACACAATTAGCTTCAGAAACCGTCATTAGAGTCATGCTCAATACATATGTGTGAACACAAATGAAATGCAAATAGTCTGACTCATTTGGCCTAATAAATCCTTATCCTTCATATTTTTAAAATAAAGGTCACCACCTTCATCATTATGGATGACCAGATGCTCTGAGGGACTCTCCTTCTGCAAAACAATGAAATCTATTGAAGACAAACTCTGAGACCTGACTGATTTCACAAAAGATGGGGGATGTGTTCAGAGGTCCTTCCCTCCCCTACCTCTCCACACCCCCCAAATCATTGGAAACCAGAAGTACCAGAGTCTGGTGCAACTGGAAGGGACAGGGTTACCTGAGGCTGCTCGGACAGTAGTGGGCTGGTTGGCCCACTGGGGTAAGTGTAAAAGGAACCTCAGACTCTGTGCTAACCAAGACACGTAGGAGGCTGACCTGATCCCTGATACAGAGCTCCCAGGCCACCAACAGAAGCAAATCAAATCTGGGGAAACACAGCCATGCCATGTGTTTACATATTACCCATAGCTGCTTTTTGCTACAAGAGCAAAGTTGAATAGTTGCAACAGAGACTGTAAAGCCCACAAAACCTAAAATATTTACCATCTGGACCTTTACAGAAAAAGGACCTTTACACCTTACAGCCTTAAGGATGATGTCAATTCCACTACCACCTCCCTCCTCCCAAATGGATTCTGTTCTTGATTTACTATCATGGCTGGGCAGAGGAGCAGTTTCACAGACCTCAACTTCACTGCCCTCCACCCCCACAGACAAAAGATCTAATATGGGTGTTATTCCAATTACCATGTATAGGAATTCTAACTGTAGATTCTGAGATCAAAGAACTGACTATGGACCACTGAGTCAATAAACCCAGGGAATACACTATAAGTTGACTTTGGCCAGGACTTTATTTGTTACCTGGCCCTTGTGTGCTCCATGTTAATGGGCCATGATGTCACCTTCTAGCCAATAGTCCTGGAAATATTCAGGCATTACCCTTTCCCAAGTGTATAGTTACCTAAGTAAATGGTCATAAGTCTTTGTGGGGAAGCTCCGGGGTAATCATTATCATGTGCCCTTGTCATTGTATACCAAATTCTTCCTCTCCAGGACCTGGCCTTCTATTCAGTCTCTGGGTCCTAGGTTTACAAACTGTTGCTGGTTCAGAAATTAAACAAAGAATTGTGACTCTTTACTGGGGCTACTGTCCTTAGTCTCCGGTTATTTACCTTTTATTTTTTTCTGACTGCACAAGCTAAGTACCCTTGTCAGCTGCCCATCTATTTTGCATCTAAAAATGCCATGTTCAAAAACAATAAATAAGTAAAAATAAAAATGCCATGTCCTATTAACCATCTCTGTAAGTCTCTACAGGGCAGGCTCCCTTGCCTGCCACTCCAATTTAGCCACTTACTACAATAATTGTGTCTATCTGGCCTTTATCGTATCAGGTCTTATCATCTCCAGTGTCATCCTGCTTGCAAATGTAGACCTCTCCTAATCCAGCTCTGGACTACAGAGGAGAGCCACCACTGAACCTTCCGGTGACATTGACGCCCCTCTCACCAGCAATTCCTATGGCTGTTAATAGTATATCCTTTGGATACTCCCATGGAACATAATTTTCCAATGAGCCTTCATGCTCACTTCACTAAACTTTTCAGTTGCTTCCTCTGCTGTTTCCCATAGCAATTTGGGCATTTCAACTTCATGTGAACCATCATATTTTCCACATTTCTAGAAGAAGCTCTAATAGCAAGGTTGAAGTATCTCCTGAGGTCCCTGTCATAGTATTAAATCCTAGATCTCAGGACAGTTATCTCAAATCAGTATATTTCTTCCCATCCAACCTTAGGTTCTTACCCCCTCAATCAAGGTCCCTTAGACCTCATCCCATGCACATGCTCCTTGCTTGTACTGGTATGTGCTGATTAGATGCTGTAGCTCCTTTAGCGTATAGTCCCTTTCTTCTCTTATCAATCATCTTACACCTCTAAGCTTGGGGACTTAGACTTAATTATAGGTCAAGAGGTCCAGAGGAGGGCTAGGGGCAGATCCCGAGGGGGCACATGTTGTCATGGGCGGTAGAAACTGCTCTGTTGTCTCAAGGAAGTGGAGTGCGCTCATTCTTAATAGGGACAAGTGGAACACTTCGGAAAGCTCAGAGGTGCAGGAAATCTGTGCACTCAAATTGCAAGGGGTGATTAACCAAGATGTCTACATCCCAAAAGTGGGGCTCCACTTTTCCCCAAACTGGGCCTGACCTGGCATAGCAGACCCATTTTGGTTGGATCCTTAACCTTCTCTGGGGCTTGGTCATTTGATTAAGTCCTGGGCCTTGGTCTTATATTCAACTTTCTCCACCCTTCTGTTGCAGGAAATGAGAGCTCCTTTGTAAGTTATCAGAGAAGTCCTCTGTTTTTCATGACTGCTTTTCAATTGCTTGTTCAGCATTTATAGTGTTTCATCATCGGTTTCTAAGGCATCAACAGTGTTTAGCAATAGTCATCCAATCTCATTGCTCTTAGAGTTGCTATTTCCCACATATTTCTCAACTGCCTGATATGTCATACCAGCTAGGGTATTACACTCCCACACACCATGCCAATTCATCTTTGGTGAGAGCGTTAACCAGCAGATTGCCATCTTGGGCCAGGTGTTACAGGTACTCATCCTACCACAGTGATGGGGGCCTTACTTTCAATATGGTCCAGGTCCAAAGTCTCATCTTATCATCCAGTTTCTCTGACTACTCCTAGTACTCCAACTGTCTCAGATAAGGTTACTTCTGCAGGAGAAATGGGAGCTATAAGGCAAAGCAAATAGATTTATGGAAATTATAGCTAATGTTCTTGTTCTTGGGTTGAGTGGTTGAGATTCACTGTTGTTTATTTTATTATCTGGTAATTTAGATATATTTACATATAATCTTTTGGGTCTTTCTAACAATATTTTTTAAAGATAAGTAGTCAAAAAATAAATTGCTTATTAATTGTTTATAGTGCATAGCATCTTATGCTACCATAATTAGAAAATTATGAAAAAGCATTACTGTAGTAAAAACATATTAAACCAGTATACATATTCTTTTGTTGTTGTTAAAAGTATATATGGTCTGTTGGAATTAACTAAGAATAGTGGTAGTTCATTATCTTTGTCACTTTTTATTGTAATCTTGGTAATTGATTTTGAATAGAAAAATGGCTCAACTAACTTTTAATAATATATTCTACTTTAGCTTTTAACCAATCAATGTTTTAAGTCTCCATTTTGAGGTGCAGATAGAGATTGATATATCTCCATAAGAAGTCATGATCTGAACAGGACTCTTGAGGTAGCATTCTCAATGTGATGAAGGATAGTTTCCCAGGTCAAGTTTTAACAAATTGCTTATGCTGATCTTGCTTCATTGAGTTTTGTCTTTCCATAAACTTTGTTGCAATATTAATGTATTGATTCTCAGTTCTTTGCATGATGGAATCCTTAAATATTGATAAGATTTTACATGGGCCAGAGTCATCAACAAAAATCTTGGACGACTATTTTCAGTTTTTTAAACAAGAGAGTAAATGACTATTTATGTTTTGTAAAAAATATATCCTGCTGTTTCTGTGGATAATGAATGGAAGACAAGGGTGCAGGGAAGAAGAGAAAGAAGGCACTGAGGAACTCTTACCAAAGTCCAAGTGAAAAACAGTAAGTGTTGGAGTCAGATGGTGACAGTGATGATGGAGAGAAGGAACCAAACCAAGAAACCTCCTGGGTAATATCCTGGAGAAGGACTTGGTGCTCAATTCAATAGAGAGATAAAGGTAAACTATCCAAAGGTAACTCAAGTTTCTGGTCAGGTGGACTGGGTGGAAACGGTGTCATCCACAATTTGGTAATCAGCGATGAATTGACAAGTTAAGTAAGGAAAAAACTAACTCAAGTTTTAGCCATATTGATTGTGAGAAGCCTGTAGGGCATAGAGGTAGAGCCGTTAGGGATTATCAAGCAAGATATTTGCCAAAGAAATACTTTGTTAAGATTTTTTAAATTAAAAAAAAAACCAAAAAACTTCTTCTCTGCTATTACCTCAGTCATGCCTTTCCTATCTCCTGAGAGGAAACCAAACAGATCTCAAGGACGTGTGGGAAGGAAGACAAAATAGCCATAGAGACAGCCCAAACTTGAAACAGCCCTAGGCCAAGCCTAGTGCCATGTACAGGTCCATGGAAGTCTAATATGGAACTGAATGTTTCTCCATATTATTTTATATTTTATTCTTTTTAAAATCATAGTACAAAATGTTGTCAAAACTATGAAAACTCCAATTCTTTGTAAGTTTGTAACATATGGCTTATACTAAAAATGAATGATTATACACTGATGACCACACAATCCATAATTCCCATTTGGGATAACATAGAAATAATCAATACATAACAACAGGCCCACCAAATATCAATATACAGCAATAAGCCAACCACTCCTTTAATAGATGGGATGTATAAAGCATTAGCAGCAGGCCCACTTTGGGCTTTTATTTTTAGTTGAGCTTAGCTGACCTTTAAATAGATTTGCATTCAGAGAAATGTAAAACTTCCTCAAATATAGTACTACTTAATTCAACACAAGCCATGGCAGGGGAAGGGGTGTCTCTGGAGAAACTTTTTATCTTCCAGTAACTATAAAAGAAAAGTTTAATACTAAGCTATTTCCCTGAAACGTTCACATTCTAGTGAAGTTTATAAATGTGTCTTTGGGATTAATAAAAATGCTATGGAATTGTGTGCCCCCTCAAAGCTGTGCTTACCTCTGGGATTAGTTTTTTGGCATCTACTCTCAGGGTGATTGTTTCACTTTGAAAGCTGTCCTTGCAATTTTGTTGTGATGCCACCAGGTGGTGATAAAGAAAAAATATGATCAGGGGCACCTGGGTGGCTCGGTCAGTTAAGGGTATAATTCTTGATATTGGCTCAGGTCATGATCTCACAGTTTGTAAGATGAAGCCCCACATTGGCTCTGCATTGACAGCATGGAGTCTGATTGGGATTCTCTCTCTGCCCCTCCCCTGATTGTTCTCTCTCTGTCTCAAAATAAATAAATAAACATAAAAAACACACACACACACACCACATTGTGATCAAACTATAGAGGCTGTACTCCAGGGATGCAAGATGGGCAGGCAATTAATTGATTAGTGGACACATCTTTCCCACTAATGATTTTAGCTTTTGTTATCACAACAGCGCAAATACACTGTTGTGGGCAAATCTTAAATAAATGAACTGTCTCTTGGACCCTCAACTTTTCCATCTGACCCCTTATGCCTGCAGTTACTTCTTCCATTCTCTTGCCCACTTTTCAGTACCTGCCTCTGCTCCTTCAACAATCACAATATCTGTCTATTAGGTGCCAGGTTTCTCAAGTATTATTTCAGTAATTCCTCATATCAATCTGCGAGGTAGGTGTTGTAATTACTCTTTCACTGAGGAGAATAATACCAAGGGAAACTGAGAAGCCAAGAGGTTGAATAATTTGCCCAAGTTAACCCAAATTATTGGTAATTTCATTGGAATTTTTTTATTGAGATATAAATGACATATTGGTTTCATGTGTACAAAGTAATGATTCAATATTTGTATATGTTGCAAAATGATCACCACAATATGTCTAGTTAGCACCCATCACCACACAGATACAAAAACTTTTTTCCTGTGATGAGAACTTTTAAGATCTACTCTCCTAGCAACTTTCAAATATGTAATACAGAATCACTAACTATAGTCACCATATTGTACATTATATTCCCATGACTTATTTATTTTATAACTGGAAATTTGTGCCTTTTTGACCTCTTCACCTTTTTCTTCCATCCCCACTCCTCACCTCTGGCAATCATCAGTCTGTTCTCCATGAGCTTGGGCTTTTGAAGCCTCTGGGTTTTTTTTTGTTTTGTTTTGTTTTGTTTTGTTTTGTTTTGTTTTTTTGGTTTTTGGTTTTTTTTAGATTCTACATATATGTGAGGTCATACAGTATTTGTCTTTCTTTGTCTGATTTATTTCATTTAGCATAACGCCCTTGGGGTCCATCCATGTTGTCATAAATGGCAAGATTTCAATTCTTTTTATGGCTAAATAATATCCCATTGTGTATATATACCATATTTCCTTTATCCATTGATTCATTAGTGGACATTTAGGTTGTTTCCACGTCTCAGCTATTGTAAATAACCCTACAGTGAACATGGGGGTACATATATCCTTTCAAATTAGTGTTTTCATTTTTTCTGGATAAATACCCACAAATGAAATTTCTGGATCATATGGTAGTCTTATATTTTATTTTTTTGAGGAACCCCATACTGTTTTCCAGAACATTGGACATTTTTAAACCAGGCCTAACTCTAAAACCTCAGCCATTATTACACTATGCTGATCTCATATGTTACCTGCCTAGGCTCCTATAAGGTCTTTAGCTAAAGAGAATCCTTTTGGGGAAAAAAAAGGTAAAATTTTCAGTATGGAAGAGTTGAGGGAAGCTAGAAGTTCTCAGAGGATGTAGATTCTTTAGCTACCCACCAAACCCCCAAATGACATGTTAGGTTGGCCTACTTGATTAAATTTAGCAAGCAATGATTTAAGGCCTCCAGGTGCTAGGCACTGTGCTCAGTGTTATAGCAGAAATAGAGATAAACGAAACCAAGTTCTACATTCTAAGAAGCACATATTTCTTCCCAACTTTTTTTTTTCAAACGTTTATTTATTTTTGAGAGACAGAGAGAGACAGAGCACAAGCGGGGGAGGGGGTGGGCAGAAAGAGAGGGAGACACAGAATCAGAAGCAGGATACAAGCTCCAAGCTGTCAGCACAGAGCCCCAAGTGGGGCTCAAACCCATGAGCCGTGAGATCATGACCCAAACCCAAGTCAGATGCTTAATGGACTGAGCCACCCAGGTGCCCCTGTCTCCATTCTTGGATATCAAACATCACTGAATGGCATGCTATCCTAATGGAAAAAATTACCTTAATGAAGGCAGCAATAACCTAAGGTTTATTAGGTGTAGATTAGTACATAATACAGGACTTTCTTGGACCTATGCCAAATCCATTCATTCCATATAGTATCAAAGACCACCCTGAATGGCAGAGGAAGAGCGTGAGTGGAAAGGAGGAGCAGCTGGTAAACTCTTATTTATTTTTAAGCCTATCAGAGTTGTATGGACCACTCATATGTCATAGTGGGCTTTCTTTTTATGTGTCACCATCCCTTCCTTGGAGAATCTATTCCTTTCATTCATGGTGAGATCCCCATGGAGCTATTAATCACACAGCCTTGCCTCCACTGGCCATTGGAGTGGGCACATGACTTCTCAGATTATACAGTCATGTCCCTCAAGGCATGGTGATTGGTCCAGAGGTGTACATGTGTTCCAAATAGAGCCAATAAGAATCCACTTTTGAAATTGATATATGGACACCAGTAGAAGAAACTATTTTTCCACTGTGATTTCTAACAATGGGCTATGTAAAATTTGCCCACTAAGTGGAGCAAAATAAAGTGTGCAGGTGAAATAAAGCCAACCAAAGGCAAAGCAGTGCCAAGACATGGAATGAGTCACAGGACTCTGATGACATCATTTGAGCTCTTGGTTATATTACTTAGACTTTCAGTTTTATGAAACAAACCCATACACCCATAAGCAAAACATCTTGTATGCATCCAGTTTTTCAGAGTTTGTTTGTTGTCAGTTGATCCAGCTGAAGAAGCCGAATGAGAAGTTAGATTGAAAGTATAAGAAGTTAGGTTGAGTACCTGTTGCTTGGAACCAAGAGTCCTGACTTAAAAAAGAAAAAAAGTCTGTAATACCCTTAAACCTAGCAGTTAATGGAGACACATCCTTAAATCTCTGAGGTAATGAGGCACAAATTAGAGGGCCATGTGCAGATGCCCCATTCTTTATTTGCTGTGCCCATAAAAACAGCTGTCTTGGGTATGAGTTCACTGTGTTTCCCAGGTCTCTTCCGGAAGAATTTAGAGCAATTTCTGCTATTGTCTGTCAGTACCAAGGATGTCACTGAAAGCAGCATCTTGGAATCCTAATATCAAAGCCAGCCTTCACTTCCCTATTAGAAATTTGAACAGTTTGCCATCAGGTATTGGGACTTGACCCTTTTTCTTTGCTCTGACTCTCTGCAGATGCTGAGTAATGAATTGAGATCGCTGATCTAAGGTTTCTATCTCCACAAAGAGAAATATTTTAGCTCATTCTTCTTAGTGCTGAATAAATAGACTTCTGACTATGAATAATCTGAAAATAAGCATTTTGCGGGCCCTCACTGACCATTGTTAAATTGCTAAGTCATTAATCAATTTCAATGACCTGGCATGATGGGAAGGTGAGGTCTGGAAACTAACCTCATGGCTGATATGTGGTCTATGGTGTACTGGTCTGGAATTCAGCTACTGAAACAGGCAAAAAGTAGCTGAGGTTTCAGCCTCACAAGCTCTGATAATTTACCACTAAAAATAAACATGTGCTCAAGAGACAACTACTATGTAAACACCCTCAGAAAGATTTTTCAGCATCTGCATACAGAAACTGCCATCCAATACCCAGCGAAGCTGAGGGCATAGCACACAAAGAATGCTTTATCTTTGGGGGAGCCAGCATCTGCTGAGCATGAAGGAAAGGCAGGACAAAGAGTTGCTTCTCTTGTTCAGGCAGGGAAATGAAACGTGATTCATTGTTCGGTTTTAAGCAGTCACACGTTTACTATTCCAGAACTATGCTAAATACTGGAGTTTGCCTTTCATTAGAATAGAATGCCTATCCCTAGCATTGGTGTTGGGCTACAAGATACTTCCAGGAAAGCAGAGGCATCTTCCCTGAGTCCTCTGTGCCATGTCCAGAATATTACCTGGCACTGAGTAGGTGCTCAGTCATTTGTATTTCTTGTCCATCTTTCCACTAATACCATCTTCTTTAGGCAAATACAATTTGTAAAAAAACAAAACCATAAGGCAGCTAAATTAGGACACAAATATGCAAAATCAAAGGACTCTTTCCTTTGCCTCAGGTTAATTTTAAACTGAAAGTTTCCTTACTTGAGGTGCATTTAAAATGCACAATTTACATACAACTTTTCAGCAACACTTTTAGTATATAAGAAACAGGGCACACATTTGTGCGTGCCGTTTCACCTCCATCAGGATTTGCAAAAGAAGGCTAGAGGAAGAATTGACGGAACGAACAGCTGTTTCATGAGGCAAGAAGTTAAAAACTTAAAAGCTTTTAACTTAAAATTAGGTTTGGGGATTATCTGAGGTCTTCAAATATTCATACAAATTGTATTCTCCGTTATCACAGGTCATAGGAGAGACTGCAATGCATGAGAATGTACTGTCCAGCATTGTGACAGGAAAACCTCCAGAATCATCAATTCATGGATTTATGGGTTTTGAATATGAATTTTTGCCATGGATCACATACTTATCATGATGAGGAGTTGCTTTGGCCGAGCTGTGTGGGACACAGAAGCCCCTGCCAAGATGAGGAAGGGTGGGGAACCATATGAGAGTGGGAAAGAACTACAGGAGCGCCTGGGTGACTCAGTCGGTTAAGAGCCTGACTTTGGCTCGGGTCCTGATCTCGCGGTTCATGAGTTCGAGCCCGCATCAGGCTCTGTGCTGAGAGCACAGAGCCTGTTTCAGATCCTCTGTCTCCCTCTCTCTCTGTCCCTCCCCCGCTGTGCTCTCTCTCTCTCTTTCTCAAAAATGAATAAACGTTAAAAAAAAAAAAAAAAAAGAACTGTATGCTACTTGATTTCCTGCTTTCTTGGCTTGTTTGGAAGTCTGAAAGCCTAAGTCTGCCCCTCAGCAGAGATCAAACTTCCCTGAATAGAATAGCCTCCCAGTTGAGCTTAGCTCCTCACCAGCCCCAACCTACCCTAGGCTGTGGTTATTTACATCTGTACTAGACGTAATGAAATTCTCCACCCAGATCTCCCAGATCTAAACTTGAACATCTCTACAGGTGTCTTTCTAAATTTAGGCAGATGGTTTCATTTCTTTTCTCTTATTTTGAGTTTGTTTATGAATTTGTGATTTTACATAGTTACACATAACATTTAAGAAGGATTTTGGTTTCTCATGTTCCTAACTAGCTGGGGTCTGATTCTTTCTTTCAGCATCTGCTGAATAACTGACATTTCTGACCACCAGCTAGCTCCTTTCCATTCTTACTCCCCACATCAGAATTTATGAAAAACTATCATCTAATTCTAGTGCTCAGTAAGTCTCTCACGATGCGTAAATGTCAGAGACCAGAATTTTAGAAAACATCTTGTGACTAACTCCATAGGCTTGAGTAATTCCCAGACTCTAGGACCCTGGTGATGGTTAATCTTATGTGTCCGCTTGGCTGAGGCACAGTGCCAAGCTATGTGGGCAAATGCTATTCTGGATGTTTCTGTGAGGGTGTTTTGGATCACTGAACTTAGTATAAAGCAGATTGCCTTCATAGTGTAGGTGGGCCCCATCTAATCAGTTGAAGGCCAGAATAGAACAAAATTACTGACCTCCTCCAAGCAAGAGAGAATTCTGCGGCAGACAGCTGGCTTTCAGATTAACTGCAACATTGACTCATCCCTGGGTCTCCAGTCTGCTAAGAGTTGCCAGTCTTCCAGTCTCCATAATTATGTGAGCCAATTCCTTAAAGTTAATCTGTTTCTCAGGGAGTGTGTGTGTGTGTGTGTGTGTGTGTCTAATTGGTTCTATTTTTCTGGAGAACACTGCATAATACAACACATTTTCTTCCATTTTAAATTATGGAGTAAACTGAATCCATTCTACAGACATCATGACTGGTATGATTAGCTAAAGAAATAATATGGGCAAAAGAGATTTGAAATAAAGAGCTGAACAAATATAAGGAACTTAAGATTAATAGTGAAAATCAGCAATTTACTTAAAGATGAGCACAAGAAATTTCTTTTTCTGAAGAGAAGCCCTTGCATGAATTTCTCTTCTTTGGTCAGGCCCCCACCAGTGGGCTCTAACAAGTTCGACCCAAGTATGGCCCCAAGGGCCTCAGATGAAGTGGCACTATTTCTAAATGAAAATCAAGGTTGCTCTCTCTGAGTTGCTTACCCAGCTCTTGGGAAGAGAGGGGTCTTAATCAGTCTCTAATAGGTCTGGGTTTTCCAGATGACCTCTGATATTCATATACATTCATATACATTTTGTTCACCAAGACCAGACTGATGACAGAGATCTCTTTGTTCATTCATATTTTTAAGCATTCAACAAGGCTTTATAGAAAAATCCATTGGTGTGCCAAGTGTCCAAAGATGATAAAGACACCATCCCTGCCCAAAAATATACCCTACAGATTCTTAAAATTGCCAAGGGGATGACCTGAAACACCCTCAAGTCCCTAAAATTGAGAATATGGAAATGCTTTATAGCATCCTGGCTTTTCTCCTGAATCATATTTTTTGCTTGGAGTCACATACAATCTATGAATATTTTCACACCACACGTAAACCACCTTTTCAACTTTACTCAAGCTTAATCTCTTTTACAAGGCAGTCATTTTTTCCTTATGCACAGAAACAATTGTTTGTTATGTGTTTTCTCCTTTTACCAGAGTTAAAATCAGTGATGAGCAGAGGGTCAATAGAATCAATGGGTCAGGAGGTTTATCCATTTACCTGATAGCCAGCCTTAGATCAGAAAACTATCTGTCTGGGCCTGATGTCCAGTCTCATAATTGAGCTGATGCCCAAGTGTACATATTGACATTTTTCTCTTTGGTAGTTGACAAGGTGTGTATTAAATACTTAAATGCCAAGAGTAGACCACAAAATAATCTTTGTTCTCATGCCCAACTTGGTTCTCTAGGTGCTGATGCCATTCTGTCCTCTGGGACTTCACACCTTGCCTAGTCATTCTTTATGGTAATGTTTGTTCCCCACCCACCACCACTGGCCTCTGTTCATAGGTCCCTCTCCCCACTCTACCTACCCCTCCCCCCGCCGCCAACTGAAAGGCTTGATCAGATTTGCCAGACTCTACCAGATTCATGCCAGTCTGCATGGACTGCCCTAGTCCACACTGGTCCATTTCAGCCCAATTCTAAGCCCTGACAAGAGACTGGGCCAATTGTTTCATTTTTTATTATATTTGAAGTAATTACTTGATTTTTGCATCAAACTCTTTGCTATTTTCTACTACATTAAACTCTCCAATATTATTTTTCTTTCATTTCATCTTTTGATGTTAACATTACCTAATAGAGAAAAATACTACCACTATCTTGACTTGTCTGTTGTTTAACTTTATGTAAATAGGAGCAAATAGTATCGTAGCAACCACAGATATGCGCCATTCAGATCTCCCTTGAGGAAAGAATTTGCGATGAGGACTGCAGTGAGCTGACTGCCTCTACCTATTGCACCATCAAGATCCATTGCAGAATTTATACCAAGACCATGTTCTCCCTAGGCTGCACCCAGCCAATGATTGAGCATAGTGGGGGTACCAGAATCAAGCTATTTCTGCTCAGTGCTGGACCCACTAATAGGCAATCTTTGCTCTAGGTTATCCCCATCAGCCTAGCTGCCCTATTTTCCGAGAGTCTTCTTACCTATCCTCCTTCCTTCCCCTTTTTCTTTCACAGGTCTCAGACTACACTGTGGTATGACAGCTCTCCCTGTCTAGTTCCACTCTCTCTCCTTTATTTAGCATATTACATCTCTTGGAACTTCAATTCCATGTGGAATCTGCTCCTAGAGGACCTGAACTGATACACTTTTTTGGGGTCTGGTTTCTTTTGCTTAACATTATATATGTGACTTCAAATGCTCAGTAGTCACATGCAGCTAGAAGCTACTGTACTAGACAACAGATACAGAACATATCTGTTACTATAGAAAACTTCATTGGCAGTACTGTTCTAGTGGTTATATAGTGTTTTACAGAAGAGAATACCCTATGGTAAAATAGACTCAATAATGACACCTAAAGATAATCAGTTCTTAATTTCAAACCTGTAATTGTTACCTTATTTGGAAAAGGGTCTTTGCAGATGTGATTATGTTAAAAATCTTTTTTATTTTTTATAAAAAAATTTTTTTGCGGGGCGCCTGGGTGGCGCAGTCGGTTAAGCGTCCGACTTCAGCCAGGTCACGATCTCGCGGTCCCTGAGTTCGAGCCCCGCGTCAGGCTCTGGGCTGATGACTCGGAGCCTGGAGCCTGTTTCCAATTCTGTGTCTCCCTCTCTCTCTGACCCTCCCCCGTTCATGCTCTGTCTCTCTCTGTCCCAAAAATAAAAAAATAAATAAATAAATAAAATTTTTTTGCATTTATTTATTTTTGAGAGACAGAAAGAGACAGAGCACAAGTGGGGGAGGGGCAGAGAGAGAGGGAGACACAGAATCCGAAGCAAGCTCCAGGCTCTGAGCTGTCAGCACTGAGACTGATGTAGGGGCTAGAACTCACAAACCATGAGATCATGACCTAAGCTGAAGTCAGACACTCAACCAGCTGAGCCACCCAGGCTCCCCTATGTTAAAAATCTTAAGACGGAAAGATTATCTCGGATAATCTCTGTGAGCCCTAAATCTAATCACAAGTGCCTTTATAACAGGGAGGCAGAAGGAGATTCCATGGTCAAAGGAGGAGGCCATGTGAAAAAAAGCAGAAAGAGGTTTGATTTTGGCCTTGAAGATTATGAAGTGGTACAACTTTAGGCTAGGGAAAGCTGGGAGCCACCAGAAGCTGGAAGACTCGAGGAACAGACACAGTCCCCACCTTGCCCCTCCCCCGCCAACCAAGAGTGGGCACTTGATTTGACTCAGTGAAACTGATTTCTGATTTCCCGCCTCGAAAATTGTGAAAGAATAGATTTCTGTTGTTTAAAGCCACCAAACAAACAAACAAACAAACATTATATATGTGAGATTGATCCATGAGCAATCCTTTTATTAAAAAGTCTAATTATAGGGTCACCTGGATGGCTCAGTCGGTTAAGCCTCTGACTTCAGCTCAGGTCATGATCTCGTGGTTCGTGGTTTGAGCCCAGCATCAGGCTCTGTGCCAGCTCAGAACCTGGAGACTGCTTCGGATTCTGTGTCTCCTTCTCTTTCTGCCCCCTACCTCCCTGCTCCCTCTCTCTCTGTCTCTCAAAAATAAACAAACATTTAAAAAATAAATTTAAAAAGTCTAATTATATATCAATAAGGCTATTAAAAATCTATGGATACATATGTTAAAATTTTATAACTCACTGTAGTCTCTCATCTCTGTGATTAGATCTATTCTCCCAACTGCCTGCTTCCTTGAGCCTCAAATTCTCATTGAAAGTCTAATATAATTTGAAGTTCATCTCTGATAAGAACATGTCTCAGAAACCACTCACAAACTATCAACAGCTTATTCATTCATATAACACATAGACATTAATACCTACACTGCCAGACACCAGGAGGAACGCCCATTGGCAGGTCAAATAAATTCCAAATTCAGTATCCTAGCAGTTGAGAGCCCCACAATGTAGCTCCAGCCTGCTTTTCCAGGTGCATCATCATGTAACCCATACTTACCCTTGAAGATGTATGTTCCTTCATTCCAAGGATTCCTTAGATCTTCCTATTTGTACCAGTCTGACCCTCAAGCAGAGTCAGGGTAGGACTGCATTCCCTCCCTATTTGCACCCCCAAAGGCAGAGCCAAGTTTTGCCTTCAGCATTCAGGGAATGTCTGTGATGCTGGTAATAATAGAGATAGGCCTTAGGAAATAAGGGGGAAAACACTGGGCTGTGAATTGAGAGAACGGAATTCAAGACTCTGTTCTTCCACTTACTGCCTTTGTGATTTGACCTAGTCACTTAATTTTTCTGAGTCTCATTTGTTCAATAAAAAGTTCAAACTGGATTGATCTAAAGTCCCGTATGGCCCTACCGAAGACACCAACCTCTGATCAAACACAGAAGAGACACTACTGGTGCATTTGGCTGCATGATGAGCCACAGCATGTACTGAATGGTTTGGTTACTTTCATTTTGTCATTTACTTGGATATAATCTTCTGTACTGCCTTGCCCAAATACTGGGTAACCCTAGTCTCCATCTGGTACCTATTCTGTGGGCATTTCAGGGACTTTCATTTCCTGTATTCAAGTCTGGAATCTTTGAGAGCCCTAATTTCAATTTGGAATGGGATAAAATCGGCCCTGCATTTCCAAACTTAGAATAAGCTCAACATTCTATGGTCCATCTGTGTCATTAACATGTTCACACACAAACACACCCAAAAATCCAATGACATTAATATGTAACATCTGTTGTGCATATTAATAACTTTGATTTTTAACTTGATTTTATACAATTGAGTCTTTTGTATGGGTCTAAAAATTTTAATTGTAGGAAGCAAAGTGTTCATAATTCATAATTAGTCATTTCAATAATATTCTTTTGGTTGAGAGTTCCTGCCAATGACCTAAAAATAGTTAAAGAAGTTCTTTTACTTTGATTTTAAATATGAATTCCTTTAGACTTGATCATCTGTCATGTGAGGTTCCTAGCTTCCCTCTGAATTGGATTCCATGTGTGAATTTGTAATGCCTGAAAATAGTAGTTAAAAACACAAGCATAAACAACATACACACGACTACACTCAAGTTAAAATGTTTACTATTAATGAGTGTGATTATATAATATTTTAAGCACTTACTCACACTTAGAAATCTTCCTATAGCTCTAATTTTCCCCAGAGTTTTAATTTCATTTTCTAAGTATATTTATTTGCTGTGTTAAGAATGGCCAGAGAAAGCCTAGATAAATGTCTGACCAGAAATTTAGTTAAGTCTCTTTAGGTTTATGCTATGACAGGGAAAGAGAGGACACTAACATTGATTATGTGTATATATGCTAACTCATATGCCAGGTACTTTCATATGTATATACTCTCACTTAATTATAGACAAAAATATTATAGTAAAACCAAAAAAAAAGTATAAATGAACTGCTAGGATTTAGCAGAAGTCTGATGACTTTACTGAATTTATGAAGATTTTTTTCAATGCCTACTTAAGTTCAAGTTGAATAATGAGTATTTATTTGAGTTCTCTAAAAACATCCTCTCTGATGTATAATTAAAGTAAAATCTTCCAGGATAACCTTGATTATTTAAAAACAGGTTCAGCATTTTGACCCTTCTATTTCTCCTATTCTGTCATGTTCATGTAATATTAAAATTACATTTTTATTTAGTCCCCTTGGCTCAGTTTATTTTCTAGGGAGTCTGAGAACAGATTTTCATTAGGTATGATATGTTCTTCATTGAGTGTTGCAAAAATGGGTATCATTTGTATCTAATAGACTTCATTGACATAAAGTAAGACATTTTTAGGTTACTTCTAATTCAAGTTTTGAATTGTTAATGAGTCTGCAGCAAAAAATAGCAATTAAAAAAAATAATAGCACTTAAATAGACCCATTCGTACCTCTAAAGTGTACTGAAATTGTCCAAGCATGTTATCATAAAATAGAAATTATTGGAAGGGCAAAGCTCTTTTATCCTGATTGGCAATGAATAGTCATCAAGAGAAAAGGTTACAAAAATTCCATCCTTGTAGAGAAAGAACAAAACAAAAGCCTGCCCCTTCTAAGAGCAACTTGTAGAAAGTATAGTGTAAGAACGCATTCTTTAACTATGTATAAATAGAAAAACATGGCTAAGAGACTAATAACTATTTTCAAATATTAAAATCTACAGTAGCAATGACAGTGGCATTTTTACTGATTTAAAGTTAGCATTTGGGGGGAATGGCCACATGCTATTGCAGTTCACTAAAGTGGAAATTTAATAAATTGGACTCCAGTGACTTAAAAGAGTCATGTTATTAGAAACAGTTATTGACATTTGGGAGCAAGGAACCATCACATTTACCTTCTGGTTTGATTTGCACAACAGCTCAGGAAGTTCTCCAACATTATTACCGTTCTCTTATTATAGATGATATTGATGTTAAAAGCAGGCCAAGATAAGAATGGTCCCTAACTGATTTTGAACTCCCTGTTTGGCTCCATTTTCCAAGAGGTTTAATTAGGGGCATCAGACATATGCACTTATTTACCTTTGTTCTTTCTCACCTATGTTCAACTCCTGTTAGCTTAGCCAGTCAAGAGATTCTATAAATTATAGGCCAGTGCTTCCCAAACTTTAACCCGCATAAGAATTACCTAGAGAACTTGTTAAAACACAGACTCTCAGACCCAAACCCCAAAGATTCTGATTCGGTACATATGGGTGGGACTTGAGAATCTGCATTTTAACAAATTCTCAGGTGATACTCCTAACGCCAGTCCTATTGATTATGCTTCTCTGGAGAATCGTGACTAATACCAGTATACCATGGGAACCCCACCCAAATCATCTTGGCATCTTGGCATCTTGGCACTGCCTACTGCCATGCATGCTACTCAGTGGCTTCTAACTGAAACACTTGCAACTCTGTCTAATGGATTTTTCAGGGCAATAGAATCTACTTGACTGGTACACAGAGCAGCTGAAAGTGCCAGACAGAGAGTGGATCCTGAAAGCACCCTCAACCACTGACTGACAGGAGTTAGTTGTCCCTTACTTCTCAGGGATAATCCAAGGCACATTCTACACTACCTCTCAGACTTCATCCATAGGACCGCAGGACACTGCAGCTGTCCACAGTGGCAATATGCTTGAAACACGCTCTTTATGAGGCTTTCTTCGCTTCCCTCTCTCATTTCCCCGTAGTCCTACTTGCACTTCTAAGGACTACCTCCTAAGCAAACTGTTTTATTCAAGTCCTTGATTCAGGGTTGGCTCTGGGTGCAGCCAAGCTACAACAGTAGTACATACAGCGTGAAAGAGTCAATAAATAACAGTCTATAACAGTCTAAGCATATTATTTAGAAACATTGAGAACAATGCCAGAGAAACAGATAAAACAGCTGAAAGCATTGCCTCTGGGGAGGAGATCTTGTAGAGAGCTAGGGAAACAGGTAGGCAAGGAACAGCTGGTGTTTGTTAAAACTTTGCAATATTATTTGATTATTTGATATATATATATATATATATATATATATATATATATATATATATACACATGTATTTCTTTTATGAAAATAAAAGATATTAAGTATGCTTTTGACTTACTTCCAGAATAGGAGCAGCAGGGGAGAACAAAAATAAAGAAATACTGGTTGATTAAGCTGGAAGAAGAAAGAGATTTTCTTGGAAGAAATGGGACCTTAGTAATCAGGCCAGAAAGATATAAAGGGAAAAAATCTACACGGATTTCATCTACACAGTATAGAAGGGAAGATGTGCCTGAGTCTGAGTCTAACCACTCATAAATATGGGAGGATAAAACAGTGTAGTTTGCTTTAGTCATTGCTAGTCCTTGAAAGGCAAATAATGCTCAAAAGAAATGTAAAAGAGAAAGACCCAAGATTTCAGGGAGCAAGTAAAATAGCATCCTTTGAGAGAATTCAGATGTAAGAAGTAATGAATAGCACTCTCTTAAAGCCATAAATAGGATGCCCATAACAATACAAACTGGGAAGTACCCCTTGGAGAATGAAAATATCTCTACTCAATGATAACAGAAAACTTGAACAGCTTTTGAGAGAAAACAACTAAGAAGATCAAGATAGAATATGCAAAACATTATTAGGTAGGTGAATTTCACAGTGGCCCATTTATTGTAGCATGAGCCCAGAAACTGCCAGTCCTAGGAAAGAACACACTCCAAGCATTCACAGAATTAAGTGGTTCAGCTTCTAGAAATAGCTGAACAAACTCCTCTCAGACCGCAGATGATAACTACAAAGTCCAGGAAAAATACAATAAGAGAATAATCTCAAGTCTAAGAGAGTGAAAGAAAGAAGGTAGATTTTGGAAAGAAGTAGAGGTTTGGAAGAAGAGGATGAACTAAGGTGAATTTCCCGTTTTTGTGACTTTTAGCTCAGGGATAAGCCGCAGTTGGCATCATGCAGAGGAGCTAGAACTCTGAAAGGAAACCAGTTATTCTGTCTTGGAGAACCGGAAGACGTCGTGTGAGGAAATACAGCTGTAAGAAATGGAGAGAATTCTCCCAGAAAGTACTTAGATAGAGCTCCAAATAACTCTTCACAAATCTCTGCTGGACCCCTCAAGTCTAGATAATGATAAGAGAACTGAACTGAGATTTGAATGCCCACCTAAGAAACAGGGTTTGAAGTATGAACCTAAGCAAGTCAATTGCCTGATAAAGCAACCAAAATTGAGATAAATTGGAGAATCCTGACTAATACCAGTACACCATGGGAACCGCACCCAAATCATCTTGGCATCTTGGCACTTCCTACTGCCATGTATGCTACTCAATGGCTTCTAACTGAAACACTTGCAACTCTTTGTCTAATGGATTTTTCAGGGCAATAAAATCTATCTATATTTATCAACTGAGATAAAACAAAAAATTTCTTCAGAGAAATTTAATACAATCCAGGCTCCACATAATAATAATAATCACATTGCCTGAGATATAGTTTGAAATACCCAACAAATAAAAACCAGGAAATTGTGACCCAGACTCAAGAGAAACAACAATCAATGCAGATCAAACCCCAAATTATTCAGATATTAAAATTAGGAGACAAGAGCATTTTTTAGAGAGAGGGAGAGAGTGCACATGAGCAGGGGGAGGGGCAGAGGGAGCCGGAGAGAGAGAGAATTTTAAGCAGTCTCCACACCCAGCTCAGAGCCCAATGCCAGACTTGATCTCATGACCCTGAGATCATGACCTGAGCTGAAATCAGGAGTCAGATGCTTAACCCACTGAGCCACCCAGGTGCCCTGAGACAAGAGAATTAAAGCAGCTATTAAAGGATGGTCAATGAGGTAGAAGAAATTGCTCAAAATACATGCAAGATAAAAAATCTCAGGAGAAAAATAAAAAGTATAAAAAAAGTCAAACAATAGAAATTCTAAAACTGAAAAGTAAAAAAATAAAGCATTCACTGGATGGAGCTAGAATGGAGATGACAGAGGAAAGAATCAGTGAACTCAATAGAATTACTCACTCTAAAGAATAGACAAGGGAGGAAGGAAGGAAGGAAGGAAGGAAGGAAGGAAGGAAGGAAGGAAGGAAAGAGGTAGGAAAGGAAAGGAAAGGAAAGGAAAGAAAAGGAAAGGAAAGAAAAAATTAATGGACAGAAACTCAGAGACCTGAAAGACAATATCAAAACATATCAAAACATCTAACAAATTTATAATTACAGTACCAGGAGAATGGTAGAGAATGAAGCAGAAAAGAACACTGAAAGAAACCATGGTCAAAATTTTTTCAAATTTGGTAAAATTCATAAATTGACAGATTGAAGCAGCTCAGGAAACCCCTAGCAAAATCAATATGAAAAAGCCCTTACCTAGCACATGATAATCAAACTGCTAAAAAACAAAAATAAAGAACAAGTCTTGAAAGCAGTCTGAGAAAAATGCATTTCCTCTTGGTTATCGTTAACTTCATATCTGAAACAACAAAGGCTAGAATACAGTGCAGTGACATATTTAAGGTGGTGCTGAAAGAAAAAAAAAATTACATCCAGTGAAAATATCCTTGAAGAATGAAGATGAAATAGAAACATTTTCAGATTTAAGAAAAAGAAACTAAAAGGATTCATCATCAGAAGTCCAGTACTACAAGAATTACAAAGAACATTCTTCAGGCTGTAGGAAATGATACTAGATGGAAATATGAATCTTCAGGAAGGAATAAAGAACACTGGAAATGGTAAACAGCTGAGTAATTTTATATAAAATAGTAAAGAATAATTCTAAAAGGCCATAGAACATTAAGGATAGATACTATAATTCCTGTAGGAATTAGTTGAAACATATAATGGGAACAGGTATAGCTAAACAGCCAATAGATAGATGAAATAGAAATTCTAAAATATATTCAGTTGATCCAGAAGAAGGCATAAAAGGATAAACAGAGGAACAAATCAACAGCAGTAACAAACAGAAAATGAATAACAAAATGATAGACATAAGTCCAACCCTATGAATGAAAATAATTCAATGGTGATAGGAGTCTTTCAACAAATGGCATTGAAATAAGTGGATTATCCATATGGAAAAAAAAATTGAACCCTAGCTCACACTGTACACAACTATTAATTTGCCATGGATCTGCCAAATCCATAATAAAAATCAAAATCATAGTGCTTTTAGAAGAGAACCTAGGAAAATAGTTTCATGACTTGGGGATAGGCAACATATTTTTTAGGCAGGATACAAAAGTGATCATGGATTATGAAAAATGATAAATTCTACTTCACCAAGAACAAAAACTTCTGCTAGCAAAAGTCACTGTTAGGAAAAAAGAATAGACAAGCCACAAAGTAGGTAAAAACTGAGATTTATTTAGAAGGGGACTATTTATAAGGATGTGATCAGGATATAGGGAAACCAAAAGAGATAGTGCCGGACCAGAGCTGGTAACAGCAGAGGGCAAGAAGAGGTTACTGGAACATAGAAGGAGAGAATCGCGTGGAAAAAGTCACCTTTTATAAAAGCCGAGCCCACTTCTAACTTCAGGTGTAAAGCATTGATATGTTAGCTTTATTAATGCCCCTGCCTCTTGAAATTTGTTCATGGATGGGAATGTGACATGAGTTGACTCAATGAGAGTGAATTGAGGAGTTGTGATCTCCAGAATGCAGATCAGTGACCTTCAGTAAAGAAACATAGCCAGCTTGGGGCAATCCCATAGCATAAGAGCCAGGGGAAAAAACAGCCTACAAAAAAAGATGGAAGGACTTTTCTCTTCCATCTCTCGCATCTTTCACTAGGGCTCCCTTTTAACTGAATCCAGCCAGAAGCCAAGGGCAGGGAAGCTGGTTGATACAGTCGTAGGAGACACTGTAGGGGGCCCACCCTCATCACCTTGGCGTTTACATTCCCATATGATTTTTACCAAAATCACATTTTAACATTTTTATTATATGATTACACAGGACTTGCCAACAGGACCATTCCAGAAGTCCTCATAGACACATGATCAGATCTCTGCCAACTCTCAGCTTCCCAGCTCCTTCAGCTCTCACACTACCCATCATAAGTTTAGGGATTCCAGAAAGCATAGTCTTGGACAGCACATTCATGGTGCCTAACAGACTCCCTTTCTGAGAAAGCTCAGCATAACTTCCATACCCACAGCTTACTGTGGAAGATTCCCTTACCCCCTCGTTGCCATGCTTTTTAACACTCCATCTTGAGTTGATTAAGCCAGGTATCTGTACATTTGCCAGTGATGTTTGACAGAGATTTTGAAATTGTAACTGACTGACTGAACTAAAATTTGAATGTGAGACAGAGTCAGGTAACTGGTAGTATTTGTAGCAGAAAGCAGCTAAATCACTAGTATAATAGAGCACTTGAATAGAGTTAGATTCTAACTTCTGAGAAGATTTTTGAAAAAAACAGATTTGCTAAATCTCAACTGTTTCTTGAACCAATTTTCAATTTTTCGAGAGGCCTGCTAAGGTTTTGTGCTATATCCCAATAAACCTGAAGAAACCCTAACAGATCTCAGTTCCTTGCAAACTTAATATACCCAATTGTATCTTACCTTTCATTCAGTGACAGGCATAAAAGAAAAAGGAAACTTACTGCCTTCACAGTTGAGCAGTCTTGAAGTAGTCAAGTGAAGTTTGATCTAGCCACCCAATTATATCACCAAGGACTTTTCTCATTGTCTATTCCTTCTGCCATCTACAGTGTTGGCTTCATTTCTAGGTTTCAGACAGAACCTATCCTCTCAGCTCTTACCATTTTATTATCAAGTGCTTAGAGGGGTAGAGAAAAAACTTCTGATAGTTTCTGTACAAGTCTTGAGATTCACTCTCATTGAGTCAACTCATGTCACATTCCCATCCATGAACAAATCTCAAGGGCCAGGGGCATTCATAAAGCTAACATATCAATGCTTTACACCTGAAGTTAGAAGTGGGATCGGCTTTTATAAAACGATCTGACTTACTAAAGATATGGGGGCTATGAAGAATGAGGTAAGTGGAGAATGGATGCTGAAAGCAACACACCTATCCACATATGTCCACCACCTAGCCTAAATGGTGACCCAAAGATATACATACCTCTTCCAGTGACTTACTGAGCCGTGGCATTTGGCTTTAGGACTTCAAAGACCATTTCAAATATCTCAGATATATTTTATTAAGCTCTGGTAAGCCACACCAAAGGGGAAAGATGGGTCTATCCCAGGACTTGTCTCTCTACTGAACTGAAGTAACATCTATAATCAGCCATCTTCTTCCTGCCTCCTACTAAAACACACGGACATACACACACTGTTAAAATATTCAATTCTTGCATGGGTCAAAATCCACACAGAAAAGATGCTTCATTCAATAACTCTGGAGTTTCTCTAATATGGAAGTTAAGGGTTTTTAGCATTTTAATGAGGTACCAATTAGATATATTCATCCCCATTTCATACCGACCCTGTTTCCTATTATTTCTCTCCTACCTGCAAGGCCCATGAGCTATCTAAATCAAAGCAGACTTATAGAACTCACACTTGGTAATAAGCCAATGGAACACAAGATACAAACAATGTTGATTTATTCCTTTACTACAAATAAAAAAGTTAATAAGTCACCTTGAAAAGACAATAAAGAATATGTTTTTAAAAATTAGGCATACAGTTAGTTTGAGCTGTTAGCATATTGTCCTTGATTACAGAATTTTAAAGTAAAGGTTTCCACTGATTCACAAGAAAAGGCCCTCTTATAATTTGTTTAAATTTATATGTGTTTCAACAAATTAAATACCCTCTTGCATCACAATGAACTTGAATCCATACCTTCCATCATATATGAAAATTAACTCAAAATGGATCATAGACCTAAAAGCTAAAATTATACAATTTCTGGAAGAAAATAGAGGAGAAAATATTTGTGACCTTTGGTTAGGCAAAGATTTCTTGGAAATTATATCAAAAGCACAATCTATAAAAGAATAATTTGAACCTCACTAAAATTAAAAACTTCTATTCTTCAAAAGACAGTTAAAAGTGTGAACAGACAAGCCATAGACTGGGAAATAATATTTGCAACTCATATATATCTGGTAAAAAAAATGTATTCAGAATATACAGTTGATCCTTGGACAACATGAATTTGAACTACCGTGGCCTACTTTATATATGGACTTTTTTTTTATAAATACAATATCATACTATAATGTATTTCCCTTCCTTAAGATTTTCTTAATAATATTTTCTTTTCTCTAGCTTATATTATACTTATACAAAATATGTGTTAAATTGACTGATTATGTTATTGGTAAGGCTTCCAGTTAACAGTAGGCTATTAGTAGTTAAGTTTTGGGGGAGTCAAAAGTTCTAAGCAGATTTTCAGCTATGTGGGGGAGTTATTGCCCTTAACCCCAACGTTGCTCAAGGGTCAACTATAAAAATAGCTCTCAAAATAACACATTTTAAGAATGGGCAAAGAAAATTAATAGACACTTCACCAAAGAAGATATAGGAATGGTAGGTAAGCACATGAAAAGATGTTCAACAGTATTAGTCAATAGGAAAATGCAAATTAAAACCACAGTGAGACACCACTTTGCATCCGTTAGAATGGCTAAAATTAAAACTATTGACCACATCAAATGTTGTTGAGGATGTAGAGGAATTAGAACAGACCTCTAATGGGAATGCAAAATAGTACAAAACTTTGGGGAAAGTTTGGCAATTTCTTATAAAGTTAAATATATACCTACCATATAATCTAGTCATTCTGTTCTTATTCATTTATTCGAGAGGAAAGCATATGTCCACACAAAGACTTTTCCACAAATGTTCATAGCAACTTTATTTGTAATTGCTAAAAACTGGAAACAACACAAAGAAAGGTCCATCAATAGATGAATGAATAAACAAATTGTGGTATACAGATATAATAAAATACCATTCAGCAATAAAAATGAATGTACTATTGATACATGAAGTAATATGAGTAATTAAAATAATTATGATGAATAAAAGGAGCCAGTCTCCAAAAGAGAGTGCATAATATATGAGTTCATTTATATAAAATTATAGAAAATGGGAACTAGGCTATAGTGACAGAAATTGGATCAGTGGTTGCCTGGCAGTGGGGGGTGGGAGGTAGGGAAGACATGAGGGTTGGATCACAAAGGGGCACAAAGAGGGAATTTCTGGGGGTATGACTATGCTCCCTGTCTTGGTTGCAGTGAACATTCAACAAGTGTACATATGGCAAAACATCAAATTGTACAATTTAAATGTGTGCAACTTTTTGTATGTCAATTACATTTCAGTAAAATGTTAAATAAATAAATATTTACTGCTTGCTTCACAGCATATATACTAAAGTTGGAAAGATACAAAGAAGACCAACATGGCCCCTGCACAAGGATGTGAAGCAAATTTGTGAAGCATTCCATATTTATAAATACATACATACATACATACATACATACATTAATGACATTTAAATGTGTTTGTTGAAAATATCCAGCCATGTTGTCATTTGACAACATTTACTGAATACTTCCATGTACTGAAGCTATAAGAAAATGCATGAGACTTAGCCCTGTACTCCAAAGGCTTTCAAAGTTGTTGGCGAGTTCTCATTTTGAACTCATGGGGTTGGAGCTATTTGTAGGACATATAATATAGATTTAGGATCTAGAAGTCTAGAGCCAAGGAACAAGGTATGAGCTGAAAATATAGATACTGGAGTTGGGATACAGAGAGCTAACAAAAACCTTGCATGAGAGAGGAGTCTAGAAATAGATTATAAACTGAAAAGTGAAAAGACTGAGCCCAGAACACTGGGGACACCAACCATCAGAGGCAGGAGAGGGAAGATGTGCCCAGTGTGAGATGGATAGGAGGTGATCGGAGAGCTTGGATGAGAACTCTGAATGATGGCACAGAGGAGCTGAGCCTTCTCCAAAAGAAGGCAGTGTCAGAGGAGGCCATATATAGGAATGAACAACGTCAATTGAATTTGGTAAATAGGAAGTCTCTTGGTGACAGCATTTTGGATGTCATTGTAGAGAGGAAGCCAGACACCAGTGCACTAATATTCTTGCATTGCGCTTTGTTTATTGTAAAGGAGGCAGAAAAGAATCAGTTTTAGACATTTGGATCATCCCTTGTCAGATAAGATTCTATAGCACACCAGAGCACTGAAAAGATAATGAGTGAGTCTAAACTTCTGTTTTTTACTGCTCTTCTCTTTCATTTCTCCAGATAAACACAATCATACTCTCCCAATTTTCATCAGAATTAATGGCAGGCACCATTTCATTATTCTCTTTCTCCTGCACTCAAGCCCTTCATTTAAATCCCTTATTTGTCTCTAGCTCCATCTCTGTCCTGCAAACTGAATTTCCACTTTCTCCTCTCCTCCCCATCTTCAGGCATCTTGACATCTGGTTCTGACATGCTGGTGGGTGGGGATTGTAGTGTCAGATCAGGGATAGCCTAGAGAGTTTGATCACCAGACTGTGAGAAGCCAAATGTAGTTGATCTTCTAGATGGGAACTACAGTTTCTCATGAAACCTTTGCATGCCTTGAAATCTTCTATATGTCTCTGAAATCTTCACTACCAATGAAGTTCACTCTTTAGAATAATGACCTACCTGGCCCCCTTCCCTGTGGTGGCCCCTCTCTTTTCACAGCCACCAGGCACTTGACTGCTCTCTCTAGACCATCTGCTACCCTGCTTTTGACTTATTGGCAAAAGGCAATGCTGGGTGGGTGACTTTAGAATTTGGGTTTAAGTAGCTCTTTCAGAGAAGTAGGCTTCAAGTAGTATTGCTAGTTTGGCTCTTATCTCATGTCCTTGTCCTAGTAACTATGCTTCTTCCTTCTTTTCTACCTTGTACTAGAATTCTTGAAATAAAATCCCCATCTCTGCTTCCTTCCTTTTCCTTGGTACCTGGCTTATTGGCTGGCTATATCAGATAAGAATTTAATTTGGTACTAAAGTAGTGAACAATAGTGGCTTAAACAAGATAAAAGTTTATTTTTCTCTAATATAAAAGACACCCAGAAGTAGATAGTCCAGGAATGTTATGATGGAGCTTCAGTGGTCAGGGACCAAGATTCTGTCTTTCCTTCTAGAATAACATCGTTAGTACTGTTTCTATTTTCAAGGTTACCTCATGGCCCAAATTGTCTGTTGAAGCACTAGCCATCATTGCTGTCTTTCAAGGAAAAAGCACAAGAAAGAGGTAATGGGGGGTGGGGGGGGGGGAGTAGGCAGGATAGAGGAGGCACATAGCTCTTTGTTCTCTTCTTACAGAACTTTCTAGAAAGTACTACCTAGTACCTTGTTGTGCAAACCAAATAAAACAAAGGTTCTAAGTAAGAAGGAAAGAATGGATTTTTGGATAGATAATCAGAAGTCTCTGACATAATTGCTCAGCTTAGGAACTTTTGCCATTCATATTATATCCACCTCTTTCCCTAGACCAGTGTCCTAACCTCTCTCTGAGCCTAATATCTGCTGATGGACTTCTACAAATCTGACTGCCTGCTGTTTACCCATCTGGGTCTCCAAATTTTGTCTGTTTCTAGAGTTTCTATTGCTATCAAGTGTCAATATACTTGTTTAAATTACTTGATTAGTCCTAATTGGGCTTCGATGATGTTGACACCAGGTTTGGACTTCTTGTCTATGAATTCCTGGTGAACAATACTTTCCAGTATTGCCAAAGATGCTTGAAGTTCCCTCAGGGACAGGAAGATAGATGAGCATAGTACACAAGAGGCAAATGTGGAGAAGGGTGATGACAATCATTATGTCGGACAGAAACACATCTGTTCTGAAGTAAGCAGATCCTTGCCCTGCTTGAACTACAGCATCTTTTTCTCCTCCTTGTCTAACCAGTTGTCATGTCTGGGATATGCCCCTGCATCCAAGGCCTTCATTTTCTGTTTGCTAACCAGATTGCTACCTTCCAAAATTTCTCCCCATTGTGGCCTCCTTGGCTCAGAATCATTTCTGGCTGTAATTCTTCAGTCTTAGACTTTATCTTAGAAATTATGTTTTCTTCACTTTCTCCTTCACCTGAGCTGTCAGACGCCCATTCTCAATAATAGCATCTCCAGGCTCTATCCCTGAGAATGGTGATAAACAAATTTGTGAGAACAGGCTCATACTGGCTTGAGAGAGCCAATTGTTAAATTTAAAATATATTAAAAATACAAATAAATATATAAAGTTGTTGAACTGTTGATAGCTTGAAACTGGCTGTGATAGGAGTATTTAAAACATGGAAATTGGCAAATGCTACCAATTAGGGCCTTTTATTCCCCTAAAAAGTGGTTTAGTAGCACACCGTTGCTTGTTTCTCTCCATAATCGTCCTTTGTGCACATGCATGTGTGCATGCACACACACACACACACACACACACACACACACACACACACACACACAGAGTGCACAGTCTAACTCCAGATCCTCATCTCTTCAGTCTATCTCTTAGCTTTCAATGGCAGATAATCTTTTAATACTTAGCTACATCCAACAATTCAATATTTTGGCTCCTACCTTAAAACAAACACTTGTAAGAGTTGATAATTGAATATATATTTTAGAAAGACATTCTGGACCCTAAACAGACTTATCCAGACTTATCCAAAACTCCTGACCACACCGTTTGAAAACTGCTAATGTAGCATATCTGTCTGTCTGCAGAACACATATAACCATACGCAGAAATCATTTGTGGGGGGGAAACCTAGATACTTAAAATGGTGTTTCAGTAGAGGGAATTCATGTATCAGCATCAGAGATGCCTCATCACAGAATATTAGCTTCTTTAAACTTAATATTTGAAGGAAGAGAGTCAATTTGTTATTATAGGTATTTCGGAAAGCCTTGTGTAAACTGTGCAATGAAAAAGCTTCAAAAGCCAACCAAAATTGTCAAGTTGCTTTGCCTTTGACAAGAATTATCAATTCAGATAATTCTGTTGCCTCACAATGACCAGGAGCTTTGTGACATAGATCTTTGATGAATAACAATAAAAAATGAATTATTGCTTATCATTATAGTATTTTAGTAAATAAAACCATCCAAAACATGGAAGGGAAAATAATAGAAGGATGATGGAAAGCTAGGGACCACTAGACTATGAATTTTTTAACAGTGTGTCAATTTCTTACTTTAAAAGTCCAATGTTTATAAACATGTTTATAAACATTAGAGTTTCCACATATAGTGACTAGAAGCACAGGCTCTGGAGACAGACTTCCTGGGTTCGTATTAGAGTTTCGTCACTTACTACCTCTATGATTTGGGTCAAATTACTTCATCTCTCTGTGCTTCAGTTTTCTCACCTATGAAACAGAAATAAAAGCACCTACCTTACATGATTACCATGAAACCAAAATTAAATGCCCCATAAAGTGCTTAGAATGATGTCTGGTATGTACCAAACAACTAATAAATATTTGCTATCATTTTTATTATTAATGCTATTTTTGGAATGCTTATAATGTGTCAGCAACTGTGCTACACGCTTTAGATTCAATCTCCTGTAACAGTGTGAGGTACAAATTAGGCCCATTTTATAAGAAAATAGACCCTCAATGAAATGGTATAACTTTTCCAAGTTCTCCTGGATAGTAAGTGAAAGAGCCTGGCTCAATGTGGTCTAGGAGTTCCCACTTAAATGATAGAAAGGTGTAAAACCAATCCATTCCATCCTGATATTTAGTATTCTATTGGGAAATTCTTCCTTCGTAGTCAACCAAACCCCTGCATGCTGTAGCATAAATTATTCTTGTTCTGTCTTCAGCAAAGACAGAAAAACCCAATAACATCCTGTGTTTCCACTCAAAGACATTAAGTTTCCCTTCTGACTTGTTTTCTCCAGGTTTTGAAAACACACAAGTCCCACAGGCCTTCTTCATGAACTGTATTTATTAACCATAGAATAATCTCTGCAGAAGCATTTCCATATTCTCTAACCATAACTTTAAAATTAGACTTTAAATCTGAAGTTCATTATTAATGTAAGTAGGGTGCAGTATCCTTTGGCTGAACTTGCTTTGTTTATGAAGCAGCTGGATATAAGGGTCCTTATCCCGTTTTAGACTTTCTTATCCCACCTTCTTATCTAGAAGCTGCTGTCCACAAAGTGTTCCGACATAATAAGAATTTAAAAGCTTTTCAAGTTTGCACATCATTTTATTTCATGGGGGTGAGTACATATTCATTTACATTTAGTTGTGAAACCAAGAAGACATTTAAATAGTTATGTGGACTGGTGTTCCTTAAAAGATGAATATTATGTCATTGTTAATCATTCATTCATTCATTCTCCTTGTCTGAGTCAGGCACTGTGCTAGATACGGGGAACAAAAGACACAGTCCCTTCTCACAGGGAATGTGCAGGTCTCATCAGGGAGATAAATGCACAATTACCTAATTACAATAGAGCAATGCAGAGAAAGCAACAGGAACGTGGGGAAAAGGGGCAGGGAAGGTACCCTGGAATGTGGAGAGGGTCTGATAAAAAGTCCTGGGTGACCAATCAGAGACCCAGGCTCTAAACCCAGGCTTACTATTTACTTTGTTATTTATTATGCCATCTGTTATGGTTGAATCATATTCCCTCCCATAAAAAGAAAAGAAAAGATATCCTACCTCAGAATGTGACCTTACTTGAAGATAGGGTTATTAAAATGAGGTCATTAGTGTCGACTCTAATCCAAAAGAGAGGAATTTGGACACAAGGACAGAAGCACATGACAGGAAGACAATGTGAAGAGACATAGGGAGAAGTCAGCCATCTATAAGCCAAGGAACGCATCTTCCCTCACAGCCCTCAGAAGGAGTCAATCCTGCTGACACCTTGATCTTGGACTTCTAGCCTCTAGAGCTGTGAGGCAATAGATTCCTGTTACTTACACCACCCACCCAGTCTGTGGCATTTTGTTATGGCGGCCCTAGCTGACTAACAGACCATTGCACTGTGACAAGTATACCCCACAACTCAGGCTCCATTCTAGGCAACGCACTTAGAACACAACCAATCAGAAAACTGCCTGAATCTGCCTTTGGCTCATTAGTATGCTGTGACTCAGAGGAATCTTGAGGTTTCTTTAAATAGTGACTTTGAGTCTGCAACAAGTTTCTTTTACCCTCTCTAGTATGGATACCACCCATCGGCCTTTGTTTATAAGGTAAGTAATAATACAAGAATATGGGGAATATTAGAGTACAAGCAATACCCAATGGATAAAACTTTCTGGTAAGTAACAGATCAATATGGCACTACTTACAAAATGGTTAATAAACATACAAAAAGAAGTTCCATCTCACATGTGATCCGATTTTTGACAAAAGTACTCTTGGTAAATGAAAGATGCTAATACACATCAGAGAACCAACAAATGCACGCATCCAGAGTGAACTACAGCCTATTCACCTACAACACACACACAGACTGGTGCCATTTGTCTTCCTGTTAGCACAAGGTTGAATGAACCCGAAATTATCTTCCTAGGATTTACAGTGACATGTAACCTTTAAAACCCAAAACCAAAACCCCCAATACCCACCTTCCACTAGGTGTATATTCATTTCAAGCAACAGATTTTGAGAGGAGGTTTTTAACCTGAACAAATGTGAAGCAGTGAAAAGATAACCTAGCAGTTAGCTCCTGGATAGACGAAGCCAGTTCAGCCAAAGGACATTACTTGTTTTGTTTTGTTTTGTTTTGGTTTTGTTTTGTTTGTTTCCAGCATGCTTTGCCCTCAGGCCGGCAGGGTTACCCTTTCTTTTCTCACCCCAAGTCTTCCTCTTTTCTGGAAAATTTCCAAGCAGAACCCTGGTTCCAGGTCATAACAGCTCCATCTGCTGTCATTGGAACTTGGAGGGAGTGACTCACGCCTGTGCATTTGCCTCAGCAAGCCTTCCACAAGCCTTTGTTCCTCTGCCCAGCCATCCCTCAGCCCCTCGGCCTTGGCCAGTGTCCACAATGGGCTTTTCTTTCAGTCTTTCTTGACTTACGTCCTTTTACTTAAAAAAAATTATAATTATAAAAATGATATACAAAGGGAAAAAAGAAGTGTATAAAGTTAAAAATGGAATAAGTCCTTCATTCCAAGGGTTATCAGTGTCAACAATGTGCATATCCCTCAAGATACATAGATTTCTACCTCCTTTCCTCCCTGCCCCCTTTTTACAGGACATTCTGTACAGATTGTTCTGACTTGCTCTTATCACTCAAAAATATGTCAGCAGATATATGTCTCTCTCATTTTTAACAGTTATTATTCTACAATGTACATGTATTAAATTTATTTAACCATTCCTCTACTCATAAATGTTGAGGTGTGGTCCAGTTTTTTTGGCCCTTATGAGTGGTACTATAATAGACATACACATAAATATATTTTTGCACACTTAGTGTTTCTGTAGGATAAATTACTTGTGATGGAAATGTTTGATCAAAGTACATATGTATTTTTAATATTTATACATACTGAAACTTGCTTTCCAGAATTTTTATCAATTCACAGTCAGTTGAGTATGCAAGTTGTTACTTATACAAATTCACAAACACTTGATATTGAAAAATTTTTTTGCCAAACTGATAAGTAAAACTCACTATCTTGTTTTTACTTACACTCTGATTATTGGTGAGATTGAGTATGTTTTCACATGCTTATTATCACATATTCCTTCTTTTGAGAATTCCTTCTTCATATCCCATGTCTATTTTCTTACTTTGCTGCTTCTTTTTCTTATTGATTTCAAGAAGCTACTTGTTGTTTTGCATATCAGCCTCTTCCTGTTGTGTACATATGTTGCATATATTTTCTCCCATTAGGTAACGTTGTTTATAGTATCTTTCACTGCACAGAAATGGGGGTTTTTGTACCCAAATCTGTTTAATCTTTTCTGTTATAGTTTCTAGAGTTTTTATCATGATTTTTCTAACTAGTAATATAAACAATATTGTGAGTCTGCCATGCTTTCTTTAAGTCATTTTTTTCTTTGTTTAGATTATTAATTCACCTGGAATTTTTTTCTGAAATATGGAATAAGATAGTGGAATAAGATAGTAGTTACACTTAACTCAACAGGTTTTTTTTACTCAGATAATAATTCCCCATAGGTAGTCAGCAAGTAGATACCATCGAGTGACTCAGAGACTCAAGTTCCTTTCACTCTTACTCTCCTCTAGGTAACTAGTCAGTAAATGACTACTCAGGACACAGTGACCTACTGCCTGGTTTTGTAAACAGAGTTTTATGAGAACACAACCATTTCCATTTGTATACGGAGAGTCTGTGACTGTTTTCCCATAAAACAACAGAGTTGAGTAGTTGCAATAAAGACCTTATGACCCACAAAGCCTAAAAACGTTTACTATATGACCCTTTACAGGAAATGTTTGCTGGCTCTTGCTCTAGAGTCCCAGATTCCTTAGTTTTCACTTGGCAGATTAAAAACAGAGATCATGTAGTAGGTCTTCCACGGGTGGGGACTGGAAGTGGGGTATAAAACGTTGGTCAGAATTCAGTCACATGGCCTCACCTAACCACACAGGAGAATAGGAAATGTGAATTAGCTGTGTGCCCAGGGTGAAAGAGAAACAGATTTGTGGAATTATTAGCCAATCTCTGCCACAGGTACGTTGCAATGATTTGTTTCTTTCTTCCTCTCTATTTTTAATCAGAATAGGCTAGTTTATACTGCAGAAACATTACAACCCCTAAATCTCAGTAGCTTTAACAAGGTTTATTTTCTTGCTTGCACTACATATCCAGTAAGGATGAGCAGGGGTGGCATTGCTCATTGTGACTGCACGCTCCAATCCAATGGAGAAGCCACCACCAGGCACCTTGTTGGTTGCAGGACTAAAGAGAAAAGGGAGTGTAGTGTGGTGATGGATGAAGCTCTTAACTTCTGCCCACAACTGATACTCATCACTTCTAAGCAAGTTGCAGTGCTACACTGCCCTTCGGTAGGGTGGAGAAGTGCAATCCTACCATGAGCTTCAAAGGAAGTAGGGCTGGAATATTTGTGGACAGCCCTAATAAATGTCACACTCACATACAAAGAACACATTCATCTCCTCCCTGCGGGAAATCACCCAGACTCCATCCAGTCACTCCACCTAGTCAAAGTCAAGGATTTCTAAATAATGGCTCTCCAGCAGGTCTGAACAGTGGTCTGGAGCCTGGTGGCCTAGTAGTCTTACGCTAAAGCCTAGCAACTAAAATCACTCTCTGTCCCCACCACTTATTCAGATGCCAAAATTCTAATAGAGACAACAACTGATTATGGCCTAAAACAATCTCCTGGGATCTGAGCTGCTTGCGTGAGAGTGAACCCTACTCTGAATGCCCAGAGAATCAGGAGCTCAGCACAATCTAAAGGGGTGGAATATGGGATTTTGCCGAAATCCATACTGCAGAGAAAGAGTCAGCCTCATTGAGAGATAGGTCAGTGTTGCTTCACAATTACAATTAAGCACATTGGACAAAGGGTGTGGGTGACAATATGGAAGAAAGCATATTGAAAATGCCTTTATAGAAATATTAGAATATATAACATACTTTGTCCATCTCTCAGAGAACATTTACTCTTATGATTCTTGTTTGTTGGCATAAGAAAAGACCTTCACTTTTTATTTAGTTTAGAAAATGGTAAAATGAGATTCATGGATTATAATTATGGAGAATCATTTTGAACAACAGCATCATACTAGCATTAGATAAGCCCCAGATAAAAATTTCAAATAATATAATTTTTCAAATAAATTTTCAGTATCTGGTACAAACACTGATTCTTATTTTTCCATATTCTATTTTTCAACTTTTATATCTCTATGCAGTTATAGAAATGTAATTTGTATGTTTTTTTAATCATTTATGCTTAACTCATCAAAATATTGCTTTGTGAGTTATTCGATGTGCAAAAAGTTTTTACACACTTCTCAATAAGCATTTAAAACCCTCTCTCCCAGAAACAGAAGTTTTCATTTTTTCCAGAGTCAATAATTATTTTCTCTAGTTACTTTATAATTGTCTTTCCATGGGCTAGGCCATTTCCAGGAGAAGATTAATTTTAGTCTAGTTTGTGGTACAGGGGCCACTACTACACTTCTATTCTCCATTTTTTTTTTTTTTAATCAACTCAGTGCTTTAACATTTTGCTCTCAATACACATGCCAGTTATTGTTGTAGCTACTATCTACTTGCTGGGAAATAGCCCTCAAATGCAAAAGGCCATGTATGGGCTTCTGAAAACTCTTTTTTCTCTCTGGTCATATTCAGTTCTTGAAAGCATTTTTCTTTCAGATTTTACTAAACAAATCAGATTTGGCATCCTGGGAAGAGTATGAAATAGTAGAGGAAAGGAATGAAGTCTGAGTTCAATGTTATTTACCAAGCCTTCCCAGGAAAACATTAATTTATTATTCATTTTGGAATTCTAATTATGGAGATAACCCCCTCCATTAAATAAATTATTTTGCCACAGAACCTAAAAGGTACATCAAATTTAAGTCTAATTGCTACAAGTTACCTTTATACCTAAATTTAATAAGCAATGGGATGTTTATCCTTCATATTTATATGTGATATGGCTTTTATTTTTTTACATTTACTTATTTATTTTGAGAGAGAGAGAAAGTGCAAGTTGGGGAGAGGCAGAGAGAGAGAACTCCAAGCAGGCTCTGCACTGTCAGCGCAGAGCCCCATGAGGGGCTCAGTCTCACAAGCATGAGATCATTACCTGAGCCAAAGCTGGATGCTTAACAGCTGGAGCCATGCAGGCCCCCCATATGTAATATGGCTTCTAGAAGCAAGTTTTCCTATTTGCAGCATAGGTGGGGCCAGACTGTACAAGTTCAAATCCTCACTCTACCATTTGCTACCAGATAACTTAGGCAAGTTATTTAACTTCTCCATGCTTGTTTCTTTATCTAAACAAACAAAACAAAACAAAATGGACAAAAATAGTACCTACCTGATAGGATTGTTTGAAGATTAAATGAGTTAATACTTATAAAGCATTTGCAAATATTTAAATAAATTATGTGATCAATACATAAATCCAGTGTAACAAGTATTGCCACCACAAGTCGCATAAGAAAATGAGTTCCTGTACTTTTAACTCCTCTATTTATTATGGCTGTGCTTTGTCAACAGAGGCACATAATGTTAGCAGACTTGAACTTTACCGGAAAGGTGTTAGATTTTATATCAAATTATGAGTTCCTAAAGAGCGGAAGATGTACCATTCTGCTATACATTCGGGGACCCCTTAGGAGTTCGGAGTGTGAGATACATAACTACCCCTGGTCTGAAATTTGTTAAGGGGCTTTGACATCCAAAGAACCGTTGAGAAACAGTTACTAGTATTGAGAATACGGGAGGCTAAGAAGTCACCATTTTTAAAAAATAAACTAAATTGGAGCGCTGCCTGCATTTCACTCTACTGCCTCTGGAAGAGGTGTGTTATCTAAAGTGCTTCCATCATGAATAATGATTGAGAAACTGCCTTTACTCTCCCGACTACTGTACTCCCAGGTACAAATCCGTGGACGGATGCCCAGGTGTCTATCTGGAACTTGGTTATTACACACGTTAGAGTAACCCATCCTCCAGGAGCCCATTGTGAACAAGAAGGAAAGGAAGGGGCGGGAACACTCCGGGTTAGCAGGGTTTCTAAGGACAGACCAGAGCCCCGGTACTTTTTGAGCGCCTAGTTAGTTCTTCAGGTCATTTCGAAATCTGCTATCTTTGTTTACATTTTGAGCTTGGCCCAGCACCAGAAAGCATTACTACCTTCTAAAAGGAGAAGCATCCTGCATTTGTAGATAGTGCTGGGGGGAGCAAAGTTCATTTTCCCTCGTGTGGGAGGACGACTCTCCTGCAACACGTGCGGGTTGTGACAAAATCTTTGAATAGCAGGGGCAGTTTAAGTGAGGTGGAGGATTGGGGAGAGGCGAGGAGGTAGGTGTGGGGCAAGCAAGCAAAGTGCGGAAGCTGTACGGGGATTCTTCTAGAAAGTGGGGTGGGAAAAGGAGCTAGGGAGGGCGTGTGGAGGGAAGGCATCTGTGTCAGAGCGTGCGTGTGAGCGGATACAAAACCCGAGAGAGGCGTGAGCAGCGCGCTGTGTGTGCGAGCGGGAGCGAGGGGCGCCGGCTCGGGGTGTGTGCGCCTGGGTGAGTGACACTGAGGGGCGGGCTGGCCGGTCGGCCGGCGGGCGGGAGCAGCCTGCGAGGGGCGGGAGTGTCCCTGCGTGGAGCGGGCCGATCCGGAGTTGTGTCAGTGAAGGAATCCAGTCCGGGGGCCGAGCTGGCTGCGCCCTCCGCCGCGAGCGCCGGCAGCGCGGGGCGAGCTCCGGACGGCGCGCGGCCCAGGCAGCGGCTCCCGCTCGGCCCGCCCTCCGCGCCGCAGGGGCCGCTACTGCCGCTGCGCCTCCCCCGGCGACCGCGCCCCCGGCCGCCGTCTCCCGGCCCGGGACAGAGCGACCAACGCTCGGCACAGAGGTAAGCCCGGGACTCGCGGCCGCCGCCGCCCGGGACCCCCCCTCCCCGCGCGCCGGGCCCGGACCGGGATGCGGGGCTCAGGCGGACGCGGCGGGGCCTGGGCGGCCGGGACGGAGGCTCGGCCCGGGCCGAGCGTTCCGCAGCCTGGGCCGCCCAGCCCCCGCCGCCTCTCGGGGCGCTGGGTGTGGCCCCCGCTCGGCGCCGACGCGGGCTGGCGGCACAGACCGGACGCGGAGGTCGCAGTCCTTCCTTTCTCAGGCCGGCGCGAGCGAACGAGCCGGCGGGCTGGAGGAGGTGCCGGGTCCGGCGCACATTTGCGCGCCCAGGGCGAGCGTGTGGCCGCCGCGCTCCGACGTGGACCCGCCCGCCCCGGATCTGAATCGGCCGCGGTCCCTCGCCGGCCCTCCCCGGCGCGAGCGCCCCCTTCCACTCACGGGGCGGAGTGAGACCCACGGCCACCCGCCGCCCTCCTCCCTCGCTCGGAGCCGCGGAGCTGCCCGCCTTAGCCGGGACCGGCCCACCCTCGACCGCGTCCCGGCGCCCGGCGGGAGCGGGATGCGGTGGCCGCGAAGTCGTCGCGATGGCAGGCGGGGTGACGCGGGCAGACGCCGGGCGACCCGGCCGCGGGACAGAGCGGTCGCGCCGCCGCGTCCGGGCTTGTGGACCCGGAGTCCGCAGGCGGCGGCCGGGGTTTCGGATCCGGCGGCGGCGGCGGCGGCGGACTGAAGCCCAAGGCGTCAGTTGTTTCAGAAACGCGGAGAGCGTTCTTCGCGCCCTCAGCACGCTAGACTTTGCGTGTCTCAGAAGATCGGCCCTGCTCGCTCGCACCGTGTTGGGTTGTTAATACTTACTGCAGACGTAGGAGGTGAAGGGCTGAGACTTCACCTGGACCGAGATGCTACCGAGGCTTCACATCTTCGCAAGTGGAGGCTTCCCGTTCTTGGGGGGTTGGGGTGTGTGTGTTTGTGAACTTCGTGAGCTTTCAGTTCCCAGCAGTCCTGGTTTCAGCGGATGTCAAGGTTTTGGAGACCTGACGCTGTAAAGATTCTTTCGGTACAGCATTTTCTTTTCAGTGTATTACAGAATCTGTAGCTTGAGAACTAGTGAAAAACCTTGAACTTCAAACACAGCCTCTTTCTTTACGTGAAATGTTATATGTAATATTTTTCACTTATTTAAAAAAATTAAATGTTATGTTAACTTTACTAGTCCTCTCAAAAGTAAAAAAAAAAAAAAAAGACTCACATTTTAGAATCTATGCAGAGGAAAAGGCTTATTTCAGTATTTGAAAGAGTATGGTCGTGTGACCTTTATGACATGGTTTTAGTTGGTCTTAGAGGAACAATTCATTGCCATTCTGATTGATTTTATTTTCTGGAGATTAAGCAGATGTGCAATATGGCAGGGAAAAAAGAGGACAGGAAGTCAGAAATTGCTTCATTCTGAAAAAGAAAATATTCAAGTAGCAAATCCAATTATTGTGAAAGATTCTCTGAAAATAAAGACTAAGGTTGCCTTCTGGATAAAGTATTTCATTGGCTTTATAAAACTGTATCATTAAACCAGAAAGCAGTGTGTTGCATGCATGGGGGCAGTTTTAACAAGTAACTGTACTGTTAAATAATATCTGTGTATGTTAATATTTATTGGATCTTTAACTTGGGCAAAATCAACTTTGGAAATGATTTTCTATTTAAACAAAGCAAACATTGCTGCAATCTCTAATTAGTGTTTTGGATTAAACTCAAGCTTTGTTAAAACCTATTTTATGGAGGAATAGAATGTAAAATATATCAAATTCTGTATCTGTGTGGATTTACACACACACACACACACACACACACACACACACACACACACACACGACTAGCCCCAAAGATAATTTGCATAAAAATACAAATGACTTGAATGCAAAGAATATTTAAGAGCATAGTAAAACTCAACATCTGGGAAAGGAGTAATATACTCCTTTTTTCTTTCTTTAATCCCTGCCTCTGAAAATATTAAATTATTTCCTAGGGATCAATTAGTTTAACGTACTAATTTAGACAGTTGAGACTCCTTTTGTATTTACGTTGTTTTAGGGAGCTCCCTAGTGAAAGTCTTAAATTTATTTGCTTCTGTGTTCCCACTGGTTTTCAAGTGGCCATTGTGGGGATGGGTATCTATGGGCTTGTGAAGCTGTTCCACCACCTCATGATGATCAGGGAAAGAAAATGCTTAGGCCACACCATTGCAGTCTTTGAAGTGCTGCCAGTCGGAAGCATCTCCTAGATCAATTTTGCTGTGCAGATAGAAATACCGTAAGAAGTTAAGCTTTAGAGATGTCTCATTTTTGGTTCTAAGTTTTATCAGTTTCTCAGTCTGTGATCATAGAATGGTCCTGTCATTAACAATGAATTTTCACTTATGGCATATGTGTGAAAGGCGCCTTGGTGGTCTTTATTCTATTTTCTTTACATAATTTGAATCAGCATCTCATGATGTGAGCTAGGACAAGAACTTTTGGTTACAGTTTTGATAAAATGGAAGAAGTTGAGGTTGCTGGTAGTAAGATCCAGGCTGCCGCCACCTGTCTGGCCACATGATAAAAGTGGAGCGGGTTTTGTATGCAGTAGAAAGATATTGGCTGCTCACTGCCCTGTCCTGTTCTGTAGACCCTTTCCTGACTGTGATAATTATATCATATGTCTGTTACAATTTTTGTGCGCAGAATAGCCACTTTTATAAGCGTGGCACAGGACATGAGGGAAGATACATAATATGGAAAGACTTAAGTGATGGAGGCTGTTTATTGATTTTTGAATGATTGTGCATAATTCAGCTAATCAATTCATTCCATCACTGTTATGCCTTAGAGTGTAATCACACAATTAAAATATGATTTTCATGACACAAACAGTTAAAGACCAAGTACACATAATTATAGAGGAAAAACAAACCTTTCTTTTTTCTTTCCTTTTTTTGAAGTAGTCTGCTATGAAGGTGTTATTTCCTTGACACATCAAAATGGCTAATTTGGAGTTGTGATGCTTGTTATGTAAATAGGCCATATGCCATATTTCTCCAGTTTATTCGTTCAGTGTTGTAATGGATAGGATCCCCTAAGTACCATAGCTAAGAATAATAGTCTGTGAAGATGTGTTTCTCTCTACTATTTATGTCGTTTCCATTATTTTTGTTTAACAGCTAGTATTTTTATTTTCTAATAAAAAATTCTTAAACGTGGGGTGCCTGGCTGGTTCAGTCAGAGGAGCATGTGACTTTTGATCTCAGGGTTGTGAGTTTGAGCCCCACGTTGGGTTTAGAGATTACTTAAATAAATAAAAACTTCAAAAATGTTTTTCTTAAATATGATGGTGTTACCTATTTGTATAGCATGCAAATTTTTGTCTCTAGTATAGACACAAACTCTGTTCCCATTTATGCATGCAAATTTTTGTCTCTAGTATAGACACAAACTCTGTTCCCATTTATGCACCTGTTTAATAGACTTTTCATGGCGGATGTCCTGCTGTCAGACTAAAGGCTGCATGCCTGATACAAAGTTTTTGTATTCTTTGCTAAACCTATTCTTTTCACAATGAGAAGATGTTCCTTGATACTCGGCATTCTCTTTGTCACCTGGACTTGAGACCCAGGGACCATCCTCTGGCTCCTCCATCTTTCATACTGTGCATCAAGTTCTGTTAACTTTTCCTTTTTAATAGTGTCTCTGAACCGGTCCCCATATCTCCTCTGCATTCCTCACTCTCCTGGATAGCCCAGGCCATCTCTGTTCTAGGATGATTAGAGTGAGCTGTACCTTGGTCTCTCACTAATTGAGTTCTCCCCACTCTGTGTGCTCCCACCACATCAGCCTTCCTAAACTCTTCTCCTTAGAACTCCTCTCCAAGGATTGTCTCGCTGGAAGGCGTGTTGACCTCAGGTTTATCTGATTCTAAAGCCAGTACTCTTTCCACTAGTTCATATACTTTCCATGCCCTTGCCTTTAGTTCCACCTCTCAACCTGGTTTGAATGTACTTTACAGTCTTGCCCAAATTTGGTTTACCAAGTTTATTTTCTAGTCCTTTCCAACATGAACCTTCTATTCCTGGTAATCGGATCTCACTGCCCTTCTAAGATGACTTTGTACCCTTTTGTTCATGCTCTGCTTTTTAGAACATTTTTTTTCCTTTTTCCTCTAACCTAACAACCATCTCCCAGTTAAAGTCAGCCTGATCATGTTACTCACTGGTTTCTTCTTCTTCTGCCCTTTTGTCCACACCATCCCTTTAGACCATCAGGTACTCTCCGGTACTCTTGTATGCTTAATTCTTGCTTTTCCAACTAGACTGAAAGTTCCTTGAGGGCACTGTTCTAACTTGCATGCTATCCTTTAACTGTCTATGGGCCTTGGCATAGGAAGCTCTTGATAAGTATACCAGTGGAGTCCATAAGCCATAAGGGTGAATTTTTTCTAAATAGTGGGCTTTGATATTGCCTGTGTACTGCTCACCATTGTGTCCCCAGAGCCTAGCTTGCAGCTTGACACCTAGTCATGACCTCAATAAATATTTGTTAACATAGAAATTAATGTTGACATTGGATAAAAGGGAGAGGCATTTGAAGGAGGCATCTGTCAAGAGTTTTTCCCATTTTTCTTCTGTGGTTCTAATCAGCCTCTCCATTCATCAGCTGTGAGATTCTGAGGCCTCGGCATTTTCCAGTCTTGAGATAATGATGGAGGCTGGCAGTTGTGAGTTGGAATTAAGGAGGCTGTCGTTATTTTAAGGTGGAGTGATGGGTCCCAGTAGTGAGCAAAAAATAAAAGTATTCAGGCTTTATGCCAGTATTTTATACATAAAACAATTAGGCTAGAGTTCTCAGTTAAATAAAAGTTCAGCTAATCGGCCATAAAATCCCAGACTGTATCACAGGACTGCCCAACCTTTTTCATTTTAAAACTTCCTTGTAAATTAAAAAAAATCATCTGGGGATTCAAGCAGGGATGAAAGGTAAGGTAGGGAAGAGTTGGCACCCATCATACTGTGTTCAGGACAAAATTAAATTCTTCAAACTTCCAATAAGACTCACCTTGTACAAGACACTGTTTTTTGCCAGGAAGGAGTTTATAGTCTAACAGGAGAAATGACAAATGTATCCCAGAAACAAAGGTCTAAGAGAGCTCAGAAGGGAAAATTTCCTTTCCTGGGATATGGTGGGGATCTTGAGTTGTTTATTGCAAGAGTTCAGTAGCTATCATTGGGAGTACAGGGGTAAGGGAATGGTGGCTGGGTGTGGGGGTAGGGAAGGGCAGGCCTATTCTAGAGTTCTGAGTCCAGTATCAGTATTCTTTTACCCTGCCACTGCTCCTAAGCTGAAATCCCACCAGAGCTCTCCTGGGCATTGGTGGGCTGCAGCGTTCAATAATGAAACTTAAAGCATCTACAGATCCCTGCAATAATTACTTTTGGTGCCAAGTGCTGAACTGACCATGACATAAAGCACAAAATAAATCTTGTAAGCAGTATAACCAGTGCATTCCTGGGTAGCATCCAACTTTCTCAGAATGCTCAAAAAGGTCTCCTGCATTATGGAGACACAGCTGAAGGTTGAAACTTTGATAGTGCTCTACATACAGGGAGAGGTCTGCCCTGACTGTGATCTCAAGTAGCCAGCCATCTGTGAGACGCTGCCCAGTGCATCCAGCAGAGCTCAATGAATGAGTAAACATACTGTTATACAGAACCCTAGTTCTGATTCTGTAGAAGTATTCCCATGAGCTGTAAAACTTGGACCAATGGGTTTACGTTTCAGGGAAGACAGATTTGGGGTCAGTGTAAGAAAGGTGGTCCTATTATGAGATTGTGCTATTTCATGAGGTAGCTAAGCCCCACATGACTAAATGTATTCAAGCACATGCTATAATACGTAGTGTCTCATTTAAATACATGCCCTATCTCCATTTTTCCTCAAAACAGTGCTCTGAAGTACATACTTTTATTACCCCTGCCTTACTGAAGAGCAATATTGAAGCCTAGAAAGGTTGAGTAGTGAGTTAGGTGTAGAGCAGATGTCACCCCTGCGTTTGAGGGCTGAGACTGAGTATGTATTGTGATGAAGAAAGGACACAAACGTCAGATGGCCATTAGGATTTTTTTTAAGTTTATTTATTTTGAGAGAGAGAGAGAGAGAGAACACGTGCACAAGCAAGCTGGGGAGGGACAGAGAGAGAGGGAGAGAAAATCTCAAGCAGGCTCCATACTGTCAGCATAGAGCCCGATGCAGGGCTCGATCCCACGAACCGGGAGATCATGACCTGAGCCAAAATCAAGAGTTGGACGCTCAACTGATTGACCCACCCAGGCGTCCCCAGACGGCCATTAAGATTTTTAAGGACCCTTCCTAACAGTAGGATTGGTGGTTTAATTCTCCTTAGGGATCAAGATGTTGATTATTGCAAAGCACAGATTCAGCAGCAGCAGAACCCAATGCTAGAAATTCAGAACAAAGTGAATACAATTATCACCATCATGATAGGTATCACTTATTGATTATCTCATTTAAACCTCAGGGTTATCTTGCAAGGTATAGATTATGTACCTTTTAAAAAAGGGAGACACCGAAGTCAGGAAAGTTACATAATTTGATTGAATCTGCATTGTTGATAAGTTGCAGGAGAGTCTGTTTGGTGTCTCACCCCCACAAGTCCGGGCTTTCTTACACCGCTCTTTCTTACACTGCTTTTTTTCTTACACCGCTCTGCCAGGTAATGCGTGGTGATACTGAAATGTTTACCTATCAGTTCAGCACAGACACTGACCAACCAGAGAGGCCACAAACTATAAACAACTGCTCTGGCTCTCCTGAGTAACCTGAGGTGATTTAGTTAGAGCCCAAAGGTATGCAAAAGGCTTGGTAGTATACCAAGACCACAAATCTCGGGCTCCAGGAAACTAGTGACTTCTGTGCTCAGTATTTATCTGATTTTCTACATGATATGTAGGACTATTTTTAAAAAGCCTTCCTGTGTAATTTGGGGTGCATGGGTGGCTCAGTTGGTTAAATGTCAGACTTCGGCTCAGGTCACGATCTCTTGGCTCTTGACTTCGAGTCCCGCATCGGGCTCTATGCTGACAGGTCAGATCCTGGAACCTGCTTCGGATTCTGTGTCTCCCTCTGTCTCTCTGCCCCTCTCCCACTCACACCTGTCTCTCTCAAAAATAAATACATATTTTTAAAATTGTATTTCATTTCTATTTCTAAATAAAGAAAAATAGTTTTGCAATGGTAATGTTATATCTTCCTTATAAATGGCAGGTTCTTCCTCGTCACACCTTTTCTTCCCTTTATTATCTTTAGTCGGAGACTAATCTCTCTGGACAACATCGCTTCTTGCTTCCTCAGGGACCTTGTTCCATTATCTCTCTTTTCTTCAGGGTCTCAACCAACCTTTTCTTTCAGCGCATTAACACGTGCAAGTCTTCTCATTTTTTATAAAAACAGAAGACAGGACGAGCAAAATCCCCTTGGCCCCTTCCCTCTTGGTCTGGTTGTGTTCCATCCCATTGCTGTTGTCAGAAGGACTTGTTCTTACACAGTAACTGCACATCCCTTTTTCCCCTTTCTCTCCAAACCCCCACAGTCCTGTCCTCTCACGATGACCACCTCTGACCTTCAAACTGGCAGATCCTTTGTCTAGGATTCTCTTCTGATTTTTGACCTGTGTGCCTTTGTGATTACTCTCTGCTCTTTGAAACTTTGTCCACTTGTTTTCTGAGGCATTCCTCTCTCCTGCTTTCCATTTACAGCATATTCCTAATGTATTTTCTCTCTCAATGAAACCCACTTCACCAGTTTTTAAATCTGGGAGTCGTCCTAGATTCCTCCCTCTTCCACAACCCCTACATTTCATTGATCACCAAGGCCTGGAGAAGCCATATCTCTCAATCTCATTGGAATCTGCCCTGACCTGTCAAGACCACCACCACCATTACTGCTTTGGTCTAGGCCCTCATCACTTCCCTTGAGGATTACTGCAGTGGCCTCATAACTGGCCTCTGCCTTCTGCTTGGCCTGCCTCCAATCCATTCCCCACACTGCTGCCTTTCTAAAAGGCAGATTTGGTCACGACTCTCTGCTGCTTAAAATCCTTCAGCAGAGTCGGAGAAGCAGTCTCCAGGATAAAATCTAAGCTTCCTAGCATGGCACAAAAGCTCCTTTGTGATCTGGGCTCTCCCTTCGTGTGTGTATCAAAGTCTTCTCTAACGATCCTGGTCCCTGCCCCTGCCCATGGCATCCTTACTAGAGGAAACGAGTTGTTACAGGAAAGAAATGAGAGGAAAGATGGGAACAGAGAAGAGATTATAGAACTATGCTATCCAGTACTGTAGCCACTAGCTGCATGTGGCTGTGGAGCACTTGAAATAATGTGAGATGTTTTGTGAGAGTAAAATACACCACAGTTCAAAGACTGTATATGAGAAAAAGATGTAAAGTATCTCATTAAAAGATTTAAATATTGGTTACTTAATGAAACAGTAATATTTTGGATATAGTAGTTTAAATAAAATATATTATTAAAATTAACTTCACATATTTATCTTTACCTTTTTTTTTAACATGGCTACTAGAAACGTTTAAATTGCCTGTGTGGCTCTTATTATAGTTCTGTTGGACAGCATTGTTACAGAACATCTCCTCATTCCCAGGAGATACATCCTGTATGAGCCAAGCCCATGAGCTTGTTGAATGATTAAGTCAACCCTACAGATATAGAGAAGCAGCAATTGCTCAGTTTCTTAAATCCAGAGATACAAAGTGCTTTAGATAAGATTCGGAATCAAAGAAACAGATTGTGAAAGCTACAGCCAGGAGTCATGCATACAATGTGCACAGTGCTGAAATCATGATTAAAGCACATCTGTCTCCCTAGCCTACCCAGTCGCTGTCAGGAGTGAGAAGCAGGGATACTTGTGTAGTAGAGGGAAGATTTGAGATAAACTGTAGGAGCCGGGGAAGGGCAGGTCGAGTCACATTCCTGAGAAGCCTTCAGCTTGTGTGGCACCAGGTGGAGCACCGGGAGCCTTCCCCGGGTCTCTGAGATGCCCCATCCTGCCATTGATCCCTTCTGGTGGGCCAAGGCCCAGCTTCCCCACTGTCTAGCTCTGGAATTCTGAACAAACTAATGAACCAGTAGGTCTTGAGCCTTAACAATATGTGTCCTATAGAGTCATTGTGCATCAAACAAAGTGATGTGCCAAACAACTGTTGGTAAAGCACTTAAGATACTAACAGCAGCAGTCTGTGGATCAGTTGGCCCAAAAGGCTAAGGGCATGAGGGTGGTCAGAAAGACCCAGAAGATAATATACGGTGTCCTAGGAGATACACAAAGCTTTATGTCTTCACAGTGGAAAAGCCAACCAGTGATAGAAACCAGAGCTTATCGAGTTGGAGCAAGAGGGAGATACCTGCAGGTGAGGGGAAGAAACCATAACTATCATGATAAAGGTTCAGCAGGATCGGATTCCAGCGAAGTCTGATAGGCAGAGTGACTCAGTGCCTTCTCTCCTGGTCTTTTGCAGATTGTTCTGTTAAGCCCTTCATTTCAGGGGAGAATCCCTTTGAGCAGTTGTTTTTATTTGTGTCTACTTATTAGGCATTAGTCTACAAACGGAGAAAGTTTCATGTGCTAAAAAGAAAAGTTTGAAAGTCATATATGTACAGAAAAGGGCCTGAGAAAAATGGCGACCAAGTCGATGTGGTTATTGTTCCCCCATCTGCAGGGTGTGGGACCAGTGTAGGCTCTTTGCAGGAGGGTTGCCACTGCCTTGCGTATGTACCTTAGGGACTCTCCATGGGATCAGCCCTGCAGTTTGCCTAGGAAGCCAGAGCTCAGCCTCATTCTTGGGTACCACATTTTCACTTTGTGCCCCAGATTTCACTTTGTCTCCTTCATTCCCAAGTCCCTGCTTTTCGTTTTCATGTAGGAATCCCAAGTTGCCTTAGGTAAGGGTCCCATCATGTACTTCCACACTTTCTTAGGACAGTAGTCTTGCAGCTGAGCTACAAGCCTTAAAGGTAAGTCCCCTGCTGCTCCCTTCCAGGCTTCTTCAATACCAACACCTGCCAGCAATGGGCAGGAAACTCAGTTTGATAGATGTTTGAATAGCTTGCCTGGATACTGGCTGTTACCTGGTTCCAGACCCATGACACTGAGCACTGCTTATTAATGAGCTGCCCCACTGGCCTCTGGGTCCCATTTGTACCATATGTGCAACTTGGGAAGAGAAGAGGAAAGCAAAAATAGGGCGTTTTTCCTAAATTATGCTACGTCCACTTCTTTGTCTCCTATGGGAAGGCTGGTCTCGTGTGTAGATGAGAAAGGTAGCCTTCGTGGTGTGATTTCAGACTCTGTACTACTGGAAAGGGCAGTTCAGATATCAACAGCTTCTCTTTTCCTGCTCTCTAATACGTGAAAGCCTACATTATACAAACTCTACTCCCTTTCCTAAGATCAATATGGTTTATCGGAAAAAAGAGGACAAATTTGTCACTTGAAAGACTTGGTTTTGACTTATGTAATTGACTGTCTATATTATTTAAATTATTTAATCTTCCTGAATCTGCATTTTCTTATATATGAAGTGAAATTAATAATACCCGCTTGTTTTGTTATGACTAAATAAAACAAGATATAAAGTGCCCAGCAGCAGGGCCTAAAATGCAAACGCTAGGGAAGTGGTAACATAAACTTGTTAGATGTGTGTTCTTTAGGTTGAATCATTTTATAGACCCTTACCCAAAACTGATAAGGAAGAGAAGAAGCAATCTGGGTCAAGGGGCCCAGATTTCACCCATGCAAGGGTGACAAAGGACCATAAGGAAGTTGCCTTCATGGTTTGCTTAAGGCCAGTCCTACCTAATGGTTTGCATTTGTGAAAATATTCATCTGGGATTATGAGTACAGCATGAAGGCATGGAAAAAAGGCTTGTTTACATCATCTGCCAGGATAGCATAAGAATAAACAAAGCAAGTTTTTGAATCTCTGAATAGCCAGGTGCACTGCCATCAAAATAAACTTTTATTTCTATTCTTTGCTGATACATTACAAATAAAGGAAGTCACTAAAATACCCTGAAAAGGAAGATTCATATACAAATTAGACACTGGGGACAGATTTCACACTCATTTTGTTGGAGCCATTCTTTCCTTAACTGTGGATGTTTGGAAAGTTCTTTTGTTGTAGTCTTTGCTGCTTACAAGAAGGGAAGAAAAGCTTTAGTATACTAAGGAAAGAGTGGTTTTGATCGGAGGCAATATTGTTCTCAGTGTGGGCTGGTTGTAGTGATTTCTAATACATAGCTGAGAAAATGCATTTATTGAAGAGCCGTAAACAGCAGTGAAATACTCTGATCTGACATACTGCCACTTCTGATCGATGAATGTTATTATAGGAATGTGGGCAGTCCTGTAATTTTTAAGGGAACAGTAGATGTTATGCTGGCTATTGTGGCTGCTAACATCCTGATCTAGAAGGTCTTTGTCCCTTCTATTTACTTCCCCTGTGAGGTCTGAATAGTGGACTGAATTCAGTGCACGCATGGGTCTCCCAGTGACTTCCTCAGCTCTTGATGCAATTAACCCCCCCCCCCACTGTAATACGATAGCCTCAGTATAGTGTCATGTGAAAACTGTAAACTCTCAAGGAGAAAATGCAAATCAATTGCTCCCAAAATTAAAAATAAAAGCATTAAAAATATTATTTAGTGCTGGTTTGTGGCATTGAATATATAAAGTCGCTTATTGTTTTGATAGTCCCAGAGCAAGAACTGTTTCAGCTGCGATGGATGATATCAACTAAGGTTGCCATGACAATATTAATTTATAATTTCCAAACTTTGGTCGAATTTCACCTTCTGGACTCTTCCAGATTGCATTTAAATTTATAGTTATTTCTCATTTATTAAGGCAGGCATTTTTAGGTATTGCATCCATAAAGCCCTAGGACTATCTTCATGAAAGTTACTAATGTGAAATTAGAAGCATAGAATGCACGTTGGAAGGGGATAGAGGGTGCTATGGTTTAATGTACCCCCACAAATGCAGTGTTCCTTTCCGTGGTATCCCAGTCAGCCAGCTGCCATTTGAACACTGCCAGGAGCGAGAACTTCACAATTTTGCTATGCTGAGGAATTTTGACAGTCATCACAATGCTTCTAGATCTGAAGCGCCTTTAGATTTGGACCTAGTCTCATGTGTGGTTGGACCAGTACTCATTATGAAGCACAGGCAGACAAAAATGTTGAAATCTGCTTCCCTGCAGCTTCCCCATTTGTCTTTTGTCACCCTTTGGAGTGCCACAGAATAGACACCTTCTGTGTGGTAGCTCTTCAAATATTTGACCGTAGCTATTGGACCTCCTACTCAGAGTCTTCTCTTTTCAGGCATACGTGGTCCCAGCTCTCTGAACTGAAATCTCCCATCCTGTTAACACTCCTCTGGTCGCCCACTGCTCTGCCCATGCTGTTTTAAAAGTGAGGATCTTCGACTCCACTCCCTCCTCCTGAGTTCTCTGAGCAGTAGGAAACTCCCTTGTTCAGGGCACCCTTCTTTTATTAATCTAGTCAAATATTGTATTGGCCTCCGTTTTAAACCTGGGCCAGCACATTGTTGGTTTGTCACTAAAGTCAAATAAAATTTCCAAGTCTTTTCTTAAACAACTACTACAAAGCCAAGTCTCCCTTACTCTGTGCTTGTGCAGTTAATCGTGTGAACCTGTGTAGATGATTTTACATTTATCCTTGTTACATATTGTCTCTTTTGGTCAAATCATTTTTCTTCTCTAGCAAGACATTTTTGACTTCTAATTTTTAAATTCAATTTATTAGTGATACTTCTTTCACTTATTATTTATTACACATTTGAGAATTGTACTTTCTCATTGATAAAATGTTGACCAGGACAGGCCAAAGATAGAGACCTGTGACTTTCTACAGGAGACTTGGCATCAGTATGTGAATTTTGTTAGTCTTGTCTTGTCTTTTCTTTTTTTTTTCTTTTTTCTTTTCTTACTAGTTTGATAATCTTTCACTTGTGTTTCCTTTCTTCTCCCCAGGCTGTCTAAGAGGATAGAGTCAGGAAATATTCAGTCAAATGCCTAAGTAATGCTATCATTGTTGATCTTCTTATTGCCAATCTTAGAACCTCCATTTTGAAGTGAAACAAGATTAGTTTGGGGTTACTTTTAGATGGCATTTTTCTTTTGAAAAATTTACTAAAATCATATCTAAATGACCTTATTTTAAATTTAATTTAAAAAGAACAATTTGGTAGAATAAATTCTTGTCTCATCTGCACATTCAATTCATATGAACTTGTTTGGTTCAAAGGAATTGCTTTTTCGTACATCATTCAGTTCTCTTTATAGAATCATTGCTCTGAAAATGTACCAGTGGTGTGACAGGAAATCACTCCTTATGTGTCACTTCAACACATCATTATATTCACACCTTCTGGGGTAGACAGTAATCAGGCTGAGGCATGTCCAAACAGTGTGCTGGTGTCTACGTAAATGGCTCCATGACAGTGTCACTTAACATGACCATGACAGGGAATGCACTAACGGCATCATGTCACTAATGGATGTGTTTTCACTAAGTGGAAAATTCTGTATTACTTGAAAAGATTTTTCCCCCTCACACAAGCTCTTTCAGTTTTTATATTAATATTGAATGTCTGTCAAATACACATACGGTGTTTCCCATACTACATTTGGTTGTATTCATATTCAAAATAGTTTTTCTTTTTAAGAGAGAGGGAGGGTGTGCACGCTCTCATGCATGCAGTGGGGGGAGGGGCAAAGAGAGAGGGAGAGAGAGAACCCTCAGCAGGGTCCACGCCTGATGCAGAGCCAGACCTGTGGCTCTATCACGCAACTGTGAGATTATGACCTGAGCCAAAGTCAAGAGTCGGATGCTTGACCAGCTAAGCCACCCAGGCGCCCTCAAAATAGTTTTTTACATGCTCTTTACCTTGGACTCAGTGGAAAGAAAAAAAAAATTGAAGGAATACTAGCACTGAATCTATAAGTCAAATCTGGAAGTCTATGGCTTCATAAAAATACTTGTATTTATGTAATACTTCACATTTTACAAAGTACTCTCACACATTTTCTTCTTTGAAATTTTTTTTCTGATTATAAAAACAATTCATACTCCTTGATTTTGGAAAAGATACTAAAATGGATAAAAATAATTAAAAGTCAGCTAAAATTTCACCACTCAGAGATTGTCATTGCTAGCATCTGGTGTGTTTTCCTTCCAGATATGCATGTGTGTGTGGGTCTGAGTATTCATGCATGCATACATTTGTGTGTGTGTGTGTGTGTGTGTGTGTGTGTGTGTGTGTGTGTTTAAACTAGTCTCCTGGTGGAGCTAGGAAGTTTGTATTGAAGAATCAGTGTGACATAGTAGTTAAAAATGCTTTGGAATCAGACAGTTTGAGATTCCAGTACTGGCCATGCTACTTTATATAGTGACTATAAGTTGCCCAAACTATCAAAATTGTAGTCTCTCTTTCTATAAAATGGGGATGATAATAATAGTATGCATCTAGTTGGTTTATTGTAAGAATTAATAAGGTAATACATGTAAAGTACATAGCATGGTACGTGGTTCATAGTCAATGCTCAGTAAATGTGAGCTGTTATCATTATACAGACCTTCTTGTCTGTTTTCCTCACTTAAATTCTAGGAGAGCAGTTTCCCTTGTCATAAAATATTATTGGAAAAATATTTAGAATAACTGCATACATTTCAATATATGAATATGCCTTAATGTGGTCATTTCCCTATGCTTAGACCATTTCAGTTCTTTGCTATCATAGGCGCACCAGCATTAATATCCTTTACGTTATTTTTTTGTGCATAGACAACAGATTCAAAATGAATCACTAATCACATTTTACAGGGAGGTGGGGAAAAAATGAACAGTTCCTTCGTATATACTAAAATACCAGGTTGTATGCTAGGTTTTTTTATAGCAAAATTCTTGTCTGCCTCTTCCACAGCCCCTTTGAGGCAAATCTGTTATCCCCATTTTTCGGATGAGAAAGCTGTGAGGGGAGATAAGTAGTTTGCCCAAGGTCACAAAGACAGTGGTAGTAGAGATGGTATTTGAAGCCAGCTGTCTGATTTCAAAGCTTAAGCTTTTCCATTCTGGCATGCAGTTCATGCCTATCCTTTTAAGGCTGGCGGAATGAATAGTTACCATTGTGCTTTTTACAAACTGTCGCTTTGTACCACGTAAAAGATAGGACACTTGGCTGGAACTCTTGGCTTACTCAATATAGTACCTCTTGTGTGCGTATGTTCTTATATGTTTTGGAATCAAACCTCATTAAAATAAGGTGTTAACTAAAGGAAATAAGACACTGATATGATTGATGAAAGCAAACCTCAGGGAAGAAGACATTTATTTGGTCAATAATACAAAAGTCGTCCGTGTTTTAGTTGTATGGACTGGGCCAGAATTACTTCTCTCCCCAGGAAGCAGGGTATTTCACACAAATCCATATAGGAATTAACTGATAATAATAGCCAAAGTAAATTGATGGTGTCAAAAGGAATTGTAAGTTTCATTACTTGTATATTAAGGGTTGAAAGGAAAAATCTTTAGCTTTAGCTATAAGATGATACATCAGGAAAGAGCTATAATATTTGCTAAAGGTATAAGTATAGGTACAGGGGAGACATAGAATATACTGGGATAAACCCCCACAGAATTATTTGGTGAACTGACAAGTTGTCTTTAAAAAGTCAACCATTCGGAACATTTATCTTGGCAGCTCTCAAATCTGACTTACAGCATGTAGTGTGGCAGTCAATTTTGTAGGAAAAATGCATAATTAATATGAAGATCAAGGTGTAGATATTGCCAGTCAGTACCTAACACAGTTTCTTAGAACAAAGGAACAATTGAAGTTGTCTTTTAATAGGGTAATCCTGGTTTGTCATTTTGTAGGTTTCAGTTCTTAGTAAAAATGAACAAAAAAAAAAATCCTAGTAGTAAAATTTCACATTGAAGAGGTACTTTGTTGCAGAGTTTATAACCAACTATTGTCTAGTCAAGGAAGCTATCTTTGGTTTTGAGCTCTTGAATTTTTATAGCCTTTGAGCTTACACATTCTTACCTTAGAATTGTCCCAGTTTCCCTTAAGTCATTTTAGTTCTTGCAAGGGATAAACAATGTTGCCCATAGCCCAATAACTAAAAAAAGTTTGAATCTTGACAGAACATGACTACCAATTTGACCTGATGAGAGTATATCCCCCATGGTGATATCTTAGCTGGGGCGGCCCAACAAGTTAAATCTGGGCTCTGTGTACAGCTAGTGAGGTTTTAACTGTGAACAGAGAATTGGATATGAATCTGCAGATTGGAGTCAAGAGGTGGCTTCATTGCATAGTAGCTGTCTAATCCTGGGCACAGTGCTTTACTGTCTCTGATGCTTGACTCCTTGGGCTCTAAAACAGAGATGATGACTGTTGCACAGGCAAAGGGCATATGGAGGATTAGATGTATTGAGCAAACCATTTGGTTAACTCAAAAACGCTTTTATGATGTGTTTCCAAGTTATTAATTAATGGCCACAGGTCATCCCTCTCAAAGAGAAGCTGATTTACCTTTTAAAATGTTTTCAAATGGGTGCGCCTGGGTGGCTCAGTCGGTTAAGCATCTGACTTCGGCTCAGGTCATGATCTCACGGTTTGTGGGTTTGAGTCCCACTGTCAGGCTCTTTGCTGACAGCTCAGAGCCTGGAACCTGCTTCATATTCTGTGTCTCCCTCTTTGTCTGCCCCTCCCCTGCTCATCCTCTGTTTCTCTCTCTCAAAAATAAGTAAACATTTAAAAAATAATAAAAAATAAAACAGTAAGACTTTGGGGCACCTGGGTGGCTTAGTCGGTTAAGTGTCCGACTTTGGCTCAGGTCATGATCTGTGGTTCGTGGGTTCAAGCCCTGCATCAGGCTCTGTGCTGACAGCCAACTGAGCCACCCAGGTGCCCCACAAAACTTTTATATTTGATGCATTATTGTAGCTTTTAATAAAAAAGACAAAGGAAAAAACTATCAGGTGGTAAAACATATTCCAAATAGATTGCTTTATAAAAAATTATAGGAAACTCTTTGATTATTAAAGTAATCATTGTTGCTGGAGGTGAAAAGAAAAGAGAACAAGAAATTAAGAATTTAGACACTGGATAGTGTCTATGCAAGCTTTTCAGTAGTACCTCTTGGTTTTTCCCCCAGCCTTGGTTATGTCCTCGTTAAAGGCACAGAAACTGCTTCTGAGTCTGGCTGTAAGAAAGTAACTCCCAATTCTGGAGCTGTGCTAACTCCCTTTCCCTGGGCTGCTGTGGGCCGACCTCTCTGCCTTTATTGCCTCCCAGTCATGGTGGTCCTTTCTCAGTCCTTTAGAAGGACAGAATTTGATCAGTAGCTGCCCTAGAGCAGAACGTCTGTAGGACTTTTATGAAGGTGTTTCAGGTAATTAATGATTGAAATGTCTCTGTGGCATTCCCCAGCGAAGGGAGTGTGTGAGCTGGGTGCTGGACATTTTAGACAAGTCTCATGACCATTTAGCAATAGGGAGCCAACCAAAGGTCCACAGATGCCTGGGCACCTTGAACATGCTAGCTGGCAATGGCTCAGCCTGCTTGCTGTACTCATTTTGAAGCAATTTCTAAAATCTATTTCTCAGGGCTCCTGGGTGGCCCAGTCAGTTCAGTGTCCGACTTCAGCTCAGGTCATGATCTCACAGTTCGTGTGTTCTAGCCCCACGTGGGGGTCTGTGCTGACAGCTCAGAGCCTGGAGCCTGCTTCGGATTCTCCCTCTCTCTCTGTCCCTCTCTCTCTCTGCCCCTCCCCCAGTCTTGGTCTCTTTTTTTTCTCTCTCTCTCTCAAAAATAAACATTAAAGAAATTTAAATTTATTTCTCTTACACTGGGGATTATTTCGAATTTTCCTCATTTGCTTTGGTACCACATTTTATTCAGCTCATTTCTTCATCAGCTTTTTTTTGTCTACTCAGTACTAGGCACTGTGAGAGGGAATAAGAAGTAATCAGATAGTGAAAAGGAGAGAACATTATATAGCTTTGGTGGAAAGCAAGATATGCCTCCAGAGTTGGGAAAAGGGAGAAGTTAAATACATAATGATTTTCTTTTCTTTTTTTTTTTTTGCTGTACTTTCTACAATAAATTATACTACATAAAAATAATACCAATATTCATTTATGTAGCAAACCCCATTGTAATGAAAATTCATGTTATCTGTGACTGGGGCAAGCATCATTAGAACACAGTTCCATACAGTGGAAGACTTTGGACAGTCCCTTGGAGGGAGGTGAAATGGGACTTGACCTATATATCAAGCTGTTCATGGATTTGATATTTTTCATTTCCACGTGTCAACAAATACCTGACTTGATATTAAAGCCAGTTAAATCAATATTTCTTCCTGTAGTCAAGGTACAGCAACATATATCCAAAGGCAACATATCCCCAACAGCCATATTTTGTTGAGTACATATATTTTGTCATAAACCTAACTGATTGAACTACCTTCAGCTGAATAGGATGAAAATATCAACATAGCTAGCATTAAAAAAAAGCCATAAAAAATATCTTGTCCCTCACCCCTCATTTAAGCAGTCCCATACTTTATTTTGCTCACTTTACTCATAAGGAATGACAAAATGGAAAAGATCTTGATTGTGATAGCTGTGGTTTCTCTGTGCTCCATTGGGTCCGCCTTAACCCTTCTCTCAATTCCCATCCCAACCAGAGGATTTCTGAACATAGCATAGTGGCGTGTGCAAGTGAACCCAAGAGTTTTAGATTGTAAGACCCTAATAATTGTGATAGAAAGGAGGGTAGGATGTAAACCTGTTCCTACTTTTCTTCTGAACGTTTAGCTATCAGAAGATTTCTGAAAATTACCTGTTAAAAACTCTCAATGTTTCTATAAACAAATGGCTGAAATACAATTTATAAACACCAACAATTTATTTACTGTTATCAGGAAGGCCTTTCTTCCTTGTGTGCTCTGGATGGAAGAGTGATTATCATTCACTGGGCTCCTACTCTGTGCTAAGCAATTACAATATATCTCACCTTTAGTAGGCAACATGGTACTTCAAGGCATGTGTTATTATTTCCATTTTATGTACAAACTTGGTCTGCTGAGTAGCTCATCTGAGGGCACCAAACTAAAAAGGGATTTGAACCCAAGTTTGTGTGATCCCAAAGCCTTTTCACTTTTCATATCAGGCAATTTTCCATAACATATCATGAACTTGAAAAAACTTTTTTTTTTCAAAATGTTCAAGTAACACATGCTCATTATAGGAAGTTTGGAAAGTAGAGGGATTATAAAGAAAAAGGGAAAAAGAACACCATAATTCTTCACTCAGGAGTAATCACTACTAAATTTCTAATTTTTTTCTTTCCAAGCTTAAGAAAGCTATAATTTATATATCCAAGAGAGTATTGTTCCTCAGAGTTGTCATCTTTGACATTTATGCATGTACTCCAACAATGTTGTCATTGCTTAAAACATTTTTGGAATCTCTTTCAGGGCCAATTTAGGAACCAAATTCTCTGTAGAATGCCATGGACAGGTTACTTTACCTGAAAACCTATCAAAATGATACATTTTTTATATGTTATCTCATTTTTTTGCCACCTAAAATTATATGCTGAAAATATTTAACCATCCTGCAAAGCATACCATCATAGCTTTTTTTTTTAAGAACCACAAACATCTTGGGGCTCCTGGGTGGCTCAGTCATTTGAGTGTCGGACTCTTAATTTCAGCTCAGGTCATGATCTCACAGTCATGGGATCAAGCCCTGCATCAGGCTCCACACTGAGCGTGGAAACTGCTTAAGATTCTTTTGCTCTCTCCCTCTGCCCCTCTCCCCTGCTCATGCGTGTGCATACTCTCTCTCTCTAAATAATAATAATAATAATAATAATAATAATAATAATAATAATGGAACCGTAAACATCTTGTGTTGACTTCTGTTGTGGTGGGAGGTAGAATTTACCAAAATGCTACTTAAAGGTTGATGGACATTTTGAAGTATGTTTAAAAGTCTTTGCTAAAATTATATCTGTAAATATTTAATAGCTCATTTGACAACTCATATTATTCATTAAATTGTCTCCACAGCAGTGTTTACCTTCTTTAGTTCATAAATAAAGTCAGAAATTGTTTTTATCAAAAGTTTGAAAAGCACATTTTAAAATCAGTTTCTTTTCAATAGAAGTTTTATACTCATGGAATTATTCCCCTCTGAGGAGTTTCTGTGAAAGCGAACATAGTTAAGTGTGATGAACTTATCTTTAAATAAAGTCAGTAGCACCTTGTGTCAAAATAAATGCTTCTTGAAGAAGCAGTCACATGTGCAAACATACATGGTATGCACACACATACATAAAAAAAAAGATTGCTATCAAAGTGGCCATTAGTATACATTAATAAAGTCAAGAAAGTCAAGTAAAGTATCAACAGTTTTCATCTCTTTGGTTTATTGCATACAGCACTTACTTTTAGAAAACAAACCTAACCCTCAGCCCCATTTCACTGGTCTAGTTTCTGCCTTATTTTTCGTAGAGATTCTTATCTTCCCCATCCTACTTAGCATGGCACCCTCTTGCCCAGTGTGGGACCCTGGATTTTGGATCTGTGCAAAATTCATTGGAGCCACTCCCAAGGTTCACATTGGGAAGAATGGGCATGTGCTGCTGTCCTCAGGGCTGCAATCTTCCCTGAGATTTCCATGATAGGACTGGATCATGCTCACAGAGCTAATTACAAAATGTTAAGCCAAGCCTTGTGTTAATATCCTGAGCACTGTTCACAGTGCCTGGCATTGTGTTCAGTCAATGTTTGTTGGATGAATGAAGGGTTATAATGTATTCTCTCAAAAATGGACTGTTGGGAGAAAATAAGTCAAATTGAAGGAGAGAATAGAATTGTAAATTAGAATCTCTGAGCTTAAGAACCTCTCGGCTAAGAACTCTGGGCTAAGAATCTCTGGGCTAAGAACTCATTTAAAGATGAAACCCAGTGAGGTCAGCTGACTTGGGGAAGGCCACCAAGAAAGCTAGTGCCAGAGCCAGACACGGCATCCAGTGTCCTGACACCACCCTCTCCTGTCCTTTCTATGCTTCCTTCTTGTTGTCATTCCCCATTTGCTTCATGAAGGTTTATCTGACTGCAGGGTCAATGACCAGAGCCCTTGAAGTCCCACATGGTACTTAACAGAGCATGAGGTACACAGGGATTTTCAGGGAACACTTGAAGAGATTGTTGACTTAGTGAGTGATTGGTTGGTTGACTTATGACCCTGGCACCTATCTCTGTGCCTAAGTGGTTACTAGCTAAATGGTGAGCTCCCTGGGGTCGGAGAGGAGAATATTATAACAGCAATAATAACAATAGATAACATTTACTTGTAATAAATTAGGCAGAATATCACTATCCAGCTTCAGAGGCCAGATGGTCCTATGTCCCCACCCCACCACTTGCCAGGGATACTTTTACGAAACATGATTTGACCTTTCAGTGCCTCACTTTCTACATCTGCAGAATGCCAGTGATAAGTGTTGAAGAGTTAGCTTATTTGAAGCCCTAGAGAAGTGGTAGGCACTGTCTAAACAAGCCTTAAATGTTAGCTCTTGTACTTGTTAAAAGAGCACTGTTGTGTTTTGAATTCATGGTACGAATTATGGCAACTCTGTGAGGAGGGTACTGTTATTATCTCATCTTACAGTTGAGTAAACTGAGACACAGAGAGGTTGCTCTCCCTAGTAGCTCTTAAGTCACAGGTAAGGACCAGTTCCATGTCTGCTTGACTCCACATCCTGCTTGACTCCACATCACATGTGGATGTGATGGAAATGGGTGGTGTGGCTGCTAAATATGAGATCTGACCTCCCAAATTTACTTTTTTCCTAGAGCATTCCGAAACGCAGGCTGCTTTCAGGAATATCTCTGTGGATAGTTGGGTAAGTAGAGATGTTCCTTCCCTTCTCCGTGTGCTCCTCCACTGCCCACCACCAGAGGCTTCTGCAGACTCCCAGAAGCCTCCTCACAGCCTTATCAGTCTCTCAGGATCTCAACACCGGTTCTTGTTTATAGATGTGTGGACTAAAGTCACTCATGATGGGGTGCGGGGGAGGGGAAGTGGACCCAAGGCACTCCTACCTCACCTGCATCCCCCTTCTCCACCTCCATTGGCATTTCTGTGGATCTCTTCAGAGTAGTTTCATGCATGTAAAATATTTCAACGCACCAAAGGGTATTTTATAGATGCCCTTGTGATGTAGAAAGGAACTATGGTTAAGAGTGGCGGGCTCTGGAGCCAGACTGCCTAGCTAGCCCTCCTTGCAGTGATCGCTATTTTTGCTGTTGTTGTTGTTGTTGTTGTTGTTGTTGTTGTTGTTGTTGAAGAAGAACTTGCTCCAGTGACTCTAGAAGTCTGACTTGCAATCTTCAGTGCTGACTCAGTGTTGAGTTGGGGTGAAAGGACACAGGCTTCTGAGCCAGACCACATGGCTTTGCATCCTGCTTCGGCTGCCTAGTGATGGTTATGTCTTTGTGTGTTACCTGCTTCTCTGAGTCTCAGTTTCCTCCTCTCTGAGATGGGGATAATTATATACATCTTGCAGAGTTGTTGGGATAGTTCTAGCTCATGTATGTAATGTGAGCTATATAAGATTGACACTTAATTAAATGGTAATTATTATGGTTATCAGTCACTGGTATTTTAATGGGTTCATGAAAAGTGTTTGCTGTACAGGAAGCATGTTGTTATTTTTGATTCATCATGCTTTACCTGAATTTTTATTTTCCCCCCAGCAGTCTTGCTCGTTTAAGTTAATTTGCTTAGCAAGCTGTTGTGAAAAGATCATCACTGGTCCAGACAACTGTCAAATGATTGTAGATTCTAAACTGAGGTAGTCCAAATGAATGAGGTCTTATTGCACCTGAATATTTCCATGAATGTTAATCTGAACTTGATTCTTTTTCTATAACCCTGAAATTTCAGTATTAAGGTGACTGTAACTTTTTGAAAAGAGCCATTAACATTGGTGGGAGTTGGTGGTTTTCCATGAGTGGAATAGAATACTTTTACTTCCTCATATTTGAAATCTGAATCACCATGGAAAACACTTTGTTTATAGTTGTTCAAAGAGAATTATTATGGAAACTATTGGCTCTCTCTCTCTCTCACTCTGTTGCGCACACACACGCACGCACACATGCTCACACATACACACACTGCTTAGTTTTTCTTTGGGTTAGGCAACTGAAGAGTTACTATGTAAATTCTGGCAGCCTTCTCCCTATCAGACAAGCAAGGGCACAATCAATTACTGTTTTCTTGGAACATACGAAATAATCAGAAACTCTGATTATTTTGCTGGAAGGCAACAAACAGCTTGATGGAAAGATATACCGATTGAAAACAATTCTGATCATATTTTTGTCAGGAGAATGAGATGCCTCCAGCTGTCTGTCACTAATCATATTAGAGGTAGAAAGCAGGAATGTTTCGGCCTGCAAAAGATTACTCTAATCGCATGTTGGGACACTACTTTTACTGGCTGCTTATCCCAGAACAGTGACATTGGACATTCATTCTGTAACTCGCCTCGCCAGTTGGTCATAGTCTCAAACATATGTCACATGAGCACACTTAAGGAATTTTCTAATTACAGTTCACAGGCTTTTCTTTTATCTTTTTATGCTTGCTCTGCAGACATCAATGATTGAAATGATTTCTCCCTCAGTATAATCCTATTGCCAGCAGTTACAAAAGAGTAGGAAGATGGCAAATGAAGCCCACAATAACTGAAGAGGTGTCCGAATTCAATTAGGAAGAGGCTCTCCCATGTGGACACATAAGCCATATAAATCCATTTTAATTGTGAGCTTGTGGTACTTATCTGGTCGTGTTTATTTTGGATGCAAGTGCCAAAGCTGGATATAGACCAGAACTCCAGATCTTTGAGCTCTGATGACTAATTTGGGTATCCATTGAATCCCTTAATTCATTTCTTAATTACTTCTCCCAGAGTTAGAGTTGCTTGGTTACAGTCATTTTCACAAAATTTTCATAAATCAAAACAAGTGTACATAGATTTCCCCGCCCTCCTATTGGTTCACACATTTTGCTCTTGTCTTAGAGAACTACTCTTGGTGTTATCAAAATAATCACAAGGCCAACAGTGACAACAACAAAATGAATAAATGTGTTGCCAAGCAGCATAGTAGGGTCTGGACTGAGACACCGGGAGGCTTGGTTTGGATGACTAACTCAACTACTTACAGCCATGGACATTGGTCAGTTACTTTCCTCTCTGTGTCTCAGCTTCCTTTTGTAATTGGGACCTATTACATAGGGTTATGTACCTATCTCATAGAGTTGTTTTGAGGATTAAAATAGCATTGTATATGAACTAATATGCAGAAAGTACCTGGTGCTACAGCAAATGTTAGTTACTGTGTTTATGATCAATAAGACAATGGGAGACTGATGAGCAGGACGATTTTGCTAGTGCCGCAATATTGTCATCTAAGCATGCCCCGTTTACGCACTCAATTTGGAGATCATTCATGATAGTTATGAAACATCGGAGATTCTAAAGTTGGAATTCATCTCTTACTTGTATTTGTATTCCTCAGTTTGACTGTGGAATTAATATTTTTGGCTTTTCATGTTTGATCAATATGAGTGTTAACTTGAACCCTTTTGGTGCAAAATTGCTTTAAAATTTGAATGAACTTTTTGTAGATATAATGTTTGCCCTCATTAAAGTGAAAAATGTGATTATAATATATTAAAAATATATATATATGAGGGGGGTGGGTATTGAGGGAATTGGCCTCAATAAATTCATTGGAAATTTTCAAACTATTTTTTAACAGAGTTAAATGTATTTAATATTGTGGTTCAAACCTAACGAATGTGCAGGAGTGAAAATCCAGGGAAAGATAAATCTAGTAATTTAATGAGCTTTCATCATGGCTACGGAAGAATTAGTTGATATTAAAATTGATTGCCAAGAGATGCACTAGAATTACCTTCCCTTAGGTGTATTTTGTTTTTGGGTTTTGTTTATAAGCTGCAGTAATCTCTATTTTCTTTTCTTTTTTTTTAAGTAGAAGTTTCAAAAAAATAAAATATAAGTTTCAGGTGTACAGTTTATAATTTGACATCTGTGTACACCACAAAGTGACCAACACAACAAGACTAGTTTACAGGTCATCACCATACAGTTGGCCCTCATCATCATTTCACCCACCGCAGTTTCCTTCCTCTCTGGTAACCACTTGTCTATTATCTGTATCTGGGAGTGCGTTTTTGGTCTGTTTTGTTTTTTTCTTCTGTTTTTTGTTTTGTTTTGTTTTGTTTTTTTAGTTTCCACATATGAGTGAAGTCATATGACATTTCTCTTTCTCCATCTGACTTGTTTTGCTTAGCATCATAACCTCAAGGTCCATCCATGTGTTGTGGATGGCAAGATTTCATTCTTTTTATGGCTGAATAGCATTCCATTGTGTAAATTGACCACATCTTTTTTTATCCATTCATTCGCAGACACATAAGTTGTTTTTATATCTTGACTATTGTAAATAATGCTGCAGTGAATATAAGGGTGCATATTATCTTTTTGAATTAGTATTTATGTATTCTTTGGATAAATACCCAGAAGTAGAATAGCTGGGTCATATGATAGTTCTATTTAATTTTTTGAAGAACCTCCATGCTATTTTCTACGGTGGCTCTACCAATTTACAATCCTACCAACAGTATGCAAGCGTTCCCTTTTCTCTACATCCTCTCCAACACTTGTTGTTTTTTGTCTTTTTGATAATTACCATTCTAACAGGTATTAAGTGATATCTCATTGTGGTATTGAAATGCATTTCCCTGATAATTAGTGATATTGAGCATCTTTTCATGTACCTCTTGGCTATATGGATGTCTTTTTTTGGAGAAATCTCTATTCAGATCCCCATTTTATAATAGAGTTTGGTTTTTTCTTGTTGTTGAGTTATATAAGTTCATCGTGTATTTTGGATATTAACCCCTTATTGGATATATGGTTTGCAAATACCTTCTCCCACTCAGTATGTTGCCTTTTCGTTTAGACAATGGTTTCCTTTGCTGTGCAGAAGCTTTTTACTCTGATGCAGTCCCATTTATTTTTGCTTTTGTTTCCATTGCCTTTGGAGTCAGGTTCACAAAGGTGTCATGGAACTTACCATGTGTGTTTTCTTTTAGGATTTTATGGTTTCAGGTACTACATTCAAGTCTTTAATCCATTTTGAATTAATTTTTGTGTATGGTTTAAGACAGTAATCTGGTTTCACTCTTTTGAATGTGACTGTCCAGTTTTCCCAAAACCATTTATTGAAGAGACTGTCCTTTATTCATTGTATGTTCTTGGCTCCTTCATCATAAATGAATTGTCTGTATATGTGCAGGTTTATTTCTGGTCTCTCAATTCTGTCCCATCTTTCTGTCTGTTTTTTGTACCAATGCCATACTGTTTTGATGACTGTAGTTTTTGTAGTATAGTTTGAAATCAGGGACTTTGATTAGGGTTTTTAACTATGTTAGGACTCAGCAGTTTCACTTGTGCACAGATGCATGTGCATGAATATATGTATTCTAGAGACATGTATACCCATGAGCATCCAGAGGCAGGTGTAATATGTCCCTAGTAGCATTGCTTGTATTCATCTCAAATTAGAAACATCCAAAATACCTCTCAGTAGCAGAATGGCTGAATAAACTGCAGATGTGATTGTCAGATAGAAAGCTACACATCAGTAAAAAAGAATAAACTAGAGCTATACACATTAACACAGATATATCTTACAGACAGGATGTTGAAAGGAAGAATATACAAAAGAATATATAACAATCTTATTCTATTTATATGAAGTGTGAAAACAGAAGAAACTAAACTCTGTTGCTAAGGGGTACATACATAAGTGGCTAAAACTATAAAGAGAAACAAGGAATTTATTACTGAAAGAATTAGGATAGTGGTTACCTCTTTGAGGAGGGTGTGCTAGGGAGGAGAAAGGACCTGGAGGGCTTGCAAGGTCCTAACAAGGTCCTGTTTTTTTACTGGTCTGGTAGTTACAATATACAGCACATTGCATCAAACATTAATGTTTTATGTGCTTTTCCGGTTGTGAGTTATAGTTCATAATCTTAAAAGTTTTTTTTTAAATGCAAAATAACTTCATTTGTGGTCTGAGTTGGTTTGTCCCTTGTCCTGCATAGTTTTAGGCCTAGAGATTCCTGTGATTATAAGGTGCTCTAGAAATAAACTATTGCTTTGTTTCATGGCAAAGTGGCCTCCAAGTGGAATATACACCCTGGGGAGCTCTTGAGAAGAATCATTTGGGTGGAAAAGAAATTGATTAGAACTTTCATTTAGATTCATTTTGCTTTCATGAAACATTATGATAACTGATGGTGACTGTACTGACACTGGCATCGTCCCTGGGCCCACATGTCAGGTGATCAGTTATCACCTGGAGAGAGGGAGGTGAGGCCACCCCCTTCACAGCGACTTCCCTGCTGGTTCCTCTACTTGGGTTATTTTGTGAAATATATCATGCCGCTTTAACTGGAGTTGCAAATTCTATATTTTAGTTTTAACAAACCCTCACAAACTAACACACTCTTTAAAAGATTCTATAAAGAATTTCCATAAATGGAAGACAGTTTTCATATTGCAGGCAACAAGAAAATGACCGAGTTGAGCATGAACTCTGTCAGCCACATTACAAAGTGATGACTGTGACCATCTAATCAGATCTTCTAAGAATCTAGCCACGAAAATTATAAATTACTTGGGAGACATGTGGATTTATGTTCACTGTGGTTAATTGATCCTTAACCTTGTCCTGTGTATATTTGCCTTGAGATAATCACGATTAGCAAAATCTGTCCTTTTCTATTTTGTTCATGTTTATAAGGTATGTAACATGTTAATATAATAATATATGTGTATGAATTATAAATAAACAACCGCACATATTTGAAGATACATGTTGAAAACATCTTGAACACCACTGCTGTGTAGTTCAAAGGACATTTCCTGCTAATAGTTAAAATATGTAGAAGATGGTAAGCTTGCTACCCAAAAGGAGGCACCTCTCAGGCCTGATGGTTTTTTAAATGTTTATTTACTTATCTTTGAGAGAGACCGCATGTAAGCAGGTGTGGGGCAGAGAGAGGGAGTCAGAGAATCCAAAGCAAGCTCCAAGCACAAAGCCTGAAGCGGAGTTCAAACCCGCGAACTGTGAGATCATGACCTGAGCCAAAGTCGGATGTTCAACCGACTGAGCCATCCAGGCGCCCGAGCCCTAATGTTTTTTTGTTGGCAAATATCAACACCAAGGCAATACCCTATATATTTTACTTTATTAAAACTTTTCTCAAACCTGAGTTGGAGTTGGAGTAGAAGAGCTCAGAATAGTTCCATTTTTCTATTTTGCTTGTATTCTTTGTATAAACCTAACCCTTTTTCTTTTTCATTTTAAGTTTATTTATTTTGAGAGACAGAGAGATTGGAGGAGACGGAGAGGGAGAATCCCAGACAGCCTCCATGCTGTCAGCGTGCAGCCTGATGTGGGGCCCAAACTCATGAACGGTGAGATCATGACCTGGGACGAAACCAAGAGTCAGATACTTAACCAACTGAGCCACCCAGGAGCCCCTAAACATATCCTTTTAATTAGGGTCTGGTATGTTAAGAAAAAAGTTGATTACCATCCAGTAGCCATTCCCATAGCATAAGTGATAGAAAGTGCTAGATGGCATGTAAGTCATGGGTTGCAATGGGAAGGGCACTGCCAGCAGTCAGGAGACATGGGTTCTAAGCCTGGTTCTGCCTCTTGCCAGCAGCCAGGCCCCACAGCATGAGGTGCTACCCTCTCTGAGCTGCATTGCCTTTTCTCTATCATGAGGGTGATAATAGCAGCCCTTCTCCAACCCTTACAGAGATCATGTATGAGAGCATCTGTAAAATGTAGAGTTTCCTACAAATGTGACCAATTATGATCATGTCTCTTATACTTCTCTTTTAATGAAATGTAACTTTTTATTAAAGTTACCTGTCCTTAACCTACAAGATTCTTTGATTGGAAGCTACAGAGACTGACTGACTAGCTTAAACAAAATCCCCAATTATTTTAATATTATTTATTGGAAGTATCCTGGGGTGTCTCACAGACTTGAAGGAAGGGAGGAACCATGAAACTGCATGAAGGGCCGCGACCAGGGAAGCTCTGGTAATCACAACATAGGGTTCTGTGTCCCTCTTCTCTAAGATATTGTTAGTGTGACCAAGCACTGATGTCCTCTGTTCTCTGTTTCATGCTTCCAGGTTTGAGGCCCTTGGAAGAGAGAATCTAATTCATCCAATTTTGGTTGACTGACCACTTTTGACCAGTCATCCTTGGGTGACGGGACAGCATCACCTAGTATAGACAGCATTCCCAGGAGGTCTAGTCTCATATGCCCTGGGCCATCTCAGAAAATCAGGGATCCCTGGAGCCCCTGGGTGGTTCAGTTAGTTAAGCATCCAACTCTTGATTTCAGCTCAGGTCATGATCTCACGGTCCTGAGAGATGGAACCCCACGTCAGGCTCCATGCTGATAGTGTAGAGAGCCTGGTTGGGTTTCTTATTCTCTGTCCCTACCCTGCTTGTGCGTATGCATGCTCTCTCTCTCAAAATAAATAAACTTAAATTTTTTTTCAAAAAAAAAGAAAATCAGGGATCCCAGTGAGCTTCCACCTACAACTGGTAGTAGTGTTTCAATAATTGCTGATGACTCAATTTTCTTTAAGGAATTTACATAAAAAGAATCAAGTATAAGTATGAAATTATATATGAGCGATTTCTTCAACAAATGTCAACACACCTGATTGAGCCTGCGCTGCTTCTCTTGTTCTTCTTTGGGTGGACACTGACCTTGAACTCACTTTCATTGACGTAGTAATTGCTGTGTAGGTCCCAAGGGCCATCCTTCTGCTTAGGCTGCTTCTCTAGGGTTTGACTCCGTGTCTGCCTTTAGCTACTGCTTGACCTCTTGTTAGAAACAAGGTATTAAATCCACCTTATCATTCCTAATGCCTATATTCTCTTCACTGACTGCCTGACTTGCCCTGAAATTTTATGCCAAAGCGGAAAGATGGTAAGAAAGGGGCACAGGATCTGTGTGCTGTCAGCAACTCATCACACTATTGAAGGACCTTAACTTTTTTCTCTTGGGGACCTATTAAAATATATTTGAATACATCACAGCCATTCTTAAACAGGATGTTTATAGCCATTCCTCACACCAAACCAGTATTTCATAAGTACCATTTGTTCTGCCAGAGCTTAAGCAACTATTTGTAATATTTCAAGAATGGAAATGATAAAAATATATGCCCGAAAAACTGATGAATATCTTCCAAAACAAGTTAAACATCACTTTCAAACATTGCCCTGATAGGTCCTAAATTGAGTATTGTCCCATTTGCACCATTTACTATAAACCTATAAAGAGTTCCAAGATTCTTTGTTTTTCAAGCACATATATACATCTGAAATCACCAGGGTTTTTATTGTGAGTACACAGTGACGTGGTCCTTCTGTAAAAAAATATTTCTTTCTTAAGAAGAGAAAGTGTACCACTAAGAAAGAGAGACATTAATAGCAATCACCATTTTACTTAGCCTCCATTTTCCAAAATGCTGAGTTACAACATAATCTGTAGTTCATTTTTTTTACCAACTCTCAATACATTACCAACCAAGTGCCTCATGCTGGTTAGAGGGATGATTTATTATTCATCATATTTTAAGTGCTGAGCCATGAAATGTTAAACTTGTATTGGCAGCTGCTGTCCAAAAGTTTGCAGGTGTCCTGTCTAATGCTTTGAAAGTCCAGCATTAGCAATAAATCACAGCATACATAATTTTTCAATAAAGTAATGGAAAAGATTGTTGTATTCTGGTTCCTCTAAGCTTTGGTATTTGGAAGTTACTTACATGGGAAATTCAAGTCAAGGGGTAAAACATTCTCAGGCTTTAACCCTTGAACTTTGAGTCAGCCATAGTCAATAGCAAAAGCATCTTGGTAGCTTTGTTCTCCTAACCCTGAGATCTCTTGGCTCTGGGAACTGACAAAGTGCCAAGTATAGGCCTAATTGCATTCCTTGTTACTGAGGAAAAAAAAAATCTCAAAGGAATTTTCCTTTTCTTTCAAAGGAGTACCTTGAACATTAACATTTTCCAGAATAGCAAAATTGTTTCTAGGACTTTTGCAAAGCTTTCTGAAAGGAGATCTTGAAGACGGCTCTGGCAGCCAATTAAGAAGGCATGCGTTGCTTACCTAGAGCAACCAAGAGTGAAGGGAGATTAAATCAAAGAAGTAGGAGAGATATGGCTTTGTCCTCTGTGAGCTTGCACTCTGATTAACGAACCGATGTCTTCTTTCCTTCTTCTTTCTCTGTGGTCTGCTCAAAGATTTAGCAAGATAGCACCCGATATATTCAGCCAGACCCATAATAGACCACCGGCTGTCTGAACATAAGTTCCATTCACCAGTATGCCCAGTGCTGTGCCCATTGCCAGTACATAGGGATGTTCAATTAGTATTTGGTGAAAGAAGGAATATATTCTGGCAGTTCTTTCTGGGATCTATATATTGATGAATTATATATTGGGCCAGATAAACTCTGATCAAGGAATCGGTACCCAACTTTAGTAGATTGGGATCTTCCAATGCACAGAGCTAATATTCTAGTGGAGGAGCCAGACAATGAAGACACAGGTAACCAAGTGAATAAACAGAGTAATTACAACTAGCGATAAGGGCTACCAAAGACCTAAACGGGGTGAATGATCAGAACTAAGGGATTGGAGAAACCAAAACCTAGAAAAATGTAAAAACTCAGTGGTACAGAAGGAATTGATACAGAAGGCTTAATTTACTCCAGAAGTTAACATATCCAAAGAAAACCTTCAGCTGATTGCAGCATTTCTTAGTGTAAATAGGTTTGCAGAGTTCTTACCATACTGACCATATGTGTTTCTACTTTGTAGAATTTTGCTTTAACACATCAGTTAATGCCGAGGCCAAGGGTTAGCTCTCTGCTTCACTTCCCTTCTCCAGGCTGCAACTTCTGTCCCAAAGCCAGGCAGCTGCCTCCCCAAACGTATGATGCCGGTCACATAGGAAACCAGGTGACCAAAAGAAGGTAGATCAGCACAAATTTATCATCAAAGCTGAAAGAAAGAAAGAACCTCAGAGTGAATGCTCTGTTGACGGTGGGTCAGAAGTGTTATCTTTGTATCTCAAGGACAGAACATTTAGTAAGATTTGGGTACAAAGTACACATCACCCTCCAGGCATGCTGAACTATGTCAACCAGAAAACTGTTCCTTAGGGTTTACAATTTTCTCTTTTTCCTAAATTAAAAAATGCTAATGTGAACTCTTGACTCTCAACAACACGTGTTATTATTGTATATAGGGCAAAGAGTAAATAAGACACTCGCCTAATGACATAACAGTTCATTTTAACTCAGCAAGCTGGAAGTAATTTTAGCTTATTTTCTATTCTCCCTGCTTCTTTATGGAAATAGGCCACAATCATTTTTATTCTACCATTCTTCATAACCTTATAGCATGCTTCCTGTTGATGCTATTAAGAGCTGTTTTTAAAGACCCTTGAGGGATATCTTTTAATATATTCATTTAAAAATAATTACTCATCTATAGTACCCCCTTAGAATGTCTGAGGGTTTGGAAATATAGAAACTTCTTAATGAGATATGCTTAATGGTCTATGCAGAGTATAGCAATGTTTACACCTAGTTCAGTTAATGTAAATTATATTTAACTAGTCACTCTGGAAGAGTAGTAGATGTTTTAGAGTAGATTCAATACCTAAAACCCACCGTTTGGCTTTTATATATAATATTTATAGATAAAATTCTATGAGTAGTATTTATAGACTTAAATGTTTGCAGTAACATAAAAAATTGTTAGGGACTTTTATAATGTGAAGAATGTGTCTTTTTGGGGCATAAAAATATACATGTGAGACAGATCACTTGTATTAAAATTCTTTATAAACTTTAAAGTAGTATACAAATGTAATTCATTATTGTTCTTTTTAACACTTGTGACATGCAGGACTTCTGGGCTGAACAGCAGTCTGTAACTGTGTGTTTTAATGCTCAGTATGTTCCTGTTTCAAGTGAAATTTCCTTTTTCATATAACTCTTTTTTTTAATATTTATTTATTTTTTGAGAGAGAAAGAGTGTGAGCAGGGGAGAGAGAGAGAGTCCCAAGCAGGCTCTGAGCTGTCAGCACAGAGCCCGATATAGGGCTTGAACTCATGAACTGTGAGATCATGACCTGAGCCGAAGTCAGATGCTTAACTGACTGAGCCACCCAGGCACCCCCTTCACATGCAACTCTTATGTTAGAGACACCCTGAGTTCCTTAACTTGGTTCCTTTACACTACACTTGACTTTTGAACCCCCAGTCCATACTTGTGCCACTAGAAGCATGCTTCGCACGTTGCTTTAGAAGGAGGTGCAATTTCTAGGAAGGAACCTCAGCCTACATCACATCTGCAGTCTAGATGATGGCTCAGAACCCAGTCCTTCCCGTGCACGAGAAAAAGACTGAGCAGTCACTCATTGCTGGTCTTATGTGGCTCCTTTTATGGTCCTCTGACATGTCCACTTTTCCAGAACCTCTCTGCCATGACGCTCTCTTTGCTCTTTGCATGATACTTCCTTTGTTGCTTTGGTATGTTCTGCAGGCTGGTTCTTTTTTCATAGTTATTCCAGCTGCCTGCGGTTTTCGTCCGACAGCCCTGAGTATTGGTTGTTCTCTCTGTTCCTTCCTAGCCTCCCAACACCACGTTCTCTACACTTCAGCCTCTTCCCCCCGCCCCCCACAGCCACAGGAAACTACAAACAAGAATGTGTGTCCTGGTGGTACCCCTCTGCTGATTCCCCACTGCCCTCTTCGCTGAGGGAAATTGCTGTTTTCCACAGCACTCTAGAGTTGCCAGCTGCATCTTTGTTCTTCTCCTTTCACAGAAAGCTCACGTGGAGTGGATGCCGAGGGAGGCGGAAGGGCTTGGGGGGAGCCTCAGCCCTTTCTCTCGGCGCTCACCCAGAGAAATGCTTCATTGTCTACATCAAGGACCAGACCATGGGAAACAGACTCCCCGACAGTCACCATGGGCTACACAAATATTACTTCCATTTAGCCTGACCTTTCATTGTGCTCGAAAATGACTGAAAATACTTAAATCGTGTACAGTATTTTTCTGGAAACAAAAATTAATGGCGTTCTTTCAAGAAACCACACTTGAACTTTTGCCCTTTTCTTCCTTTTTGACTCATTATATCCAATTCAAGGTTTCCTTTTAGTATGCATTTTCCTTTTGTGAGAAATACCTAATTTCTCTACTGATAAAATTATGAATCGTAGAAGCAATGTAATTGTTAAAAATAAGGATACCTCATTTGGCCTTATAATATTTAGCTCTGGGAATTGAGTCTTCTGAACATTTTTTAAGTGCTTACTGTGTAAGCCAGACTGACTTTCTAATTCTATAACTGCTCTAATGTATTAACTCAATTAATTCTCAAAACGGTCCTATAGTATTGTCATTTGTCTATATTTGATGACATAGACACTGAGGCACAGTGAAGGTAGGTTGCTCAGGTTCCCATAATTAATGGTGGGTAGGGCCTGGGCTTGAACCTAAGTGGTCTCACTTCAGCGTCCACGTTCTCAGTCGCTGAAAAAACTACCTGAGTGACCCGACTGTGTCATGTAACCTTGGGGAGCGTAAGTTTCCTCATCTCTGAAGTGGGAATAATAACACCTACCTTACTCAGTTGTGGGGAGGATCAAATAAAATAGCTATTTGAAAGGGCTTTGTACATTGTGAAGATCTACAACATGACGTTTAAGTTTGGGCCAACTGTTGATATTTTCTATTAGTTGTGTGGGTCTTATTATTGACTTTGGCCCTTGCTCCTTGGATATACTGCTGGTTCAGATGAAAAACTGCGTGTTTTTCTTGAGGTTTCCTGGAAATTTCAGGAAAACCTCAAATTTCACAATGAAAATGATTTTTTTTCTTCCAAAATGGTGGCATTTGGGAATATTTAGAGCATAGGCCAACTCAGCCTAGCACTTTTAATATGCCAGGGAATTTCAGTGACACTTGTTCCCTGTAACTCTCCCTGATTAATGTAGCCCCTAACACCCCTTCCTTTTTTTTCCCCCTAAAATGGGGGGGGGGGAATCAATTTTCTTTCAAGTCTTTGCTCACCATGTACTGGTGACTTATCATTAAGTGTCCTTGAGTGTGTAATACAGGGTCTGGGACCTTGTCTCTTACTGCTAGCATGGGCCCACGAAACAGAAGAGATGTTGGACAAGGTTTAGGTCAGTGGAAATCAAGTGCAACGGATGAGGATTTAGAAAAGCTATGCTCCCCACCACTACCCCCCCCCCCCCCCGCCGTCCCACCTCCCCTCAAAAAAAGCTTCAAAATGTAGGACAGAGAAGCAGAGCTAGACCCCAGAGAGATGTGATGGGTGGTGCTGGAAGAGGAGGACCAGGGAACAAAAAGGAAGAGGAGATTGGGAATGACAAGCCTATTGGAGATGGGGTTTCCTTGCCACTGTTCTAGGGAAGTGGGAAGCTTCCTCTTCCTTCTGATGTTGGGCCTGCCTTCCCTGCTGTCAGCCTCCTGAATTTTCAGGTCTCACAGTTCTCTCACAAATTAGAATGTTGGGATCTGAATTCTTACTGTCCCTTGCGGAGAATGAATAGCCCAAGGGCCTGACTTTTTGTGATTCTCTGAAGCTTTTATGCATCCTAGATATTGAGTTTTTCCTGTTTTGGTTTGATTTTGGTGGGACTGGTGTTGCATACCGAGGGTCACTTTGTTTTAAGGGGTCTTCCAGGCAGGATTCATGATCGTAATGAGTTATTTTTTCCTCTTTTCTGGATAAGAACAATATCTCTGTCATTCAGTCTCCAAATATAGCAAGCAGTTATGATAGAAGAATATCCTTCTGTTAGGAAAGAAGTTGGCAGCCTCAGTGATGTGAAAATGTCCAATTTAGAAAACACGTTTAGAAAGAAAAGCTGCTTTAAGTCCTTTTTGGAATCAGGTGGAATAAAAAGGAATAAATAAAAAACTTAAAAGAATGTGTGTGGTCTGACAGCACATTCCACTTCCTCTCTTTAGTCTTACAGGTACTTGTTGATTTTGCCTGAATTTAAGATGTTATTTCTATCATTTCATTAAAATGTCAGACTGAAAACTGGTTCTGGCATCTAATTGGGAGCATAACTTGGATGATAGATTTTTTAGCTGATGCATGTAATCAGAGCACTACAAGAATGTTGCCAGGGACTGTCTAGAATCTCTTTACGAATGTTGTTAAGTTTATAAAAAGACTATTTAACCAGGGAAAGAGAAAAAGGCATCAAATCCCAAAGAAAGAGTCAAAATGAAATGTATAAGTTAATCATGGCTAGAGGTGTATATATAGGGAACTTCTAGTATAAAATCATCTAATTGATTAAAGTGTCTATAGTTAACATTCATCAGAATTATAGATATAAGCACATCTATCCCATTTGACCAACCCAAGTGTACCTACAATTTCTTTTCATGAAGTGCTGAACTGACCAAAAAACTTGATGTGCAGGTAACTCAAGTAAATTAAATTGTGTGAGTCCCTTTGCAGAGGGTAGTTTGGCAATATGTGTTTTTTTAAACCTTTACTTAATTTTTTTTATTTTAAGTAAACTTTATGCCACACGTGGGCTCAAACTCACCACCCTGAGGTCAAGAGTCGTGGGCTCTCCTGACTGAGCCAGCCAGACTCCCCTTTTAGTCCTTTAAAATGTGTTCACTGTTTCATCACAGAAATTTTATCTCTAGGAATTGACGCTGAGGAGGTAACTAAGGATATGTGCAAAGGTTTTAGCCACAAAGGTGTTAATCACATCATTGTTTATAATAGGGTAAATAAGAAATTGCTTACGTGTACAAAACAGATTAGTTAAAACTATTATGCTGTATAGTCAGAGTGAAATACTATTCAGCTACTATAGATGATATTGTAGATAAATGTTGATAATGAGAAGATGTTCATTCTATATTGTTAAGTGATAAAATCATGTTCTAAAAAAATAAGTATGCCCAGGGTGATGACATTTTTGTTAATGTATGGATGTATTCTTAGAAAATGACCCAGAAATATATTTAAGGGTTAAGTGGTTCTCTGGGTGGTATGATCATGGGCATTTAAAATGTTCTTCTTTTGTGTTTATCTGGGTCTTTAATTTTCCTAAACATACACTGCTTTTATAACAAGAAAGAACCAACAAAGTTTATTTTTAATTGAAGAAAGGAAAGTATGTGAGCCAAACCATATGAAAATGACTGATTGTGGATAACTAGAGACCTCATGTGATGTGTTTCAGCTGAATTTATTTGTAAACACATTTCAGCTGAATATGTGTGCCGTGATTTGAGAAGAGCAATTGCTGTTTCATACACCTGATTTAGCAGAGATTATGAGCTTTTTTCTGAATCTCTGCAAAATGAAGGAACTCAACTTATTAGACCAACTCCGGGGTTTCTTCCTATCCAAACCCCAGGTCTACACTTTCTAGGTTTACGCAGAGAAACTGCTGAGTTGGGAACTCCCTGCATTTCTCTTATTTATAAGTTGTCAAGTGATGAAAGTATATTAGTAAGGATTCATCTTATTATTTGTAGTACACAAATTAACCCACTCTACAAGTTTCTCCCTGTTGTCTATTTTCTGCTCTTTTGAAGGGAGACCTTCAAAAGATCTAGTTTTTCCATCACCTGTTGATTACCCTAGTTTTGAACTTTTGCCGAAAGCTTATGGTGAAGGTCACACAGCCGAGAACCACTCCGTGTTCCAGGGAAACTTTGGCAGTAGATGGGAAGCAGTTGAAGCAGACAGTGGCAAAGAACTCACTTCCATTAGAAAATAAAATTTCCACTAGCTGTTAAACCCTGATGACCTCTCAGCCTCTTCCTTTGGTATCATGGAGACCTCTGTCTGTCCACGCTTCCTGGGCCCAGCTTAGTTCAGGGATGGGTGATATCATACATTTTCACTCATTTATCACTCTTGGCAGATGTCATGGTATTACAGTCAATTTTCAGGGGCGCCTGGGTGGCTCAGTCAGTTGAGCATCCAACTGTTGATATCAGCCCAGGTCATGATCTCATTGGTTTGTGGGATCGACCCCTGTGTTGGGCTCTTCAGTGACAGCACGGAGCCTGCTTGGGATTCTCTCTCTCTCTCTTTCTCTCTCTCTCTCTCTTTCTCTTTCTCTCTCTCTCTGCCCCTCCCCAGCTCACAAGTGTGCTTCCTCTCTCTCAAAATAAATAAACAAACTTTAAGAGTATAGTTTCAATACGAGTTCACAATAAACATAGAGGTAAATTACAGTACGCATCTGGCGGGCAAGCTTCTTCATTCTGTATCTTCTGAAATGGGCGTTAGTGGAAAGAGTGTTGTGCCATGGGGTAGGGAACCTGTGTTTTGAATCTGGCTCTGGCATGAGCTTGTAAAACATTAGAGAGATGACCCAGTCTCTTTAGGTCCAAGGTTTTCTCTGTACAGTGAGTGGGCTGAATTCAGTGGTTTTCAAGCTTTCTTTCAGCTCTGAGATTGTATGAAAATGATCTGCAAAGGCCATTTATTGTTGTCTACATAACTCAAGACTGAAGGCAAAGCTTCTGTTAACAATCCAGCCCTGTGACTCCCCTGCCTCTTATCTCTCTTGGTGTAATAAACCATTGTTTTCTTGTTTATCTTCCTTTTCTCATGCCACACTACATGATTTCAGGGAGAATCTCATTTTGGCATTCTCCATATCCTCTAATGTATGATATGTCTTTGTGACTAGTGAAAAAAATTCTTAAAAGCAGCTACTTTCATTATTCTCCAGTTTTAAAAGCTATCCCCTGAGAACTAAATGTCAATTCAAACATTCCTACATTTGTTATCATTTCTAACCTAACCTATAGAAGTCTAAGACATAATTTGAAACAGAGAAATTCCTGCCTTGAGACAGTGGGCTCATAAATATGTAGTATGATTTACCCCTATAATTTAAGAAAAAAATTAGGATATTTGATATTTTTAGCAACATTTTTTCAGTATCTACATTGAATATGAAAAATTGTGCTGCTGCACGTGTGCCAATCTTGCATTTTTAATTGTAGATAGCACGTTTTAAAATTGAGCAACAATTTCAAATGAATCTACTATAAAAGAAAAATCAGGTTACTATAATGAAAGATTTACAAATCAAAGATTTTACTTGTGTGTTTTAGCTTGATGTCTCATTTGTAGACTCTGAAAAATGTAATAGCTCCTTAACCCTTGTATATAAGAGATCTGCTTTCTGCAGTAAGCACAGAAAACCCAACCTAAACAGGCCACAGAAGAAACTGGGAACTGCTCACTCAGTACCAGTTCTTTCTTTCTTCCTTAGTTACACACTGATTTGATTCAAGGAGGCAATGTGCCCAGCCAAAAGACTGCATTTCCCAGCCTGCTGCCCTTAGAGGTGGCCAATAAAGAAATCTTTAGACGGGACTTCGAGGAAACCTCTTCAGCAACAGTTGCCTGGGCTGTGCATTTCTTGACTCTGCTTCCTCTACGTTCCTCTGTGTTGGCTCTTCTCTGAGCTCCACATGTTCACAAGATGGCTAAGGCAGCTTTAGTCCCATCATCGTCTTCCTTCAGACCCAGCAGAGAGAAAGTCCAGTTTCCTAATAGCACAAACAAAGCTCCAGATTTGCTTCTCCTTGGCCTGATTGTCTGTTGGAGGTTGCAGCAAAGCCATGGCTGCGACACACAGAATGATGTGCTTTTGGGTTCATCCTGAGACATCTCTCCCCTGCCCCCAGCTTCCAGCCCAGTTCTGAAGGAGGCTTCACTGAGTCCTCCAAGCAAACTAGAGCTGCTGTGGGAATGGATAGATACTGGATGATCAGGGCACAAGTACCCACCCTACCGAGTTGGCCAGTTTCTTCTCTTGAGTTATTATAGCCTCTAGTAATGGGGCAAACTAATCATTTGGTTTGCAGAGTTACAGCAAACAACGATTTGGCCATTGTATTCATTTATGGTAGATGAGATTGAAGTCGCAAGGTCATACCATTAATCCAGATTAGATATCAAAATATATCTGTCTTTAACTTTCCAGATCAATGTCTTGCAATAAGCCATCTAACTTCTCTTTCTCATCACCACCCTCTATGTGGCCCTGTACAAGGGTAGAATCAAAGTTTAGCAAAAACTGTTTTTAAACCCCAAACAACTGTATTTTCTAGTATAGCTTGTCGACGCAGCAGAGGACATTGTTTCCGAACATAAAGTTGTATAACAAGTTAGAGCCAAATGGAATTTAAAATCACTTGTGATAAACCCTGAAAAAGTGGTACTTTGAAACAGTAATGTCAGCAAGCTGCCTATTATGTAACCATAATACCAGTGCTCTGAGTTTAGATGGAGGAGCTACAGGGCAATGACAAAAAATATTGCGGGCTTCTGTTTTGTATGAGTGAACATGCAGAAGTGATTTTGAAGTGATTTACTGCAGTTGCATGTTGGGACATGGTATGCAGCAAGACAGATGATTATGGCCACAGTTCTGAAAATGTTCAGATGGCTTTCAATTAGCTTTGGGAAAGTCTGCTTCTTGCAGAAGCCAGTATTGATTTTTCAGAATGCCTCATAGCTGTTCAGCAGAAGGGCTGATCATGTCAATCCTTTGAAGTCACAGGAAATGTCATTGGAGAGTAGACTGCAGAAGCTTTCTTGCTGCGGCTGGGAGACTGGCTATCTGGGTTGAAGATAGTAGGAACAAGAGTACGGGTTCGGTTAGAGCGAGACCTGGGTCTGACTCCAGCCCTTTCACATGTACCAGTAGATCACGCCAGCTCTTGGAGCCTCGATTTCCTCGTTTGTAAAATGGAGGTACGTCAGAATCTAATGAGAAAAGGCATGTAAAGCTTCTAGCAAGTGCCTCAGACCTATCTAAGTGTTTAGTAAGTGTTAACTATCATTCTCTTTTCAGAGTTGACCCTTGAAAAGAGGGAGGAGTGTTGAATTTTTCACTCTTTTTTCTTGAGTTTCATTAAGTAACAACAACAACAACAAATGTGTGAGAGTACAGAAGTTGAGTTTGGGTTGACTCTACCTAGTGATGCTTTAAAAAAAACTTTTTTTAATGTTTATTTATTTACGAGAGAGGGAGAGAGAGCACAAGTTGGGGAGGGGCAGAGAGAGAGGGAGACAGAGGATCTGAAGTGGGCTCTGTACTGACAGCAGAGAGCTCGATGTGGGTCTCAAACTCACGAACCGTGAGATCATGACCTGAGCCAAAGTCGGATGCTTAACCGACTGAGCCACCCAGGCAGCCCTACCTGATGATGCTTTTGCTTTTTTTTTTTTTTTTTGGTTTCGTTTTTGATGATGATGATGTGGAAAAATGGAGAGCTGATATTGGGGTGCTGTAGGTCCCCTAGAGTCCTGTCCTATACTTACTTGGGATGCAAGTGTGTTGAAAACAGCCTCTCTGGAAGGATGGTGTCACTGCATTACATGTAAGAATGGCAGCCATCTGCTGTGGGAGCAACAAGGATTCCAAGAAGTCAGTGAAATTTAAGGCTGCAGATGGCACCCTGTTGAAGACCCCTGACATTCTGTCTGTCTGTCATCTTAGACCTGCTAGTAACAGTGAACATCTGAAAATTCCAGGACCCAAGGATGAGAAACTGAAGCTTAGAAAGGAAAAGTGACTCAGAGGTCACATGAAGAGTCAGTGACATAGACAGGACCTAAAGCCAAGGTTTCTGATGCCCAGGTCAGGGGAAATAATGACTGTAGCTACTAGAGCCACTAACTCTGTTGGTTATCCTCAAAACCTCTCCTTCTGGTCTCCTGTTATTTGCCAGGCTTATCCAACCGCTGATGGACAGGAATTCATTCCCTTCTGCAAATTCAGTTTGTTAGAAGCTACCTGCCCCCTCCCCAAATGTCAACATCTATAGGTCTTCCTATTGTGGTCACTCTATTTCCCATGAATTGAATCCATATCTCTTGCCTAGAGGTCTAGGAGTAACCCCCTCCTACGCTGTTGAGTCAGAGAAGGGCCAAAGGTCTCACTTTGAGTGCCCAGACTTCCTCCTAAGCCCCTCGTTTCCAGCCTGGTGCCTCAGACCACCCTCCATTACACCTGAAGCCTCTTGTTTCTTGGATGCAGTTTTTTCAGAGAATAAACCCGTGTCTCAAGGGCTGGGGAGGATGGTTGCTTGGCTGCTCTGAGTGGGGTGGATATGTCACCCTCCTGAGCCCTCTTGGGGTTCTTTGGGAGCCAGTTGGCTGGCTTCTCCTTTGTATGTATGTCTGTGGGCCCTGAGGTCTCAGTCTCCTCTGGAGAGTCAGTTGCCACTCTTCAGTTTGCCTTCCATCTTCCCAAATTGTGTCCCATCTTGGCCATTTGTGTCTCCTTGCCCATTTGTTGTTCCTTTTGGACTTTTACCATTTATATTTATTTCTCACCATCCTAGTAGGTTTTGGAAGGAAGCAGAGATCAGCATATCTATTAACCACCTTCTCCCAACCCCCCAGAATGTTTGTAGCCTCCCTTTTTGGTGTATTGTCCAAAATTTCATCTCTCTTAACAGAAGGATGGACTAACAGGAACCATTAGGTCTAACATGGACCTAAAGCCTGGTGAATAAGGATTGACCAGGGATGACTGCACTTAATTTTTTTTTTTTTTTTTTTTTTAATGAGTGTTCCAGACCTTGGCCTTCAGCTACAGAGAGCGGGTTAAGGAAATCTCTCAATACTGATGTGTGAGGCGTTGCCCCCAGCAACAAACACACCATATGTTCAGTCACTACCAAGAACCTCCCAAAAAATAAATCTCAGGTTTTGTGTTATCACTAAAAATTAACCTCACAGCATGGTTCACAATCATGTTTATGAAAGTGTTTTGAAAATGAAATGCACCACTATGAAATCAATGGATGGAAATCAATGAGAACTCTGAGAGGCGGATTTGTATATTTCTTCTGTAGCTGAGTGCTTGCTGGGAGGAAGTGCCAAACAACTCTCTCAGTGTTTTGTGTTTTTAGAGGCACTAACCAGCAATAGAAAGCCTTCCCACAAGTGTGCACATATCAGGGATGCAGGGGAACAAATATGTGCTAAGTGAATACACTTAACGTATGGTAGTGGATTTTTGTGACTGAAGCAACATGTTTGCAGTAAAAACATTTGAAGGCAAGACACTTTTCAAAATCCTGAGAAGTTAAAATTAAATGAGTGGCACATATTCTATTTTGCCAAGGACTAAAATTTTCCATTAAAAAATAAATATATTAGCCTTTCAGTAACTTTTCTCCAACATCTGATGTATTTTGGTTAATACTACTTTATTCCTGGTGCTCTGACATGCATAATTGTTACCAAAGGGACTCACTAATACTGTATTCAGAATTGATGACTGATTTACATAGCCTTAAACTGAAAGGTGAGGCATAAAAATTTTTGCATTTACCCCTTCCCCCATTCCTCCAGTGGGAGATTATAAATTGAGCTTTTGCTTTAATACCACTCCAGTTCAGCCTTGTAAAAACATAGCTAACAATAATGTAGACTTTAGTGTGAAGTAGCCCTGTGGACTGCATTCAGGATGTACTGGATTCTAGAAATACCTAAAGAGCTTGGTTATAAATCCCTGCCCCTTGACGTTGTTCTTTAAGAGGGTAAATCTAGTTCAGTATTGTTCAATTAATGGTTGCTTTCTATTACCTTTTAATGGATTCTGAGAATGTTGTCCTATCTCTTCTCCAGTGTATTTGGCTACCTTTCTGGTTTGGGTAGTTTCCCATTTCAGTGTACATCTCAAGTGTTAAGTGTATGTTCTTTTTTTTTTTTTTTTAATTTTTTGAACGTTTATTCATTTTTGAGAGACAGAGACAGAGCACAAGCGGGGGAGGGGCAAAGAGCGAGGGAGACACAGAATCTGAAGCAGGCTCCAGATTCTGAGTTGTTAGCCCAGAGCCTGACGCGGGGCTCAAACCCACGAATCATGAGATAATGACTTGAACTGAAGTCGAATTGCTTAACCAACTGAGCCACCCAGGCGCCCCTATGTGTATGTTCGTGAAGAAAGAACCAGAGACTAATGTGTTTCTGTGTCCCCCCTCTTGGCGTTTTGTTAGTGCCTAGCTGATGAGACAAAGCCTCATGGTTTATAACCAAAAGAGAAGCATGCTGCATTTGTATTCAGAGTTTGTTTTCTTGTGTGAGCAAAACTGCCGATTTAAGGACAATAGAAAAGGGCATACACTTAAAGACATAAAATGAGTTTTGCATGCTCTCTATAAAATGCAAAACGTTTTGGTTTTGAAGCTGCTGTATAACCAGCAGAAGCTAAAACAACAAGTAAAGGCAAACAAGCAGTGTTTCTCTTAAACATCATTCCAAATAACTGGTTTAACTAGTTTTCCCCCACTCTATTGATCAGTTGCTCTGGCCTCGTACAGATGCAGCTATGGAATGCTCTTGTGAACCTGCTGCCTTTTTTTTTTTTTTAAACCCTTGGCTTTAGAATAGCTGGATTTAATGGCAGGGGGCCTCAGCCTCTGTTCCTGAAGGCTGTTTTCCTCCCACTCCCTTGGAGAGGGAAGCATGATTAATTTCTCCCCTTCCCTTTTGATTATAGGAAAAATCGGGTACAACGTTACTCAGTGCCAGCACACCTGAATTCAGGGGGCAGCTCCCCAGACAATTGCTCTCTTGTTCCTTAGTCTCATGGGCCTGGGGAGCAGAGAGGGCGAAAGGGTAATGAATTCCTCTAGGTGGTGATAAGAGCTACATTCCAAGAGGATTAACAGCACAAAAAGCCAGCTTCTAGGAGGAAAAAAAACTGAAAAAGCGGGGGAGGGGGAACACCCACATTGACACACAAACATAGGGGCACAGTGAGCTCTTTCGTGTGTGCTCAAAGCCACATTCCAATTTTAGCTGTCAGAAAAAGAAGCTACTTTGACGAGAGCATCTACAGGTTGTACATGGCAGAGATGGTCTTTAAAAAGGCTTGGGATCATACTTGGTTTGCAGAAGGGGACTGTGGTCATATCCTCTGCTTTACCATAAGAATTACATCCAGCTACCATCAAGTACCTTCTTAATCATAAACATTTTCAAAATACCTTGATTTCAGATTTTTCAACCTAGAGGAGCAGAGAAGAGGGGAAGAAGAAGTCCGTGTAATTTGTTAACCACATCTGAGAATGGTTCTGCAAATGGAAATTTGGCCCCATTTAAACTTTGCTCAAACAGCATGATCACTGCATTGAAATGTGGGATCTTGCTTGTGCAACTCAAGTGGAGGCCCCTTGTATGTGTTTCAATGGATATATTTGGTGAAACGTAAAGGCAGTATCATTCCTGTGTGCTAATCAAGGGCCAGAACCAACCCACACACATCTGCCTAGCGATTCCTCACTGCTGTTATGAGAATAAACCTCTCATTTTTTTATAGGAAGTCACTACCCCCAAAGGAGAAAATGAGAGCATGTGGATGTAGTCCCTGATTTTCTCACTTCTAACCCTTAACCACCCCACACCCCAGTTGCTGCAATCCCCCAAATGTTCAAAATTTAAATCTAAACACTCCTTGTCTTGTCATATCCCCTCTTGCACACACACACAATCTTAGTTTAGTTTATCTGCCAAAAAATAATTCTGAAGGTGTTTCCTAATCAGACACATTTCTTGAAAAATAAACATATAATCAATTCTTATTGAAGCAGTGACTTTTACAAGTACTGTGCTGTAACCATAAATACATCACACCATTGTAGGAAACTACAGCTTTTACATTTTCTTGTCTGAACTCTGCTCCTCTTTTTAGTGAGAACATTCCATAAATATCCAAGTGGACCTTGGGTAAAGATGCTCAATCCACATTTTGCATGGCAGAGTCCATTGGAAATCTACCCTCTTGATGTCAGTACAGGCTTAATGAATTTAAACATTTGCCTAGTGAATTTGTTTTTGAGAGGAGTTACTTCAGGAAGGCATGTTGGAACAGATCTAAGCTTAGCTAACCATGAGTAATTCTTTGCCTATGTCCATAATTTTAACAATGTGAATCATTAGCTCAGACCCTCTCTTTATCCCAAAGAAGAAAAAATGCATTGGCCAAGACCATGAATTTTAGTGAAGGCTCTTTGTTCTTAGTAGAAAAGAATGTTGATGTTCCTCACCTTTGTACGATGAGATGACTTTAGCGTTAGCCTCATGACCCTAGAAATGGAGCCTCAGGTGTTACACAGTGTAACCAGCCCTAGTAAAGAGCCACATTGGGCAGTTTCCATCTTGCCTATGCACTTTGGTCACATGCCTCTGGAGTCCTCACCAAAGTGATGCCAAGGATTCTTGTTACTATCCCTTCTTCCCATTTTGAGGGGTAGTTTGTGGAAAATATAAGTGGCTTTAACTGTAGATAGGTTTTAAAGTGCTTTCTGGGATACACAAGAAAATGCTTTTCAATTGAGTTTGTTAGTCATTTGCTGTGACCAAACAAACCAGATTTTAGCAACAGAGGCACTACCTTTCACGTCTTGCCAGGGTTGTGTTTTGTAGCTAAACATGACATTTAGGAAATGTCAACTCTGAATGACTTTTTAAAAAATTGTAGTAAAGTATATGGTTGGATATACGTACAATCCCTGACTTACAAGAACTTGACAAACAAGTTTCCAGTAGACATAAAAGGCTGCCCTTCTTCCCTCTCTCCCCTTTCAGGATCCCTTTCATTTCTCCTCTTTGCCCTACTACCCACCTTCCTCCTGTCCCCCCTCAGTGCCAGGCCATTTCAACACTGCTATGGAGACCGCCTGTGGAAAAACTTGGCTCTTCTGGAAAAAGCTTGGTTTCTATAGAAAAAAAGTGGAAGAAGAAGCTATATATACAGTAGGCACAACTGGGCCTGGCCCCAGAGATAGCTCCTGGGGAGGACCAGGTGGATTCACCAATATTTTCTTTAATGTGGCATGATTCCTTTTAATTTCATTTACTTCTATTCATCTTGACTTAAAAGTATCCTTTTTTTTTTTTTTTTTTTTTTTTTTTTTTTTTTTACGATCTAGATGTTTTTGAGAGAGTTGAGGAAAACCACCTTTGTTCATTTATATGTTCATGTGGATTGGGTCAGGCTATAGTGACCCCACATACAGACACACAACCCTTGTGTATGTTTAGTGCTTTCTGTCTCACTGTTTACAAAAGGTTTCCACACACACATTTGTTCTTCAGCTGCTTTACAAATGGTGAGACAGACTCAGAGAACTTGAAATATTTGAGCTGCTAGAAGCAGAACTAAAAACTGCAAATTTAAATTCTGAATTTAGTTCTCCTTCCATTCCATATTCCATTGTGTGTGTCAATATTTTTATGCATGTATGTGTTTTTGTATATGCACACATGTGCACACATCTCTGCCTTTTTAAATAGTGAAGCAAACCCATGGACAGATGATTAAGAAACAATACAATGCAGAGAATCTCAACCATCTCTCATCTTGATATGCTGCTGTTTTATAAGATTCTTATACCTGGATGGTGAAAATTAGATAACTGGGCTTTATTTCAAGAGCTTTAGAGATTTGAGAGTATTGTGTGTGCCTAGAAAACATACTTAAAAACCTGAATGTTAAGGTTTTACAACTTGACTAAGAAATAGCTATGTAACCATTAATTAAAAAATTAATAACATTCATGAAATATATTTTTATTAACAGGCCTAATCCCAACACTCATAGTATTTTTCCATCTGTGGTTTTGAATTCCTTATATACAGTAAGTCATTCCACTCTTGGTTAATGGGTATTACTTGTATCTACAGAGTGTATTTGAATTCCATACCAGGAAGCCAGGTTCATTAGATATTTTCATGTGTTAACCTTCTGATCAGGGTTTAAATAACAGAGTTCTGAAACTGAAAATGATGAAACATGCAGAAAAGCACATTTTACAGGTCTATTTATAGTCATAATAATGAGAGTTCTAAACAGATTGTTTCGCTGGCAATGAACATACAATGGGGACATCATAAGAGATGAACTAGTGCCATTTTCTGAGATAGAAAATTCTCACATTTTACATAAAGCCAGAAGTAAAAATGGTTTCCAAGAAAAAACATGTGTTAAGAATTATAAGTGTTTAGCTTAGAAGGAGGGAAAAAAATTGGGTTATCACAAACATTGCTTTTTTTCCTCCCAAAGTATAGAAACAGTTTCCATTCTCTAACTCCATGATGTCATACTCTGAATAAGAAATGGTGAAGGAAATGGAATTATGCAAATGAATGATAAACTTGTTATCAATCAGATTTAATAGGAAATGAAAATCTGAAGAGTGTGGTAAATAGCTAATAAAGCCTTAAGGATCATGCGATTATTATTTGTTAGAATCTTGTTTATGATTAAAATTATGTAAACTTCTACCTAAATGTTTTTTTCAAACTATAGCAATTGTCTTCCAGCATTCTTCATAGATGTTGAATTTTTGTTTCACTGATTTTTATTTTATGGCCAGGTTTTTGAGGACATATATCTACCCCTCTCATCTGCCTCACCAGGATAGTTTACCCCTATTCCTGCTGGTCCTCCCAATGGCAGTATCTATAGAATTACGCCTGGACTCTGCTGCAGTCTTTAGCATTGCTGGCCAAGTGAGACCACTGAGAAATGAAGCCAAACCCAATGTCATGAAAAGACTTCTTCCTGTCTGAACCTGGCAGAAGTTTATAGGCTGTAAATCTCAGCTCACCCTCTCACTTTCTTTGGAGGCAGGTAGGCATCTATAGAGACCAGCAACTTCTGCCTTTTGAAAGCTACTATGTAACTGATGTGATTTTTTTTATTATTAAATACCTCTTTTCTTAGTTTAAACATGATTTTAAAAGCCTACCCAGACCAAATTATTTTTTCCGTACTTTAATACATCTTGGCTAAATTTTAAAGCACAGGTTGTATTTTATATACAGTGACTAGAGTTTCAGTCCATTTACATGCAAGTAGACCATCATAATGTTAACTGTGAACTAACATTGGGTTTAAAGTCTTCGTAGTTAATTTTAGAGCAGTGGTATATATGCAGGAGCAGTACCTGTCTCAGAGTGCATGGCAGACATCATGTTTGAGAGATGACAAGGATAATCAGTTTGACTTCATAGCTGAAGGCACCCAGGCACACAGAGCCAGGGAGAGACTTACTTAACCACTGAGACAAGGAAACTGCCCTCATGTCAAGCAGCTAATGTCTTGTCACTTGCCAAACATTCCTGCTACAGATTCATGTTCTGAAATCTTCATGAACCAACTAGACTAACAAACTGTGTGGTCTGGATTAAATAATATCTGCCGAAAAAGAAAGAAGTGAAGTTAGCCAGAAGGCCAGATGGCAGCTGTATTTTCTGCAGAACTCCATTTGGAAAGTAAGCTTTATGTAATTTTTGGTCATTTCTTCCCATCTTAGGAGAGACTGTTTTCAGAATAAGTCACACAGGTTTCAAAAGATGAACTGCATGGACATAGACACATCATATAACCTGTCCACAGGATTATAGCTATTTGACAAAAAAGCTTGGTTTCTTTTCTTTCCAGCATTGTTATCTGTTCTATCCTCTATCCTTTTTTATTATTCAGCTGTCTGAATTACCCCAGAGTAAACTCCATAGCTTAGAATAATGTGGAGTTCACATATAGGAATAAACGTGGCTGAAAAGGTCATGAACTTATTACTAGTCTTCACTTTGTGGTTGACTGGATTGTTCAGTTGTGTGTGGGAAACCAGTTGTTGTCAACTACATACACACAAACATGATGTTTCCTTTTTCTTCAAGGCCAAGTGCCATTTCTCAATTGCATCTTCCAGCAAACTTAGTAAGTAGTACCTTGGACTCATGAAAATTTAGTCCGTGTTCCATGTTTCAGCATTTTACTTTGAGGTTACAGGGTGAGCCTCAAGCATTTAAATAGGAACAGAGACACATCAATTCACACTGGGAGGGGCGCCTGGGTGGCTCAGTCAGTTGAGCGTCCGACTTTGGCTCAGGTCGTGATCTCACGGTTTGTGAGTTCGAGCCCTGCGTCGGGCTCTGTGCTGACAGGTCAGAGCCTGGAGCCTGCTTCTGCTTCTGTGTCTCCCTCTCTCTCTGCCCCTAACCCACTCACATTCTGTCTCTGTCAAAAATAAATAAACATTAAAAAAAATTTTAATTCACACTGGGATTACTTACCATAGCAAATCAAGATAGAGGAAAATTTCCAGAAATCAAGTAAGATTGTTCATTTTCCAAATGGTGGGATCATCTCTAGACATATTTGGTTTCTTCTCTTTCTTCCTTCATATCTTATTGGTTATGAAGGTTTGATCATATTCTTTCTAATTGACTATTTGTTTCATACTTTCTTTTCCCTTATCTCCTTCATCACTCTAGCCAGACTTTCATGGTCTCATTCTAGACTCTTCAGAGCTGCTCTAACCAAATGCAAATATTGTTCCATCTGATATGCCTCCTAACCCCAGTCTGATCTTCATAAAAGATCTTTAAAGCATCCAGAAGTTCCATATTTTGTTCTTACAGGGAATCAGATGCTGATATATCTGCCTAGATTTCATGGCCCAGAGCCACCTTCTCACTTCTCTCTCTCTTCCAATAACCAACTTCATTTCCTGCTCCTTCACATTATGTGGTTCTGAAGCCAGTGTCTGATGAAAGCCAACCTCTATCCCATTTCTGTGATGTCTGGTCTTGGAATAAAGTGTTCCAAGATAAGTCTCACTTGGAATATCCTTCCCTTTTTCCTTCTAGATCAATAAACATCCTATTCATCCACTTTCTCCTTCCAAGTCAGTTCAACACATTCTTCCTGAGGATGCACCATTAAATAGAAATTGTCCTTACTACGCATGGTGAGGAGTGCAAGGCTGTGTGAAACAGAGTCCCTGCTGTGCTGCCTGAATCTGTCTGGACTGCTCCAGACCTCCAGATTCTTCTTCTCCAGACTTGTGTAGTACTTCAAGTCTAGACCGGTGGGCTACAGAGTGGACTGCTCAAAATAATCCACTGGTGTGCAGGAAGAAAGTACTGGAACTTAACATTTACATTTTTTCACCTCATTTCAAATTTCTATCTTAGAGTATTTTTATAAAGTATATATTAGTACAAAGGTACATGGTTAACGTTTACAAATAAATAGTATACACATATTAGATGTCCATGTGCAAGCATTTTTACTAATGGAGTGAATGATCGAAAAATATAGATTGTTGCCTGGGTGGCTTATTCAGTTAAGCATCCAACTCTTAATTCCAGCTGAGGTCATGATCTCACTGTCATGAGATCGAGCCCCACATTGGGCTACATACTGGGCATGGAGCCTGCTTAAGATTCTCTCTCTCCCTCTCTCTCTCTCTCTCTCTCTCTCTCTCAAAAAAAAAAAAAATAGAGGCTCAAATTCAGAACTTTCTTTGGGGTTTTAGGAGGTCGGCAAACTGGCCCACCCAGGTCCATTTATTCTCTCATTCAAAAACTATTTGCTAATCCCCTAGAGTGTGTCAAGCAGTATGGAGAGAGAGAAGTCAGGTAAGAGGAGATCAAAATGTCTGCATTATTTCTGATAGATGCTCACTGGAAAATGTAGCTTTATATCAGGGCCAGGATGGTTTGCTAATACTTCACCCCTGCAGTAAGCAGACCCAGTCACAGGCAAAGTGGGCAATTACAGCACAGTTTCTACCTCCCTCCTTCCTAGCCTGGGCAGGGCCTTTGACCAGAGCTTTTACTGCTTGACCAAGAGCAGCTAAGAAGTCATCCTCTTTGTATGCAGGCAGAAAGATCCTAACAGGGGAGAGAGGGAGGGAGTTGAGTGGGATATGCTCAGTTTATTCTTTTAAATGCACTTACGAGATAAGCCACTTCTTCACAGGGGAGGGAAAGTAGGTAACAGGTGCGGAGAGATCACGGTGTTTCTCTAATATAGGGGTCCCTCCTGACAAATACACCACTGTTTTTTTTGGCTTTTATCACCTCTTAATAAATAAGATTTTTCTCTTGTTTCAAATGTGTCTCCCTAAAAAGGAGCACTCTTTTCACTGAAAGTACAAGCAAAACACATAAAACCTGTTGACAGGATTTTGAATTGAGTGTTTGAAGGCCTAAGATGTATCTGGACTGAGGCCTAGAACCTGAGGCCATTATATGGCCCTTCCCCAGAGTTCTCGATCTGATTTCCCAACCCTGCATTAGAACAGAATGCGTGTGTGTGTGTGTGTGTGTGTGTGTGTGTGTGTGTTTGAAAAGAATGGCGTGGCTGTCAGTCTTATCTGGATATATTGTAAAACTCTTTTCCTAGCTCTCCCTCCCTATTCCCCACCATACACGCACACACGCACACTCACATGCACACGCATGTGCATATGGTTCCCTAACATTAAATTTTGCAGTTTGGAGCACATAGTGGGATGAAAGACCCACTATGATGGTGGTGGTGATGAAAGGTGAAGGCATGTGGTCTGGGAAACAAAGCAAAGAGAAACAAAAGCTTATTGCTTCTCATTGTTTGTAAGCAGAAGGTAATTTAATGTCATTCTAGAAAGAGGAAGGGAGAAGGAGAGAGATGCATTGAAAGCACACTCCATCTTGGAGTGAGGGACTTCGTTAAGGTCCATTCTAGTCCATCCTCGCTCCTCCTGCCTGCGCTCACAGGGCAAAACTCTAACATGACATTCTGGAAAATTAAAATCTATCCAGTTTTTAAATACTTACAGAGAAAGACTTTACAGCCTCCCCTCAATAACTAATTATTCAAATGATTAAACATAAGCTCGGATAGCACTTTTCTCCAAACTGTCAATACATTCTTGCTTCAGTTTAAAATGGTTTCCGTTCCATAGTGGAAGAGACAGTTCATCACCATCTTCTGTGTGATACAGCAATATTAAGTTGACCACTAGATTTACAACTGAGCAAGTCAATCCAGTGCCATCATATACTTCTTTTTGTTTACTTTGAATCTTCTGGGTGGTGCCTCTCTGTATCCTCTTCAGTTTTTCACACCCTGATTTAGTTGTGGAAACTAAACAAAAGAATTATATGGTGGTTTCTGTGTGTTTCTGTGTGTGTATCCCAAGTAGTCAGCTTGAAACAAATTCAGTGCTAATTTACAGCTTCTTACCTGTGCATTTTGATTTCTTTGGGGTATTCGGACATTAATACATAATTCTTTAGGATACAGAAATCTTCTTAATCCAAAAATGTGAATCCTGGAAATTTTAGGAAGGTCAGTGAAGGAAATTTTTGAGTAAATATTAGTTAGGATTTTCTGCTGTGGTAAAAGCAAAACAACAGTGGCTTCAAAATGTACAAATCAGTTTGTCCCTGTTTAAGTGTTCCTCAGCATGCAGACTGACATAGAGGCTCTACGCTGAAGGGGACTAGTCTTCTTATCTCGTTGCTCTGTCATCCTGTCTTTATGGCTTCCATTTCAAGATATTGTCACCCTTTAGCTGTCAAGAGGGGGCGAGAGGGAGAGGAAACCACATCTCTCGTTTTAAGGGGACAACCAAGAAGTTGTGCATTTCCCTTCCATTCACATCCAACTGGCCAGAACGAAGCTGCATGAGCATACTGACTGAGCTGCAAGGGAGGCTGGAAAATACTCCAGGTCCTCATGTGCCCAGGTAGGACTTCACAGTTCTAGTACTAAAGAGAGAAGGAGAGAATGGATAATGGGGATAACAGCCCTGCCCCTGGCTTTGTAGATAGAGCCAGCCTGAGAAGCATGCTTTGACCATGAATTCAGTGAGGGGACTCTTAAGTGGTGTAGAAAATACCCAAGGATGTGAAGAAGGAGAGAATCTTCTCTGCCATAGAATAGCCCAGTCTGCTGGGTCATATCGGCATTGCAACCTAGTGGATCTCAGGCTTGGCATTCAGTAATAAAGGTACACCTCTCCTGCTACTAGGAGTGAAGTTGAAACTTACTTAACTCCGAGAATATTCTTTGGCTTCTGTACAACCTAATTAAAATAGTTTATCTAGGGGCAACTGGGTGGCTCAGTCAGTTGAGCATCCGACTTGGGCTCAGGTCATGATCTCACAGTTCATGAGTTCAAGACCTGCATCAGGCTCACTGCTGTCAGCGCAGAGCCTGCTTTGGATCCTCTGTCTCCCTCTCTGTCTCTACCCCTGCCCTACATGCGCTCTTTCTCTCTATCAGAAAAATAAGTTTAATAAATAGATTATCTAAGTGAAGTTTCCAAACTAACTAGGTTCGGCATAAAACCAAGATCACAGCTTTGCTCGGTTACTCTCTTTTCAGGACACAGAAACCACACTGCTCTATTGCCCCTTGATCTAGGTCATCCTATTAGTTTAAGGTATTGCTACATTTCCATGAAAGAGTCAGTAACATATATTTGAGGACTGTAATGAAAAAAAAAATAAAACTTTTTAAATGATAGTAAATGAAAATTTTAACTTAAAAAAATTGTACTACCCCATTGTAAGATCTGCATCACTTTACGAATGTTCTAGGAAAATAACCATAAAAAGACATTTTGCTGATTACAATGCTATATACATACTCCATCTGGGACTTGCAAGTCGTATTTGTTTACTCGATTAGCCAGGCGCTTTTTCCTGTTAGTGTCCACATTCATCTTTTTCAAATGTAAACCTGGTTTTCATCTCAGCCTGATAAGACCAACCTGGATTTTGACAGTCACACTGATTTTATCTATTTAAACTGCTAGAAGCAAAATCTGATTTTGTTCCTGGCTTTTGTTATTGAGAAAAGTAATAAAAACCAGGGCAGAATTAGATCAGGGACATCCATTATTTTAACCAGGAACAAAAAATAAATATATAGCTTTACCTAAGTATTGGATTAATTTAAGTATATGGGGATGTTAAAAATTGCATTCAAAATATGTTTCTCAGCTGATTATTTATTTGATGTACACATTTAACATTTCTATCGTCTCTTGTAGAAATAATAATATAATAATAATGAAAACTCTCATGTGTTGAGTTTTCAGTATGCACTTGCCCTGCACAAATTTTTCTGTGCTCGGTGCTTAAGCCTTGAATCCATTCCATTCAAACTACATGGCTGCTGACACAGCAGAGGAAGGAAAGCCAAGGAGCTTTGGGTGGAAGATAAACAGCAGTTCTAGCTCAGTATTAATACTCCCAGTTGAATAGATTGTGCATTCTCAACAGGTGCTACATTACCCCTAAGAGGGTGAAAACTGGCTCTTGAGGCGTGAAAGAATCAGATATTATGGCTGAAGTCAGAGCGTGGGGGGGAATTGTGACAGTGGAAGAACAATCAGAGAGATGCCACAATGCTGGCTTTGAAGATGAAGGGGTACAGGAGCTAAACCATGGAGATGAGCCATAGAATCTGGAAAAGGTAAGGAAGCAGATCCTCCTCTGGAATTTCCAGAGAGGAATGCAGCCTGGTGACACCTTGATTTTAGCCCAGTGAGATCCATGTTGGATTTCTGACCTACAGAACTGTAAAGATAATAAATAAATTTGTGTTCCTTAAAGCCCCTAAATTTGTGCTAGTTTATTATAGCAGCAATAACAAACTAGTACACCAGTTTCCTCCCTGTTCAAGAGAAGGATAGAATGATCTATGTCACAGGTTTCTTGTAAGCATTAAATAAAATAATCCATGAGAAGTACTTAGCATCAGGAGCATAGGGACATCCTGGCCTTGCCAGTATTCAGATGAGCAAGGTTTGCATTCTGAGTGTACTTTTCCCATGTTGATGTTGCTGATAGATTTCTTTCTTTATGTCAGTGACAACAGTCAAGTTTTATGCTGGCCCTGTCACTTTAAAAGGATTTTGTAGATTTCTCCTCAGATCCATGATAATATTGATTGTATATTTCAATTGTGGGAAATTCCATTTGCTAACTTCCGTGTACAACCAGCTCTTAGGTCCTTCCCTCAAAGCTGTTCTCTTCCTGTGTCTTCCCTCTCTTCTGCCCTGTCTGAAGTAATACCTGAAGCTTTGGTGGGGTCTGTGAAGAGGTAGAGGAGGAAATTCCCAGCAGTGGTAGAGAGGAGAGAAGGGCCAGCTACCAAGCACCCCAGTAAGGGAGGGGGAGTGCCATGTGGGACTTCCATTCCAGAAAGAGGCATTCCAAGTTAGAGCCTGGCTGGGCTGGGAAGGATGAACTCGGGTGTATTGTTTTCTTTTTTTTAACTTTAAGAAAGTGTGTGTGTGTGTGTGTGTGTGTGTGTGTGTGTGTGTTCTTACTTTTTTAACAACTAAGAAAATCCCTGCTGAAATGAGAATCTTCACAATGTAACATTCACTGACTTGCTTCATTAAGTGAGTTGGGTAGAGCCTAGTGTAAATGAAGTGAAGTCCACAGGTTTTTCTCTATCTTTGTCGAGTCAATTATTTTCACAGAGAACAGCTTTTGCGTTATTACAAGAAAAGAAACTAACAGTATTGTATTCTTAATACCCTGTGTAAAAACTCTGTGTGTTTACATATGTTACTTTTAACTCACAGCATTGCTATGAAATAGATATTACTACTCTCATTTCCTGCTGAGGAAGAGGGAGTGTCCTCACAATATCATTATGGAGTAGATAAGTAGATATAATTAGCCCCATTTATAGCTAGGTGCTCAGGGACCCAGGGACGGTGGCATATGTACTGGTTTGGCTGCAATAGCAGTGTGACTCTTGACTGGGACTGCTGCTAGCCTGTTGCCTATGCAGGACCTTTTGGTTGAGGCCATATTTTAAACCTTGGTTTTTAGTCTTCAAGGTCCATAAATTGGACTTTTTCTGTGAGCTCAGAGATGCTCAGACTCTACAGTGCACTAACAAAGTTTTTTTTTTTAATTTTTTTTTTCAACGTTTTTTATTTATTTTTGGGACAGAGAGAGACAGAGCATGAACGGGGGAGGGGCAGAGAGAGAGGGAGACACAGAATCGGAAACAGGATCCAGGCTCCGAGCCATCAGCCCAGAGCCTGACGCGGGGCTCGAACTCACGGACGGCAAGATCGTGACCTGGCTGAAGTCGGACGCTTAACCGACTGCGCCACCCAGGCGCCCCTGCACTAACAAAGTTTTAATAAGAATGATGGATCAGGGACACCTGGGTGGCTCAGTCAGTTCAGCATCTGACTCTTGGTTTCAGCTCAGGTCATGATCTCACGGTTCATGAGTTTGAGCCCTGCGTCAGGCTCAGTACTGGTGGTACAGAGCCTGCTTGGGATCCTCTCTCTCTCCCTGTCTATCTCTCTGCCTCTCTGCCCCTCCCCTACTCTCTCTCTGTCTCTCTCTGTGTCTCTCAAAATAAATAAACTTTTAAAAAAAAGAATGATATATCAACCTTTATTATTGGGGCATTTATTTCTATCTAAGGATCAGGACATCCCCTTTCCAATATCAGGGGCTCATAGACTTCTCTTGCCCTCCACACCAGTCTGATCCCCACACTACCCTAGCATTCTTTCTGAAATGTACACCTGGCCATTTCACTCCCATGCTTGTGACCCTTCAGGGACTACTTGCTACCCTCAAGATAAAGTTGAGGCTCCATAACCTGATTCACAGACCTCTTTTTCTCTAGATTCATCTTTTTTCTCTTCATTTGGTTCTAGGGATACTGAACACCCTGTCAGGCCTGAATGTCTTTTGCATCTGGGTTTTGGTGTATTTTAATCCCTCTGCTGAGATCACGTTCTTCCCTTTTGTTCCCTCCTCACTGCACCCCATTCATTTGGATAATTCAGGGCCCAACTTAGATCTAACATCCATCTTGAAGGTTTCCTTGACCCTCCTGATCTTATTTGCCCCCCAAGTCAAAGTGCTCTAATAAAACCTTGTATATCCTCTATAATAGCATGTGTTGACTTGTGTCTTGTTTATTTGTCTGGTAACCCTCATCAGAATCAAAGTTCTCTGAGGCCAGAGTTTGTATTCCGCTCACTGTTTTTCTCCCTAGGTACTTGGTACAAGTCCATGTATATAGCAAGTTTTTGATAAAATGTTCTTGAATATATAAAGAACAGAAAACCTATATTCAAGTCCTGGCCCTGCCACTTTCTAGTTGTGTGACTTTTGACAAGTTCCTTATACACTTAGGGTCTCAGTTTCCAAATTTATAAAAAGAGAAATTTCACTGAGATGTTACAAAGTTCTCTTCAAACATGAACATACTGGGATTCTAATGCAACTCATTAGCTATCCAGAAACCATAAATCCACAATCAAAGTTTACAAATGACAAGTTGGGAGCATTTCCATGGACTTAATTTCTTGAACATGGATTGATTAATTCATTCCACTCACTTATATGCATTAATAGTCAATAGATTCATACCTGTTCTTATGTTGATATTTTTGTTCTTGACCCAAGGGTTTATTTTCTGAAGGATACTCTCTTCATCTTACACTGATTGATACAAACGAAAAGAGCCTCATAAGCCTGAGAAAATAACAAAGTCTGTGTATGTCTACTCTCTTATTCTTATGTCCATCTATTTTTGGGAGTTAATGAAACTTTTTGCTGTACTAAGAATTTCAAGTGAAGGTAATTAAAAAAAAAACTACTGGGTGAGAATAGTAGTTACAAATAAGAAAAAGATCTGCAATTTTTACTGATTATCCATGGACTTGAGTTGGTAATAGATATGATACCATATATAACTGTGTGAAATATTTGATATGAAAATAAAAGGAAAAAAGAGAACCACTAACATCCCCGTTGTAAAATTGTTAATGGCAAATGTAAACCATTGTAGTAACTCACACATGGTGTCTGTTAGGTTAACTTCCTGGTGAAGGAATCCATGTCAAACTACCAGATTGTATTTGTGCTTATATACTTTGGAGGTTGCTTTCTCCTACATTCCTAGCACTAATTATCATAGGAACCAGAATCTTAGTATATCTCAGATACTTCTTGCTAGTAAATTAAACATGTTTAGATATTTCATTTGTATATGTAATAATCTAAAGTAGTCATTTACTAAGAATTTCTATTGGTATAATTACTTTTTCCTAAAATTTCCTCTATATTTCCTGTAATTGTGAATAACTCAAACTTCAAAACAGACTTAAAATTTTTCAAAGTTAGTTCCTAAGCCTATTGCAAAGTCTTGATCAATATTATTGAAATGATACACCTACTGCGATAAAACATCAGTACTCTAAGTAAACTCACTACAAATGATTTTTATTTTCTGCTTTTAATTGAAAGTTTTCTGGCCCGATGCCGAATTCCTTTTATCTTTGGACAAAACTGTATTTGGCCTAGCTTATGGGCTAATTAGCATTAGGGTCTTTTCCCCTCTGTCTCCATTATTTTTATGCATTATTGCTTACTTAGCAATCCATGATGATCTCTGACCTCCTGACTCAGCAGAGCCCATTTCCAGGTCAGGTGGCCATGACCTCATGTAGACAGAGCAGTTTATTAGCAACACACCAAGAAAACACCAAAGACAAATGGATTTGTTGTTCCTTTACTGACAAGTTACTCTGAGCTCAATTCACAGCCAGTGAAAATGACCTGATTCAAATATTTGGTATAGAAACCTTGATGAAAAAATGTATACTTTTCAGGAAGATAAGAATATATCTTTATTTCATATGGAAAATAAATTGGCATTTATTGGGAACACAGTTTTTGCATTTTGATTACAAATTGCTTAAATTACTTTGTAAAAAGTAGATCAAAGAAATTAAGAAAATAATGTTCATATTTACATGCCTGAGTGTTGAAAGTGAATTCTAATTTTTAGGCTGCATGTGGGGTATACGGATATATAAATTAAAGTTCAAACCCTAAAAGTTACTGGTCATGTTAATGACCAACTAAATTATACTAGAGATTTGACTATATTCTGTTAGCATGTTAGTTATTCCCATCATTAAGATCAATGATTCTTAATGGCAGGTGGTTATAGATGCAGTTCATAAACAATGGAGTGCTTTCTCTCGTAGCTCTGATTTTTAAAAATTACTTAATTTGATATTTCAATAGCATCACAAGAAAATAATAATGTTTTCCTCGTCAAAAGATTGAGAAACCTGCTTTAATTAATCTGCACTTAAGAAAAAGTTGGTAAACGGCAGTTTTTGACAGAGACGAAACAAGGAAAATGAGTTGTTCCTATGGAGCAGGAATCCAGATGTTTTAGGATAGACAGAAAGGTGGGTATCTAAAAATCCAAGAGAGGACACACTTGGCGAAGTTAAAAGGAGGAAGGAAAAAATAGTGTCCACAACAGTTTCTTGCATGTAGTATGCACTCAATAAATCGTTTTCACTGAATGAATGAACTGAAACCACTCAGCCCTATAAGCATGGGTGTAATTTACTTCTGATACAGCATACAAAAGTAGCACAAAAATAGTAAATAGGAGTGACAAAAAACTTAAACTATTTGGGTATCTGCTAGAAGTCTTAGTCATGTTTAGGGGCACCTGGGTGGCTCAGTCAGTTAAACGTCTGACTCTTGGTTTCAGCTCAGGTCATGATCTCACGGTTCGTGAGTTTGAGCCCCACATTGGACTCCATGCTGACAGTGTGGAACCTGCTTGGGATTCTCTGTCTCTCTTTCTCTCTCTCTCTCTGTCTCTCTGTCTCTCTGTCTCTCTCTCTCTTTTGCCCCTCCCCTGCTTGTGCTTTCCCTCTCTCTCTCTGTCCCCCCACCCCTCTCTCAAAATAAATAAACTTAAAAAAATAGAAGTCTTATTTGTGGTTAAAGGAAAACAGGGTTTCAGATACCACTTTACCTCATTTTCTTCTCTAAGAGGGTAAAGGAAATGAAAAGAACTGCTATTTTGGATCTGATTTTCACCAAGAGATTGGTTGGTAAAATAGAAGTAGAAGGAAACTTTATTCATTTATTCAATAATATTTGAGTGTCTACTGTGTGCTCAACATTTGGAAAATTGTGACCATGTCATTTTAGCTTTTGTGATAACCAAGGACCAGGTGATGGATATAGCCAGATGTGTACCACAGATTTTAGGAGGGAAATTTCACATTTCAGCGAAGAAATGGCCTGAAACTCTAGACTAAAGGGATGAGAAACTCAATTCTTCAAATGAAATTGGGGCTCTTGCTATGTGCTCTCAGTGTCATGCTAGATCAGGATTGCCTTTTCAGTCACTTCTTTTTTTTTTTTTTTTTTTGAGACAGAGAGGGACAGAGCATGAACGGGGGAGGGTCAGAGAGAGAGGGAGACACAGAATCGGAAATAGGGTCCGGGCTCTGAGCTGTCAGCACAGGGCCTGACGCGGGGCTCGAACTCACAGACTGTGAGATCATGACCCGAACTGAAGTCGGACACTCAACCGACTGAGCCACCCAGGCGCCCCCAGTCACTTCTATTTGTTGCAAAACTTCAGGCTTCAAGAGGGCAGGAGTGTATCTATCATGTTTATCTTTATATCCTAGTAAATAGGACAGAACATGGTACATAGTTGATACCCAATAAATCTCTCTCTCTCTCTCTCTCTCTCTCTCTGACACACACACACACACATTTTATTGTATATATAATGAGTTAAGCAATAAACAGTAATGAAATTCTTATAATCATGAGTATTTTCCCAAATTATCAAAGCTAATGCACGAGCACGCGCACACACACACACACACACACACACACACACACACACACATTTGTCAAGTCTAATAGTCTACAATGTTTTGAACAATTGCAACTAGAGGTTTGAATGTTCAAAAACAATGAGGAAGAGAGATGGCTATGGCTGCAAAGGGCATGCTCAGATTAACTCAAAATATAAAAGATTATTTAAAGAAGAATGCAAGGACAGGCAAATAACCAAGAACAAATACCAAAGAGAGAGATAATCCCATTAGATTGGTGTCAAGAAGCCTAAAGTCCAGAGTGAGCTGAATTATGTTAAAAAAAAAAAAAAAAAACTAAAACAACAAAAGAGACTTAAAAAAGCTCACAAGGAACAATCCTACAAAAAATTAAAGTCATAAAGTAAAGTAGACATAGAACACTGGAATGCTCATGATGTCAATTGTGTTATTCTCATTTTTGATAATGACATGGTTACAATTTCTGTCAAGAGTGGAATATTATTTTTAGTTGTACTTTTTACCATAGAATTTTGTTTTACTTTTGGAGAAAAAAGAACAAGAAAAGTACAGGACCTCTGATGGGCAAAACAAAGGACTGTACATCTCTTCTTATTCTTGGCTTTTAATCAAGGATCATGATTTCCCACCTGATAAGGGTAGAACAAAATGTGGATGAGGGAATTGAGGCCCACCGTAGCATTATACCAGATCCTAAGCCCTTCCTCACGGATTGGGGTCTCCTGGCCCAGATTGCAGCTATGGGACTGAGAACATCACATCTGTGACTCTCCCACTCCAGCCAGCCATCTTCAGGGAATGTCAGCAAACAGATAAAGCCCCAAATGCCTAGAGATTAGCAAAAAGAGAAAACGTAACATCTCAGCAAAATTTTAGAATTTATTCTGAAATTTTTTAGAATATTCAGAAAAGAAAGTGATAATTATTAGTCACCAGCAAGAAGTCCAGGGGGACTAAATGATACTCCTGGTCAATAAAGTAATCGGAATGCAAGATGAAGAAAATGTGGTAGTTATGGTAATATAGAAATATGATCCAGCCAGTTTTCACAATATCTCAAGATTTCATTGTGGATTTAATAGAGAAATATAAATGGAATAACAGTACTTAAATGAATTCACAAGTAGGCTTGCATAACCAAATCCAAAGAGTGCTAAAGAATAGGTCCATGTTATCACAGAGAGGGATCTATAGACCTTTACGTCTGTTTTATTCTAGATTTTTCTTTAGCAATGACTTCAATGATGATGAATTTGATAAAAATAATAGAAATAAAAGACACCTCTTAAAAACAGAAAACAAACTGAGGGTTGATGGGGGGGTGGGGGAGGGGGAAAGTGGATGATGGGCATTGAGGAGGGCACTTGTTGGGATGAGCACTGGGTGTTGTATGGAAGCCAATTTAACAATAAATTATATTAAAAAATAAAAAATAAAGTATTTAAAAAAATAACAGACACCTATTAGATTCTTAGGTGTGAAATACTGTTCAGTTACTCTGCATGCATCAGTTTATTTAATCCTTACAATAATCCAATGCAGTCAATACTTTTATCACCACTTTATATATTTTTTAAAGTTTATTTATTTATTTTGAGAGAGAGGGAGCCCAGGTGGGGGAGGAGCAGAGAGAGAGGGAGAGAGAATCCCAAGCAGGCTCTGCACTGTTAGCACAGAGCCCAATGTGGGGCTTGAACTCAATGAACCACGAGATCATGACCTGAGCTGAAATGAAGAGTCAGATGCTTAACTGACTGAGCCACCCAGGTTCCCCCTTATCTCCACTTTATAAATGAGTAATCTGCAGCACAGAGAGTTTAAGTAACTTCCTCAAGGTCACACATTTCTTAGGTGTCAGCACTGAGATTCAATCCCAGACTGTTTACTTAATGGCATAGTTTTATCAATGATATCCTTCAAGCTTGTTAATGACCAAAGTGAAATGTATAGCTGAAGTGGCAAGGTGTAGATTTGGTGTCCAAAAAAATTCTAGTAGACTGTAAAATTGGCTGAATTGATAAGATAAAATTAATTTGAAGTAAATATAACCTCATGCACTTAAGTTCCAAAAAAATCATCTGTAAAAGTAAGGACTGAGGAAATGAGACTTACTAATTGATTGAATGAGCATGTCTTAGGGGTTTCATTAATATAGGCTCATTATGACCAATGTACAGTGTGATGTGATTTCAATAAAATGCAATCTTAGGTTGCATTAAAAAAATAATAGGGGCACCTGGGTGACTCAGTCGGTTGAGGATCCGACTTCAGCTCAGGTCATGATCTTGCAGTTGATGAGTTCGAGCCCCACATCAGGCTCTGTACTGATGGCTCAGAGCCTGGAGCCTGCCTCGGATTCTGTGCCTCCCTCTCTCTCTCTCCCCCTCCCCTGCTCATGCTCTGTCTCTCTCTGTCTCAAAAATAAATAAACATTAAAAAAATTAAAAAATAATAATAATAAAACCATAGAATCAATATATATACATACTGGTATATAATATTTTGGTACCTGATAGATATAACAATATATATGGTATAGATATCATATATATCAGAGTGAGAATACTCAACGCAATGTCACATGAAGAATGAGTGTACTCTCAAAGTTCTAAAGGTCTGACAATACAAAATGTTTTGTCCATAAAATAGTTTAGAGATTTATGAAGTCCTTTCCAAGTCTAACATCCTGTGATTCTGTGAATGATTGTGTACTAGTATAGAGAAAGCATACTTAGGACAAATGTGACACTTGGGGAAGAGTAGTTAGATTTATGGGTTAACTGAAAGCATGACTAGGAAAGCATTGCATGGGAAGTTATAGGAAGGTGATTGACTCAGTTTTACCTAAGAATTTACTCACAACTAGCCTCATGCAGAAGAAGCTATGTTAAGAGGCATTGAATCTCCATCAGGCAATTTGTTTGAGAAGATGTTGGATGGCCACTTATTGAGGATATTGGAAAGGAGGTTCATTTACAGGTTAGGAAGACAGGAGAACTCTGAATCCCTTATAACTGCAGATTCTGGAAACATGGACAATTACTAGACCTTTCTTTGTGAAATAAGTAGTGAGGGATGGATGGTGAGTGTTGAAGCTGTTCCAGCTTGCAGGACTGTGAGTAAGTTGAGACCTGGAGATGCATTCCATGGGAGTCAGGTTGAGTTACGAACCAAATCAAACAAAAAAACTAAGTTACGCAGAAGGTATTCATGCCTTTCTGGTGACAATTTTCTTTAGATTTTGCCTTAATGGTAAGTCATATATTATTTTCCAACAGAGCCATATATTTGGAAGCATTTCCAGTCTTGTCTGCAAGCAGGCCTTTTCCGTGACCATTTTAGACTCCTGGGCACAAAGAGCCCAAAGGGAAGCTATCACTTCTGGGAGCATGCCTAGCAAGTGTCAGCTAGACCTAACTTGGTTTCAGTGTTCATTTCAAGCTTTCAGACAATACGTGACTAAGAATGAAACCATTCTAGATGCTTCATGAGAAACTTAAAGGAAAGACTGAGGAAAGATTACAAAACTAGTTTGTCTCCCCTTTTGGAATCCTGGAGAGATTCTCCAGGGGGAGAATCAAGGGACTCAGAGGTCCCCTATTTTCCTGAATTATAAGTGAATCCCCTCTCCGGCATCCCACTAAGTAGTCAACCAGCCTCTGCTTGAACAAATTCTGTGACAGGAGACACACTACTCTTAAGATTTGTCCTCCCTGAGAAGGGGAGAACAAAAGTTAAAACACAGACAAAACATTGTTCTTCCCATTGATAACTTTTTTGTCCCATTTGACTTTTTTTGCCAAGCCAGCTTTACATTTCTGATTCTAATTCTTGTGAATACAAAGATTTCCCAAGTGGAGTGAACCCATTAAATATAGTTTTTAAATTGTTTTCCTTTATTTGCATTGAACCAAAATAATGACAGTAGTCTAAAGCACAAACTTGGGAATCAGTTTCAGAGGTTTTGAGTTCCTGCCTTGCTATTGACTGGTTCTGGGACCTAGGCCTTAACTTCTGTATGCCTACTTCCCCCATCTATGAAATGAAGATAATGATACTTACTTTGCAGGAGCATTGTGAGGACTTGGTGAAATAGACATAAAGAGATAAAATCCAGCCTGGTGCTTGAGGAGTCTATTTTGTTTGCTGTTGTATTCCTCAGCACCTAGGACAGTGCCTGGCAAAAGAAGGTGCTCACTAAGCATTTGTTGAATGAATGAATGAGCTCCCCATATGATAGCTCTTGCTAAAGGCATGGCAGCGCTATCAGATATGGGAAGCCTTTGTAAAGCAAGAAGCTGATTGATTATTCAAAGGTTTGAAGAAGGAGAATGCTTTGTCACAGCTAAATTTATTTTCTTCCCATAATGCAGCGTAGCTTCAGGATTTTTAAAAACTTAAACTAAAACTCTAAGCATTATTTAGTCTTTGTAGTCTTTCCTCAGTCCTTACCCTATGTTTTCCATGAGATATCTAGAGTGGTCTCATTCTGTCTAGTCATATATTGTTAGAAAGCTTGAAATGAAAAATGAAACCAACTGAAGTCTGGCTGGCAGCCATTCAGAAATAGATTTTTTTTTAAGTAGATTAATTTCCAAAGACATTTTCTCTCTTTAATACTTATTCATATTTTTAAAAGAACCACTTAGTAAAACAAACAAGAGTGTCTTTTCAGCATCTGGTTATCTCTTTCTCAAGACTGAGTTTGGTTAAGTTGGTTATCTCCCAGGATGCAAAACCAGGTAAAAATAAAACCAAATGAAATATTCAATGTAATTTATGAGTTGCTTTCCTGGAGCGAAATGAAACTCAGCTACATAGCTTTTATTTGTTTTGGAGTGTATATTTAATATTAGTCAGATTAAAGAGTATATTTTTGCAAAACTAAAAGGACAAAGAATTAATTTGCTTCAAGTTGAAATAATTTTTTTTTAAAGTCAAGTTTCAATTCAGCATTTCAAAAATAATAGAGAAAATTGGGTCTAGTTTCAGAACCCATAACCAAAATGACAGAGGAATGGGTCAGAGAATTGGGGTGGGATGGGGATGAGAAGGAACTCTCCCATTTGCTAAAAGGAAAACAAAACAAGGACATTATCTCTTTGCAGCATTATGAACACAACAAGCATACAGCTGAAACCACACCATATAACACCTTTCACGTATTGCTTTCTGTTGTCATCTAATCGCTTACTGCCTGCTAGTCTTATCTCTCTTCAGAGCCAATCTTAAAATTATACTGCATTACAATAAGCTGAACACATTGCATCTAGCCAAGATACATAGTGGGCCCCCAATAAATATTTATCAATTGACTTCTCTGCACTATGGAGGTAGGCTTTCTTTCTGGCCTCACATGTGACTTACTTGTTTCTGCCGGAGAGGTTTCAGTTTTGCTTTTCTTCTTACCTAAAAGGCTATTCCCATTAATTGCCACTACTTCCTTAAAGTAGTACCAAAGAGCACCTCGCCTCAGGAGCTCTAATATACCCACCTAAATTAAAGCTGTCTTCCCCTCTAGAAGCCCCTTTAATAAACATGATTAGTCATTTCAGAATGATTTAAGATTCCATTACTGGCATTCTTAGTTCTCTTGGTTCTGACCAAGAGAACCGACGCCCCATAACATGCACTCCTCAAGAATAGGCATCGAGTACCATTTCCCATATTACACACACGTGTGGATGCCCCTCTACATGCAGTGTCCAGCCCATGGGGAACTCACTCAAAGGATATGTTCTGAGGCTGGATGATGAAATTTTTAGCATTAGTAAAAAATCAAACAACTCTAATTGCTTGTCTCTATCAGTCTGCCAAGAATGGGTATAAGTGGAATCAAGGCTGTGAGAGATGGATCTTTTTCATCAAACAAGTGATCAAAACCTAATACATTTATACCTGAAAATTGCTTTAAGGTAAATTGGATGACTAACAGAAAGTCTTCCAAAGGGAAATAATGTATTATATTTATTTGAGAGGCCTGTACAATATTTGAACTACTGTACAAAAAACCAGTTTTGATTCAATCTTTATAAAAATGATTTGGAAGAGATTAAGCTACATATTGCTGAGGCCTGTAGACCATTGTAAGCATTTGGTGCTTTCCCAACTTCCCCCAGTGTGAGTTGAGCTGCAGGGCAGGCTAGAGCTCAGTGCAGGGAGAGATGGTGCAGTGTCTGTCTGCTCCCCTCTTACAGCTTCATGCTGTAAACTAAAGGAGTAAGCAGGCAGGCCATGGGAAAGGGTTACAAAGAGCCCTTACTGTCCACAGCCAAAAAAAAAAAAAAAAAAAAAATCTGTATCTATGGGTAGAGTTAACAGGGATATATAAATGGTAAGGGTAGTGGTTCAGTGTATTTAGCATTGGGTTGAAAAGCAACTATTTTTTGTTTTCTCATATTCCATAGAAAGGGTACAATTTCAGTCTTCTCTTTTGGACAGAGTGTATATAGGTTTTGATAGAGGGGAACTAGCGGGCCAGTCTGGTGCCCTGGTTACCCCAAATACAAGACTCTGCATGAAGAAGTGGTAAAATAAGTAACAGACATTGGGGAAGTCACCTGGTTAAAGAGTTGGGATATATGGGGTTCGATATGGGAAGATGTGGAGGGCTTCAGTGCTCATGATGGGACCTTGGCTCTGAGAATGACCAACACATTGCAGGTTTGGTAATACGAGGAGAGGAGGATTAGGAGTGAATTGGAGTGTGTGTAAAGTGACATGACTAGAACAACATTTGACAAAGCTGGGTTTAATGGTGGCGTTTAAAGTGATAACCCAGTCCTAGGTGTTGAAAACTAGGGAATGAATTAGTAAAGATTCACTGCAACCAAGAAGGGAAAAACAGAATGAGAGGACATTTATTCCTCTTTTTTCCACGTCTTTCCTGAACATTTACTTATCAAAGGCATTCTCCTAAGTATTTTGGAAAAGAGAAAGAAGTGTAATTTATCAGAGATAGGCTTGTTAGAGGGAAGGGATTCTTTTTGTAATTCATTAAATCTATTAATCTTGTACATTTGAAATGCTTTAAAGGACTTTACTAATTTTCCCATTACAGCATATTTCAGGTGACAGATTTCTATTTTTCATTACAGTTAGAAATTGAAAGAAAATTTACTAAGATAGTAAATATGACCTGTAGAATTTTTAGCATATCATAAAATGGTCAAAATGAGTTTTTATTATGTGTGATTGCATTAGAATAAACCCAAGGGCATTAAAATCATATTAATTCTCTCTTTTTTATCCATCTTAATACAATTAACCTGAAATCAGAATGTATAAAAGGAGATTTAGTAATTTTTAAGTTGTTCTCTAATTAGCTCTAAGGCTTTATTTGAACTTTGCTCTTTCTATATTGTAATTGTTTATTGTCCTCTGAAGACAAGTACCTTAGCTATGAATTTGGTCACCAGAGCACTGATCACATCTGGCTATCCCCACGGCCAGAAACTGTGACCTGGCATGAGTTTCCAATCCATCCTAGGGGAACAGGTATTCGTGAAAAACAACACGAAAAACAAATGACCCTGTGGACATAGCCCTGAGAGTTTGCGTCCTTCGTAGTAATGCTGCATTTGGGCCTTAGCCTGCCACCCACTCCCCTCCAGAGCTGCCCCCATCCTGTAAGGTGGCAGTGTCCGAGATGGAGGTTAGGGAAAGTGGACATATAAGGGCAATTTGTCTTTGGAAGGTTGTGTTTCAAGGGCCAGCTCCCTCGCTGGCTTGATGCATGACCGTGACCTCTTAAGGCTTAGTTTCTCATCTGTAGAATGAGGATTATAGGAAAGCAACCACACAGGCTATGGAGGAATCTAGTGAGATTATTTCTCTATTTCTATTTATTTTGTGTGTGCCAAGCACTGTTTTAATCACTTTTACAAATATGAACTCGTTTCATCCTCATTGCCACCCAGTGAGGTACTTATTATTATTATCCTCATTTTACCGATGAGGAAACAGAGGCATAGAGACGTGGAGTAATCTGCCCAAATCCCAAAACTAGTAAGAGGCAGAATTGAGTTTCAAACTTGGTAAATTGTAATTATTTGTTTTCTAGCATAAGAAGATAAGGAAGAAGCTGAATAGCAGAAAATAGGCAGTTTCCTCTCTGCAATCAGTTAAGGGCCCAAGATGCTATGCACGTTGTAAAAAGCACCATAATTCATGCACATGCCTCTGCCACTCTGCCACAGGGCCAGCTGGGGGTGGGGGTGGGGCTCCCTGGTGACTTTGCCTGTGGGTGGTTACTGACATGGTGGGGACCAAGACAGGCCTGACCCTAAAGAGAAACAGCACCTTTCTGACAACATGTTGAACTTACAGGCTGGGTTTTTAAAAATCAAACCAGCAAACATAGGTATCGTATATAGGATTAACTTGCCTGCAGGCAAAACAGATGTAACAGTTAAGAAAGCCTTGCCCATTCTGCCCTCCAGCCCCCCACCCATGGTTATCCCCACCCTCATACGCCTCACATTAGCTTTTCACTGGTAAAGACTGAATGTTCACCATGAGAACTTCATTCCTCTGAGCAAGAGCATGACCCCTCGTAAAATGTATGTACATGTGGACATGGTAGTACATTATTCATTTAGTGCAGAATTAGCCAACAGATGCTTCCAGTTAAGTCTGGAACCAAGAACAGGTTTTATTTATTTATTTTTTTAAGTTTGTTTATTTATTTTGACACAGAGAGAGAGAATCCCAAGCAGGCTCCATGCCATCAGCCCAGAGCCAGACGTGGGACTCGATCTCAGAAACTGGGAGATCATGACCTGAGCCGAAATCAAGAGTCTGGCATTTAACTGACTGAGCCACCCAGGCACCCCTAAAACCAGGAACAGGTTTTAGAAGGGGGAGGGGAGAGAGCAAGCCTCAGGGTATAGTGCCAGGAATGTTTGCTAATTGATTCATATGCTGCACGAGTGTCACAGGAAGATTAGAAGCCTTTAGCAGATGACCATACCCAGAAACTGACCTTTGGAATGATGACTGGAGTCCCAGCCTGTACTGTCTCTTAGCCTCTGGGGCAGTCAGTGTAAAGGTTGCAAGTTCAGTCTTACAGTTACGCCTTCCCTAAGATAAGAAGAATGAAGAACTGGGCATTCACTAACAGGGACCCAAAGGCAAAAGCACTGGCCAGTTTTACAGAAAGGGAACAAGCCGTTTCTCAGAGGGTGAGTCCTTCTGAGCCTCAGGTGGCTGAGGCCACCAGCCTACTGCTGGTTACTCAGCCACACCCGGGATCCGGCTACCTACCCTGTTTCTGACTCCACCTGCGTCACTACTGCGATGACGTACTGGTCATGGTAAAAACGTGTTGATAAAGGTGGGCCAGTTGGGGAACAGGGCTTATCTGCGTGTTGACAAAGCCAGAAACTTGGGCTTTGCGCTGGGAGCTGATTTAGAACACACCGGGAAGCCTTAAAAAGTGAGTTGAGGTTGATTTTGTCGGAAAGTCCCAGGAGTAATTATGTCCAGGAGTTTGGGGGTGGGGTGGGGTTGGTGTCATTGTGTTAGAGGGGCTGGCTGCTGGTGGGTTCTCTCCTGCTGGATAGTGAGGCACTGCCTCAGTTTCCTAGTATTCCTTTCCCACCAAATGCCAGTACATGTAAGGTAGACATCTTCTACTGTCTTTACTCAGTCAGTGCCAGTGCCATTTCAAGACAGTAGGAAAAACCTTTCTCTGCCCCTCTGAGAAAATCATTAAATGTTTCCTAAAAGAGTTCTGACTTAATGAATTAGGAATATTGTGAGCTCCTTGGAACAGAGGTTTCTGAAACCAGACTCTGCACTGAAAAGATGATGGTTTCTCTACCGGTGTTTATTCCGTGACAAATAAGCCAGCTTCCCGAGTTGGCTTTGAACGTGTAGCCTTTCTTTGCCAAGTTTAGTTAGGACTTCTCTTTGCCATTCTGGAGTTATATTGCAGAACCATAATGCATGTTTTCTTGGGAGATGAATATCTATGTTTTCCTTATAAAGTTGCTATAAAAAGTTTTAAGAAAGTATACAGCCCCTGCTGACTGCACACATGCCTCCAGCCCTCCGCTATGCCTGGTCTCTGCCAGGAGACTTGCAGGCTGGGCAGACCACAGTCCTGATTCTGAGCCCTGCCCAGAACCTTAAGCCAGCTCAATTCCAACTCTGATTTCCTGAGTCCATACTCTGATTTCCTTCACCACCTCCTCATCTGGCTCTTGTCTGTGTTTTTGTGTATACATCTGTCTCCATCCAGTAATAGAAGGAATCAGGAGGTCCAAGCTGAGAGCTCAGCTCAGGCACTTATTAGCAGTGTGACTTGAGTAAGTAGCTTACTCTCTGTCACTCCGTTTCTTTTTTTTAATAAAATGAGGATAGTGTACTCCATAGAGTTATTATGAGAATTAAATGGGTTAATATATGAAAAGTGCTTAGTGCTGTATCGGGTACACAGTAAGAATTCAGTAAGTGTTACTTTGTAACCACTGACAGCATTCCCCATAGAGCCAGGTACATCCAAGGTGTTTAGTGAATGTTTGTCAGATAATAAGAAAAAGCATTGCCCTCTCTGTAGGGATTGCCCATGGCTAGTTGAAGAACTGGGAGCAAGGGAAGAGAGGGAAAGCGTGTTCTTTTTCAGCATTTGGGGAGTCTGTGTAAGGCAGTTGGTGCTCCAGGTGTGCGAAGAACTTGCTTGGTTTTTTGTCCATACCCCTCTGGGATTAGAGATTCGTTAAATGGGCAGTAGGGGTATGGGGGGCAAACTAGCGTAATCTGCAGAAAGAGAAACTATTATGGCGTGCTTGGAGAGGATAGATTTTCTTCTTCTGAACCTCATAATGCCAGTCACTTCACCTTTCCTGAGGCTTCTCTGAGGACGGGCATGTTTTAAAGACTTGAGCTGACATCACTGCATCTTGAAACATAATTGAACTGCTGGTACAAGTAGGTACTCGCACCAGGCCCGGGTCACCCATATCTCTATGGAAACACGTGTTTGCTTGAAAGCCCCTCGATCAGAAGCAGAGCCTTCCAGGAGCCAGCGTTGGGTCACTTTTAGAAAAAGGCATTTATTTATATTCTCAAGCTGTCAAAGACCTATGAAATGAAATCATTTCAAATTAAATAGGAAAATCTTGCCACAGCTGAATGCTAATAAAGCCTGCCACACACCCACCCCGTGTGCTTGCAGTGCCTGAGATCTGCCGCATTCAGTTTAGCTGGCCTTTGCTCTTTTGCTTCCATTTACACTCTGCTGGCGTGGAGAGGTGGTTTGGCACTTTATGCAAAAATGGTTAATCTTCATTCATACACCTTTGCCAGTACTAAAATGGAAAAATTCAAAGCTGGGCCGGCCATAAAGTGTGCTTTGTGCTCTTCTCTGCTGGCTCTGGGTGTGCAGCATATACAAGGGCGCACAATTGGGATGACTCTGCCCTCCTACCCCCGCTGTGGGGCTGTTGAGTGAAGACGTTCTCCCATAGAGGTCTGAAACTTGCATCAGCACATCTTGCCCTAGATGCGCTCAAGTGATATTCTAAGTGATTGGAAGCTTTTATCTGCCTCTGGAAGCAGGCCTTTTCAAATAAGTATTGACTGTTAATGACCTGTTTAAATAAAACATTCAATTTTCTTTCTTCCCCCCACAAAGAACTTCGTAGGCAGCGACATTTCTAAACCAAAGTCTAACCCTGCCTTTCAAAAGAGGCAGAGCCTGGGCTTTTAAATGTGAAATTTTTTCTGACATTTGCCCTTAAAATGCTTTTCAGCAAAGTTGTTCTAACAGTGAGTTTAGTACATTGAAGTGTCTTTGAATAAAAATGCAACCTTGAGGGGTTTTTTTCCCCCTCCGAATTAGCAAAATTAAACAAAAAAAGTCTAGGTAAGTATCTTTATATGAAATTCATATTTTAATCACCATTCTCTGTTTCATTGTTTATGTGTCCTCATTCCTAATAATTAAAGCAGCTTTCCTCTAAGGAACAAGGCACTGCACAAGAACTTTTATTAAACTGTGGGAATTAAACCACAGAAGAAAGAGCTAAAGCACTTGGAATATAAGAGACCTCAGTAATTACAGCACCAGATAAGGGGCAGCAAAGGACTGAGGGAAAGGGAAGAGGGCACAAAACAGAAGAGAGGGCTCAGGCAACAGGAAAGTCAAGCAACAGAGAACCTATGTAACGTTAAATTTAAGCGAAGCCCTAGTTTCATAGAAGGAACACTATTTCCCTCTTCAGCTGGCATGCAAGTACCCCTGGTCATGCTTGGGGGACTGGACAGTTAGTCCGTGACCAGTTTAAAGGTGATCTTTACAGGAAGACAGCCTAGTACATTGGAGACAGCCCCCATGCTTTTTTTTTTTTTTTTTCAGGTGGATTTTTAGCTTTCTGCTGCCTTGGCTGCTAAGTGCTCCCTTCATTCCCAGGACCCTTACACACTTGCAAGGTCTGAGAGCTGAAAAGGGCCACAGAGGTCCTACTCGGAAGGGTAGAGAATATGCCACCCCAAAATGTGATTGTAGGAGTTCAGGACGTGCTACCAAAATATGCCACCTTGACCTATTGATTATTGTGAGCTCTCGGCATTTGAAAAACAGCAAAGGCAGGGAGAGGCTTTCTGAGGCTCTCTGAACTTCCCTCTGGCAGTTTTATCAACCAAGTTAGACTGTTGACTCCTGTCATGCCTAAACACATTGGTTATAAACTATCAGATCTCTCGTCTTTCCTCAAAATCATTTGCTGTCCTCTGAGAGGCCTATCCCCCCCCCCTTCCCTGTTAACATGGTATTTAATTCTGAATTCTAAGCCACGGTGAGAGCGCCTCACTTTCCCCTGCGTACCTCCCTTCTATACGTGAGTGCACATGTTAATAAACTTCTGTTTGTTTTTCCCTTGTTAATCTGTCTTTTATTATAGAGGGGTCTCAGGTAAGAACTCAGAAGGGCATAGGTAAAATTATTTCACTTCCCTTATAACTCCAGCCTCTTGTTCTACAGCTGGAGACCTGAGGCCCTCATGCTATATACTGTGATGATCTAGAACCTTTCTTCAGATGTCCATAAGGATGTGGTGCCCCATATAGACAGACCTATTGAAAACTTACCTGTCATGCTATATACTGTGATGATCTAGAACCTTTCTTCAGATGTCCATAAGGATGTGGTGCCCCATATAGACAGACCTATTGAAAACTTACCTGACCTGTTTCTCATTCTCTCAGAGCACTGCTCTCTGCTGAGGGCCAGTTGACAGCAGTGCAGTAAAATAAATTAATCTGTTACAGTGCACCTTCTTCCAGAGGTAATAGCGTGCTGTAATAAACCGAGTAAAAATGCAGATGTCTGTTAAGTTTATACAGGTTAGGAACTGGCACTCTGGGAGACCGTTGGACACTCTGTTTTGACTGAGAAGCTTTTTGCTGCTTCCACCAATCACATCAAGGGATTGACTTCCAACTCACAAGATCTGTCCTGATTCTTCTCTCTGAGGCAGCCGTGAGAAAATGTCTCAGGAGCTACCCACATGATCACAACACTGTCTAGGCTGTACCGAAGTCACATACATAGACACTGTAACTACTTTAATTTAGAAAGAAGAAGCAGTTAAAACATTAGGCCCTGGAATGTCATGGAGCCCCTGGGCAGCATTGGAGAGCCAAGGAAACACTTTGTTGGCTCAGGGCCCGCTAAATGCAGCTTTCTACACTCTCGTCTGAGGTAGGAAGCCGCAGGAAAACAGCCATCTCTTTATAACAAGTATATTCCTGTCCATTCCTGTGTGAGTTTAGCAGTTTTGCTCTGCAGTTTGTATGCCCTGCATAGATAACAAGGCATATATCACATGCCTGCCTGGCCTGAGAAGCCAAAGCCTGGGATGGGTTCCATTCTCCTTGCAGAATCCTTGCTGCAGTTCATATACACTGAGCCCCATAACTTGTTTATGATGATTTTGAGGTGCTCTAAGTGGACTCCAGAGTCAGTGCCTGGGTTTGAATCCTGGCCCTGCCACTCTGGCTTAATTACTGAATTCCTAGGCCTCAGCTTTCACATGTGTGAAATGGGGGGATAATCATCATTTTTACTTTATAGGGGGAGCATTAACTGAAAAAAATGTGTTGAGTACTTAGCGTGCCCCGCGTTATAACTACCCCATAAGTGTGTTAATTATTATTAATAGTATGTTGGTGGAAAGATCATTCTTTAATGTAATTTGTGGGAAACTGGGCCACATTTATCTCTCTAGGCTTCTATAAGAATCTGTTTGTTGTGTGTAGTGATTGAGATCAAGGAAGAGGCCCTTTCTTAATATTCCCAGGATGGAGACTCTGGAGTAGTGGCTCTCAGAGCTTAGTTTGTGTGCATCTGAATGCCCTGCTGTGGGGATTGGGGGGGGGGGGGGAGTGGGGGGGGGTAGGGGCGGGGGTGGGGAAGGCTAAATGTTGATTGCTGTGCGCCTGCCCCAGAGCTTCTGATTCATTCTGTCTATAGCGAGAGACAGAGAATTTGCATTTCTACCAAGTTCCTAGGTGCCGCTGATACTGCTCTTCTGGGAATCAAACTTTCAGCACAGCTGCTCCAGGACTGCACTTTCCAGTAGGGATATAATGTAAGCCGCATAGGCCATTTACAATTCTCCAGTAGTCACCTTTAAAAAGGTATAAAGAGGGGCATCTGGGTGGCTCAGTCGGTTAAGAATCCAACTCTTAGTTTCGGCTCAGGTCATGATCTCACAGTGTGTGAGTTCGAGCCCTACATCGGGCTCGGTGCTGACAGCGCAGAGCCTGCTTGGGATTCTCTCTCTCTCTCCCTCTCTCTCTGCCCCTCCCCCACTCACTCTCTCGCAAAAATAAATAAATAAAACTTAAAAAATATTGTAAAAAAATTTTTTTAAATGGTAAAAAGAAATGGGTAAAATTAATTTTTATGTTGCATTTGATGTAACCCAGTATGTCCAATATTATCGTTTCAACACGTAATAGGTATAAAAAGTATTGAGACAGTTTACATTACTTTTTTGTAGTAAGTCTTTGAAATCTGGGATATATTTTATAGCCCCAGCACATTCCAGTGCAGTCTAGCCACAGTCAAATCTGGCTTTGCATGAAAATGACCTGGGGGGGTTGCTTTTTTTAGGCCTCAAACCCCCCATACCACTTGGCATTGGGGCCCAGGAATCTCTGTTTCTAAAAGCTCTCCAGGTGATTCTCATGATCAGCCAGAAAGCCAGTCGATCCCCATCTTCTATCAACTTGCTCATTTACCTACTCTGCACCTTATTGTCAGGATGTCTGACACTTAACCTATCCCCTTGAGCTATATTATGATGATTTATGAAATACTCTGTGAACAGCTCTAATTATGCATTGTGACCTTTATACTTTTATAGATCATGGGAGAACTTTGCATAAATGATCTTGAAAAAAATTGTTAAAATCGTTATTTAAAAATTTTTCTTACGTATCACCTCTGGTTCCCTGAATTCAATTCAAGAAAAGTGATGTAATACCTGGGAAAAAGAAAGTGACTCTAAGAGCAGTAATAGGTTTTAGAGAAACAAAAGTGAAACTTTATTACTGTCTACCCAGTAAAACATGAGGGAAACGGAGTCAGAAAGCAATTTGGCATTTCAATAACTTGTTTTCACTTTTTATGTTGAATATGATTGTGTGAGCATTATAGATACATATATTTTTTAAACTCAGAGTTTGGTAGTTGATTAGATTGTCACATATATTAAATTTCACTGAATTGTATTAATTAGAAATGCTGAAACATATTTGCTATTCAGGTTTATTTTTCATAAAGAATATTTATCTTTGTTATCAACTAATAGATTTTTCTGACTGTCATTAATGTATATTAAGTAAGATCTTGCATAATGAATAGTACAGTTTGATATAACTTTGTACATGAAGTGATTGGTAACCATATTTGTGGGTTATTAATTTTACACTGGAGAAGTATATAGATGATATATTGGTGGTAAATTGTGGAATTCTTTTCTTTGGGGTTGATATCTTTTCCTAATAAGTTTTGACTTTGGAATATATATATATATATATATATATATATATATGGCACTATTTGTATATGTAATATATAACTAATATAATATATAATATATAACTATTTGTTACATATTTCTCTGGGATGTATATAAAACTTAGATGGTATCTATGTATGTTTGTAATGTTATTACTAAAAGCTAAAGTACAACTTTAAGGAAAAAAATTTCAAGCAACATCTAAGCTATTGAAATGTACATCAATATCAAGAATTTCTGGTTATTTTAATTTTATATTGATTGATATGTATGGAACATGTATTTACGGATTTGAATGATTAGGCTTTAGTAACTAGTCAGTTCTGAGAACACTCTTAAGTGATAGTAGGAATTAGAAACCAGGATTTAAAAGCTCTTTTGATCAAAGTAAGTTAGGATATGGTCATCAGTTGTGTCCAGTAGTGATAAGCTACCAAGTGTGTCACCACGTGTGATGTGAGGTGTGTTGCTCCCAAACACCTATCACTCACAGCATTAAACGATTCTCAGATTAACTCAGGGGTCTGCAACTATAAGGGCTGGGATTTCAAGTTGTCAGTCTCTGGGCTTGTTTTGTTACTTTGGAGGAGATGACAATATGTGTAGTGGAGGAAAAGATCTTAACTATCTAAGTGAAACAATTAAGATTCGGATCAAATTGATCTGACTGTCCAGAAAGAGTTCGTAGCAAAACACAGAATCCCAACAGAATAGAGGCACAGCATAGTATCATTTTCAGAGCGGAGAGGGAGTCGGCTCTGGAAGGGTAATGGGCATATGATGCCATGCCAGTGTGAGGTGTGCTTCACAATAATCCAGAGGTAGTGCCAAACCGAGGGTGTGGACATTTAACAAGGACCTTCAGCACACTGATAATCAACCTTGCCCTAATGTTTGTCCTTATCAATAGAACTGTTTGACTGTCTAGCCATTTAAACTCTTAATTCTTTAAGTTTTATTTAGATTAAAATCCTCCATCTAGTTTCCATAACCGGAATTGTAGCTGATTCCCCAATCTCTCTGTTATACACCAGCCAGCAGAAAGCCTTGATGTAGAGAGAGCATTGCAATCCACCTGGAAGGGAGAGCATAGAGGCAGTGCTCCACACAGGTGAAAAAAATTAAGGGAGTAAAATGAGCAAAGAACGGTCCCTGTAATTATCTTCTCTTTCCGTCTGAGAAACCTGTAATAGCCCCATTCCACCCTCGGAACCAGCTTTTCCTTCCACACACACACACAGCTTTTCCTTCCCTTTTGTGTGTGTGTTACACACACAAAAATGTTGTAATTAATCTTACTGGCACCACTACCAAAGAAGAGTCTTCTTGAGTTAGACTTTGAGGTCAAAGAGAAAGGGAATTGCCAAAGAAATATGTGTGTGTGTGTGTGTGTGTGTGTGTGTGTGTGTGTGTGTGTGTATTTCATCTACAAATACAGATCACCATTCTGTTTTGCCACTTCCTCAGATCTCAGAAATTTTCTGTCCTCAATGAAATTCTTCCCTGATTCTCTGTGGATTATAACACTCCAGCTTTAGAAAATGCTTCACACCCAAATCCTAGACATCAAAGCAAAACAAAAACACAACACTTTTTTCTATCAGATTTCACACATCTATAATGGCAAGATTAGATGTGTCCAGAAGATTTAGCTAGTCTAGTCTAATGAAAGGAATTGTGGCTCACAGATCTATCCTAACAAATAGTACCAAATCCAGCTGTCACCTTTGATCCTTCATAGTTCCATAGGTATAATATATATATTCCCCTCCCTCCCCCATCCTTGTTCCCTCTTACAATGTCTCTCTCTTACATACACATACAGGCAGGCATACAATGTCCCACGCAGAAAAATCCATATATGTACTGTTCATGTTTACATGCCTAAACTCCCATTTGAATAAGAAAATCAACCATCCAGATGTTTTCAAATATGATTGTAGACCATTTTGCAGGTGTTGTGATGACTGATCAAAGGTTCCACTTTCATCTATGGCTTATCAACAAAAACTCCTGATTATTTGTCCTTGTACCTCACATGCCATCTGTCTTCACTGTTATAGATCATCAGAAAATAATCCCGTTCTCTTTTCCTAGCAACTCTTAGGAGCAGGAATAAATGAGAATGAAATTCAGGTATTGTTTGCCAGCTATTCGCTTTCTCCCATATGCCAAGTCAGAGAATACAGAATTTACCATTTGCAGGGTGGGGGGTGGAGGCAGGACACCTGGGTGTCTCAGTCGGTTGAGCATCCAACTCATGATTTCGGCTCAGTTCATGTATGATCTCATGGTTTCTGAGTTTGAGCCCTGCATTGGACTCTGTGCTGACAGCACAGAGCCTGCTTAGGGTTCTCTCTCTCTCTTTCTCTCTGCCTCTCTCTCTCTCAAAATAAATAAATAAATATTAAAAAAAGAATTTACCATTTGGGACAGTTACTTAACTGGGAGTATTCAATGGGACAGACACTCTTTGCAGAGCATTTGGGAAGGAGCTGTCTTACTGGGAATTGAGTACGCAGGGTCTAGCCTGTTAGTGTGCCCAAATGCATGTGTTAGTGGCATTAGCATTTGGAAACTTACAAGAATGAAATCCTATTGTTTATAATGTCTGATAATGCATAATAATATATGTGGATTCCTATTTGAAGGGTAATAAAGTTTACATATTGCTAAGCTTTCATCCTGAATCAACAAAATGTAATAGATCTGAATTTATGTTTTATTTAAGACCTAGGTTTAAAAGAAAATGATGAGGAGAAATCAGAGAATTTTTGGAAGTTATCCCTGAAATGTATCAACTCTAGATGCACTCATTGTAGCATAAGTCAAAAAGAATATAAGAAAGAGTTTCAGGGGTTTTTGATTGACAAAAAGTGTAAAACATGTAAAGAGGAAGTATATCGATACCTTGGCCTGTCCTGCTGCTAATTTTTGAACCAATCTGTTTGGCCATTTAAGTCATTTATGTTCTATTTCAAAAAGAGATTGAAACTATTAAAGACTTAAGATCTGTCTTCCATAATAATCATGAAAGGTTTAGACCAGATGAGAAGAAAGAAAACACCACTGCTTCTTATTAAGAATACAGATCTTCTCTGAGTGGGTCACTTCACAAAAAAGATTAGACACCAGCAGTAGAAAGCCTAAAGAATTTAGGGAAACAGAAAGATTATGGGCAATTTTAAGACTCCATTTGATAGAGATCATGAATTTATGGTCATTAAAATTATGGTGAAGTGTTATATATGCATTGATCTGGAAGGCTGTTCATATATTGATAAGTGAAAAAGCCAGTTTAAAAACTGTTATGTACAGTGTTTATGTTTAAATCTGGAATCATTTCTCCTGTTTCTTCCTCGAGTGCTTTGGTATAGTTATGTATATGCAGGAAAGACTCAATAAATGTTTGTTAAATTAACTAGCGGCTAATAAAAGCTTTGGGACAGCAAGGATTGGGATGACAATGCTTAGTTAAAATAGGTATGCTTTTCCTCCTCTCACTATTTTTGACTACCTTTCTTTTACTTAATAAAAAAACACAGTTTGGGTACACACCCATCTATCTTTGTCATTTTTCGTGTCCATATAGTATGAATAAAAGATTTTACATTGTCTTCTAGAGTTATAATATGCTTTTAGAACATATCTAAGACAAATGCTTAGCTTGAAAGCATTTTTACATTCTAAAATGGTATTTATGATTATGGCTGAACGAGAGCATTTCAGCATGGGAGAGAGCATTAAAATAACACATTGAGAAATCAATTTTAAAACTTTAGACTTAATCTTTTCTTCCTTCTTTACAGGGCTTATTCCACTAGAAGCAAGATGGCTGAACTCAATACTCATGTGAATGTCAAGGAAAAGGTACGATATATTTCTGTATTGGCTTATAGAAACTTCACAAAATGGATAATGTAGTCTCCAGCTAGTAAAAATTCAATTGCAGTGGAAGAAGAGAAAAGTGGTTTTGGGGGATACATAGTAAGTTTGACATGCTAGCAAACCATTCAACAGGGGCACCTGGATGGCTCAGTCGGTTGAGCATCTGACTTCGGCTCAGGTCATGATCTCACAGTTCGTGAGTTCGAGGCCCACATTGGGCTACGTGCTGACAGCTCAGAGCCTGGAACCTGCTTCAGATTCTGTGTCTCCATCTCCCTGCCCCTCCCCCATTCGCTCTCTGTCTCTCAAAAATAAATTTAAAAAATATTTTTAAAAAAACATTCAACAGAAAGAATCATAAGGAACATTTACTAAATGTGTGTTAACGCATATTACATTCATTTTCTCATTTAATTTTGACCATAACCCCGTGAAGTTAATACTGTTGTTATTAACAGAGGGGAGAACAGAGACACAGAAAAGTTAAGCATTAGCCTCAATTTACATAGCTAGTAAGCTACAAAGCTGGGATTTGAACCCGGGTAGTGCCATTCTACAGCTCATACTCTTAGCCACATTCTGGGTTACATCTGAGGGCTGGGGTATTATGTTACATCTCCAGAAATGGCCTCATACAGAGATGTCCATAGCATTACCTAGTGGTCCTGCTGGATAACCTATAAAGTTTCTTTCAGCTGGAAGTTCATGACTCTGAAAATCCCCCTTCTCGTTATTTGTTGGAGGCTGATTACATTTCAGAGCCCTTCCAAGTCTTGTCCACCTCTGTGAAGTTTCCTCCCCTTAGGGTCAAAACCCCTCACTTCCTATATATGCTACCTTGCACTGTTAGCTCCTCATGATCATGAACCATATGAGACCATGGTATGAGACCACGGAGATAAATTTGTCCAAGCCATTTATCTGGCACTGTAGAGACTGAGGCCCTAGAAGAGATATGTCCATGGTTGTACAGCAGAGTGAGAAGTCCTCTCCACCTTCCACAGGGCTACCTCCCACCTCCACTAGACCATAAACTACTTGAAGACCAGAGTTTGTCTTTTATCTCCTTGTATCCTCACAGTACCTAAAACATAGTGTGAAGGATGAGAGAAGTGGCACTAATGGAGTCTCCACGTTTTTTTCTTTCATTTGGCAAAGACGTGTTGGACTGCTACTTTGTGCCACTGTTCTGGATGCTGGGATAATGGCGCTGAACATGTAGAGGAGGTTCCTGCTCCCATGGAGCTTGCTCTTTAGGACAGAGAAACAGAGAGTCAATAGAGAACATATAATTTCAGATAGTGTAACGATGAGGGTGGCTGTGGGAGGGGGTACTTTAGATGGGGTTGGTCAGGGCAGCCCTCTCAGAGGAGGTGATTCTTGAGCTGAGATGAAGACAAGAAAGAAGCACCATGCAGAGACCTGAGGGCAGATTCCAGAGAGAAAGGCAAAAGCCCTGAGGTGGGCTCAATGGAATGTGTTTGAAGATCAAGTGCTCCCTGTTGCCAGAAAGTAATGGGCAAAGGGATGGGAAGGGGAGATAAGTGAGCACAGCAGGAACCAGTGTTGGTGGGATATTGGCTCTTCATCTGTGTTCCTGGACCTCCATAAGATCCACGGGTGGAATCCAGGGCTCCACAAACTTGCATGAGAAAAAACACATTTTCGTCTTCACTCACATCTAAATGAAATTTAGCATCTCCTTTGATTATGAATGCAGGGAAAGGAGAAAACCCACAGTTGCAGCAGGAGTATCTGTGACTTTCATAACTAGAAACCACAGATCTCTTCATATCAAATTACATTTGCTGCAGACAACCCTGAGATATTTGTTCCTCACTACTTCAACATTACGATAGCTATTGAAACGGCCGCCACATTGTGCGATTTGTTGTTAATAGTGTAGCACATATATTACTGTAGCATACGTTTTTTAAATTTTAACTTTATTTCAATATGAATGGTGGTTGCCTTTATACTTATATGTATTTTATTTCAAACATTCTAAGACCCCATAGGTTTCACCAGACCGCCAAAGGGAATCTGTGCCCCAAAAGGTTTAGAACCTGAGAGCCATGTAGGGCTTTATTCAAAGGACAAAAGTAACTGCTGAAAGCTTTTAAGCAGGAGCGTGACTTATGTGGTATTTTTTAGAGCTCACCCTAGCTCTGTCCACTACTGTGCTACCTATTTTACAGATCTTCATATTAAATAACATTCTGAGGACAAGGGGGCTTAAGGTGACGTGACTTGGTCGAAGTCAGACTCTCAGGAAATGTGGAGGAGCAGGGGTTCAGACTGTGCTGTGTCTGGTTCTAAAGCCTGTCCTCTTTCCACTACATTACTGCTTCCCACAGTTTTCCACCAAAATACCCTCAGGGCAGGAGAACAAACTTGTGACCCCAGGTCTCCGAGGACATGGTCAAAACCATTTTCCACAATACATAATTTGTTTGGAGTCTTCATGGGTTACCTTAGATATCAACGCAAATTTTTTAGCCATTGTATTCTGTAATATATTGCATATGTTATTTTAATACAAAATTGTTTTTACTTATTGAGTATTGAACAAACAATAGCAGAAAGACGTGCCCCTTTTATATCATGGCTTCACCTTCTTACTGACTCATAGTCTTAATCTTGGGTGAGACTATGTGTTTCCCTGTTTGAGAAGTTGGGTCTGGCACCAGAGTACCGACCAAAGGTTAGCCCTCTTCTGAATGCCTGTTGATGGATGGGTTGAACAGCTTCTAAAGTTGGGTTATGGGAAGGAAAAGCACTTTAAAGAATCAGAGTCATGGCAATTGATTCTTTGCAAAACATGGCTAGTTGGATAGAGCGATACTGTAGGCTCAGCCGAAAAAGTGTCTTATTCAAAACAGAGGTGACATCCAGCCAGTAAGGGAAAGAGGCCGATCTGTCAGCACCCCAACCACAGAGGTTCTGTGTGAATGCTCCCTGCATTGGCTTAGACGCCACACCAATCCACTTGTCATGATCAATGTCACATATGCACATGAAGATTAAAAGTAGATGGTGTTTTTGCTATTGCAGTTCAGTAACTTATCAAAACATTGGCATTGTTTTGAAAGAGGGTGATGTTTAAGTTGTAAATGTTATTAATCTGCATGACAATGAGAGTAAGTCCCCTCCAACTCAATTAGTACCTTCCGTCTTCCTATAGCAAAAGGTTAATAGATCTCTCAACTCAGTAAAATAAATCATAATAGACAACTGAAAATTCTGTGATCATTTATAATTTTACGTTGATTTATTTTAGTGCATTTATTTCCTTTAGTTATTAGCTTTTATGGCCTTTTTATGATTAGTTTGTTTCTCAATCTGTCACACAGGGCAATGACATTTTAGTTCTGAAAATTAAGAATAATAACAACTGTTTTGTCTTAAATTATAAGCTTTTAGAGACCTGAGAACAGGTGTATGCAGTATTTTTATACAATACCTAGTGGAGCACTGTGGGAAGTTAATACTTAATAAAATCCTTGTGATGAAATGAGTTCATCAGTTACCTCTAGTGGATCCACTGTTGGATGAATTGAAAAGGAGAAGGTACTTTTGAGGCAATCATTTCTGTCCTCAGGCAGCTTTTAGTCCAAAGGAGAAAATAACAGCTTAAGGTGTAATATCCAAGACAACTGAAATTTATAGTTGACACTCTCTGTGTCTATTTTATTTTAAAATATCTTTCTATTATTGGATTACAACTGTAATGATTTAAGTTGGAAATGCCATTGGACTTAAAGTTCAGTCTCCTTTTTTTTTTTTAATTAATTTAATTTTTAAATTTACATCCAAGTTAGCATAAAGTGCAACAATGATTTCAGGAGTAGATTCCTTAATGCCCCTTACCCATTAGCCCATCCCCCCTCCCACAACCCCTCCAGCAAGCCTCAGTTTGTTCTCCATATTTATGAGTCTCTTCTGTTTTGTCCCTCTCCTTGTTTTTATATTATTTTTGTTTCCCTTTCCTTATGTTCATGTGTTTTGTCTCTTAAAGTCCTCATATGAGTGAAGTCATATGATTTTTGTCCTTCTCTGGCTAATTTCACTTAGCATAATACCTTCTAGTTCCATCCACATAGTTGCAAATGGCAAGATTTCATTCTTTTTGATTGCCGAGTCATACTCCATTGTATATATATACCACATCTTCTTTATCCATTCATCCGTTGATGGACATTTGGGCTCTTTCCATACTTTGGCTATTGTTGATAGTGCTGCTATAAACGTTGGGGTACACATGTCCCTTCGAGACAGCACACCTGTATCCCTTGGATAAATACCTAGTAGTGCAATTGTTGGGTCATAGGGTAGTTCTCTTTTTAGTTTTTTGAGGAACCTCCATACTGTTTTCCAGAGTGGCTGCACCAGCTTGCGTTCCCATCAAAGTTCAGTCTCCTTAGTGTGACGTACATCCTCTGAGATCTGACCCTGTCTTCTTTTGCACCTTACTTATTGGCACTTCCCCACAGACCCCCTTCACTGCCACCATCCTGACCTCCAATGTTCCTTGCCTGTAGGCCTTAGCAAAAGTCGTTTCCATCTCCTCCTCAGACACCTGGCCCTCATTCACTTCCATTTCAGGAGCCCTTTCAGAGGAATATCTCCTCTCTCTTTCCTCCTGCCCTACCTGAATTCTTTGCCCTTCTCCTTTTAGCTTCAGCAGGGCTCTCTGCATTCTGCTCCAAAACCACTATGCAGATTGCAATGGTTAGCTCTGTTTTCTCGCCATGAGACTATGTGCTCCTTGGGGGCAGGGATTGGGCCCCTCTTATCTTCATATTCTTGGATTTGACACAGAGTTGACCCCCAAATACAGTTAGACAAATGAATGACTAATGAATGAATGAACATGCCTACTTGAATAGTTAAGTTCTTTAGAGACTACATTTCCCATTCATGATATTTTGCAAAATCTCAGGCCTTCTTGAAAACTGAAATATAGGCTAATGGAATTGTCATCTTATTTTAGTACTCTCTTTGCTATTAAATAAAGCAAGTTTTAAATTGCTTCTAAAAACAGAAAGTAGTGTTGCTTAGGTTGACTGACTACCTGTAGTTCTGCAAAAAAGCAGCATCTTCATAAGATGGTTGTCAAAGACAGGTGGCTTCAGGAAGGTGTCCTCGTAACAAATGAGGTCCTTTGGTGAGTAAAACTCGTCATATCCTGATGTACCAAAAAAAGAAAAAAAAAGAAATAAAAAAAAAGAAGAACCCAAGAACCCAAAGGAAGAAAAAAACAATCCCCATATCTCACTTTGTTAAGGAAAGATACCCAGAACAAAATTTTTACACTAATCAGGGAACGTATTATTTGGGATATAGTCACTTTTTACAACTCTTTTCTAAATGACATATTTTTTAGGAAGTTCAACACTAGAAACTCATGGATGAGTTAAGGATATAGGGCTCAGTTGTTACTATTATATTATTTCTCATACAAAACACTAGATTATCAAGCTAAATTGACTTATAAAATTTTATATGTAATTGTCAACTAAGAAAAAATTATTAGAACTGACATAGGCAAACTTTTTAGTCAGATATTTTCATGCATTATTATAAATCAGTTTAAATAGAATACAATTCTGCAGTACAATTTGGTGATGGAAAGCAGAGGGGATCCTTGCTTGTAAAATGGGGTTACAAAATATTTGCTGACTGTCCAGTTATGAACTGATATCTAATTCCAACAAAGAGTGATCCCTATGCAACTTTAGGGAACCATGTATGCTTGGGAAGTGATCTCGAGTAAGGTAAGGTTGTGGAGTTTGGAGACAGAGGCAGAGATTATTAGCCCCCCAGTTACTAACTGAGCAGTCTGGAACAAGTCACCTAACTTTTCTGGGCCTCAGTTTCCTAACCTGTAGATTGGACATGGTAATAATACCACTTAACAAAGTCAGCAAATACAAATTGAGCTTTATGAGCTCTGAATCATGTAAACTATAAAAGATCTTGGGGAGCTCATCTGTTTATTTTACAACTTAAAAAATGGAAGAGGAGCTCTAATTAGCATTTTTGTCTGGAACTCAAAATATAAACTCACATAGAATTGAGATTAGAAAAAATTAAATAAATAAAAATCCCAAATGAGAAAAAACATAAAACTGGACTTGACTTTTTCAAACTTTTATAGCTATTGCTAAGCTTCACAAAAAATAAGTGAGGCTAGAAAACAGAATGGTATGGAAATGGGGAATAGTTTAGTCTAGAATATACTTGTTGGGATATACCACTTATTGTAAATAGCTTTTAGAGCTGGTAAAGTTATAGAGATAAATTGGGTTGTAAACAGTAATCATAGAGAGTCATTAAAATGAAGAAGGAAGAATAGAAGAGCCTCTAGTCCACTGTGGGGACAGAAAGGGGTCATCTCAACATTTCTACAGATGACTGAGGTAGACTGTGTGTCCTAGAGTCTGTCCTCAACAGATGGGCAGATGTCTCATTTTATCTTTTTTTTCCCTGTAACTATCTTGATCTGTGTTTTCACAAAGTACTAAAATATAGTTCAAGGCTTTATGTGGAGTGGAGTATGATCAGAAAAACCCAAGCATTTGATTAAAGAAATTTTAGCAGGATCAGAGCATCTGTGAAATATTAACTTCATTTAACAGAGAACTCATTTCATAGGATGTGGAATAGTTTTAATGATACACTGTTGTGTTTGTTTTTTTTTAATTCCAGTGTAGTTAACATACAGTATTATATTAGTTTCAGGTGTATGATACACAGTTGTTTTTAAAGACCAAATCACGCAAGCTTTGAGGCAAATCTTAATTTCATAATTTTGTAGGAGTGTTTAAATCAGTTGAGCCCAGTCCTTGAATTCGAACAGCAAAAACACAAACCACACAAACAGCTTCCAAGTTTCACCACAGACAGGTTCTTGTCATCATTTTCTCATAGGAAAGGGTCATTAAATTTCCCTTTCAAAGGAAGGAGAAACATTGACAATAGTTATTGCCTAATGCTTATGTACAGAACTGCTGTTATTGTTGCTTGGCAACCAGAAGAGATCTGACAGGGAGTCTAAAGGAACTGAATGAATAAATGGAAATGTCAGCATCAGTTTCAGGGGATAAGAAGAAATTTACTATTGCAGGATTAGCATCACATTGCTTTTTCTAGGTTACATGATTGGAATTCACAGTGTTTCTGTTCGGCTTCTCCTGCCCCCCTGCTTCCAGCCTTTTGCTATAAAAGGAGCCCCTTTTGCACTATGGTTGAGAGGTATATGTAAGCAGAGATGGTTAATGCTAAAATATACAAGAACACACCAAAAATTAAGACTTTGGGCAGCAGGGAAGAAGTTAACCTCTGTTGGCAATCTCTTGGAATTTATGGGCGCTTCACCAATACTCTAGCTGTTTCTCACAATGATCCTTCATATTAAATTATCCAGTTGGTACAGATTTTTTTAAAAAATGACAAGGCTACAATGGTTTTCTCTCTTCTGACCTTGAGCACTAAAAATCTATCCAGATACGTTAGATTAGATGAGATGAGATTAGATGGATTCAGCACTTAAAAGTGTGCTGCTTGCGTTATTATTAAAGCTTCTCTTTCTCTGTACATCATTTCTCTACAACTTGATTACATGCTCCTTATAAACACAAATGGACTTTTAATTTAGTTGTGTACCCAATGACTCCTGTAATAGCAGTATCATAGACTTTATGCCCCTAAAATATTTGTTAACCAATATAGAGCTAAATAACTGAGCCAAGATTCTGTAATGGAGGTCCTCAGCCATGAGGAAGAAGGGAGGAAAGAGTGGACGATGTCTCCCTCATTTGGGGCAAGCATTAGAATGTCAGTGGGAAAAGACAGGAGTAATTAGAAAAAGCCTGTTTGTGTTTGTTTGAGTCCTCCAAGAGGTAGATGCCAGATGATTAGAGGAGCAAGAGATTTCTTAGAGGTAGGAGAAGGGAGGGAGTGCTTATAAAAAGAGAGAGGAAGCATGAGCAAGCAGAGAGAGTCTACACACTGCGTGCAGGTCTGGTGCAGGTCTGGTGTCTTTGAAAGAAGAGAGAGATGAAGGGAAAGTCGGGTAGGAAGAGTCTGAGCTTGGAGTGTGGTTTGAAGGATGTTTCCGCGGAAGGGGAGTCCTGAGGCCAAAGCTGTCAGCTGGAAGGGTCCTGTATCCCTTGGGAATGATCTTCCACCACCATCTACCATCACAATCACTGGCTGGGAGCATCCTGTGGGGAGCGTGGCTTGGGTTCAGCTCCACTTCCCGCAGAGAGAGATTTCCATGGTACCACAATATTTGAGCATATAGCAAACATTTATAGTAAAAAATGAAATTGAAATACCTATTTTGAAATTCAGTCGTATAAGAGAAAAGCATGAGATTTATATGTTCATTGAAAAGAATTAATAGAAAGTTTGAGAACCATTGTTAATTAGTAAATTAAAATGCAAACTCCAGAATCCTCCTTCCCTTAGCAAGCTGAGCCATACTGCCACTAGTATAGGGGTTCTTAACTTCTTGGACCAATGATGATTTGTGGGTCCCATTTTCTATTAAAAATGTAGTCTATTTCTAACATGTTCATTCTACTGAAAAAACTGTGTGTCCTTTGGTAGATTGTGTAACCTCTCTGGACTTCAGTTTCTTTATCTGCCAAATGAGAGAATTCATGTAGAGGATTTCCAAAACCCTCTCCAACTCTAACGTTGGGTGAATTCATGGTCCTTACCACCTTATAGGTGTCTTATAAGACTGGAAAAGGGGACTGCGTCGTGGATCAGAGACCATGGAGGCAGTCTTAGCTGTGATACAAATTAGCTGCCTCAATTCAAAAGTAGGACATAACCTCTCTGTACCTGCTTTCTTGTAAAATAAAGGAATTTGATTAAACCAGCCCTATGCTCCATTTGTTGTTCACTAGTAGGGCATTTCTAATGCCACACTGTCTACAGACCCTTCAGAACTCTGCTTCTCAATCCTTGAAGATAATTACCAGTAAAAATGTATTGAAATGATGATGGGGATCAGTTATATAACTTAAAGTTAACAGTTTTTCTCTTATTGTGGTAAGAACACTTCACATGAGATCTACTCTCTTTAAGCATACAATGTGTTACTGTTGACTGTAGGCACAGTGTCACACAGCACATCCCTCGAACTTAATCGTCTTGCATAACTGAAACTTTATACTTGTTGACAGCAACTTCTCATTTTCTTTTCCCCCCGACTCTGGCCACCCTTGTTGTTACTCTCTGCTTCTATAGGAGTTTGGCTGTTTAGATACATCATATGGTAGAGTCATGCCATATTCGTCATGTGTCTGACTTATTTCCCTCAGCATAGTGTCCTCAAAATTCTTCCCTGTTGTCACATATGAGAGGATTTCCTTCTTTTTTAAGACTACTACTATTCCATTGCAGTACATACCACATTTCTTTATCCACTTATCCATCAGTGGACATTTGTTCACGTTTAGCTTTTTTATTGGCTGAGATTGTAATTTCAGCTCTTCAACTAAGGCTGAATGTGCAAACAAGTTTTAACTTTCTACTGCTTTTAGAGGAAAAGCAAGTGAAACTCATTAAATTATGGGGAAAACAAAATCTAATCAGTCAGATGATAATTTTTACTGATGTTGAAACCAGCCTGTGTGTTTTGACTTGGTCAAACCCATTGGAATTAAAACATAGTATGTAGGTGAACAAGTACACTTCCCCCAAAGTGAGTGTTCCTGGTTCCTGTAGTGTTCAGACAGTCTCCTTACTTCATGCCAAATGAAGAAATATCCAAAGTTGATATAATTTAGAGATTAATTTAACTCCTCTATTCTGGTATTGACTAATGGGTAATTAACTTTTTCATTCTGGTATTGATTAACTGGTAATAGTGACTTATATCTCCGTGGTACTCTTTATCTGAAAAGTTCTGTGAATGAGCAGAGGGAAAAAAATCCATGGGGAAAGTAGACTTCATTAATTACCTTTTTCCCCCAAAGTGGAGAGCTTAAATTCCAAAGAAAGGGAGGAATGATTTTTACTGAATATTCTAAATTAGAAGCAGAAGATCAATTAAAAGCACCTTACTTTTCTTTTTTTTTTTTTTTTTTTTTTATTTATTTTTGGGACAGAGAGAGACAGAGCATGAACGGGGGAGGGGCAGAGAGAGAGGGAGACACAGAATCGGAAACAGGCTCCAGGCTCCGAGCCATCAGCCCAGAGCCTGACGCGGGGCTCGAACTCACGGACCGCGAGATCGTGACCTGGCTGAAGTCGGACGCTTAACCGACTGCGCCACCCAGGCGCCCCAGCACCTTACTTTTCTATTCTGATTAAAATCTCAAAACCAAAATTCCCTGTAAAAATAACATTGCCCCCCTTTTTTTGTGTCCTCACTAATAAGTCCAAATGTGGAATTCATCAGAGAAAATAACTAGACAGAATATTTACCCAAGTCCTAACACGGTGTGGGTGTAACAGGCTGGCTGAAAACAGGCTTCCAGTGGGCTCAGGGGCTCACCCTGCCCTAAGTTTTGTGCAAATCTAACTGGCAGTTCTGGAAAAATATGAGGGATCAAGCACAAGTACAGTAAACATGCAGGGAGACACTGAATCCATGCTAGCTAAATGGATAAAATGAAATGTGTATGAAGCTCATTCCTTGTCTCAATGTGGATTATAGGGGCCAGTGCTGCTAACAGCAGCCATTTGATATATATTTTTTAAACCTACAAGTGTCAGATTAAAGGTCAGAATTCTACAATGAAAAATTTATCATGGACTAAATTAAAAGATTTAAGACATTTGGTTATCTGATTTTAATTTGACTATTTCTTTAGATGGGAGAAAAGTCCATGTGAGTATCTCTTGGTCTACAAATCATCACGTTATTTCTAGAAATTAGAGAAGTTGTATAACTTTAAGATACCAATTTTCATTTAGTATTATAACAACAGTTAAATTAATTTGCTTTTTCTTCCCTCAAATGTACAGTGACTTTGCAAGGTATAGATCTAGAATTGATGGAAAGAAATCTGGGTGGTGGCTGTTGTTTTCAACCCTTTGAGTAGATTGTATTCTCCAATAGCTATAACAATATTTCTCCCATTGAGAAGTGGGGTCTGTGCCCCTCCCCTTAAAATTAGGTAGGTTTTTGGAACTAGCTGACCAGGACAGTAAAAAGGAGGTAACACTATGTGACTTCTGAAGCTCGATGGTTCAGCTTTTTTTTTTTTTTACTAGTTGGGACACCCGTGCTGGTCCCCTGGACTGCCGTAGAAACAGTCTAACTGTTCTAAGCCCACCATGCCGTGGGGAAGCCCAGACTAGCCCACAAGGAGAGGCCACACGGAGAATGCCTGAGATACATAAATACAGAGAGATGCCCAGCCAGACCCCACCTGCACCTGCATTCCTCTGCCTGACTCTACTAGCTCCTCCATCTACATACACGAGACCCCAAGCTGGACCCACTCAGCTGAACTCCTCCCAGATTCGTGACCCACAAAAATGTTGAAAAATTACAGGTTGCTGTTTTTAAACCACAAAGTTGTGGGGTGACTTTTTATGAAGCAGTAGATAACTGGAATGCCCTCTCTGAAAGTAAAACTGTCCTAAACTAGAACTGATATTTTTGAAGTTACAATGATGCGTAAATAATGGAGGTGTGGGCGGCTAGATAGTGCATTCAGGTAAATGAGTTGATAGGTGAGCAGTTATACCTAAAAGGAGGTCTGTCCCATGCCACTTTCTTTTTCTTCCACACTGCCCCACCCTATCTATGACTTCCCATATCTCTCATTCATGGTTCTCAGAGTCTGGATAGACATTAAAATCACTAAGAAAACAAAAAAATAATCAATAACCAGGCCCAGATTTAATTGTTGGAGATGGGGCCTGGGTGTAGGAATATTTTTAAAATTCACCAGGTAATTTCAGTTTGCATTCGGGGCTGAGAACCAATATTTGATGCTGACAGTGCCCAAATCTGTTTTCTTGGCTCAGTTCTTCCTTGGAGCTGCAGATTCAGAGGTTCAGCTGCTCTCTAAGTATCTGGATATGTGGATACCTCAAGAATAGTGCTCCATCTCTACCATGGCTCCTCATCTCTCAGATGACACCGCTATCCACATAAATGTTCAAGTCAGAAACCTGGGTCATCCATATTCCTTTGTCCTCCTCGTTCTTCGCATCTCCTTACACACAAATCAGTCACTTCCTCCCAACTAATTTGTGAGTTATTCTTTAAACTGCCCCGTCTTGGTCTATTTTCTGTTCCCTGGACACTGCATTAGAATCCTGCCATCCACTTGACCTCCTCCTGCTAATCCACATAGAGACCACAGTGACCTTCTCGAATATGCAAATATCACTCTCCTCTTCTGAGTAAAACCGTTCGATGGCTTGCCCTCAGAATAAGGCTCAAAATGAGAAGATGGCTGGCAGGGCCCTGCACATCTTTGCCCCATGCCTTTCAATCCAGCTTCATCCAAAATCCCCTTCCTTTGAACCTTTAATGCTCCCACAATCCTGGACCATCATTGCTTTGAACGTGCTCCTAGTCACTCTGTCCTGTCCATTAACAGATGTTGTGTGCTTTTCTTGGAACACTCCCATCTCTTCCCCCCTGACCCCTCTGGGTCTTAATCACCCTTCATCCTCAGTTCTCAAGTGGGGGTTTCCCTGACTCTAGATTAGGATAGGTTCTCCTGTTATCAGCACCCAAAGCATCTTTATTTCCCCTTCTGTAGCATTCATCAACCATCTGCCTTCCTACACTATAAACTCCAAAGCTGGTCAAGGAGTGTATCTGTCACCACCTACAGTCCAGCTTTTAGCATAGTCTGTACATTGTGACTGACTGAATGAATAAACAAATGAACATGGATTAGGAGGTAAATATTAGCTCTGAAGGAAGTTCTTGTAGTAATACTCTGGCTTTTGTACTTGGCTCTGGCCATCCAAATTCAAATCAATTTGGATAAGATATACAAGATCTCAACTAATTTAAAAAATGATGCAAGGTCAGAAGGAATGGCTAATGCACTCCCTGATTTTGGTGGCGAAAGCGAGGTTCTAAAGGCTAACAGCTGGCTTGAGGGATAGGTCAGAATTTACAGATTGAAATTTAACAAAGGTGAATGCAAAATCCTACACTTGCATTCTAGTTGGTGCACAAGTACGGAACAGGGGACACTGGTCACAGAAACAACCTAGGGTGTGTTAGCAGCAAAGTAAGCTCCATCTCAGCCAGTAATTGGTGTGGCTCCTAAAAGTGTTTGTGCCATCTTAGATTCCTTTAATGGATAAATGGAGCCCAACCAGGACAGGTGCAGGTCCCACAGTCCTCTGCTCAGATCCAACCACTTCAGGAACAATAAGCTTCTTTTATAGAAGCACATTTCAGTCATACACTTAGAGGAGCTTGGCCAATGTGGTAAAAGCTTGGGAAGCACAGCTGATTTAAAAAAAAAAAAAAACTGCTGAAGAACATACATTTACTCTATAACAGATGGAATTCTGGGGCATACTTTTGGTTCCTTGAAAAAAGTGAAGGGCTGGTCTTTAGGAAAAGGATTATATTTACACTCTGGAAGACGAGGACCACGGACTGGAAGTATCTAACATCCTCTCTCTGGCCACATCCTTTTTATAATGACCTTTCTCAGCCTCTTGCTCTCTTTGACATCTGCTCTGGGTTCTCAACACGATCTTTCATCCCTCAGCCTCTCCCTACTCCCAGTCCATCCTCCCTCTTCATAGACCACAGATGCCTTGATCGGCTGCATTTATGATTCTCATGCCCCATATCCCTGAGCTCTAGGATGTCCTAGTGTGTTCCTTAGAGTTTATAACCTTGAATCGTTCCTTTTCTCTGCTCTGGGCTTACTGAACAGTCTAGGGAAAATCATGACAAATCTGCACTATCCAACATTCATGGTTGCTCACTCCTGCTCAGCATTCTTCCACGTATAGAGGCCACTCCCATCACCTTCCCATAAGGCAGCTCTAAGCCTGTTCCCACTTTTTAAGCCCTGAAGCAAGCTCTAACACTCTCACTTAGGAAATAGTCTCCTTACATTTTCCTCTTCACGATCTCAAATTTCCATTATATCTTCACATTCTTAGAATTTGAGAATGAGAGAGAAGAATCTCCACTCCTTTCCAAACTTTGTTTTTCCACATGGATTTTGATACCGTTTTCCTTCATTTCCTCCAGGACTTTGTTTCAGAATTCACCTCCTGTCTTTCCTCTGCTCAAATCCTTTCTCATTGCCGGCTCCTTCCCTTGGTCAGATAAGCACACTCAACCATTTTGGGGAGATTAATTGTACAGTGATTGTTTTAAGATGGACTGGGGAGAGGAGAAACCAAGCCAGAGAATCCAATCAGAAAGCTTTTTCCAGAGTCCAGGTGAAAAGCAAAGGGAACCTGTTGGGGGTAGTGAAAGAGAGCAGAGAGAACACGTGAAATCAGATGATTTCTTTGTCAAAATGATCCTTGAGCTAGTTGTTATTTATGATTTTGCCTTATTTTCCCACTGTTTTGTCAGTTCCTGGAGGCAAAGATTGTGTCAGATTCATGTCACTTTACCTCACAAAATCTGGCTTGAATGAATAGTTAGAATTCCCTCAAAATATGTGTGTGTGATGGGGGAACAGGATGGTGTATTTTTTTTAAAAGCGATTAGTTGGTGAGCAAGGGAAAGACATCTCCATTTTAAGAAGAAGAATGGTGCAGACCTTCACTCCTCAAATTGTGGCCCATTGTACTAGCTTCCCTTTGTTGTAGCAAATCACCACAAATTTAGTAGCTTTAAATAACATGATTTAATAACATTGATTATCTTACATTGATGGAATTGGAAATCCAGATGGTTCTTATTGGGCTAGAATCAAGATGTTGGCAAGGACTATGTTCCTCTCTGGAGGCTGTAGGTGCAGAATTTGTTTTCTTTCCTTTTCCAGCTTCTGGAAGCTGCCTGCACTCCTTGGTCATGGCCCCATTTCATCTTTGGACTTAGCAGTGGCTAGTCAGGTCTTTCTCACATTGCATACTCCGACACTGACTTTCTTCCTCCTTCCACTTAGAAGGATGCTGTGGTTATAGTGGGCCCACTGAGATAATCCGGGATAATCTCCCCATTTCAAAGTCAGCTAACAACCTTAATTCTATGCAATCTTAATTTGTGTGTAACCTAACATATTCATAGGTTCTAGGGGACTGGGGGCGTGTATGTCTTTGGGGGCCATTATTATGCCAACCACATCTGCAGAGAAGCAGCATGTATATCCCCTGGGAGCTTATTAGAAATGCAGAATTTTGGGCTCCACCCCAAGCATCTGAATCAGATTCTGCATTCTGATCAGATTCCTAAATGATGTGAATGTACTTTAAAGTTTGAGAAGGCACATCTCATTTTTTTCCACCTTCAAATCTTCATTATTCCTTCTAATCCTGGTTTCCTGCCAAAAAGAAAAAAAAAAGTTAATTTTGATTTGTACCCCTGGTGTTAATTCCCAAAAAGTCAGCCAAGTAGAACATGACAACACCTCATGCATATTTTTTTTTCCGCTGGCAGAAAGTAGATGTTAGAAAAGGCAATTAAATTATAGCATTATCCATGATGCCAGGATACTGGTCTACAAAGAGTATTTTCTTCCTCAAGAAGATTCTTGAGAGAACTGCCTTCATTAGTGTGTGGATATTAGTGGTCCAGCAAGTGAAGCAAAACATACACAGATGAGCTGTGTTTAAGGCATCTCTGAACGGCTCAGCATTTGAGAAATGTGACCAAAGCTGATTATAAAATTCCTTTCAAAGTTGCAAGAATGGCAAACCCATAAATAACTCTGGTTCTCACTGGTGTGCAAAGGAGGTTGCTGGCTGTTTGACTGCTGTCCTTAGGGTAGGGGATAGGATGGAGCGACAACACTTCAGGCTCCTCAGGGCTAGGACCAGCCATGTACACCACATACATATATATATATGGTATATAGCCATATACCATCCTCCTGGTACCTAGGAGGCACTCCGTTCACTTTGGGCTGGAATACTTTTTAATCCTGTAATACTTTACACTGAATTTCAGAAACGCACTGGGGGGGAAATGGAGAAATAAAACTGTAATATTTCAGTGGCCATATTACTAGGCTTCCTACTTCCTTTAGTTCATTCAGTTGTACATTCATCGATCATCTTCTGATGCCACCCATTGTTCTAGACCCAGTAGATTTATAAATGTGATCTCTGTCACTCAGGGGCTCATGTCCCAGGGGGACAAATAGTCACATACATAATTATGCCAACACAAGTTGCTAGAAGAGGTATGTGAACAAGGCTCATGGGCCTTCTCCGTTCTGTCCTTCACATTCCAACTGGATTTACCTGTAAAGTCGTCCGTTTCTCCCTTTTGCCAATTGAATTGATTATTTG